>NC_135236.1:294228202-294860930 GCF_051348905.1 Ranitomeya variabilis | reverse complement strand
TGAAGTGAAAACCATTCCCAGTGACTACCTGTCGAAGCTAATCAAGAGAATGCCAAGAGTTTGCAAAGCAGTCATCAAAGGAAAAGGTGGCTACTTTGAAGAACCTAGAATATAAGACATAATTTCAGTTGTTTCACACTTTTTTTAAGTATATATTTCCACATGTGTTAATTCATAGTTTTGATGCCTTCAGTGTGAATGTACAATTTTCATAGTCATGAAAATACAGAAAAATCTTTAAATGAGAAGGTGTTTCCAAACTTTTGGTCTGTACTGTATATATTTATATACTGTTCAATTTCTATTCCTCTATTTCCACCAACTGCACAAAACCGTAAGTAAGACACTGGGTGAGAAGGAGACAACTCTTGGAGCAATGGTAAGAAAATGGAAGAAATACAAAATGACTGTCAGTCGACATCGATCTGGGGCACCATGCAAAATCTTACCTCGTGGGGTATCCTTTATCATGAGGAAGGTGACAGATCGGCCTAAAACTACACAGGGGGAACTTGTTCATTATCTCAAGGCAGCTGGAACCACAGTTACCAAGAAAACCATTGGTAACACATTAAGCCGTAAAGGTTTTAAATCCTGCAGTGCCCGCAAGGTCCTCCTCCACAAGTAGGCACATGTGCAGGCCCATCTGAAGCTTGCCAATGAACACCTGGATGATTCTGTGAGTGATTGGGAGAAGGTGCTGTTGTCAGATGAGACAAAATGCGAGGTCTTTGCATTAACTCCACCCGCCATGTGTGGAGGAAGAGAAATGCCGCATATGACCCAAAGAACACCGTCCCCACTGTCAAGCATGGAGATGGAAACATTATGTTTTGGGGGTGTTTCTCTGCTAAGGGTACAGTGACTACTTCACCTCATCAATGGGAAAATGGATGGAGCCATGTACCGTAAAATCCTGAGTGACAACATCCTTACCTACGCCAGTACAAGACAATGACCCAAACCATACAGCCAAGGCAACAAAGGAGTGGCTCAAAAATAAGCACATTAAGGTCATGGAGTGGCCTAGCCAGTCTCCAGACCTTAATCCCATAGAAAATGTATGGAGGAAGTTGAAGCTCTGAGTTGCCAAGCGACAGCCTCAAAATCTTAATGATTAAGAGATTATCTGCAAAGACCAGTGGACCAAAATTCCTCCTAACAAAATGCCAGAAGATAGCAGATCAAGGAGAATAACAAGATGAAGGGGTAGTCAGAACATAGTCCTAAGGGTCAGGCAGCAGAAGATCAGAACTCAGAACAATAGAGACAAGCACAAGCACAAGCTACGTTTGGCCGGTATCAGGGGCACACAGCTCAGTTAAATAGCTTGGGCAATCTCCAGTACACAGATCACCTGGAGAAAGTCCGGAACCTCCCAGTCACAGGTTGGACATCTGTGCTGTTAGTCAAAACACTGACAACTCAGCATGATACATTTTCCAGAGGAAAGCAAAAAAATTACTCACTGATACTCACTGAGAGGAAGAATGGGTGAAATCTTCTGTGGACTTACCAGAAATAAATTTTCTGCATTATGTAATTGAGATACATTGAAATTTCATCTATTTAGCTAGTATCATATTACTCTGCAGGTTCCCTGTGTACAAATCTATGTGGAAATACATAATGTGTGAAGATATCCTGACCGAGGTCAATATCCCTAAAGGTTCCCAGGCTAGTAATATCAGCTCATAGATGTTTGGTTAGTCTTTACTGGATACTTTATGGGAGGATCTCAGAAAAAAATTATGCAGGGTCCCCCATAATTTCAAACCAGCAACGGCTAAGCAGACAACTGTGGATTGATATTAATAGCCAGGGAAGGAGCCAGGGAAGGAGCCAGTGAAATTGGCTCTCCTCCCAGGCTAGGAATAAGATGGTCCAAATCTGGAGCTTAGCTCACCTCTTCCTACTTGCTCTGAAGCGGTGGCAAGTGGGGTAATATTTATGGGGTTGATGTCACCTTTGTATTATTAGGTGACATCAAGCCCAGGGATTAGTGCTGGAGAGGTGTTTATAAGATGCCACCATTACTAACCCCACAGTAAGTTTGTAACTAAACACACAGCATGAATATAATTCTTTATTTGAAATAAAATTCAACAACCTATTTTACAAATTTATTTGAAAATAAAAAAAACAAAGTCATGCTCACCTTACACCTATTACATTAAACCCTTGTCCTCTTTAAAAGACAGAAAATAATAAACGACCATGACACTCATCTTACGCCTATTCCACAGATGCCTTTGTCCCCCCGTACAAATCTAAAATAATAAACAACCATATCCCTCATCTGTCCGAAGTGAAGACTAACAATACTGTCCCATGCCATCTCTGCGATACCTGGTTTACAACCGTGACATGATGCGACCATCCAGGTTGAAAACCAGGACACAATGAGTTGCTCCTAGTGCAGCTTTAGTGATGAACGGTGACATCATAGAGGTCACTGAAGGTTAGTGAAGGTGCATTCCCACCAGTACTTCACTGGAACCCTTAACAATGAACTGCGGTGACCTCAATGAAATCACAACAAACACCATGAGAAAATTCTCATGATACTTGAGGTGATCTCATTCAGGTCACTGCAGCTATTAGTCCGGCTCATAGAGAAGTGAGCATGTGAACACAGCTTAGTGACCAGAGGGAACCTCTATGACGTCACCGCTCGTCACTGAAGCTGTGATCACAGCACCTCATTGTGTCCTTGTTTTCAGCTTGGATGGTTGCATCATGGCACCATTCAGGTTGTAAACCAGTTATCGCAGAGATGGATTACCGTATTTTTCGGACTACAAGACGCACTTTTTCCCCCCCAAAAAAGGGGGGAAAATGGGGGGTGCGTCTAATAGTCGCAATGCAGGCTTACCGTGGCGGCAGAGGTGCGGCGGCAGAGGTGCGGCGGCAGAGGTGTGGCGGCAGAGGTGCGGGGATGAGGAGGCGCAGTGAGCGGGGTCCCTTTCCCCGGTGAGGTGATGCAGCAGCCCGGTAATGCAGCAGAGCCGGATGAATCCTGTTGTTACCAGTGGTGGCGGCCATCTTCCTGGGGCCGCGTGTGCGCAGATGGAGCGCTCTGCTGCCCGGGGCTTCAGGAAAATGGCCGGGGGATGCCGCGCATGCGCAGATGGGGATCGCGGCGGCCATTTTCCTGAATCCGAGATGCGAACTCGGCTTCAGGAAAATGGCCGGCGCGATCCCCATCTGCGCATGCGCGGCATCCCGCGGCCATTTTCCTGAAGCCCCAGGCAGCAGAGCGCTCCATCTGCGCACGCGCGGCCCCAGGAAGATGGCCGCCACCACTGGTAACAACAGGATTCACCCGGCTCTGCTGCATTACCGGGCTGCTGCATCACCTCACTGGGGAAAGGGACCCCTCTCACGCCATATCTCTCACTGCGCCTCCTCATCCCAGCACCTGTGCCAGTAACCACTGCTGCAACCCTTCCATGGACACCAGGCCGTGGCGTCGCCCACCTAAGCAGGAAGGGACCCTGCTCAGGTGCACGCCGTAACGCATCACCCCACCTCTGCCGACACCATGCCTCTTGTGACCCTGCTCTGCCACCGCCAGCCCTCAGGTAAGATACTGTAAATTCGGACAATAAGACGGACCCCAATCTTATAAAAAATCTTTTTTTCTGCAATTTTCACCCCAAATTTGGGGTGCGCCTTATGGTCCGGTGCGTCTTATAGTCCGAAAAATACGGTAAGTGTGGGGCAGCATTGTTATGTTCACCTTGGACACTTGTGGACACTTGAGGGATATGGTTGCTTATTATATTTGTGTCTTTTACAGGGGACAAGGGCCTCAATGGAATTGGTGTAAGGTGAGTATAACTGTGTTTTTTATTTTTATTTCAAACAAAGGAGTCTGTATCTTTTTTCACTCAAAGCACTTTATTCTGGCTGTGTCTTTTTTACAATAAAACTATGGGGTTACTAGCCTGTAGACTTGATATCAGATGACATAAAACAGCTGACATCAACCCCATAACCATTACCCCACTTGCTTTTTCACCAGGGTAAGTGGGAAGAGCCAGGCAAATTGATGAAATATCCTTGGCCCCTTACCAGCCTGAGAATACCAGGCCCCGTCTGTCTGCTTTAGTTTGGCTGGTTTTCAAAAACAGGGGGACCCCATGCCATTTTTTTTATTTTTTCTATAAATAATTTAAAAAAACGGTGTTGGGACCCCTCTATTCTTGATAACCAGCCATGATAAAGCTGAGGGTTGCAGCCTGTGTTTGCTATAAAAACTATAGACCCCACGTAATTTTTTTATTTATTTATTTAGAGCACTTGTGCTGACTGATGAATATTCCCATCAGCAGCCCCTGCTCTAACTGTTATCAGTGAAAGCAGACGTAGCCTGATGGTAGTATTCTCATCAGACGACACGTGTGACCAAAGATAACCTTTTTACTGCTGCTCACAGCTGATTTCTCATGCTGTCATCTGACAGCATGTGAAGCGCAGGTCTCTTACCGGTGGTAATGATCTTACTGCCGATCCCGATCAGAGCCGCCAATATTTCTAATGCTGTCATGCAGATGACAGCTTGGAAAAATCCTGATGTTCGTGCTGCCAAACCCAAACATTAACATGGAGTTCTTAGATAAGTGCATGTTCGTGGTCAGTGCACGAACACTATGTGTTCGGGTTTGCCCATCACTATTAACGGTACAAAACTGTAAAAAAAATACACAAATATGGACTGTTACAAATGCAATATTTTATTGAACCTTGGGATGAGAGCTGGATATATCCATTCTTCATTCTTTGGGACTGGCTGCCTGCTTCATTTCGTGCATCACCTGGCTCATTAGACCATCGATTTTGCCTCAGAGAGGGGTGAGCTGAAATTACATTTTTTCCTATGTTTACTAAATATAATATGAGGGCAAATTTTAAATAGCATATCCCATCTTTAAAATTCTTTCATTGTTTGAAGCTTTTTTACAGATTAAATGTCACTAATTCTTGCCTTTCCAACCTAGACTAGTTGTCCTCACTTGGGGAGGTTCCATATAATACCTATTTTCCTGGGATCGACTAGTATAGAAAAAAGTAAATATTCTATCCTTTTGGAAGGGGACTGCACAGCTGAGACAAAATAAATACGTCTTTTATTTAAAATAAAATAGATATATAAAAAAAAATCTAGTGGAGGGTCATAATTATATGTTCATCAGTTATTTAACTTTCCAACAGCTATTCAATTTATTGAAAACACCTAGAAAATAAGCATTGTAATAATAGCCCATTTTACTAGTCAATAGCTGATCTGCATTTTTTTTATCCTCTGTGAGTTGCATATCTATTTTATTATAAGTTTTCACAGAAGCTTCTTGCCCTGCAAATAGTTTCTTGAATTTACAGTAATATTATGCATGAGCCATGAATGATGTTTATTGAAGTTGTCAGCTGAGGAAACTTCGAGGATACTGGAGATTCCACTGATTCAGCATTTTACTGGCATCTTGTACTTTGAAAGTGATAATATGCATAAAATAATAAAAAGGGAAAAATACTTGAGAATGTATTATTTCAATGCTACAGTAAAATTGGAGCAAAATTTGTAGTTATGTCTTTTGTCGTATATGTAAAATGTCAGTGAAAGGTATTTATTAGAACTTACAATTGTTTAATTTAGCTTCTTTCATGCAATTTCATACATTACACAAAATTATGATCACTGTTGAGATTAAACAGAGTTTATTGAGCTTAAATGGTTGTTTCCATCTGGCATGTGGATAGAATGTGCCATCAATATCCCACATGAGAAAACCCCTTTAACAAATATTTATTTCTGATTCATATTGTTAAATATGAATTCAGTATTATAATAAAGGGATACAGGTATTATATTATAGCGTCAGGTTGGATTATTCAGAATTAGTGATGGGTGAACTGGAACAGTAAATTTCGGGGTCCGTATTGAACACTTACTATTTGGGCATGGACCCTGAACACAGACTTTTAAAGAAAGTCCGTGTTTCTGTTCCGCACCTCGAACATAGGGTGTTTCCCATGCTGTCATCTGCATGACACAGCAAGAAACACCGGCGGCTATGATCGACGGTAAGATTATTACCGCCTGTCAAAGAGCTGCGGTTACCAGCAGCTGTGATCAGCGTTATAAAAAGATTACCGCCAAAACGATAGCAGTGGGTGGCAACTCTCAACTGTCAGCTTTATCATGGCTGATTATCAATTCTATTTATTGGTGTGCTGCCTTAATTTTTTTTGAAATATACGGTATATATATATATATATATATATATATATATATATATATACACACACATATATATATATATATATATATATATATATATATATATATATATATATATATATATATAATTTTGATAATCAGCCATGATAAAGCTGACAGCTAAGAGTTGCCACCCAATGCTATCAGTTTTGCCATGCTGATTATCAAAAATAGAACAGACCCCACATATTTTTTTATATATTTATTTATTTATTTATTTATTTATATTGCAGGCGTCGGGTTATGATTCCTCTCATCAACGGCACCTGATTTTGCTGCTATCAGAGGCAGCAGGCATAGGCTGAAGTAAGTAGTACTCTCTCATCAGCTGATGCCTGTGACTGGAGGCAGATGACAACATAGCAAACAATGGATGTTTGGGCCCCCTATTCATATGAATGGGGTCCGGGTACTGTTCTCATACCTAAACCCAACTTTTTTTATATACTGCCGTTCAAAAGTATAGGGTCACTTAGAAATTTCCTTATTTTTGAAAAAAAAGCACACTTTTTTCCCAATTAAGCTAAAATTAAATGATTCAGAAATACACTATACATTGTTAATGTGGTAAATGACTATTCTAGCTGCAAACGTCTGGTTTGTAATGCAATATCTTCATAGACGTATAGAGGCCCATTTCCAAGAACCATCACTACAGTGTTCTTATGGTACTTTGTGTTTGCTAACTGTGTAAGGAGGCTAAAGGATGGTTAGAATGCCATTGAGAACCCTTGTACAAGTATGTTAGCACAGATGAAAACAGTTTGGCTGATTATTGAACATATAAACCTGACTTCCTTTGAGCTAGCTAGTTGAGAATCTGGAGCATTACATTTGTTGGTTTCATTAAACTCTCAAAATGGCCAGAAAAAAAGAACTTTCATGCGAAACTTGAAAGTCTATTCTTGTTCTCAGAAAAGAAGGCTATTCTATGCGAGAAATTGCCAAGAAACTGAAGATTTCCTACAACGGTGTGTTCTACTCCCTTCAGAGGAGAGCACAAACAGGCTCTAACCAGAGTAGAAAGAGAAGTGGCAGGCCCCGCTGCACAACTGAGCAACAAGACAAGTACTGTACATTAGAGTCTGTAGTTTAAGAAATCGAGGTCACGGGTCCTCAACTGGCAGATTCATTAAACAGTACACACATAACGCCAGTGTCAACCTCTACAGGGAAGAGGCGACTCTGAGATGCTGGCCTTCTGGGCAGAGTGGCAAAGAAAAAACCATGTCTGAGACTGGCTAATAAAAGGAAAAAATTTATATGGGCAAAAAACACAGACATTGGACAGAGGAAGATTGGAAAAAAGTGCTATGGACAGACAAATCCAAGTTTGAGGTGTTTGGATCACTCAGAAAAACATTTGTGAGATGCAGAACAACTGAAAAGATGCTGGAAGAGTGCCTTACGCCATCTATCAAGCATGGTGGAGGTAATGTGATGGTCAGGGGTTGCTTTGGTGCTGGTAAAGTGGGAGCTTTGCAAAGGTAAAAGGTATTTTGAATAAGGAAGGCTATCACTCCATTTTGTAAAACCATGCCATACCCTGTGGACAGCACTTGATTGGAGCCAATATCATCCTACAACAGGACAATGACCCAAAGCACACCTCCAAATTATGCAATAATTATTTAGGGAAGAAGCAGGCAGCTGGTATTCTATCTGTAATAGAGTGGCAAGCGCAGTCATCAGGTCTCAACCCCATTGAGCTGTTGGGGGAGCAGCTTGACCATATGGTACGCAAAAAGTGCCCATTAAGCCAAACCAACTTGTGGGAGGGGCTTCTGGAAGCATGGGGTGAAATTTCTCTAGATTACCTCAGCAAATTAACTGCTAGAATGCCAAAGGTCTGCAATGCTTTAATTGCTGCAAAGGGAGCATTCTTTGCCGAAAGCAAAGTTTGAAGGAGAAAATTATTTAAAATAAAAATCTATTTTTCGAACCTTGTCAATGTCTGGACTAGATTTTCAGTTCATTTGACAACAAATTTGATTAATAAAAGTCTGAGTTTTTATGGAAAACACAAAATTGTCTGGGTGACCCTAAACTTTTGAACCATAGTGTATGTTTGGCTGAACCCGCCTTACCCGAAAATCCTGGATTGGTGTCCATCACTATCTAGAATAAGTGTTCGTAGGAATGCTTGTTTCCAGATAATCAGCCTGTTTGAACAGTCTGCCAATCATCTGATGAATGAGGAAAGAACACATTCATTGGATGAAAGAATGTTTAAGCCTACGTTTCACTAACAACCCTCCAAAAAAGGCCACCTGTATTAATAATAAAGGAGTTTACTACATTTTTTAACTCCAGAGTGACCATACAAAAGAAAAGAGTTTTGAAAAAGATTGTCAAGGATGATTTCTTGATCCACAAAATTAAGAGAACTGCTCCTATACCATTATCAAAGGCATCCACTTCAAGTAAAAACGTGTTGATATCAGGATGATGCAGGACAGAAGAAATGGAAAAACATGGTTTAGGTACTTGGAAGGCTTAACCAAAGGAATCTGACCAGTTCTGAAAAGTAGCTACATTCCCAGTTAGGGTGATAAGATGAGCAATGACTTTAGAGTAGTTTTAAATTAACTAGAGATAGTAAATTTCAAAGCAAAGGAATCTTTGGACGGCTTTGAGACTAACAGGTTATCTCCTATCCAAGATAGTGGAAACTTTTTCTGGATACATATGCAGATCTTCAGAACAGATGATTGTTCCAAACAGCATGCCATGACACTCAAAGAAAAATCTCTACAGCTTGGCATGAAAATTCTTGTGTCACACGCTCTTCAAAATGAAGCAGACATGAAAACAAGAGTTAAGTTTATGGAGAAGATTAGAATGCCATCATAATAGCCTAGGACATATTGGTATTTAACATCACAAAAGGCATAATTTACAAAGTGCTAGTGGAAAACATCATGTTGCAGAATCTGAAAGTCTGACCTAGATATTCATAATGACCATCATGGGTATTGAATGCTATTTTCAATTCATTGCTCTCTTTAATGTGGTTTAGGTTAAAAGCTCCATGCATGCCTAATTTGGTTTAACTTTTAGGATCTTAAATCATTAAATTAATTCAGAAATGAGGGGAAATAGACAACGGTCTTTCAGCAAGCTATTATTCAGACACTCTTCAATCTGGCTTCCGCTCTTTACACTCTACTGAAACTGCCCTCACTAAAGTCTCTAATGACCTACTAACAGTTAAATCTGATGGTCACTACTCCATGCTAATTCTATTGGATCTCTCTGCAGCATTTGATACTGTGGATCATCAGCTCCTCCTCAATATGCTCCGCTCCATTGGCCTCAAGGACACCGTTCTCTCCTGGTTCTCCTCCTATCTCTCTGACTGATCCTTCACTGTATGTTTTGCTGGTTCCACCTCCTCTCACCTTCCCCTTACTGTTGGGGTTCCTCAAGGATCAGTCCCAGGCCCCCTCCTCTTCTCTTTGTATACTGCCCCCATTGGACAAACAATCAGTAGATTTGGTTTCCAGTACCATCTCTATGCTGACGACACCCAATTATACACCTTTTCTCCTGTTATCATGCCGACCTTTTTAGAAAACACCAGTGATTGTCTTACCGCTGTCTGTCAGGACTCTGAACATTTTTTACTTTTTGTGTATTACTGCCCTTTTCCAAGATGGCGTCTTTGGTCTCATGTGCACTGTGTTTTCCTGCTATAAAACTCCACCCCAGCCTTCAGTCTGTGCTAGAGTACTCTGCCTTGCATCCAGCTCCTGACCTCTGATTACTCCCTGGCTATACACCTGCTCCTGTGAACCTGTGTGGTGATCCTGCTACTCAGCTCTGAGTTCCTGCTGCATACACAAGTTTCCAGTAATCCTCCTTCATCTGCTGTTTGTGTTTACTTCCATCTGCATTTGCTGGACATAAAAACCGCAGCAAACACACGATCAGAAAAACCCCAGAGACATTGTTATATTAGAAATGTAAAAAATATACTTTATTTAAGGCAAAATTGACAAAGCAGGAGACATAGGAAGAAACAGGGCTGGTGCCGTTTCACACATATTTGGAAACGCTGAGGTGCACACCATGAAATGGGAATTGGA
The DNA here is from genome assembly GCF_051348905.1 of Ranitomeya variabilis. Taxonomy (NCBI): domain Eukaryota; kingdom Metazoa; phylum Chordata; class Amphibia; order Anura; family Dendrobatidae; genus Ranitomeya; species Ranitomeya variabilis. The sequence continues at coordinate 294,850,559 of NC_135236.1, read as the reverse complement.
TCCACAGAGGAATAACAACAATTGTGGTCAAAATGTATACATAGTATAATCCACTGAGCTGGCTATTCACAGGCAAACATACTAATGCAGTAAAACCTGATGTCAGAAAATATAATAATGATTTACCTGAGAGGCACAGGAAAAAATCCCACCACAGCGTGCACTCTGTGGGGCGAGTGCAACCGTGTGATCACCGTGCAACTGCTGAATCTGTTTTGTTGTCTTTACGCCAGGCTAAACGTTCTGTTATTGAGTATGCCACTGAATTCAGGAGATTGGCGGTAGATACCAATTGGGACAGTTATGCACAATTGCCTATTTTTAAAAGGGGTCTGTCTAGTATTGTAAAAGATGAACTAGCCCGCTCTGAGTCACCACAAGAGCTAGAGACATTTATACAGCATTGTGTGCGCATAGACATTCACCTTACTGAGCGTAGGCAGGAGAAATTTGCTGCATATAACCGTGTTTCTAACTTTTCCCTTCCTTCCAAAGAGCCTGCAGGTAAAACCTCTCAGAAGGTGGAGGAGGTGCCCATGCAAATTGATTCCGTTCAGAGGCGTGAGATCAATGAGCGCCGGGAGCATCGCCTTCGTGAAAGTCTATGTTTCTTCTGCGGCCAGTCTGACCATTTCTTGATCAATTGTCCTAAGTGTCCTAGACGGCCTAACAAGGTGCTAGCAGCAGTAGGGGAGTATGACAACTGTGATGATGAATCTGACATCTCTGAATGTAGCCTGCCTTTAAACGCTGTATTCCATTCACTTTCTATTACTTCACCCCCCAAGGAGCTGAAGGAAAAGAACTCTCACTGTTCTCTCCCTATTAAGATCCTGTGTTCAGGACAGTGGATTTCCAGTTCAGCTATGATTGACTGTGGTGCTGGTGGCAATTTCATGTATATCGCGTTTGCCAAGGAACATGGTATTAAAACTCAGCAAAGAGCCTCTCCAATTACCATGGAAACAGTGGATGTGTCACCTTTAATCTCTGGGCCTGTGGATCAGGAGACCATACCCCTTGAAATTTTGTTGGAGCCTAATCATCAGGAGCAACTTTCTTTCTTGCTAATTTCTTCTCCTCACTTTCTTGTGATTTTAGGCATTCCTTGGTTGCATTCTCAGAACCCAATTATCAACTAGGAGACAAAGGAGATTATCTTCCCAACAAGGAGAAACTCAGCGTTACAGAAGCTGTCCCCGAGTCCACGGCTACAGAACCACATGTACAGGTATTTTCTTTACCTCCAGCTTATAAAGAGTTCTCTGACATCTGTGACAAGAAGAATGCAGATCCGCTTCCTCCACACAGGCATTATGACTGTCCCATTGAGCTGCTTCCCGGGGCAGCCATTCCTTTTGGTAACGTATACCCTTTGGCGGCACCTGAGCTTCAAGCCTTAAAAGAGTATATTGATGAAAATCTGGCCAAAGGCTTCATACATCCTTCTTCTTCACCAGCAGGGGCACCTATCTTTTTTGTAAAGAAGAAGGATGGGACCCTGATACCCTGTGTTGACTATCGAGAACTCAATAAGGTAACCGTACAAACCGTTACCCTTTGCCTCTGATTCCCGAATTACTGGAAAGAGTCCGCCATGCTAAGGTGTTCTCTAAACTGGATCTTTGTGGGGCTTATAATTTGGTGCGTATTCGTCCAGGGGATGAGTGGAAGACAGCATTCAGATGCCGGTGTGGACACTTTAAATCTCTTGTGATGCCCTTCAGGCTTTGTAACGCCCCTGCAACATTTCAACACCTTGCTAATGACATTTTCAGAGATTTGTTGGACCAGTTTGTAGTGATCTATTTGGACAATATACTAATCTTTTCTGACTCTCTACAGGAACATGAAGAACATGTCAAAACTGTTTTAAGACGTCTGAAAGAGAACCATCTGTATATTAAGCCGGAGAAATGCAAGTTCCATCATTCTGAGATACAGTTCTTAGGTTATATCATCTCTCTTCAGGGGCTGAACATGGAATCTGGTAAGATTCAGGCTATCCTTGACTGGCCGGTACCCAAGAACGTTAAGGAGGTCCAACGTTTTATTGGTTTTGCAAATTTCTACAGACGCTTCATTCGAAATTTTTCTGATATTGTCCGTCCCATTACTTCCTTGACAAAGAAGGAAAAGCCCTTTAAGTGGTCATCACAGGCTCAAGAAGCTTTTGATCGGCTTAAGATCTGTTTCACATCAGCACCGCTGTTGATACACCCAGATCCAACACTTCCTTTCATTGTGGAGGTGGACGCTTCTGATAATGCTTTGGGGGCTATTCTCTCCCAAAGAACTGGAGAGAAGGGTCTGCTACATCCTTGTGCTTTCTTTTCCCGTAGACTAACCTCAGCAGAGAAGAATTACGATGTGGGAGACAAGGAATTGGTGGCTATTATTGCAGCTTTCAAAGAATGGAGGCATCATCTGCAAGGAGCTGCACAACAGATCATAGTGCTAACTGACCATCACAATCTAGAGTTCCTTAGATCCGCTAGATGTCTTTCTCCTTGTCAGGCTTGTTGGAACTTATTTTTAAATCAATTTCATTTTGTTATCTCGTACCGTCCAGGTTCTTGTAATGAGAAGGCTGATGCTTTATCCCAAATCCATGCTGCGGATTCCATACCTGGAGCCCGGTCCAAGACCATTCTATCTGATGCCAATTTCATTGGAGTTATCCACGATCAGGACTTGTGGAAGGAGTGCAGGGAGGCCTATGAAGGTGATGTATTTCTGGCCAACCCACCTGTGGATATTAATCTTGTCTTTAAGGGTGGCATGTGGTTCAGAGATCAATGTATCTACGTCCCGGAGGTCGTCCGTCTGCAGATCCTCAATTTGGTACATGACTCCAAGTTGGCTGGTCACAGGGGGTACAGAAGACACAAGAGTTCCTGAGCCGATTCTTCTGGTGGCCAACTTGCCTGAAGGATAACAAGGACTATGTTCTCTCTTGCAAGGTATGTGCCCATTGCAAGACTTCTCATGTGGCACCTACGGGCCTTCTACAACCATTACCTGTTCCGTCCCGCCCTTGGGGGTCTATATCAATGGACTTTATTGTGGAGCTGCCTACATCGGGGGACATGAATACAATCATAGTGGTAGTTGATCGCCTTACTAAAGCTGCTCATTGTGTTCCGTGCACCAGCCTCCCCTCAGCTAAAGATACAGTGAACTTGGTTATACAGAATGTCTTTCGGTTGCACGGGGTTCCGGATGAGATCATCTCTGACCGTGGAGTACAGTTCACTTCAAGATTCTGGAAGAGGTTTTGCTCTGCACTCAATATTAATGTCTGTCTCTGTGTGCTTACCATCCCCAGACAAATGGTCAGACTGAGCGTACCAACCAGACGATGGAACAATATCTAAGATGCTATGTCAGCCATCTCCAGGATGATTGGTTGGAGTTGTTGCCATTAGCCGAATTTTCATATAATAATTCTCAGAGCGCCTCCACTAAATTTACACCTTTCTTTGCCAATCTGGGTTATCATCCATGTATTTTACCTAGGTCTCCAATTAATTCTCTGGTTCCGGCAGTGGAGGAAAGGCTGACTGCGATGAGGCAAAATCTGGAGGTTCTGAAGGAATCCCTGACCACAGCTCAAGAGTGTGATAAAAGATCGGCTGATGGATTCCGTAAACCTGCACCCATGTTCAAGGTAGGAGATTCCGTGTGGTTAGCAACTAAGAATCTGAAGTTAAATATTCCTTCACAAAAACATGGACAGAAATTCATTGGCCCTTTCAAAATCAATGGTATTGTGAGCTCTGTGGCCTGCCGGCTGAAGCTGCCTAGGACAATGAAGGTACACCCAGTTTTTCATGTATCTTTACTAAAGCCTGTATCTCCTAATACCTTCCAGGGATGTGTTGTGCCACCTCCGCAGCCTGTGGTGATTGATGGGCAAGAACAATTTGTGGTGGAGGAAATTATTGATTCCAGGATTCGCAGGAATCGGCTCCAATATCTGATAAGATGGCAGGGATATCCCCCTGAGGAAGACTCTTGGGAACCTGTGGAAAACATCAATGCCCAACAGAAGATTTCTCATTTTCATCAGAGATTCCCTGAGAAACCAGGTCCAGGATCGTCCTGAGGCCTGTTGTGAATTCTGTTGTGGGTTCTGCTCTTAGGCTCCCTCCGGTGGTTATAAGTGGTAGTGCTGCTGTTTGTCCTTCACAACAGTCATCAGCTGCTTCCACTTTGGATGGGGCTATGTAGTCTGGCTCCTTTCTTTATTGAGTGCCAGTTGCCCATTGTTTTCTAAGGGATCCACATCTCTGCTTGGTTTCTCCTTCTGGATTGTCCAAATCATCAAAGATAAGTCCTGGCTCTGTTTTTGCAGTCCACATGCGGTGGACTTAATAGTTCTGTGAATTGCTATGTTTTTTCTTGTCCAGCTCTGTCTGTGTTAAGATTTACTCAGCCAAGTTGGAAGCTCTGGAGTCACAGAGTTACCCTCCATGCCTTTAGTTAGGTGTGGAGATTTTTGTATTCTCTGTGGTGGATTTTGTAGTATTTTTTATACTGACCGCACAGTACTCTTTCCTGTCTTTTCTTTCTAGGTAGCGTGGCCTCCTTTGCTAAATTCTGTTTTCAGTCTGCGTTTGTAATTTCCCTCTCCTCTCACAGTCAATATTTGTGGGGGGCTGCCTTTCCTTTGGGAATTTTCTCTGAGGCAAGATAGTATTCCTGTTTCTTTCTTTAGGTGTAATTAGTCCTCTGGCCGTGACGAGGTGTCTAGGGAGTGACAGGAACATCCCACGGCTACTTCTAGTTGATGTGTTATGTTCAGGATCTGCGGTCAGTATAGAGGCCACCTACTCCAGAGCTCGTCCATGCTGCTCCTAGGCCACCAGTTCATAACAGTACAACTGGCCAACAATGAGTTAACCGCATCTCAAAAGAAGGGAAAGAAAGTGCTGAGCCATTTTTTTTTCTGTACTCTGTTGTGTTTTTTTTCCCTCTTCACTTCTGGGTGGCTCAGGAGTTAGGCGTTGACATGGATGTTCAGGGACTTGCTTCTCGGGTGGATCAACTTGCTGCTAGAGTACAGGGTATTTCTGATTATATCGTGCAGACTCCTGTTTTAGAGCCTAGAATTCCTACCCCCGATCTGTTCTTCGGGGACAGGTCCAAATTTTTGAGCTTTAAAAATAACTGTAAACTGTTTTTTGCTCTTAAGCCCCGTTCCTCTGGTGATCCCATCCAGCAGGTAAAAATTGTCATTTCTCTGTTGCGTGGTGACCCGCAGGATTGGGCATTTTCCATGGAATCTGGGAATCCGGCCTTGCTTAATGTAGACACCTTTTTTCAAGCGCTTGGGTTATTGTATGATGAACCTAACTCTGTAGAGCATGCTGAGAAAACACTTTTGGCCCTGTGTCAGGGTCAAGAAGCGGCAGAGTCATATTGCCAGAAATTCAGAAAATGGTCTGTGCTTACTAAGTGGAATGAGGATGCTTTGGCGGCAATTTTCAGAAAGGGTCTTTCTGAATCTGTTAAAGATGTTACGCCTGCAGGTCTGAGTGATTCTATGTCTCTGGCCATTCAAATTGATCGGCGCTTGCGTGAGCGCAGAGTTGTGCACACTATGGCGTTGTCTTCCGAGCGGAGTCCTGAGCCTATGCAGTGTGATAGGATTGTGTCTAGAGCGGAACGCCAAGGATTCAGACGTCAGAATAGGTTGTGCTTTTACTGCGGCGATTCTGCTCATGTTATTTCTGATTGCCCTAAGCGTGCCAAGAGAATCGCTAATTCCGTTACTATCAGTACTGTACAACCTAAATTTCTGTTATCTGTGACCCTGATCTGCTCATTATCGTCATTCTCTGTCATGGCATTTGTGGATTCAGGCGCCGCTTTAAATTTAATGGACTTAAAATTTGCCAGACGTTGTGGTTTTTCCTTACAGCCTTTGCGGAGTCCTATCCCTTTGAGGGGGATTGATGCTACACCATTGGCTAAAAATAAACCTCAGATTTGGACACAGTTAACCATGTGCATGGTGCCAGCCCATCAGGAAGATTGTCGCTTCCTGGTGTTACATAAATTGCATGATGCTGTTGTGCTGGGGTTTCCATGGTTACAGGTACATAATCCGGTGTTGGATTGGAAATCTATGTTGGTGACTAGTTGGGGTTGTCAGGGGGTTCACGATGACGTTCCTCTGATGTCAATTTCCTCCTCCCCCTCTTCTGAAATTCCTGAGTTTCTGTCAGATTTCCAGGATGTTTTCGATGAGCCCAAGTCCAGTTCCCTTCCACTGCATAGGGACTGTTATTGTGCTATTGATTTGATTCCAGGCTGTAAGTTTCCTAAGGGCCGACTTTTCAACCTGTCTGTGCCTGAACATGCCGCCATGCGGAGCTATGTAAGGGAGTCTTTGGAGAAGGGGCATATTCGGCCATCTTCTTCTCCATTAGGAGCAGGTTTTTTTTTTGTTGCCAAGAAGGATGGCTCCTTGAGACCCAGTATTGATTATCGCCTCTTGAATAAGATCACGGTCAAATTCCAATACCCTTTGCCTTTGCTTTCTGATTTGTTTGCCAGAATTAAGGGGGCTAGTTGGTTTACTTAGATTGACCTTCGAGGGGCATATAATCTGGTTCGTATTAAGCAGTGTGACGAATGGAAAACTGCGTTTAATACGCCCGAGGGCCATTTTGAGTATCTTGTGATGCCATTCGGACTCTCTAATGCCCCATCTGTGTTTCAGTCCTTCATGCATGATATTTTTCGGAATTACCTTGATACATTCATGATTGTATATTTGGATGATATTTTGATTTTTTCAGATGATTGGGAGTCTCATGTGAAACAAGTTAGGATGGTATTTCAGGTCCTTCGTGACAATGCCTTGTTTGTGAAGGGGTCTAAGTGCCTCTTTGGTGTACAGAAGGTTTATTTTTTGGGCTTCATTTTTTTTCCATCATCTATAGAAATGGATCCGGCTAAGGTTCAGGCCATTTATGATTGGATCCAGCCCACATCCGTGAAGAGCCTTCAGAAATTTTGGGGCTTTGCTAATTTTTATCGCCGTTTCATTGCCAACTTCTCCAGTGTGGTTAAACCCCTGACCGATTTGACGAGGAAGGGCGCTGATGAAGCTAATTGGTCCTCTGAGGCCGTTTCTGCCTTTCAGGAGCTTAAACGCCGATTTACTTCTGCCCCTGTGTTGCGTCAGTCGGATGTTTCTCTTCCTTTTCAGGTTGAGGTTGACGCTTCTGAGATTGGGGCAGGGGCCGTTTTGTCTCAGAGGAATTCTGATGGTTCCTTGATGAAACCGTGTGCCTTCTTTTCTCAAAAGTTTTCGCCTGCGGAACGCAATTATGATGTCGGCAATCGTGAGTTGTTGGCTATGAAGAGGGCATTAGAGGAGTGGCGACATTGGCTTGAGGGGGCCAAGCACCGTATTGTGGTCTTGTCCGATCATAAGAATCTGATTTACCTCGAGTCTGCCAAACGGCTGAATCCTAGACAGGCCCGATGGTCCCTGTTTTTCTCCCATTTTGATTTTGTTGTCTCGTATCTTCCAGGTTCTAAGAATGTTAAGGCTGATGCCCTCTCTAGGAGTTTCTTGCCTGATTCCCCTGGGATTCTTGAGCCGGTTGGTATTCTTAAGGAGGGGGTGATTCTTTCTGCCATCTCCCCTGATTTGCGACGGGCTCTTCAGGAGTTTCAGGCTGATAAACCTGATCGCTGTCCAGCGGGGAAACTGTTTGTTCCTGACAGATGGACTAGTAAAGTGATTTCTGAGGTTCACTGTTCTGTGTTGGCTGGCCATCCTGGGATTTTTGGTACCAGAGATTTGGTTAGTAGGTCCTTTTGGTGGCCTTCTTTGTCATGGGATGTGCGTTCTTTTGTGCAGTCCTGTGGGACTTGTGCGTGGACCAAACCTTGCTGCTCCCGCGCCAGTGGGTGCTTTTGCCTTTGCCGGTCCCTGAGAGGCCTTGGACGCATATTTCTATGGATTTTATTTCGGATCTTCCTGTTTCCCAGAGGATGTCTGTTATCTGGGTGGTCTGTGACCGGTTTTCTAAGATGGTTCATTTGGTACCTTTGCCTAAGTTGCCTTCCTCTTCTGAGTTGGTTCCGTTGTTTTTTCAGCATGTGGTTCATTTGCATGGTATTCCGGAGAATATTGTGTCCGATAGAGGTTCCCAGTTTGTTTCTAGGTTTTGGCGGTCCTTTTGTGCTAAGCTGGGCATTGATTTGTCTTTTTCTTCCGCATTTCATCCTCAGACAAACGGCCAAACCGAGCGAACTAACCAGACTTTGGAAACGTATTTGAGATGCTTTGTGTCTGCCGATCAGGATGATTGGGTGGCTTTCTTGCCATTGGCCGAGTTTGCCCTTAATAATCGGGCTAGTTCTGCTACCTTGGTGTCACCATTCTTTTGTAATTCTGGGTTTCATCCTCGTTTTTCTTCAGGGCAGGTTGAGTCTTCTGATTGTCCTGGGGTGGACTCTGTGGTTGACAGGTTGCAGCAGATTTGGGCTCATGTTGTGGACAGTTTGGTGTTGTCTCAGGAGGAGGCTCAGCGTTTTGCCAACCGTCGTCGGCGTGTGGTTTCCCGGCTTCGGGTTGGGGATTTGGTCTGGTTGTCTTCTCGTCATGTTCCTATGAAGGTTTCTTCCCCGAAGTTCAAGCCTCGGTTTATTGGTCCTTATAGGATTTCTGAGATTATCAATCCAGTGTCTTTTCGTTTGGCCCTTCCAGCCTCTTTTTCCATCCATAATGTTTTTCATAGATCTTTGTTGCGGAAATATGTGGTTCCCGTGGTTCCCTCTGTTGATCCTCCTGCCCCGGTGTTGATTGATGGGGAGTTGGAGTATGTTGTGGAGAAGATCTTGGATTCTCGTTTTTCTAGACGGAGGCTTCAGTATCTTGTCAAGTGGAAGGGTTATGGCCAGGAGGATAATTCTTGGGTTGTTGCCTCCGATGTTCATGCTGACGATTTGGTTTGTGCCTTCCATTTGGCTCGTCCGGATCAGCCTGGGGGCTCTGGTGAGGGTTCGGTGACCCCTCCTCAAGGGGGGGTACTGTTGTGAATTCTGTTGTGGGTTCTGCTCTTAGGCTCCCTCCGGTGGTTATAAGTGGTAGTGCTGCTGTTTGTCCTTCACAACAGTCATCAGCTGCTTCCACTTTGGACGGGGCTAGTTAGTCTGGCTCCTTTCTTTATTGAGTGCCAGTTACCCATTGTTTTCTAAGGGATCCACATCTCTGCTTGGTTTCTCCTTCTGGATTATCCAAATCATCAAAGATAAGTCTTGGCTCTGTTTTTGCAGTCCACATGCGGTGGACTTAATAGTTCTGTGAATTGCTATGTTTTTTCTTGTCCAGCTCTGTCTGTGTTAAGATTTACTCAGCCAAGTTGGAAGCTCTGGAGTCACAGAGTTACCCTCCATGCCTTTAGTTAGGTGTGGAGATTTTTGTATTCTCTGTGGTGGATTTTGTAGTATTTTTTATACTGACCGCACAGTACTCTTTCCTGTCTTTTCTTTCTAGGTAGCGTGGCCTCCTTTGCTAAATTCTGTTTTCAGTCTGCGTTTGTAATTTCCCTCTCCTCTCACAGTCAATATTTTGGGGGGCTGCCTTTCCTTTGGGAATTTTCTCTGAGGCAAGATAGTATTCCTGTTTCTTCCTTTAGGTGTAATTAGTCCTCCGGCCGTGACGAGGTGTCTAGGGAGTGACAGGAACATCCCACGGCTACTTCTAGTTGATGTATTAAGTTCAGGGTCTGCGGTCAGTATAGAGGCCACCTACTCCAGAGCTCGTTCATGCTGCTCCTAGGCCACCAGTTCATAACAGAGGCCGTTTCTAAGGAGGGAGTAATGTCAAGACTCTGAAAATTTTTTACCTTTTGTGCATTACTGCCCTTTTCCAAGATGGCGTCTTTGGTCTCATGTGCACTGTGTCTTCCTGCTATAAAACTCCACCCCAGCCTTCAGTCTGTGCTAGAGTACTCTGCCTTGCATCCAGCTCCTGACCTCTGATTACTCCCTGGCTATACACCTGCTCCTGTGAACCCGTTTGGTGATCCTGCTACTCAGCTCTGAGTTCCTGCTGCATACACAAGTTTCCAGTAATCCTCCTTCATCTGCTGTTGATGTTTACTTCCATCTGCATTTGCTGGACATGTAAGCTGTTTCTGCTTTGCAATAACCTGAGACTATTAACCAGGCCTCCCTAGTTGAGCTAAGATATGATTTGAACTGCCTAATACGCATATCTATCTGTGCCTGGACTAAGACAAGGATTTATTCATGTCAAGTATCCTCAAGAATAACTGTGCTTCATAGACTTTCTGCTTGATTGCATTTTCCTCTGAAGTTTCCTATAGACTGCTAAGCTGCGCTTATTATTTGCACCAAGTGTTGTGGACTTGAGTTTCTCTCTGCACCTGTTTGAATCACCGTGTGATAATATAGACTTTACCACTTATAAAACTGTGTCCTGTAGTTGTCTTGTTCTACGCAAAGAGTCTCCTCAGTTATCCCCTATAATTATTACACATCATGTCCTCCCTCTATCTGAAACTAAACCTGTCAAAAACTGAACTCCTCATGTTCTCTCCCTCTACTAACCTACCTTTGCCTGACATTGCCATCTCCGTGTGCGGTTCCACCATTACTCCAAAGCAACATGCCCGCTGCCTTGGGGTCATCCTTGATTCCGAGCTTTCATTCACCCCCCACATCCGATCACTGGCTCACTCTTCTTATTTGCATCTCAAAAAAATTTCTAGAATTCGCCCTTTTCTTACTTTCGACTCTGCAAAAACTCTTACTGTTTCACTTATTCATTCCAGCCTGGACTATTGTAACTCTCTACTAATCGGCCTCCCTCTTACCAAATTCTCCCCGCTCCAATCTGTCCTGAATGCTGCAGCCAGGATCATATTCCTCACCAACTGTTACACCGATGCCTCTACCTTGTGCCAGTCATTACACTGGCTACTCATCCACTCCATAATCCAGTACAAAACTACTACCCTCATCCACAAAGCACTCCATGGCTCAGCACCACCCTACATCTCCTCTCTGGTCTCAGTCTACCACCCTACCCGTGCCCTCCGCTCCGCTAATGACCTCAGGTTAGCATCCTCAATAATCAGAACCTCCCACTCCCGTCTCCAAGACTTTACACATGCTGCGCAGATTCTTTGGAATGCACTACCTAGGTTAATACGATTAATCCCCAATCCCCACAGTTTTAAGCGTGACCTAAAAACTAATTTGTTCAGATTGGCCTATCGCCTCAACGCATTAACCTAACGATCCCTGTGTGGCCTATCATAAAAAAAAAACATAATCAGGTTCCTCGTATCACGTTCTCATACACTTTATGCAGTTAATAGCCCTCTGTGTCTGTACTGTTACATACTTAGGCAGTTAACTGGTGCATGCAGCTTTACATGAACACCCGAGCCTTACACTATGGCTGGTCCAAATAACTAAAGCAATTGTTACCATCCACCTCTCGTGTCTCCCCTTTTCCTCATAGTTTGTAAGCTTGCGAGCAGGGCCCTCATTCCTCCTAGTATCTATTTTGAACTGTGATTTCTGTTATGCTGTAATGTCTATTGTCTGTACAAGTCCCCTCTATAATTTGTAAAGCGCTGCGGAATATGTTGGCGCTATATAAATAAAATTATTATTATTATAAAAATTATTATTATAGACCCCAATAGTCTGTGCATGGTCTTTAGAGATCCATTTTTCCTTTTCAAGAAAAAAAAGCCTGCATCGGCCAGTGAGTAAGATTTTTTTATGAACCTCCTATGAAGATTTTCTGCATTGTTGGCAGACATTACCTTAGATTTTGGTAGAGACATAGAATATCCTTTCCTCCTGGGTGGTTCAGTATCTAGAAGAAAATAAATGGCATAATCAAATAGCCAATGAGTTAGTGTCTCTGTCTTCTACTTAAAATAGTCATCTGCAAACTTCTAGGGTAGGCAAATTGTAGGTAATGAAGACAAAGCACAGTCTCAGAAAAGGTCATTGAGATAGAGCTTTGAAGCAGTTATGAAAACACGATAATCCCCACTGGATGATCTGGTTAGATGACCAATTAATGACCAGTACAATAGCCACGGAAGTCCTAAAAGCACAAGGTAATTATAAAATGGCAAAATAAGAAAATAATTCTCACCTTCTCCATCTGGAATTGGATACAATCACCAGCCATTCACAGAGTTAAGATTCAGATTAACTTTAGAGGCATCTACAAAGAAACAAAAGGAATTTTCCGTCTTTTGGCTGGAGAGAAGTTAACAAATTTTCAAAAGTGGAAAATACATGTCAATATAAGCAACAGATATTCGTATTAGTAAATGTAAACATGTGAGTATTAGATCTGAAATAAGTTTTATCGTAAACAACATTGACATTTAAAGTTTTCACCCAATAGCCATAAATCTCAGCAGTTCCACCATCTGGTAATAGGTGCATTTGCCATTTAGCACAGGCCCTGAAGACAAGCATTAATCTAAATTATCTCTTGAGATGTTTAGCAGCAGAACACATTAGGCACATGTTCAATGCTGCAAATGAAGCGAACTGCATGCTAGTTCTCACTATTCCTAACCACACTGTATATGAAAACCCACCTGTCTTATGATAAACCTAAAGGATTTTGACACTTTTATTTGAAATTTCGTGTTAAAGCAGGTTATTCAAAAAGATTAAATTCATATTTTGTGTAGTCTAAATAAATAACATGTCATTTTAATTTACTGGTACAGCTAATGCCAAATAAAAATGCCCACATTTGCCAATGAGTTTACACAATAGTATAATTTGATAGCTTGCACTTTTTTTACACAGTACTACAACTTTTCACAATGTTTAGTCTACAGTGATGCACATGCTGGCTATTGTGGGTGAATTAAAATGGTCACGGATCGGCTATTATGGCACACCTAAACGTATTATTCTTTCCCTTTCGTGACCATGAAAATCTCTGTCAAGAAATCTCTATGAAGAAATAAAAATAACAGTGTTGAATTCAATGTTTAAGATCATTTGTATTACATGATTAAAACAAAGTACAGTTGTAAAATTCTTACAATCACTTCACCTAAATCCTTCTCCCATCTTAATTTCACCTGCTTCAACCTTTTTGTGGTAGTCATAAAAGTCTTCATGAAAGAAGGCCATAAAAGACTTCCTCATAAAAGAAAACTCAACTATTTCCTAAAGCTAATGATGCTTGTATACTTGTAGTATTGCACAGTTGTTATCCACCTCTAACAGTGGCGACTGGAGCTTGCTCCAATTACTGCTGTTAACACCATAAATGCATTTGTGATGCTTTAACAGGGGCATTTAAAGAGATGATCTCAATGTCTCACTGTTTCAAGTGTTCACTGCCACCTCTTTCTCAAATTTGAGTTGGAATTTGGTTGCCATAGCAGCCAGTGGCCAGCCTAAAGCCCCCAATGACTACCATGTTGGTACAGGCTGGGCTTCATAGGAAGATCATTTTACCCATGTACTTCACGGGCATGGCATCAGGAGATGGAACAGGATCCTTGATGCGAACAACTGGCTAAAACGATGATGCAGACAACAAGGATTCGGATTCCTGGACAATGGTGTGAATTACCTGTATGACAGACTCCTCGCCAAAGACGGATTACACCTCAGCAAACCTGAGAAACACACATAAACCAGAAGACTCCCTACACTCGTCAGGAGGGCATTAAACTAGAAGAAGAGGGAACAGGCAGAAAAACATTAGACACGAGCATGAAGCCAGAAAATACACTGATGAAGGATATGAGGTGCGGCAAAGAAGACCCAAGACATCATACTTGGAAGAGAGCTAACAACATTTCTAAAGCAATCCACAAGGAGGAGATTGGAACAAAACAAAATCCTCTAAACTGCATGCTTGCAAACGCCAGAAGCCTGACAAACAAGATGGAAGATCTAAAAGCAGAAATATCACAGGTAACTATGACATAGTGGGAATAACCGAGACATGGTTAGATGAAAGCTATGACTGGGCAGTTAACTTACAGGGTTAAAGTCTGTTTAGAAAGCATTGTAAAAATCAGAGAGGAGGAGGGGTTTGTCTTTATGTAAAGTCTTGTCTAATGTCCACTTTAAGGGAGGATATTAGCGAAGGGAATGAGGATGTCAAGTCCATATGGGTCAAAACACATGGAGGGAAAAATAGTAACAAAATTCTCATTGGGGTCTGTTACAAACCCCAAAATATATAAAAAATCATGGAAAGTTTACTACTAAGGAATATAGATGAAGCTGCAACCCATAATGAGGTCCTTTTTAAGGAGTACTTTAACTACCCGGATATTAACTGGGAAACAGAAATCTAAGAAACCCATAAAGGCAACAGGTTTCTGCTAATAACCAAGAAAAATTATCTTTCACAATTGGTGCAGAATCCAACCTGAGAAGCACCAATTTTAGACCTAATACTATCTAATAGACCTGACAGAATAACAAATCTGCAGGTCGTCGGGCATCTAGGAAATAGCGACCACAATATTATACAGTTTCACTTGTCTTTGGCTAGGGGGACTTGTCAGGGAATCACAAAAACACTGAACTTTAGGAAGGCAAAGTTTGTCCAGCTCTTAATCTGATTGACTGAGACAATGTGCTCAGAAATAAAAATACAGATAATAAATGGGAAAATGTTTAAAAACATCCCAAATAGGCACTGTAAGCAGTTTATACCTTGTGGGAATAAAAGGACAAGAAATAGGAAAAACCTAATGTGGCTTAGCAAAGATGTAAGAGGGGCAATTAACACTAAAAAGAAAGCATTTAAACTGCTAAATCAGGATGGCACCATTGAAGCTTTAAAAAAAACTACAGGGAGAAAAATACTGTACTTTATCTAAAAAACGAATTAAAGCTGCCTAAAGGAAACAGAGAAGCACATTGCTAAGGAGAGTAAAACTAAATCCCAAACTGTTCTTCAACTATAGCAATAATTGTGAGGAAAGAAAGGTTGTAGATGACGAGGAAATAGCTAATATATTAAACTCCTTCTTCTCCACGGTATTCACGATGGAAAATAAAATGCTAGGTGAAATGCCGAGAGACAAAAAAAAAACACCTATATTAAGGGTCACAATCTAACACAAGAAGAGGGGCATAACCGGCTAATTAAAATTAATATAGATAAATATCCATGTCCGGATGGCATACACCCACGAGTACTCATAGAATTAAGTAATGTAATAGACAAACCATTATTTCTTATATTTAGGGATTCTATAGTGACGGGGTCCGTTCCACAGGACTGGTACATAGCAAATGTGGTACCAATATTCAAAAAGGCCTCTAAAAGTGAACCTCGAAATAATAGACATTAAGTCTAACTTCTATTGTTGGTAAAATATTTGAAGGGTTTCTGAGGGATGTTATTCTGGATTATCTCAATGGAAATAACTAGTTAACTCAACATCAGCATGGGTTTATGAGGAATCGCTCCTGTGAAACCAATTTAATCAGTTTTTATAAAGAAGCAACTTATAGACTGGACCAAGGCGAGTCATTGGACGTGGTATATATTTTCCAAGGCGTTTAATACCGTGCCACACAAGAGATTGGTACTAGTGATAGGTGAGCACTAAAATGCTCTGGGTGCTCGTTGCTTGGGTCTAGCAAATTGGAATATTCGGGTACTCGGCCAGAACAACGAGCCCAATGTAAGTCTATGGGAGACCCGAGTATTTTTACCGCGATCCCCCCGGGGGTCCTTTTAAGGTCTAAAAACCTCTGAAAATGATGGAAACGCTGCTCAAATGACACAGGGACCTCATGGGGATCGCCCCTGGAAGCATTCCTGACTCCGAGTTCACAGTCTTAATCATTTCTTTCTGAGATTCATGCCATTTTTCCTGGCTCCACAAAAAACACATGAAAACTAAACCAAAACGGATTTTGCTTGGAAATATGTCAAGGTACATCCTTTGCAGGTTAATGACTTGCCTGTAAGGCCAAATATTTAACCCCAGACCAAAAATTTCCTCTCCCACTTAGGCTTAGTTCAGACACAGCATTTTTCAACTTTAACATTGCATTCAACCACTACAAATGCATTCACTGGGAAATGTCATTGTAATATTTAACACCCCTAGCTGGCCATGTGGTGTGTGGCACATAAGCAGACCCATCTTGTTTCATTTACGAAGGAGGGACTTTTAAAGTCACAAAGCCTATTTTTACTAGTGCATCAAGCGGAATTAATCTTCTTAAAGGGCCATTATGAAACAGTGGGTCTCCTAAGCTGCTGTAGCCTATGCTGTCAGTGGATGGGCTGCCAAGAATTGCGACACACCACAATACCCCTGTCATAAGATGTCCTGAAAAAGTGTTGCATTGAATTCAAGGCCTGCCCTGCTACCAATTCATATGCACCCCAATAAGCCTTTGAACCCACATAGTGGATGGGCCCAGGAAAATCCACTTCACAATATGCATTTTGTGCTCCATACTCCTTTGTTTTATACATTGGCAGGAAGGCGAGCCCTGCTGCATAGTCATATGCACCCCATTAGGCCTTGGAACACATACTGGATGGGTCCAGGAAAATCCACTTTACAATATGCATTTTGTGCTCCATTCTCCTTTGTTTTATACATTGGCAGGAAGGCGAGCCCTGCTGCATAGTCATATGCACCCCATTAGGCCTTGGAACCCACATACTGGATGGGCCTAGGAAAATTCACTCTTATTTTTTAATGGTATGATGATTCCCTCTTTGCACAATTAGTTACAGGAGAATTTTGCAATTTTATTTGACCTGTTTTTAACACTAAGGTTCAAAAAAGGCAAATACTTGCAATACAAGGCAATTTTATTGCAAACTACAAAATTCAAGGAATAGTATGATTGAATAGTGTGAGTGCATACACTTTTGTATGTGTTAACATACACAGGTTAATAAGTACATATAAGGATTAAATAAATATAGTGATGACGTATATATGAAGATTAACTACATACAGTATAGTTAGATCATCACCAAGAGGCTTTTAAACATCATCCATCTGGAATATCAGAGAAGAAACACCAAGACAGAGAACTCCTGGGAGATTACCTACACTGCATGGGCGTCCCCAATTATGCAGGTATCAGCAACTGTACATGTACAGGTACCCCAGTTTTGGCATCTGTTTTAGTCATGTTTCTCTGGTGTTATATAGTGATTTACACTATGTAGTAGCTCTAGCTTCACCCACACCTTCAAATGGCCACTTTTCAAGGTTCAATGAAACTGAGATACCATGGAGTCATCAGCTGAGGGGCTATAAACCACTAGAAAATAAAAGCCACAAGGATTTAGATCAAACCACCACCGACATAGTTTCAGTAAAACTTAATGGTTTACAATGACAAACAGCAAACATATAGAGGCTTAAAACTGTTTGTGAAGTGAATAAACAAACATTTATCAAGATTGTGTCACTATGAGCATTGTCTATCATATCTCTAAATGTTTTACAAGAAATGCAGCTATTTGATTGTCTCAATGCATTCGGTATACAGTATTTCAATCTTGTTTACAAATTGCCATTTGTGTATTCTCCATTTGTACATTTGAGGCAGACAAGGTTAAGGCTTGCAAGGATAGAAACAAATATAGTGGACAAAGCTATATTTTTTAATGAACTACTGAGGCAAAGTAACAGCATTGCTTTATCAAATTTATATGAAGTGTATTGTGTCCAATGTTAGCAACCAGGCAACACAAAAAGGAACTTTTCAAGTGAGCTCTTTCAGGTACACAAATGTTATGAAGTGTTTTCCAACAAGAATGTGGTTTCACCAATGGGGGGTACCTTTTGTAAAAATAGACTAGTGCCATCACAGCCCCCCTTGACCAAACTTCTCCGGCCTATAACAGTACAAAGCATGTTCACCCTGGTGATCTAGTGGCAGTTAAACAAGAGACATTGCAGGAGACGAGTTAAGAAGTAGGTCCAATGGAATGTCATGCCCAATTCCCCAATGTGGGGTCCTTTTTGGACTAATTAAAGTTGTGCCATCACAGCCTCCTAGACCTAAATGCCCCATACAGACCACGTTCACCCTGGTGATCTACTGGCAGGTACAGGACAGATTGCAGGTGACGAGTTAAGAAGTAGGCCCAAAGAAATGTCATGCCCAATTTCCCAATGTGTTGTCCTTTTTGGACTTAAAAAATTAGTGCCATCACGGCCCACTTGCCCAAAATTCACCGGCCTATAACAGTACAGAGCACGTTCACTCTGGTCATCTAGTGGCAGTTAAAGGACACATTGCAGGAGAGAGACTTAAGAAGTAGGCCCAATGCAATGTAATACCCAATTTACCAATGTGAGGTCCTGTTTTTACAAAATGAAATAGTGCCTTCACAGCCCCCCCGTGCCCAAAAATCACCACCCTATATTAGTACTGAGCAGGTGCACCCTGGTCATGTCGTCAGAGATAAGGAAGAGACATTGCAGGAGACAGAGTTAAGAAATAGGGCCAATTAGTGGTATGGGTCTCTGAGACTTTTAATGCAGTGCACGATCTGCCAAACAATTCCCCAATAGGGGTACCTTTTTAAAAATATACTAGTGCCATCTCATGCCCCTAGCCCAAACTTCAGCGGCCTATAACAGTACTGAGCACGTTCACCCTGGTGATCTAGTGGCAGGTACATTTTAGATTGCAGGAGACCGAGTTAAGAAGTCAGCCCAATGGAATGTCATGCCCAATTCCCCAATGTGGGGTCCATTGTTTTAAAAATAAAAGAGCCATCACAGCCCCCTTGGCCAAAATGCACCTTACAGAGCACGTTCATCCTGGTGATCTACTGGCAGGTACAGGACAGATTGCAGGAGACCGAGTTAAGAAGTCGGCCCAATGGAATGTCATGCCCAATTCCCCAATGTAAAATCCTTTGTTTAAAAAATAAAAGAGTGCCATCTCAGGCCCCTTGACCAACATAGAACAACAGGGGAAATTTCAAGTAGAGAAAAAACCCAGTAAGAGTGTTTATAGCAAAATATATAAATTTATTAAACCATAAAATACAAGAAGTATATAGCAAGGTAGAGCTAATCATGCAGGATAAGAAACCCGGCTGACCACATATCACAAATTGAAAGCTAATGGCATAAGCAAAATCAATAGATAGCAAATCAGGGTAAAAAGTACCTTAAAATTATCCGTAAATGCCATGATATAATTAGAAAACTATACTGAGCAGCACAAGTATATAAGGGCATAAATTAGCATAGTAAAGCCAGCGTAAGACCATAGGCAAAAAGTGCCATAGTGCAAAGTGCAACAAGGGTTAAACCTAGGAGTAACACTGTGACGTATGCTTTAGGCTGTTCAGTAAAAGTATATGATATTACCTAAAGTGGAGTGTGGACACCGGGCCCCCGCCTGCCGCCTCAACGCGCGTTTCGCCGATCTTCGTCAGGAGGCATGGCTTAAATCATGTGTGTGTTACGTTATATAGTGCTACATGACCAATAGAATAGAGCGCCGCCTTTGTGTCGGCGCATGGGCAGGGTGTCGCCGCATCATATAGGGCACTTCCCGCAGCGCCCATGGAACGCAAACAATCCACCATCGCTAAGCGACAGCGATCACGTGCGGACCCAGTGGGCGTGTTAGGAAGGTCCTGATGTCACGATCCCGGGCATGTGCACCAGCCGGCAGAGTGTAGTGCGTAGATGAATAGGGACTAAATCACCTAACAGGTATGGTGAGTAGTTCTGCGCATGTACGGGGATAACTACATCGCCGAGAGCCCCATCTCCCGGAGCGTCAGCGGTCCACCGCGATGACGATGGGCACATACCGAAACATCGGGAATTTGAGGGAAATCCCAAATATATATATATCCCGCACATGCACAGCAAAAATGATATGTGGATAAGTGAGTATAAAACTAATTTAAATACGTTGCTACATCAGCAAGTGAATGTCAAACTAATTTTAGCTGCAAAAACTAACAGCAGAAGATGTAAAATTAGTGAAACCTAGGAGAAATAATAGATATTATGTGATAAAAAAAGTATTGCTTTTTATATAGCAATACACCTACTATAATGCTATACATATAACTACATTATATATATTAATAATAAAATTGCATTATATAATATATAAAATACAAAAAAGATAACCAGAAATAAAATGAATAAACATATATATATATATATATATATATATATATATATATATATATATATATATATATATATATACAGTGCCTACAAGTAGTATTCAACCCCCTGCAGATTTAGCAGGTTTACACATTTGGAATTAACTTGGCATTGTGACATTTGGACTGTAGATCAGCCTGGAAGTGTGAAATGCACTGCAGCAAAAAAGAATGTTATTTCTTTGTTTATTTTTTTGTAAAATTGTGAAAAGTCTTTTCAGAGGGTCATTTATTATTCAACACCTCAACCCACCAGAATTCTGTTTGGTTCCCCTAAAGTATTAAGAAGTAGTTCAGGCACAAAGAACAATGAGCTTCACATGTTTGGATTAATTATCTCTTTTTCCAGCCTTTTCTGACTATTTAAGACCCTCCCCAAACTTGTGAACAGCACTCAAACATGGTCAACATGGGAAAGACAAAGGAGCATTCCAAGGCCATCAGAGACAAGATCGTGGAGGGTCATAAGGCTGGCAAGGGGTACAAAACCCTTTCCAAGGAGTTGGGCCTACCTGTCTCCACTGTTGGGAGCATCATCCGGAAGTGGAAGGCTTATGGAACTACTGTTAGCCTTCCACGGCCTGGACAGCCTTTGAAAATTTCCTCCCGTGCCGAGGCCAGGCTTGTCCGAAGAGTCAAGGCTAACCCAAGGACAACAAGGAAGGAGCTCCGGGAAGATCTCATGGCAGTGGGGACATTGGTTTCAGTCAATACCAAAAGTAACGTACTCCACCGCAATGGTCTCCATTCCAGAGGAGCCCGTAAGGTACCTTTACTTTCAAAGCGTCATGTCAAGGCTCGTCTACAGTTTGCCCATGATCACTTGGAGGACTCTGAGACTGACTGGTTCAAGGTTCTCTGGTCTGATGAGACCAAGATCGAGATCTTTGGTGCCAACCTCACACGTGACGTTTGGAGACTGGATGGCACTGCATACGACCCCAAGAATACCATCCCTACAGTCAAGCATGGTGGTGGCAGCATCATGCTGTGGGGCTGTTTCTCAGCCAAGGGGCCTGGCCATCTGGTCCGCATCCATGGGAAGATGGATAGCACGGCCTACCTGGAGATTTTGGCCAAGAACCTCCGCTCCTCCATCAAGGATCTTAAGATGGGTCGTCATTTCATCTTCCAACAAGACAACGACCCAAAGCACACAGCCAAGAAAACCAAGGCCTGGTTCAAGAGGCAAAAAATCAAGGTGTTGCAGTGGCCTAGTCAGTCTCCTGACCTTAACACAATTGAAAACTTGTGGAAGGAGCTCAAGATTAAAGTCCACATGAGACACCCAAAGAACCTAGATAACTTGGAGAAGATCTGCATGGAGGAGTGGGCCAAGATAACTCCAGAGACCTGTGCCGGCCTGATCAGGTCTTATAAAAGACGATTATTAGCTGTAATTGCAAACAAAGGTTATTCCACAAAATATTAAACCTAGGGGTTGAATAATAATTGACCCACACTTTTATGTTTAAAATTTATAAAAATTTAACTGAGCAACAAAACTTTTTGGTTTGTAAGATTTATGCATCTGTTAATAAATCCTGCTCTTGTTTGAAGTTTGAAGGCTCTAACTTATTTGCATCTTATTAAACCTGCTAAATCTGCTGGGGGTTGAATACTACTTGTAGGCACTGTATATATATAGACATTGGCAGTAGGGACAATAGCACCACTGCAAATAAGTCCACATGTTCTTTGTTTCTTCATATATTCCAGGAATGTGAACAAAGCAAGGATATAAAGTGTCAATATGATGAATTAGTGATAAACAGCAGTGAGATCCACCATCAACCAATGCTCCTCACAGTCCGTAACCGCAATAGGCACAATATTCATAAGCACTACATAAATAGAAAGAAGGACAATTAAAAACTGGAAATAAAAACAACTAATATAAAATAAACTACACATGATAAAGTTAAAATTAAAAATCCAGAGTATAGTAAAGGGGGTTTATAGGAAGGACCCAAACCCATGACTTTCATTCAACCCGTATGGTACCAGAGTATTAACACGGTAGATCCAACGACTCTCAACCTGAGATAAGATCTTAAACAGATTGCCACCCCTTACACCAAGGTTTACCTGATCGATGGCCATGACTTGGAGACCCTTTGCATCAGATTCATGGACTGTTTTGAAATGTCTAGGGAATGTTTTTAATTGTTCCCCCTCCTTGGCTTCTTTAGATTTTTCGACATCTCGCACATGCTCCCGTATCCTGACACAGAGCTCTCTAGTTGTCATTCCAATGTATATACGATTACATGGACAGCGTGCAAGATAAATCACGCCTTGGGATGAGCAAATAAGATATCTCCTGATTGAAAATTTCTTTGATCCATCCGAGTTAAAAAATTCTTTACTTTTTACGGTATTTGTACAGGCTTTGCATCTTTTACAGGGAAAGAAGCCTTGAATTTCCCCAAAAACGTTAGTTTGTGTATAGTCTTTCTTTGGACCATAGTGACTTTTGACCAGTAAATCAGATAAATTCTTAGCTGTTTTAGCTGTGATCAATGGTTTCGGAGTTAGTATCTTTTTTAAAATTGGATCTACCATCAACACATTCCATCTTTCATGTATAATCTTAGTCAGCTGTTTCCACTGACTATTATAAGGTGTAATAAGTCTCACATCTTGTTACTTGTTAGTTCCTGCTTTCTCTTGTTAGAGTATAGCAATTGATTTCTGGTTGAATTTTGTGCTTTATTATAAGCTTTTCTAATTGAACGATGCCCATACCCTCTTTCTCTAAACCTTGAATACAAATCTTTCGCTTGTTCTTGATATGCTTTTTTGGTTGAGCAGATTCTTTTAGCTCTCACATATTGACTAATGGGGATGGATCTAATCGTAGAGGGTAAATGAGACGAAGTAGCATGCAAAATTGAATTTGTTGCTGTCAGTTTCCTGAAGATATTTGTAGCAATTGATCCATTAAGGTCAATCGAAATATCAATGTCCAAAAATGTGACTCTACGTCCTTATGAGTAGGTCAAGTAGCTATTCATGTCATTATTATTCAGCTGAGTCATTAAGGTATTAAGTTCGTCAGTAGTCCCCTCCCATACAAAAATAATATCATCGATATATCTTGACCAATTGTGTATTTTTTCAATGCCCAAAATAGAGGAGCATTGAAAAATGTCATGTTCCCATAATCCCAAAAAGAGGTTGGCATATGAGGGGGCACAAGCCGCCCCCATAGCCGTACCCTGTAATTGAAGAAAGGTTTGACCTTTGAACGTAAAACAATTATGGGTTAGAATAAACTCTAAAAGGGTCAAAAGAAGTTCAACTAATGATCTTTCCAAATTACTATTGTTCAAGAACCATGAGACTGCCGCTAGGCCCTGGGAGTGTCGTATTGATGAATATAAAGCCTCTACATCTGCTGTAACAAGGATCATATTCTCGTCCAGATGGAGTTGATCAAGTCTCTTGAGGGCTGCCGTTGTGTCTAGTATATGCGATGGCAAGGTAGTAACAATAGGTTTTAGATAGTAAATTATTTTACAAATTATTTCATTAAGGCTGTCATTGCCAGACACAATGGGCCGGCCCGCTGGGTCTATGGAATCTTTGTGCAATTTGGGTAGGAGATAGAATGTTGGTAATTTAGGTTTTAAAGTCTCTATTGTTTCAAGCTATTTTGGGGGGATAATCCCCGCAGTATAGGCCTCCATTAATATATTAATCAATTCATTCTGATGATGTTGAAGAGGAATACAGGTTAGTTTTCTATAACATTTGTCATCTTGCAAGATTTTAAATGCCTGTCTTTCGTATAATTCATTAGGCCAAATCACTAAATTACCGCCTTTATCAGCCCTTTTAAACGTAACATCTTTCCATCCCTGTAATTCCTGAATGATTTTTTTCTCTCTCAAGTCAGATGTATTGAGGTAATATTTATGATTAATTTCCTCAATATCTTTGGTGACCAATTTAACAAAAATCTCGACTGCAGGGCATACATTAATATTAGGGAATTTTTTGGATTTATCAAATATAAAGGTAGGAAATCTGCTCACCCTTTCCTCATGATCACTTTCTTGCCACAAAGATTCCAGAATAGTGAGTGTTTCCATCTCTTCCTCATTATTCAGAGCCAAGCCCATTTTAGTTTTTTCATGAAACCTCTTTAAAATTATTTTTCTTGCAAACAGATGGACATCCTTTACTGTTGTAAAAGGGTCTAAATGTTGTGGGGGAGAAAAAGTCAGACCTTTTTCAAGCGGAGACATATGTTCATTGGACAGAATATGAGAGGATAGATTTATTACCTTAGGATGGTCTTTCCTTTTATTGTTGAAACCTGCTCCTTGTCTCCCTTGATAGCCTTTTTTACCTCCAAATCTGGTCCTCATCCGTCTTGAATTAAACTGTTCATGTTCATGAGTTGAAGCCATACTACATGCTGTGGATGCAATTGAGGAACTGGACGGACTTCGAGTATAAAGTTTATTCTCATTTTGCCCTTTGTACTGCCAACGGAACACCTTTTTCTGTTCATAGTCCTGTTTGTCCCGTGAAAATTTCTTCACTTTTGCAGCACTGATCTGCTGTTCCCATTTTTCTATATCTAAGTTTACCTCAATATAGAACTTACTCAGTTCCTCAGAGGTCAACTTTCCTATTAGTTCTTTTTGTAGGTCATTCAATTGACCATCAATATCCTCTAATAGCAATATATTTTTACAATTAATAATTTCCATAAATGATATTGAACAAGCAGAGGCAGCATTAGCCCATTTATTTGTCAGTTCAGCATCATCCAGTCCAAAAGTAGGATACAATTGTATCCGTAGACCCCGGGGAACAATTCCTTGTTGTATATAATTTTCCAATGTTGTTTTTGTCCACCAGATTTTGATTTTTTTATTCATAAGATTTTTATATTTGGACATAAGTTCTTTATTATCACTCTGGGTAGAATTAAAATTGATAGCAATACCCTGCTTGAATAAATTAGCAGCTTTATCCAGCCAGCTCTTTTCTCTGGCTTTAAGATCCATGGGGAATCAACACTGTTATAAAACAGAACACTAGTAATTAGAACATCCAATTCCACCAAATAATTTCTATCATAAGTGGATCACTCTAATAGTATATAGAACAACAGGGGAAATTTCAAGTAGAGAAAAAACCCAGTAAGAGTGTTTATAGCAAAATATATAAATTTATTAAACCATAAAATACAAGAAGTATATAGCAAGGTAGAGCTAATCATGCAGGATAAGAAACCCGGCTGACCACATATCACAAATTGAAAGCTAATGGCATAAGCAAAATCAATAGATAGCAAATCAGGGTAGAAAGTACCTTAAAATTATCTGTAAATGCCATGATATAATTATAAAACTATACATGCATGACCAACATGCACCATACAGACCATGTTCAACATGGTGATCTACTGGCAGGTACAGGACATATTGCAGGAGACAGTTAAGAAGTAGGCCCAATGTAATCACATGCCCAATTCCCCAATGTGTTGTCCTTTTTTAAAAAATAAAAGAGTGCCATCACAGCCCCCTTGGCCAAAATGCACCGGACAGAGCACGTTCACCCTGGTGATATAGTGGTTCTGGATGAGGAGGATGAAAATAAGGAGGAGGATGAAAACAAACCAACCAAATCTGGAAGCGTATACCCATGTGTGGTTGTGAAGAGGAGAATACACCTCCACAAAAGAGAGCATGTATTTGAGGATATGTTTCGCTGTTTTCACTTGGTGGTGTACAGAACCCTCTGAGAAAACGCAGGCAGCAGGGGAGGCCAGGACCTCCAAGGCGTAGAGAGCCAGTTCATGCCACATGTCCAGCTTGGATACTCAATAATTAAAAGGCACAGAGGAATCACGGAGGATGTTTGTACGATCTGCAAGGTACTCCCTCACCATCTTCCCAAACATTGCACTTCTTGTGACAGCACCCCTTGCCTCTGTGCCACCACGATGGGAGGGTCTGAGGAAACTGTCCCAGAACTTGGCCATTGTTCCCCTGCCTGAGCTAGATTGTACTTCTGTCTCTCTCGCTTGGAGTCCTTGGTTGTACAACAAACTCTGATGTCTGCTGCCAGTGTTCTCACGTGGGAATTTTCTAAGTAATTCCGCTACAAGGGCCCTATGGTACTGCAACATTTTAGTACACCTCTCTGCCTCAGGCAGAAGAGATTGAAAGTTCTCCTTGTAGTGTGGGTCTAGAAGTGTCACCAACCAGTAATGAGTGTCACCCAAAATTTTGACAATCCAAGGGTCACGTGAAATGCAGCGCAACATAAAGTCAATCATGCATGCCAGAATGCTAACAGGCAAGACTTCCGTGTCCTCACCAACAGGATGACTGACCATGCTGTCCTCCTCCTCCTCATCCTCCTCCCTGTCCTCAGGCCATCCCCACTGAAAAGAAGCTAATACAGATGTGTTTGTAGTACAGTCTATAGCGCATGAATGTAGCTCCTGTTCTTCCTCCTCCTCATTGCCTACCAATCCACGTTGAGGAGACATGAGGCTGGGCTGAGTGTAATCTCCCTGTGGGTTTCCTTGCTCCATGTCCTCGTGCTCCACCTGCAGTGCATCCTCTTTGATTGTGAGCAGAGAGTTTTTCAGAATGCTGAGTAGCGGGATGGTAATGCTAATTATGCCATCATCGCTGCTCACCATCTTGGTGCAGTCCTCAAATTTTTGGAGGATGTTACATATGTCTGACATCCATGTCCACTCCTGAGGTCTTATGTGTAGAGTCTGACCTGAAATTCGACGGCCTTGTTGATGTTGGTAGTCAACAACGGCCCTCTTCTGCTCACAAATCCTTTCCAACATATGCAGCGTAGAGTTCCAGCGCGTGGGGACATCACACAACAGTTGGTGAGCTGAAAGCTGAAACTGCTGCTGAAGCATGGCAAGGGTGGCTGAAGCTGTAGCTGACTTTCTAAAATGGACAGAAAGACGGCGTACTTTCATTAGCAGATCTGGCAGCTCCAGGTAGCTTTTCAGAAAATGTTGAGCCACGAGGTTAAGCACATGGGTAAAGCAAGGTACGTGGGTGAGCTCACCTTGCCTCAGAGCTGCCACCAGGTCACGGCCATTGTCACACACGACCATGCCTGGCTGTAGGTTCAGTGGTATCATCCAAACACCTGGCTACTCTTTCAGCGCTGTCCACAACTCTTCTGCATTGTGCGGTTTGTCACCTATGCAGATTAGCTGCTTCAGCATAGCCTGTTGCCGCTTGGCTGAGGCAGTGCTGTAGTGCTTCCAGCTTCTGACTGATGTGTTTATTTCAGACATGGAGGATGAAAAGAAGGAGGAGGAGGTGCAGGAGTTGTAGACTGTGGGGGCAACCCTGATTGACGTAGGGCCAGCAATCCTCAGCATGGGGAGGATGTGTTCCATCCCAAGGTCCGACTGGGTCCCGGCTTCCACTGTGTTAACCCAGTGTGCTGTCATTGAGATGTACCGTCCCTGCCCACAAGCGCTTGTCCACATGTCCATGGTTAGGTGGACTTTCCCAGTAACAGCATTGTTGAGGGCATGGGTAATGTTGTGGGACACATGCTGGTGTAATGCCGGTACAGCACACCGGGAGAAATAGTGGCGACTGGAGACCGAGTACCTTGGGATGGCCGCCGCCATCAGGTTGCGGAAAGCTTCCATCTCCTCAAGCCTAAAAGTTAGCATTTCTAGTGCAAGCAGAAGATAAATATTAGAATTGAGGACTGTGGCCTGTGGGGCGTTGGCTCGGTATTTCCGCTTGCGTTCCAAAGACTGGGTTATAGACAACTGAACACTGTGCTGGGACAAGGACGTGGAAGTGCTTTCTGATTGTGCTGCTTGACTGTGGGCCACAACAGGTACAGGGCTAGAGGCATCTTCACATGCACGGCGTACTGGGGATTGGCTTCTACGCAAAAGAGTGGAAGAAGCAGTGGTGTGGCCAGGAGGCAATGGTCCTGGAGCCTGGGATTTGGCCCACAAAGTCGGGTGCTTTGCTTGCATGTGCCTGATCATGCTGGTGGTGGTCAGGCTGGTTGTTTTGCTACCCCTGCTGATGCGGGCATGGCAGGTGCTGCAAATAGCCTGTTTGGGGTTATCGGCAGAGGCTTTAAAAAAATAGCCAGACTCGGGAAGATCTCACAGATGGAATGGCAACTTCACTCATGTTGGTGTTACGGGGAACGGATGCACGCCTTCTGTCTGTGGCCACCACACTGCTTCTTCCTGCCTGTTGGGGGATCTGCCTCCTTCCCCATTTGTGATGCTGTCCTCGCTATGCATGTTCTCCTGCCAGGTTGGGTCAATCACTATGTCATCCACCACCTCACCTTCCACATCCACACCCTGCTCCTCCTCCTGACTTACTGTCAATTGTGTCTCATCATCGTCCACCTCTTTTGACACTTTCCTACTATCGCTTTCATGTGACCGGGGTTAGTCAAAGCTTTGGGCAGCTCTACATGCGATCTCATCATTCCCCACTTCAAGTTGACTGGCAGATATTTCTGAATCTTGAAATGGAAAATTGAACAGCTCTTCAGAGTGTCCAAGTGTGGGATCAGTTGTCTCAGGGCACTCGGCATGGTGGGAGGAAGGAGAATCAGGGTGAGGAATATCCTGGCCACACTCACGGCTACTCAGACTTGGCTGTGTGGAAGACAAGGTGGTGGTGGCGGCTAAGTGACTGCAAGCATTATCCGCTATCCAACCAACAACCGTTTCACACTGCTCTGGCTTCAATAGTGGTGTGCTGCGGTCCCCCAGAAACTGGGACAGGAAGGTCAAGTGAGAAGATGTGGGTCTTTGTTGTTGCCCACTTTCACCTTACCCACAGCCTCGTCCTCTGGATGCACCATCAGCATCACATCCACTTCCCTGTCCCTTGCCCCTTGCCTTAACCATTTTAAATGGACCTCTGCACTACTTCAAATGCTCAACATAAATGTCTTTATTAATAGCAAAATAATATGTGATCAATATGCTTGCAAATCTACGATTTTTCAAACCCAAACACCAGGCAGGCCTCAGCCTGACCTATCAGACTGTATTCATTTTTTTTTTAAAGTAAATTTATGCTAAATAGTGCTGTATAGAATTAGAGTTTCACACAGCCAAAAAATAAGAACACCAGCATCCAATGCCCAAAATTAGAGCACATAGATATATGATGGCAGTAACGGAAATACCACACTGGCAAATCTGTGGCCTTTCAATTTTTTGGGATGTTAAATAGTGCTGTGTAGAATTTGAGTATCACACAGCCACAAAGTAAGTACACCGGCCTCCAATTCCCAAACTTAGAGCACAGAGATATGTGACGGCTAGTGTTGAGCCATACCTTCTGATATTGGAAAGTATCGGTATCGGAAAGTATCGGCCGATACCGTCAAAGTATCGGATCTAATCCGATACCGATACCCGATCCCAATGCAAGTCAATGGGACGAAAATATCGGAATTAAAATAAACCCTTTCTTAACTTGTAGGTTCATTCTACATGAAGGAAAACAACTAAGAATAATGTAGGATGTATTGGGGGACGTGGCGGAGACATTAAAGGCACAGAGGTTTAGCCCAATCTAATAGAATAGCAGGATTTTGTTTTGTTTTTTATGACGTTCGGCGTTAGAAAGATTTTGACTATGTTAATTTTTTTTTTATTTTGTCAGATATTGATGTTTCACTACTTCCACGCCCTTCACCTTCTTTTTTACTTCTCCCACACTTTCTTCTTCATTATCCTCATCATCAGCTTCTTTGACATCAACTTCTTCACCTTATTCATCTTCTTCTTCATCTTCTACCTATTATTTTTTTTGTTACATACATTGTTCATATTCTTTTTATTTTACTATTATCTTCTTCATATTCAACTTCTTCATCATATTCTTATTTGTGACAGGCATTCCCGTAGTTGTTATCTATAAAAGTTTGAAGATTACACCTTCCGTTCTGCCTGTCACAAAACAGTTACATTTGTCCGCGTTCAATTTGGCCTGCATCATCAGGCTTTATCCAGGGGCACCAGGAGGAGGAACGGACTCACCTCCATACACTGCTTAGTCTTCTTCTGCTTATAATTTAGATAATATCTTTTGCTCTGATATTTAGTCTTATGCTTAATGTTCTTCTGCTCTTTGTTCTGCAGCCTCTTGTTCTTCTGCTTCTCGGTCTTCCAGGTCGTCATCGTCTCCAGGGTCGTCTCAGTGGCTGTCGTCTCTGGTGTCGTCGTCATCTTAGGGGTGGTGTTCCGGGTCGTCGTCTTTAGGGTCTTGAACTTGGAAATGTAGCAGAAGGTACAAGTAGGCTGAGAAAATGCCGAGAAACAGCTGATGGAACTGGAACTCGGATGGCTACCCGAAGGTCCAAGAGCCAATGGAACTACCGAGGACCAGCTGACGTTACTGGAACCCGGTTATTAAGCAGGAGGTACCCGTGCTGAAAGCACTACCAAGGACCACCTGACGTTGGTGGAACTCGGATACCCAGAGGGAGGCACCTAAGCCAAAGGCTCTGCCCGGAACCAGCTGACGGTACTGGAACCAGGATGGGGAGCAGAAGGTACAAGAGCAAAAGACACTGCCGAGAACCAGCTGACGGTACTGGAACCCGGATGGGTAGCCGAAGGTCCAAGAGCCAATGGAACTACCGAGGACCAGCTGACGTTACTGGAACCCGGTTACTAAGCAGGAGGTACCCATGCTGAAAGCACTACCAAGGACCACCTGACGGTGGAACTCAGATACCCAGAGGGAGGCACCTAAGCCAAAGGCTCTGCCCGGAACCAGCTGACGGTACTGGAACCAGGATGGGGAGCAGAAGGTACAAGAGCAAAAGACACTGCCGAGAACCAGCTGACGGTACTGGAACCCGGATGGGTAGCCGAAGGTCCAAGAGCCAATGGAACTACCGAGGACCAGCTGACGTTACTGGAACCCGGTTACTAAGCAGGAGGTACCCGTGCTGAAAGCACTACCAAGGACCACCTGACGTTGGTGGAACTCAGATACCCAGAGGGAGGCACCTAAGCCAAAGGCTCTGCCCGGAACCAGCTGACGGTGCTGGAACCAGGATGGGGACCTATTCAAGCTTGTCTTCCTAGAGCCCCAACTAGCGGTGTTGGAGCAAAGGGTCAGCAGGGGGAGCAGAGTGTAGGCCGAAGCCTGCACTGGCGGCAGCTTTGGGTCTGTTGTGTCTGCGTGGCTGTTGCAGGACACGTTGCCGGCTACACAGCAGGGGAACAGCTGGCGGTGCTGAACCCCACTGACACATTGGCGAGGTGTTTTTCTCTGTGCAGCCAGCACTTCGGGGCACCAACTGGCGGTGTTAGAGCCCAGGATCTGCAGGGGGAGCAGAGTGTAGGCCGAAGCCTAATTGAACCAATTTTAAAGGTAACCTTTAACCCCCCCTCAGGGGTTACAAACTAGAAGAGCCACGCCTTATGCAGCAGTAGTGCTGCACAAGTCAAAGGTTGCTCTTTTAATTTTTCTCCTTGCACACGCTGAATGAAACACGTATAACATTTAGCCCTTTATACAGTCAAACTGTGTTGGAGGCGAGAGTTCCCTTCGTAATGAGACGCAGCACAGATGTCAAAAATCCCACCTTGGTGCTGGGCGCAGCCTCCTGAGAGTTGTTATTTGCTGTACAGGAGTCTGCGCTGTCGTGTTATCCCTTGGCTAATGTCCATGGATCACAGGTCCGCAGTGGGATTAAATCAGAAGACACTACGAGGCGGGATCTCGTCCAGCGCGGCCGCACAGGTGCAGCCATCCTGCCACCAAATGATGTCAGAAGACGGGCAGCGCTAAGTGTGCCTGGCCAAGGGATAACATAACAGCGCAGACTCCGGGACAGATTCAAACAACGCTGAGGAGGAGGCGCACGGCGCCAAGGGGGTAAGAATGACGGCTGTGCTGCGTCACATGAAAAAGGAAAGTTCCACCGACCGGACGGTTTAACCGTGTGAGGGGACACATTTCAAAAGTGTTAGGTTCAGCATGTGCAAGGAGCACCACGAAAAGAGGCACTTTTTCCCTTTGCATCATTACTGCTGCACAAGGTGTCTCCTTCAGTAACAAACGCCTGGGGGGGGGGACAGGTTCCCTTAAATTTAACTTGTTGTGCCTGCGTGGCGGTCGCAGGACACGTTGCCGTATATACAGCAGGGGAGCAGCAGGCGGTGCTGAACCCCACTAACACATTGGCGAGGTGTTTGGCTCTGTGCGGACAGCACTTCTGGATGGCAACTAGCGGTGTTGGAGCCCAGGGACAGGAGGAGGAGGAGGTGGAGGAGATAGGAGGGATTGCCACACACACAGCTGGGGAACAGCTGACGTTACTGAACCCCAATAACAGAGGAGGGACTGTGGGGACTGTGCGGGCAGCACTTCTGGACGGCAACTAGCGGTGTTGGAGCCCAGGGACAGGAGGAGGAGGAGGTGGAGGAGATAGGAGGGATTGCCACACACACAGCTGGGGAACAGCTGACGTTACTGAACCCCAATAACAGAGGAGGCACTGTGGGGACTGTGCAGGCAGCACTTCTGGATGGCAACTAGCGGTGTTGGAGCCCAGGGACAGGAGGAGGAGGAGGTGGAGGAGATAGGAGGGATTGCCACACACACAGCTGGGGAACATGTTGTGAATTTGGATTCTGGGCTCCCCCGGTGGCTACTGGTGGAATTGAACTGGTGTCTTCATCTTCTCTGTTCACCTGTTCCCATCAAGATGTGGGAGTCGCTATATAACCTTGCTGCTCTGTTAGTTGCTTGCCGGTCAACAATGTTATCAGAAGCCTCTCTGTGCTTGTTCCTGCTCCTAGACAACTACTAGATAAGTTGGACTCTTGTCCATGTTTGTTTTTGCATTTTGTTCCAGTTCACAGCTGTAGTTTCGTTACTGTGTCTGGAAAGCTCTTGTGAACGGGAATTGCCACTCTGGTGTTATGAGTTAATGCCAGAGTTTTAAAGTAATTTCTGGATGGTGTTTTTTGATAGGGTTTTCAGCTGACCATGAAAGTGTCCTTTCTGTCTTCTGCTATGTAGTAAGTGGACCTCAAATTTGCTAAACCTATTTTCATACTACGTTTGTTATTTCATCTCAACTCACCGCCAATACATGTGGGGGGCCTCTGTCTCCTTTCGGGGTATTTCTCTAGAGGTGAGCTAGGACTAATATTTTCCTCTGCTAGCTTTATTTAGTCCTCCGGCTGGGCTGGGCATCTAGAACCAACGTAGGCATGCTACCCGGCCACTGCTAGTTGTGCGTTAGGTTTAGTTCATGGTCAGCTCAGTTCCCATCTTCCAAGAGCTAGTTCCTATATATGCTTATGCTATGATCTCTTGCCATTGAGATCATGACAGTTTGACCGGCCCGCAAAGTGTTAATTGTTTGGGCTGAAGCAGGAGAAAAAGAAGTGTTGAAGGGAAATTTTTTTTTTTTTCCCCTCAGAGTTTTGCTGCCTAGCCCTTAATTGCTGTCTAGCTGCTTCTTACCTCCTCTTAACCCTTGAATGGCTCTGTGTCCACCTGTTTGTAATGGATCTTCAGAGTGTAACTGCAGGTTTGAATAATCTCGCCACGAAGGTACAAAATTTGCAAGATTTTGTTTGTCATGCACCTGTATCTGAGCCGAGAATTCCTTTGCCGGAATTTTTCTCGGGGAATAGATCCGGGTTTCAGAATTTTCGAAATAATTGCAAATTATTTTTGTCTCTGAAATTTCGCTCTGCCGGAGACCCTGCACAGCAGGTCAGGATTGTGATTTCCTTGCTCCGGGGCGACCCTCAAGACTGGGCTTTTTCATTGACACCAGGGGATCCTGCGTTGCTCAATGTGGATGCGTTTTTTCTGGCCTTGGGGTTGCTTTATGACGAACCTCATTTGGAGCTTCAGGCAGAAAAAACTTTGATGTCCCTATCTCAGGGGCAAGATGAAGCGGAAATTTACTGCCAAAGATTCCGTAAATGGTCTGTGCTTACTCAGTGGAATGAGTGCGCCCTGGCGGCGACTTTCAGAGAGGGTCTCTCTGATGCCATTAAGGATGTTATGGTGGGGTTCCCTGTGCCTGCGGGTCTGAATGAGTCCATGACAATGGCTATTCAGATCGATAGGCGTTTGCGGGAGCGCAAACCAGTGCACCATCTGGCGGTGTCCACTGAGAAGTCGCCAGAGAGTATGCAGTGTGATAGAATTCTGTCCCGAAGCGAGCGGCAGAATTTTAGACGGAAAAATGGGTTGTGTTTCTATTGTGGTGATTCTACTCATGTTATATCAGCATGCTCTAAGCGCACTAAAAAGCTTGGTAAATCTGTTTCCATTTGCACCTTACCGTCTAAATTTATTCTATCTGTGACCCTGATTTGCTCTTTGTCATCTATTACCACGGACGCCTATGTCGACTCTGGCGCCGCTTTGAGTCTTATGGATTGGTCCTTTGCCAAACGCTGTGGGTATGATTTAGAGCCTTTGGAGACTCCTATTCCTCTGAAGGGGATTGACTCCACCCCATTGGCTAATAATAAACCACAATACTGGACACAAGTAACTATGCGTATTAATCCGGATCACCAGGAGATTATTCGCTTTCTGGTGCTGTATAATCTACATGATGATTTGGTGCTAGGATTGCCTTGGCTGCAATCTCACAACCCAGTCCTCGACTGGAGAGCTATGTCTGTGTTGAGCTGGGGATGTAAGGGGGCTCATGGGGATGTACCTGTGGTTTCCATTTCATCATCCATTCCCTCTGAAATTCCTGAGTTCCTGTCTGACTATCGTGACGTCTTTGAAGAATCCAAGCTTGGTTCGTTACCTCCGCACCGAGAGTGCGATTGTGCCATAGATTTAATCCCGGGTAGTAAATACCCAAAGGGTCATTTATTTAATCTGTCTGTGCCTGAACATGCTGCTATGCGAGAATATATAAAGGAGTCCTTGGAAAAGGGACATATTCGTCCATCGTCATCTCCCTTAGGAGCCGGTTTTTTCTTTGTGTCAAAAAAAGACGGCTCTTTGAGACCATGTATTGATTATCGGCTTTTGAATAAAATCACTGTTAAATATCAATACCCATTGCCGTTGCTGACTGATTTGTTTGCTCGCATAAAGGGGGCCAAGTGGTTCTCTAAGATTGACCTTCGTGGGGCGTATAATTTGGTGCGAATCAGGCAGGGGGATGAGTGGAAAACCGCATTTAATACGCCCGAGGGCCACTTTGAGTATTTAGTGATGCCTTTTGGTCTTTCTAATGCTCCGTCAGTTTTCCAGTCCTTTATGCATGATATTTTTCGCGATTATTTGGATAAATTTATGATTGTGTATCTGGATGATATTCTGATTTTTTCGGATGACTGGGACTCTCATGTCCAGCAAGTCAGGAGGGTTTTTCAGGTTTTGCGGTCTAATTTTTTGTGTGTGAAGGGTTCTAAGTGTGTTTTTGGGGTACAGAGGATTTCCTTTTTGGGATATATTTTTTCCCCCTCTTCCATTGAAATGGATCCTGTCAAGGTTCAAGCTATTTGTGATTGGACGCAGCCCTCTTCTCTTAAGAGTCTTCAGAAATTTTTGGGCTTTGCTAACTTTTATCGTCGATTTATTGCTGGTTTTTCGGATATTGCTAAGCCATTGACCGATTTGACTAAGAAGGGTGCTGATGTTGCTGATTGGTCCCCTGATGCTGTGGAGGCCTTTCGGGAGCTTAAGCGCCGTTTTTCCTCTGCCCCTGTGTTGCGTCAGCCTGATGTTGCTCTACCTTTTCAGGTTGAGGTCGACGCTTCTGAGATCGGAGCTGGGGCAGTGTTGTCGCAGAAAAGTTCTGACTGCTCCGTGATGAGGCCTTGTGCCTTCTTTTCCCGTAAATTTTCGCCCGCTGAGCGGAATTATGATGTTGGGAATCGGGAGCTTTTGGCCATGAAGTGGGCTTTTGAGGAGTGGCGCCATTGGCTTGAGGGGGCCAGACATCAGGTGGTGGTATTGACTGACCACAAAAATTTGATTTATCTTGAGACCGCCAGGCGCCTGAATCCTAGACAGGCGCGCTGGTCATTATTTTTCTCTCGGTTTAATTTTGTGGTGTTATACCTACCGGGTTCTAAGAATGTTAAGGCGGATGCCCTTTCTAGGAGTTTTGAGCCTGACTCGCCTGGTAACTCTGAGCCCACAGGTATCCTTAAGGATGGAGTGGTATTGTCAGCCGTTTCTCCAGACCTGCGGCGGGCCTTGCAGGAGTTTCAGGCGGAGAGACCTGATCGTTGCCCACCTGATAAACTGTTTGTTCCTGATGATTGGACCAGTAGAGTCATCTCTGAGGTTCATTCTTCTGCGTTGGCAGGTCATCCTGGCATTTTTGGTACCAGGGATTTGGTGGCAAGGTCCTTCTGGTGGCCTTCCCTGTCACGAGATGTGCGAGGCTTTGTGCAGTCTTGTGACGTTTGTGCTCGGGCCAAGCCTTGTTGTTCTCGGGCTAGTGGATTATTGTTGCCCTTGCCTATTCCTAAGAGGCCTTGGACGCACATCTCGATGGATTTTATTTCAGATCTGCCTGTTTCTCAGAAGATGTCTGTCATCTGGGTGGTGTGTGACCGTTTTTCTAAGATGGTCCATTTGGTTCCTCTGCCCAAGTTACCTTCTTCTTCCGAGTTGGTTCCTCTGTTTTTTCA
This sequence comes from Ranitomeya variabilis, assembly GCF_051348905.1. Lineage (NCBI taxonomy): Eukaryota > Metazoa > Chordata > Amphibia > Anura > Dendrobatidae > Ranitomeya > Ranitomeya variabilis. The sequence goes on along the minus strand of NC_135236.1, from coordinate 294,813,684 downwards.
AAATGTTGTTCGTTTGCATGGTATTCCTGAGAATATCGTTTCTGACAGAGGGACCCAATTCGTGTCTAGATTTTGGCGGGCATTCTGTGCTAGGATGGGCATAGATTTATCTTTTTCGTCCGCTTTCCATCCTCAGACGAATGGCCAGACCGAGCGGATTAATCAGACCCTGGAGACATATCTGAGGTGTTTTGTGTCTGCTGACCAGGATGATTGGGTTGCTTTTTTGCCATTGGCGGAGTTCGCTCTCAATAATCGGGCCAGCTCTGCCACTTTGGTGTCCCCGTTTTTCTGTAATTCGGGGTTTCATCCTCGATTTTCCTCTGGTCAGGTGGAATCTTCGGATTGTCCTGGAGTGGATGCTGTGGTGGAGAGATTGCATCAGATCTGGGGGCAGGTGGTGGACAATTTGAGGTTGTCCCAGGAGAAGACTCAGCTTTTTGCCAACCGCCACCGTCGTGTTGGTCCTCGGCTTTCTGTTGGGGATTTGGTGTGGTTGTCTTCTCGTTTTGTCCCTATGAGGGTCTCTTCTCCTAAGTTTAAGCCTCGGTTTATCGGCCCGTATAAGATATTGGAGATTCTTAACCCTGTTTCCTTCCGTTTGGACCTCCCTGCATCCTTTTCTATTCATAACGTTTTTCATCGGTCATTATTGCGCAGGTATGAGGTACCGGTTGTGCCTTCCGTTGAGCCTCCTGCTCCGGTGTTGGTTGAGGGTGAGTTGGAGTACGTTGTGGAGAAAATTTTGGACTCTCGTGTTTCCAGACGGAGACTCCAGTATCTGGTCAAGTGGAAGGGATACGGCCAGGAGGATAATTCTTGGGTGAATGCATCTGATGTTCATGCCTCCGATCTGGTTCGTGCCTTTCATAGGGCCCATCCTGATCGCCCTGGTGGTTCTGGTGAGGGTTCGGTGCCCCCTCCTTGAGGGGGGGGTACTGTTGTGAATTTGGATTCTGGGCTCCCCCGGTGGCTACTGGTGGAATTGAACTGGTGTCTTCATCTTCTCTGTTCACCTGTTCCCATCAAGATGTGGGAGTCGCTATATAACCTTGCTGCTCTGTTAGTTGCTTGCCGGTCAACAATGTTATCAGAAGCCTCTCTGTGCTTGTTCCTGCTCCTAGACAACTACTAGATAAGTTGGACTCTTGTCCATGTTTGTTTTTGCATTTTGTTCCAGTTCACAGCTGTAGTTTCGTTACTGTGTCTGGAAAGCTCTTGTGAACGGGAATTGCCACTCTGGTGTTATGAGTTAATGCCAGAGTTTTAAAGTAATTTCTGGATGGTGTTTTTTGATAGGGTTTTCAGCTGACCATGAAAGTGTCCTTTCTGTCTTCTGCTATGTAGTAAGTGGACCTCAAATTTGCTAAACCTATTTTCATACTACGTTTGTTATTTCATCTCAACTCACCGCCAATACATGTGGGGGGCCTCTGTCTCCTTTCGGGGTATTTCTCTAGAGGTGAGCTAGGACTAATATTTTCCTCTGCTAGCTTTATTTAGTCCTCCGGCTGGGCTGGGCATCTAGAACCAACGTAGGCATGCTACCCGGCCACTGCTAGTTGTGCGTTAGGTTTAGTTCATGGTCAGCTCAGTTCCCATCTTCCAAGAGCTAGTTCCTATATATGCTTATGCTATGATCTCTTGCCATTGAGATCATGACAGGAACAGCTGACGTTACTGAACCCCAATAACAGAGGAGGGACTGTTGGGACTGTGCAGGCAGCACTTCTGGACGGCAACTAGCGGTGTTGGAGCCCAGGGACAGGAGGAGGAGGTGGAGGAGATAGGAGGGATTGCCACACACACAGCTGGGGAACAGCTGACGTTACTGAACCCCAATAACAGAGGAGGGACTGTGGGGACTGTGCGGGCAGCACTTCTGGACGGCAACTAGCGGTGTTGGAGCCCAGGGACAGGAGGAGGAGGAGGTGGAGGAGATAGGAGGGATTGCCACACAAACAGCTGGGGAACAGCTGACGTTACTGAACCCCAATAACAGAGGAGGGACTGTTGGGACTGTGCGGGCAGCACTTCTGGACGGCAACTAGCGGTGTTGGAGCCCAGGGACAGGAGGAGGAGGAGGTGGAGGAGATAGGAGGGATTGCCACACACACAGCTGGGGAACAGCTGACGTTACTGAACCCCAATAACAGAGGAGGGACTGTGGGGACTGTACGGGCAGCACTTCTGGACGGCAACTAGCGGTGTTGGAGCCCAGGGACAGGAGGAGGAGGAGGTGGAGGAGATAGGAGGGATTGCCACACACACAGCTGGGGAACAGCTGACGCTACTGAACCCCAATAACAGAGGAGCGACTGTTGACTGTGCATACAACACTACCAGGCAACAACTAGCGGTGTTGGAGCCCAGGGACAGCAGGAGAAGCAGAGAAACACAATGTAGGCCGAAGCCTGATTGGAGAAAGTCGAAAGGGAACCTTTAACCCCCCCCCAAGGCGTTTGTAGCTGAAAGATCCAGCTTGTAATAACCAGAAGTCCGAATACATGCTAAATAATCAAGGGAAAAGTACCAGTGTACATGTAATAGTAACCCGGATTTATTAAACCATTGCTCCAACTACTAAATATTAGAAACAGGAGAACCAGGAGCCGGAAGTAAATAACCATATAGAAATCTTTATTAGAGCAAAAATATTAAAAACAAAACATGCGTAATCATGACAGGTGTTACACAACACCACACGGATGGGGGGAAAAATGAGAAAGACCCAAGACCCCCAGAAATTATGGCGGTGCAGATGTAACTAGTTGGAATCAGTACATGCCCTTTGGCAAGTATAACAGAAGGAAATATCCTTAGTATGTAGGCACCACAGCCCCCATAATGCAGGGGCTAGTAACAGCATGGGAAGCTAAAAAGTCAATCATTGCTCCGTACATATATCAGGCAGTCTGGAATAAATGCATGCCATTTGACTGTAATAAGTAACCCCATGTGTGGCACTGCAACGATTGACAGTAAAAAGCTTACCCTTGCATGGGAGAAGAGGGGGGAAGGGGGTCCCGCCGGTGGATGAGCCCCGACGCACGTTTCGCAGCGTGTGCACGCTGCTTCCTCAAGGAGGAAGTGTAGACTTTTGTGGCGGGCACAGAAAACTGTGCCACAGTTGGGCCATACTGGTCTTGCCTTGGGCAGAGGCACTGCTTCTGCTCCCTCTTTGTGCAGAGCCTCCACCACTGCCTGGACGCACTGAGCTGCTTTGTAATGCACTAGCAGCACTTCTCTCACTTGGAATGGAGAAGATGATGGAATTCACGAGTGTGTCTTGGTACTCCCGCATTTTTCGCTCCCGGTTCAACGGTGTGATGAGGCTTTCTACGTTGTCCCGGTAGCGAGGATCGAGGAGGGTGAACACCCAATAATCAGACATGTTGAGAATGTGGGCGATGCGACGGTCGTTTCTCAGGCACTGCAGCATGTAATCCACCATGTGCTGCAGACTGCCAACTGCCCAAGAAACGCTGTCCCCTGCTGGAGGCGTGATCTCTGCCCGCTCGTCATCACCCCACCCTCGCTGTACACACTGACTACTGGACAATTGTGTAACTCCCTCCTCTGGACGGATGTCTTCCTCCTCCATTGACTCCTCCTCATCCTCCTCACAAACTGTCCCCTGCCTACGCGTTTGTGAGGAACCACGTGGCGCTGACTGTCCAGAAGATGATGGAAATGGTGAATCCTCATCCTCCACCTCTTCCACAACATCATCCCTTAGCGTTTGCAGTGATTTTTCAAGCAGGCAGATAAGGGGGACAGTCATGCTGACTAGTGCATCATCTGCACTCGCCATCCGCGTGGAATAATCGAAGGGACGCAAAACCTGGCAGACGTCATTCATAGTGGCCCACTCTGTGGTTGTGAAGTCTGAACGGCGCTGAGTGCGACTTCTTTGCGCCTGAAGCAGCTGGTACTCCATTACAGCTTGCTGCTGCTCACACAACCGCTCCAACATATGTAACGTGGAATTCCACCTGGTAGGTAGGTCACATATGATGCGATGTTCCGGCAGGCGGTGTCGGCGCTGCAGAGCCACAATGCGCGCTTTTGCCGTGCTGGAACGCCGCAAGTGAGCACACTCTAGGTGGACCTTGTGCAGCAGTGCATCAAGATCCGGATAGTCCCTCAAAAAACTCTGCATGACCAAATTGAGCACATGTGCCAGACATGGGATGTGAGTGAGGTTGCCGAGGCCCAGAGCTGCCACCAGATTTCGGCCATTATCACACACTACCATGCCTGGCTGGAGATTCGCTGGCACAAACCACACATCGCTCTCCTGCTTGATGGCATTCCAGAGCTCCTGCGCTGTGTGGCTTCGATTCCCCAAAGAAATTAATTTCAAGACGGCCTGTTGACGTTTGGCCACGGCTGTGCTCATGTCGGTCGTAACAGGTAAACGTTCATCACGGGTCCATGTGGAGGTGGACTGTGACGGCTCCTGCAGCGATGATTCTGAGGAACTGGTGTAAGAGGAGGAGTCAATGCGTACAGAATGGATTCCTGCAATCCTTGGAGTGGGCAGGACACGTCCTGCGCCACTCGCACGATCTGTACCCGGCTCAACGACATTAACCCAATGGGCAGTGAGGGAAAGGTATTGCCCCTGTCCATGTTGACTGGTCCACGCATCGGTGGTGAGGTGGACCTTGCTACTGACGGCATTCAGTAGCGCGTGTTTTATGTGTCCCTCCACATGCTTGTGCAGGGCAGGGACAGCTTGCCTGCTGAAGTAAAAGCGGCTGGGCACATTGTACTGTGGGACTGCCAATGACATCAAGTCACGGAAGCTGTCAGTCTCCACCAGCCTGAATGACAGCATTTCCAGTGACAGAAGTTTGGCAATGCCTGCAGTCAGAGCCTGTGCTCGTGGGTGGTTTGACGAGAAAGGCCGCCTTTTCTCCCATGCCTGTACTACCGATGGCTGTACACTGGGCTGGGAGTGTGTGGATGACTGGGAAAGTGGTGCTGCGGGTGGAATTACAGCGGGTCTCTGGACAACAGGGCCAGAGGTTCTTCCACGGCGATCCTGGGAGGAAGCCGAACCAGCTGCGTGTGAGCTGGAGGAAGAGGCAACACGAGCTGAAGAGGTGGTAGCTGCCGCTGTTGGTTGGCCTAGCTCTTCAGTGTGTCTTTCTAACTCCGCCACGTGCCTGGTGCGCACATGTTTCCACATGTTGGAGGTATTGAGGTTGCTGACATTTCGACCTCTTTTGACTTTGTGATGACACACCTTGCATTTGACATAGCAAATGTCATCTGCAACTGTGTCAAAAATGGACCAGGCACTGCAAGTCTTGGGAACGCTCTTTTTGGCTTTTGGAAGAGACATGCTCCTAACGGGTGCCAAAGCGGAGGCTGCAGGATCCGCAGTCTTCCCCCTCCCTCTCCCTCTTTGGGCCGTACGGGGAATCTCTTCCTCAGAGCTGCTCCCACCACCTTCCTGTCCCTCATGCCAAGATGGGTCAAGGACCTCATCATCTACACTACCCTCTGCCCCCAACTGCTCCTCCTGGGTAGTCTCAGCAGCAGAGCACGCACCAGAAAGTGGCACCTGAGTGTCATCAGCGGATGCGTCCTGCGATGTGGTGACCGGAGCCACTGGCCCACCCGCCTCTTCAGAGGAAGAGAGAAAAAGCTGTTGGGCATCACTGCACCCTGCCTCTTCTTCCATTTCTCAAATGCTGCTTGGCTGGCCCCCTGTTTCCAAGCCAAGAGATTCAGAGAACAGAAGTAGAGACGGCTCCTGTCCTGGGATCTCTGTCTGCCTGGGCAATTTGGCAGGTGGTGAAGAGACAGATGGCTACTCTCCAGTGCTCTGTGTCTGAGAGGATGTGGCACTAATTGAAGTTGATGCATTAGCTGCCATCCATCCGACAACGGCTTCAATTTGTTCTTCACGCAGCAGCGGTGTACGGCGCTCTGCGACAAAGCTGCGCATGAAGGACTGTTCCCTGGTGAAAGTGGGTGCTGATGAGTCACCGGTGCCCGCAGCAGGCACAGAATCCCCACGTCCTCTCCCTGCTCCGCGCCCACGCCCATGTGCCTTACTCACTGCCTTCTTCATCTTGGTTGACTGATAAAGATAAGCAGAAAAGTACTAACGGCTTTGTGTGCTTATTCCTGAACAACTCCTAACAGGTATAAGAAACACTAATTTTCTAAAGTGTGGACTAGACTTTAATATGAGCTAATGTGGCCTACACAAATGTAAAGTGGTGTCACTGGTGTGTTTGGTGAACTTTATTATTTATTTATTTTTTGGGGGCTGAACTGACAACAGAGAGAGCTGCAGTCACACGGAGACCGTGCAGACAGCCGTAAACGGCGCTGCAAGGCCCAAAAACCCTCCTCTACGTTATCCTATGTAGTGTTTTTCCACAAGTTAGCTGGAGACGGGTGGAAAGACACTAATAGGAATTTTTTGAAAAAATGTGCAGCAGCCTGCACTACTTAAAACAAAAGGAAAATTGTTTTTACGGTATGACGCAGTGAAGAACCCTGAGCTGGAGACAACCAGGCTATGGCTGCTCACAGACTACAGGGCGAGCTGCAGTCACACGGAGACCGTGCAGACAGCCGTAAACGGCGCTGCAAGGCCCAAAAACCCTCCTCTACATTATCCTATGTAGTGTTTTTCCACAAGTTAGCTGGAGACGGGTAAAAAGACACTAATAGGAATTTTTTTTAAAAATGAGCAGCAGACTACACTACTTGAAAAAAAAAAAAAAAAGAACAGTATGAGGCAATGAACCACCCTCCCTGAACTGAATACAACCAGCTATGGATGGCCTATGGCTGCACTCAGACTAGAGAGTGGGCTGCACTCACACACACACACACACAGACCTTGCAGATCGCTGTGAAAACAGCGCTACAAGGCAAAGCAAGGTGATTAGTAGGTGAACACAGCGGTTGCTAAATTAGCCTTTGAAAAGCACAAAGAAGCAAATTGCTATCTCTAAACTGGCCCTCAGTCAGCAAACAGCGTCCTGTCACTAACTGAATTCACAGCAGAGTGATCGCAAAATGGCGCCAGCGACTTTTAAACTGCATCATGACATCATTTCAGCAGCCAATCACAGCCTTGCCAGTAGTTTCAGGCCCTCCATGCTGAACAGGATGTGCCCACACTTGGAATCATTCTCATTGGCTGATTTCGTACAAATTTGTGCAGTTTGAATCCTGGGAACTTCCGATTCCGGTATCCGATACGCGGCAAGTATCGGATCTCAGTATCGGAATTCCGATACCGCTAAGTATAGGCCGATACCCGATACTTGCGGTATCGGAATGCTCAACACTAGTGACGGCTGAAACGGAAATACCACACTAGCAAATCTGTGGCCTTTGAATTTTTTTGGATGCTAAATAGCGCTGTATAGAATTTGAGTATCACACAGCCACAAAATAAGTACACCGGCCTCCAATGTCCAAACCTAGAGCACAGAGATATATGACGGTTGACAGCTGTAACGGAAATACCACACTGGCAAATCTGTGGCCTTTCAGTTTTTTTGGATGCTAAATAGCGCTGTATAGAATTTGAGTATCACACAGCAACAAAATAAGTCCACCGGCTTCCAATGACCTAACTTGGAGCACAGAGATATATGCCGGTTGACGGCTGTAACGGAAATACCACACTGGCAAATCAGTGGCCTTTCAATTTTTTTGGATGCTAAATAGCACTGTATAGAATTTGAGTATCACACAGCCACAAAGTAAGTACATCGGCCTCCAATGCCCAAACCTAGAGCACAGAGATATATGACGGCTGTAACGGAAATACCACACTGGCAAATCTGAGGCCTTTCAATTTTTTTTATGCTAAATAGCGCTGTATAGAATTTGAGTATCACACAGCCACAAAATAAGTACACCGTCCTACAATGACCAAACTTGGAGCACAGAGATATATGAGGCCTTTTTCGATGAATTTTAGACACCAAAAAAAAAGGGGGGCACAAAGGTAGCACACATAACTATGCTATGTATGCCTGACAAACTATCACTTTTCAACAGGCCTCAATCTGACAGAACAGACTGTATATTTTTTTTTGGGGGGGGGGATTTAAAAAAAAAATAGGTGTATAGACAGTAAATAAGCTGAAGCAGCAGCTGGCAGTTATGGAGCTTTGGGAAGGATGCAGTGGGAGCAATGGACGCACATACAGTGCCTGCAGGCCTTGCAATGATGTGGATATGCTGTGCCCTGCCTGCCTAGCGCTGCAATATTGGGACCCACGAATTAGCCCTAAAAAGGACTGCTGGTTTCTCAGGAGTTGTGGATTTAAAGGGAACCTGTCACCTGAATTTGTCAGGACCAGTTTTGGGGCATATGGGCGGGGTTTTCGGGTGTTTGATTCACGCTTTCCTTACCCGCTGGCTGCATGCTGGCCGCAATATTGGATTGAAGTTCATTCTCTGTCCTCCGGAGTACACGCCTGCGCAAGGCAATATTGCCTTGCGCTGGCGTGTACTCCGGAGGACAGAGAATGAACTTCAATCCAATATTGCGGCCAGCATGCAGCCAGCGGGTAAAGAAAGGGTGAATCAAACACCCGAAAACCCCGCCCATATGACCCAAAACTGGTCCCGCCAAAACCAGGTGACAGGTTCCCTTTAACAGTTGCAGACCTACACTAACTATTAAAACCACGATTCTGACCCTATCTTGGCAGCAGCTCTCCCTACTCTCGCTGAAACAGGAACAGAATGCGGTGAGTAGGGCGGCGCCTGGTCTCTTATACTCGGGATGATGCTGTACGGCCCAGCCAATCACTGCACGACCACAACAAAGATGGCTGCGGTGTTTCATGGCCTGGCAGACAATCCCTGCACCATGATTGGGTCTCTAAAGTCCACCAAAACTGCAGAGTGGAGACTGCAGTTGCCGCCGAATAATCCCGGAAATGCTGGCTGCTCGGTGAGTTCCCCGAGTACCCCGATATTCGGGCGAGTAACGAATAGTGGCGAGCACGTTCGCTCATCACTATTTGGTACACAAAATGAGAATGCTGGGTCTGGGGGAAAATGTGTGTAAATGGGTAAGTAACTGGCTTAATGATAGAAAGCAGAGGGTGGTTATAAATTGTATAATTTCTAACTTGGTCGCTGTGACCAGTGGGGTATCGCAGGGGTCAGTGTTGGGACCTATTCTCTTCAACATATTTATTAAAATTATCTGGTAGAAGGTTTACATGGTAAAATATCGATATTTGCAGATGATACAAAACTATGTAAAGCAGTCAATGCAAGAGAAGATAGTATTCTGCTACAAATGGATCTGGATTAGTGATGAGCAAAAATACTCGTTACTCGAGATTTCCTGAGCATGCTCGGGTGTCCTCCGAGTATTTGTAAATGCTTGGAGATTTAGTTTTCATCGCTGCAGCTGAATGATTTCCACCTACTAGCCAGCATAAGTACATGTGGGGGTTGCCTGGTTGCTAGGGAATCCTCACATGTAATCAAGCTGGCTAACAGATGTAAATCATTCAGCTGCTGCAAGGAAAACTAAGTCTCCGAGCACTTACAAATACTTGGAGGACATCCAAGCGTGCTCGGGAAATCTCGAGTAACGAGTATATTCGCTCATCACTAATCTGGATAAGTTGGAAACTTGGGCTGAGAGGTGGCAGATGCGATTTAAAAATGATAAATGTAAGGTGATATGCATGGGAAGAAGGAATCAATATCACCATTACACACTCAAAGGGGTACCACTTTGTAAATCTGACATGGAGAAGGACTTGGGGATCCTAGCTAATGATAAACTTACATGGAGCAGACAGTGCCAGGCAGCAGCTGCCAAGGCAAACAGGATCATGAGGTGCATTAAAAAAGAGGTCAGGATACACATGATGAGAGTATTATACTGCCTCTGTACAAATCCCTGGTTAGACCGCACATGGAGTACTGTGTACAGTTTTGGGCACCGGTGCTCAGCAAGGATATTGTCAGGACTCTGAAAAAAATTTTTATTACCTTTTTGTGCATTTCTGCCCTTTTCCAAGATGGCGTCTTTGGTCTCATGTGCACTGTGTCTTCCTGCTATAAAACTCCACCCCAGCCTTCAGTCTGTGCTAGAGTATTCTGCCTTGCATCCAGCTCCTGATCTCTGGTGACTCCCTGGCTATATACCTGCTCCTGTGAACCTGTGTGGTGATCCTGCTACTCAGCTCTGAGTTCCTGCTGCATACAGCAGTTCCAGTAATCCTCCTTCATCTGCTGCTCATGTTTACTTCCATCTGCATTTGCTGGACATGTAAGCTGTTTCTGCTTTGCAAGAACCTGAGACTATTACCCAGACCTCCCTGGTTGAGCTAAGATATTATTTGAACTGCCTTATAAGCATATCTATCTGTGTTTTGGACTAAGCAAGGACTTATTCATGTCAAGTATCCTCAAGAATAATTGTGCTTCATAGACTTTCTGCATGATTGCATTTTTCTCTGAAGTTTCATATAGACTGCTGAGCTGCATTTGATATTTGCACCAAGTGTTGTGGACTTGAGTTTCTCTCTGCACCTGTTTGAATCACCGTGTGATAATATAGACTTTACCACTTATAAAACTGTGTCCTGTAGTTGTCTTGTTCCACGCAAAGAGTCTCCTGAGTTATCCCCGATAATTATTACAGATATAATGGAACTAGAGCAAGTGCAAAGGAGGGCATCAACATTAATAAAGGGGATAAGGGAACTACAATACCCAGAGAGATTAGCAAAATTAGGATTAGTTAGTCTAAAAAAAAGACGGCTGAGGGTCAATCTAATAACCATGTATAAGTAGATAAGGGGACAATACAAATATCTCTCCAAGAATATGTTTATACCAAGGAAAGTGACAATCACAAGGGGGCATTCTCTGCGTCTGGAGGAGAGAAGGTTTTTCCACCAACATAGAAGAGGATTCTTTACTGTTAGGGCAGTTAGAATCTGGAATCCTTGCCTGAGGAGGTGGTGATAGCGAATAGGGTTGAGCGAAACGGATCGGACAAATTCAAAAATCGCCGACTTTCGGTAAAGTCGGGTTTCATGAAACCCGACCCGATCCGATCCTAGTGTGGGATCGGCCATGCGGTCGGCGATCTTCACACCAAAGTCGAGTTTCGTATGACGTGTTCAGCGCCATTTCTCAGCCAATGAAGGAGGACGCAGAGTGTGGGCAGCGTGATGACATAGGTCTCGGTCCCCACCATCTTAGAGAAGGGCATAACAGTGATTGGCTTGCTTTCTGCGGTGTCACAGGGGGTATAAAGGGGCGTGCACGCCGACCGCCATCTTACTTCTGCCGATCTTAGCATAGGGAGAGATTGCTGCAGCTTCGTCAGAAGAAGGGCTATAGTTAGGGAGGGAAGATTAACCCCCAAACCGCTTGTGCTGTAGCGATTTCCACTGTCCAAAACCACCTTTTTTTGCAGGGACAGTGGAGGCTATTTTTTTGTGCATCAGCTCTGTAGCTTATTAGGCTGCCTTATAAGGCTCCATGATAGCTGCACTACTGTTTGCACGCTGCTGTGCAAACCAAATGCTTTTTTAAAAGCAAAAATCCTGTTGCTCCTTTCTGCAGTTATCTTGTTTATTTGTCCACACTTTTGTGTGCAGCAGTCCTTTTTGTTGCTGCCATACTTGTCCTGAGATCATTGTAGGAAGATTGAAATTGTACTACAGTCCTTGGATTTTTTCAGATATCTTCCAGCCACTTTCTGCCACTTACATTGTGTTGTGTTATACACTGGGCCTGAGTTGTAGTGCTGTCTCCCCCCAAAAAAAGGGAGATTCAAATTGTCACAAAGTGGATATACGTCAGTTCTGTTAGTTTGTTGTATATCAGCCAGCCACGTTCTGCCACTTACATTGTGTTGTGTTATACACTGGGCCTGAGTTGCGGTGCAGTCTCCCCCCCAAAAAGGGAGATTCAAATTGTCACAAAGTGGATGTACGTCAGTTCTGTTAGTTTGTCGTATATCAGCCAGCCACGTTCTGCCACTTACATTGTGTTGTGTTATACACTGGGCCTGAGTTGCGGTGCAGTCTCCCGCCAAAAAAGGGTGTTTCAAATTGTCACAAAGTGGATATACGTCAGTTCTGTTTGTGTGTCGTATGTCAGCCAGCCACGTTCTGCCACTTACATTGTGTTGTGTTATACACTGGGCCTGAGTTAAAGACAGGGAAAACAAAACAAGCACAATCTAGTAAATCCTCTTATCATGGTGACACAATACAATTTATATGAGAGGTAACTAGTGCCTGTATGAAGGATATCACTGGACACACCAAATAATGCTAAAGCAAAAAACTACAAACAAGTAGGTGCAAAAAAGCGTCCAAAATAGACAAAAATCTTTATTAAATGTATAAAATATTACAACAAGGAATGCAGAAATAGTGGGTTAAAAGGTGCAGATAACATGTACAGTACGCATGGAGGCAGATCACACACCACCACAAATCAGCAGCCAGACAGAACATAATAATTATACAGGGTACTCCCTATTTACTAGCTGCTCCATTTTGGAAATCACTGAACATGTCACATATAACACTCAGGAGCATATGCCAGCAAATACACACAAAGTTGTGTCAATGTAGGATGTATTCAAAAGATGTCTTACCAGCTGCTAACGTGGGGAGAGCGTCCGCTCCAGACCCACCCCGACGAGCGTTTCGGCGATGTCCTTCCTCAGGGGGCGTGAGTTGCGGTGCTGTCTTCCCCCCAAAAAAGGGAGATTAAAATTGTCACAAAGTGGATATACGTCAGTTCTGTTAGTTTGTTGTATATCAGCCATCCACGTTCTGCCACTTACATTGTGTTGTGTTATACACTGGGCCTGAGTTGTGGCGCAGTCTCCCCAAAATAAAAAGGGAGATTCAAGTGGTGACAAAGTGGATATACATCAGTTCTGTTAGCTTGTTGTATATCAGCCAGCCATGTTCTGCCACTTACATTGTGTTGTGTTATATACTGGGCATGAGTTGCGGTGCAGTCGAACCCCCAAAAAAGGAAGATTCAAATTGTCACAAAGTGGATATACGTCAGTTCTGTTAGTTTGTTGTATACCAGCCAGCCACGTTCTGCTGTACATTGTGTTGTGTTATACACTGGGCCTGAGTTGCGATGCAGTATCCCCAAAATAAAAAGGGAGATTCAAATTGTCACAAAGTGGATATATGTCAATTCTGTTAGTTTGTTGTATATCAGCCAGCCACGTTCTGCCACTTACATTGTGTTGTGTTATACACTGGGCCTGAGTTGCGGTGCAGTCTCCCCAAAATAAAAAGGGAGATTCAAATTGTCACAAAGTGGATATACGTCAGTTCTGTTAGTTTGTTGTATATCAGCCAGCCACGTTCTGCCACTTACATTGTGTTGTGTTATACACTGGGCCTGAGTTGCCGTGCAGTCTCCCCCCCAAAAAAGGGAGATTCAAATTGTCACAAAGTGGATATACGTCAGTTCTGTTAGTTTGTCGTATATCAGCCAGCCACGTTCTGCCACTTACATTGTGTTGTGTTATATACTGGGCATGAGTTGCGGTGCAGTCGAACCCCCAAAAAAGGAGATTCAAAATTCACAAAGTGGATATACGTCAGTTCTGTTAGTTTGTTGTATACCAGCCAGCCACGTTCTGCTGTACATTGTGTTGTGTTATACACTGGGCCTGAGTTGCGATGCAGTATCCCCAAAATAAAAAGGGAGATTCAAATTGTCACAAAGTGGATATATGTCAATTCTGTTAGTTTGTTGTATATCAGCCAGCCACGTTCTGCCACTTACATTGTGTTGTGTTATACACTGGGCCTGAGTTGCGGTGCAGTCTCCCCAAAATAAAAAGGGAGATTCAAATTGTCACAAAGTGGATATACGTCAGTTCTGTTAGTTTGTTGTATATCAGCCAGCCATGTTCTGCCACTTACATTGTGCTGTGTTATACACTGAACCTGAGCTGCGGTGCAGTCTCCCCCCAAAAAAAGTGTGATTCAAATTGTCACAAAGTGGATATACGTCAGTTCTGTTAGTTCGTCGTATATCAGCCAGCCATGTTCTGCCACTTACATTGTGTTGTGTTACACACTAGGACTGAGTTGTGGTGCTGTCTCCCCCCCAAAAAAGGGAGATTCAAATTGTCACAAAGTGGATATACATCATTTCTGTTAGTTTGTCGTATATCAGCCAGCCACGTTCTGCCACTTACATTGTGTTGTGTTATACACTGGGCCTGAGTTGCGGTGCAGTCTCCCCAAAATTAATAGGGAGATTCAAATTGTCACAAAGTGGATATACGTCATTTCTGTTAGTTTCTCGTATATCAGCCAGCTACGTTCTGCACTTACATTGTGTTGTGTTATATACTGGGCCTGAATTGCGGTGCAGTCTCCCCAAAATGAAAAGGGAGATTTAAATTCTCAACAAGTTTAGATACACCTTCTACCTTGTTATACAGTACCATATAATGGTTGTTATTTTTGTAACATTTTCACAAAAATGAGGAAGTCTGGTGGAAGAGGCCGTGGGTGGTCGTTGCCAGCTGGTACTGATGGTGGTGGTGGTGGTGGTGGAGCATCTGGTGGTAGTGGGAAAAGCAAAATAGCACCTAAGGCTGGAGGTGTTGAGCCAGCGTCATCGTCTGGCTACACAAGGCCTCGAAGGCTCCCTTATCTTGGAGTAGGAAAACCGCTTTTAAAGCAGGAGCAGCAGGAAAAAAAAAACGTGTGTCAAAAACAAAAACAGTTTTAGGACAGCGTGGCCATCCAGTGAAAGTAGCACAGCGTGCAATGCCTGAAAAGGTATTCGATAGTAGGAAGAGTGCAGAGTGGCAATTTTTTATCCAAGATCCGAATGATCAGTCAAAAGTTATCTGTAAGAAATGCTCAAAGACCTTTAGCAGAGGGAAGAATCTTCAAAATTTAAATACAACGTGCATGCGTAGACATTTAACCAGCATGCACTTGCAAGCCTGGACTAACTACCAAACATCCCGTACCATTGGTGCACTGCTCAGAATGAAGGTAGTCAGCAACGCTACATTGCTTCCCTCACTGTAAGCCCACTGGTTAGGACACCACCAGCAGCAAATGTGGAGGTATCATCGCAAGGCTAAAGCAGTCAGGGAATCACAAGGTTTTTGGGAGGAAACACTGTATGTAGGCCAACATCAAGAATACCATCACCAACCCTCTCTCAATCCGCCATGTCCACCACCACCACCACTGCTAGTTCCAACATATGCAGCTCTCCAGTCCCGCTCACCCTACAAGAGACTCTCGATAGGAAAAGAAAGTACTCATCTTCTCATTCGCGTACACAGGGTTTTTGGCCTCCTCTTACTGACTTCTCCAATTCCTCCATTTGCAGATGCTGAATGTCCACCATAGGCCATTTTTATACATCCCTAAATGGGCTGACTCCCCCCACAGGGCCGTGGTCACCACCTGACGCAAGCACCCATGCGAGTACCATTTGCCGGCACTGGCACAGGGTCCCTCATAGTAGAATGAAGTGTCTCTGACGGTGGTGGTGCACAACCAATGTCAGACACACCATCGTAATATGAGGGGCCCTGTGCCAGTACCGACACCCACGAGAGAGTGTCCCCCCAGCTCGAACAGTGCTCTACCACTTGCAATACTTACCTCTTCCTGCTCCACCACTGTGTAGTCTGTGCTGTTAAATCCTTCAATGGCACTGCCAATACAAATTTGTTGAAATGATAGATGATAGTTTAAATGTACAGGGGCCCTGGCCTCCATTTAGACCAGTTAAGGCCATGTTCACACTTTGCGGGTTTTACCGCGGATCCGCGGTGATTTTGATGCTGCGGGTCCGCACCAGTTTCCATAGCGTTTACATTTACATGTAAACCCTATGGAAACCGCTGTGCACATGCTGCAGGAAAAACCTTTTACAACCTGCAGCATGTCACTTCTTTGTGCAGAATCGCAGCGATTCTGCACACATAGAAATGCATTGATCCGCTTACTTCCCGCATGGGGCTGTGCCCACGATGTGGGAAGTAAGTGGATAATGTGCGGTTGCTGCCCGGGGTGGAGGAGAGGAAACTCTTCTCCAGGCCCTGGTAACCATATTTGTGGTAAAAAAAGAATTAAAACAAAAAATAGTGCTATACTCACCTCTCAGCGCTGCACGCGGTCACATGACCGTGATGACGCCGCGGTCACATGACCGTGACGTCACGAAGGTCCTTCTCGCACAGCATCTTTGGAAACGGACCGCCGCGTGCAGTGCCGAGGAGATCGGGATGTCAGAGGGGGTGAGTATAACCATTTTTTTTTATTTTTAACATTACTATTGATGCTGCATATGCAGCATCAATAGTAAAACCAAAGCCCACACCGGAAACCGCAAGACAAAACGTGATAAATCTGCAGGGATAACCGCAGCGGTTTTGCCCTGCAGATTTATCAAATCCGCTGCGGGAGAACCCGCAGGGACCCGAACCTACGTGTGCACATAGCCTAATACTTTGCGCCTACTACCACTGTCTGCTACTCAGCAAAGGAGCCCACCCCTGTACCTAGCTATGCCACCTGTTTATTTATGAACAATTTTTTGGCAGACATTTAGCCTACTTAATTATTTGGGCCTACTAGCTGTGTCTGCCGCTCCTTACAGATGTCCTCCGCTGAACAAAGCAATGCTGCCAGTTTAGTCCTGTTACCAATTTTGAACTGCATTTAGCCTACTTTATTATTTGGGCCTATATCTGTGTTTTCTCCTCATCCTGCCCATTGCCCAGCCACTGCTAGATGAGTCTGCTGGTACATTGAACCCAGACCACTACATTCCCCTTGCACTTTACACAGCCAGAATCTGACCCTGATGAAAGTCAGGTTCCCCTTCCCGCATACTATACCACCTTACACGGGGACAAAGAGGAAGGTGCAGATGAAAGTGCAGGTTCCTTCATCAGGTGGGGGGGCATACTCGTTGGCGAAGTCACTGGCACAGGGCCCCTCATAGTACGCAAAAGTGTCTCTGCCGGTGGGAGGCGCCACCCGCCGTCAAACACACCACCGTACTTTGAGGGGCCCTGTGCCTGTGCCAATGCCAATGAGTGGGCCCCCCTGCTTGCTCAGGATCACAGCACTTGCAAAGTTGAAATACTTACCTCTCCCTGCTCCACCGCCGTGATGTATTTCGCGTTTCCTGGGCCCACGAAAATCTTGAGCCAGCCCTACCCCCCCACAACTTTAGCCAAATGACCCCCAGTTTTCAATGCCTAACTATTATTATAAAGTAAATTAAGATTGACAAGCTTCAGTAATAAGAATTGATGTTTTTGGCATTAAAATGGGCACTGTAGGTGTTTTCCTGTCCTCCACTCACTGCCGACTTTGATTCCCCATTGACTTGCATTGGGTTTCGTGTTTCAGTCGGCCCCCGACTTTTCGCAATAATCGGCCGATTTCACCCGACCCGACTTTTGACAAAGTCGGGTTTCGCGAAACCCGACTCGATCCGAAAAAAGTAAAAGTGGCTCAACTCTAATAGCGAACTCAGTCAAGGGATCAAGAGAGGCCTGGATGTCTTCCTCGAGTGTAACAATATTCTATCTTACAGGTCTTAGGTTCTTTAGAAGGACGTCAATCTGGTGATTTATTGTGATGGAATATAGGCTGAATTGGATGGATAAATGTCTTTTTTCGGCATTGCTATCTATGTTACTATGTTACTATGTTAATGTAGAACTAGCAATCAAATAACTGAAGGATCAAGTGTGCCAAAAGACTAAAAAGTAAGATAAAAAAGAATGAGTATACAAAATAAAGCATTACTAAAGAATAAGAATAAAAAAGTAACCATAGTTGGTATTGTTACTTCTGTAAAAGTCCAGTTGCTCAAAATATTGAATTTATTTATATTTAAAAAAAACAAACAAAAAAACCAGAAAGCCGTAATTTTGTTTTTTCAGTTTTCATACCTCTTACCAAAAATTGCTTAAAACATAGTTTGAACCAATAAAAAGATCACATCACCTTGCAAAAAAACAAGCCATCATACAGCTCTCATGACAAAAACATTAAAAAAAAGTTACAGGTCTCAGAAAATGACGACATAAGCCAAATGTTTTTGCTGTAATTATAATTACGTGGATAATTATATTGCTAGGTAATTTTTACTGCACAATGAACACCATAAAATGAAAACCCCAAAAGATGGCAAAATTGCCTTTTTAGGATTTTACCACATTCTATGGTAAATTGAATAGTGTTATTTAAAACTATTACTCATTCCTCAAAAACAAGCTCTTATATAGCTTGTTGATGGAAAAAGAGGGTGGAAAAACACAAAAGTGCAAAAAATAAAAATTGGTGGATTAATATATCTTGTGGGGCTATATTTTTCTGGAGAATCAAAGGTTTTTATTTGTTTCAATTGGTATAACACATGAGAATATTTTTCTTTTACCTTTAAGGTACTCCTTAAATTTTTAGCACTTTGTAAGTAATAGTCCATATACCCCTGCATATGTAGCAATGAAAAACTATAAAACCCTCTTAGTAACTGTAATTAATACATCATTTCAGCAGTGATCCAATATTTTGCTTCGTTAAATTCATAGCCAATGTGGTTAGTGGTTAACATCTGTCTGTGAGACTACAACAATGTAAAACTCTGTCAAAAATGTTTATAAATACAAAGCAAATGAGTTGGATGGTACTAAATAGTAAATGGACAATCTGTGTGTTTGGCCTTTGCTGCCAAGGCAGTTAATCGTGTCGCTGGTTTAAGGTTGCGCCAGATGTGGGATTTAGATGGTTAGATGAACTGATAATAACTGATAACTACATGGTAAAATACAAGAAAAATAACATGTAAACTGTCTGTCCTAAGAAGACTTAAAAACAGTTAATAACTTAGTAAAGAAGTACATATTTGCTGGAACATAATGGGAATGTGGAGATTCACAATGTTTTCAAATTGCTTCTATAAATGTCCTTTTTTTGAAGCATATTATAAACAAACTGCAAGATGTGCTGAGGTGTTAGATTGTGAATGGTATTGAAGCTTTTCTGGCATTTCTGTGTCTACTTGTTTTGAAAAAAAAAGCAGATTGAATGTCACAAATAGACATAATGAATTCTTAGGAGGTCTAGTCGCTTCTAGAAAGTTATAGTATAGAAATATCATTTTTCATGAAAGCGTTTTCATAGATCTAAATGAAAAATCAGTTTCTTTTGGTCCTAAATTATGACTATTGAACATATATATAAACCTTAAAGAAAACAAAATAGATACAAATTTGTATGCAAGAAAGTAGTAAAAATGGCACAATTGACATTATCGGGAGATTTAAAAGGGTTTTCCCACTCCATGCACTTTTTTACAAAATGCTGATAATTGTATTCAAGAAAGGTTGCACTTGATGGACCTAGGTCTTTTTTTCAACCTTTGTAACTAAGTAACTATGCATAAAATAACAAATTGAGTGCTACTTAACTTGGGATGCATCTCTGGTTCCCAGGTGGTGTCTGTGCCATTGTTCTTTGTCTGCAACAAGGGTGCCTGAATCAAACATTCCAAAATTTCCACCGTAACAGTGTGACCATTCTGTAACCTATAGTACTCTGATAACACTGAAAACCACTTAGTCTACATACATCCTAGTCATAATTCTTCCCCTTTCATCAAGCCACATTGTATTTTTAAATGAATGTAGACTGTAAGCCCCAATGGAGAGAGTGAGTAATGACATCATCTGTACAGCATTGTGGAATATCTTGATGCTATACAAAACATATCAACCAAAAGGATTATTTAGCCACTTCCGGACATGATCAGAGTTTGACAGCAGGATATAAGAGGTTAATAATCGCAGGCGGCCCTTTGTGCCTTCCATGGCTGTTGGAGGCAGGTCCTGGCTGTAACACACAGCCATTATCTTCCTAGTGTGGGGTGAGCAGACCCCTTGAGCCCACTCCATACACCAGCTACTGACTTGCACCGTACGTGTATGGCAGGTGTTGATAAGGGTTTAAGCTAAGTTCCCAAGATGAGTGTTTGTTTTTTTTCTATGTTTCTGCACCAATTAGCTAAAATAGTTGACTTGCATTTTTTCATTACATTTTTGAATGTGTTTTTTTTTACAAGTGTCTTTATTTGCATTTTTGTCTCTTTTTGGTATGTCATATCTTAAATAAAACGGCTTTGTTTCAAAAACATTGATAAAACTTTATTGATGCACAGTAGGCATGAGATTTCTAAAAATCCCATCTGCTGTACTGGAACTACTAGAACTCTAAAAATGCAACAAATACTCATCATGGGAACATAGCCTTTGGAGTGCATGTCATAATGTCGCACATTAAAGGAGTTGTCCACTACTAGGACAACCCCTTCTTAAATTAAATGTTTAGCACTGATAAAATAATAAAGCCTATACTCACCACCCATGCCGGTGCTATTCCTGGGGTGTTGGCACTCACTCTCCCTGGTGCTGTGATGCAGTGTTGTGCCACGTGACGTCAGTTCCCAATCAGCGCTAGAGCCACTGTCCCTGCCTTTGGAGAAACTGAGCATGAACAGTGATGCCTACACTGATTGGGCGTCAATTGTCACAACACCACTTCACGTGCCTGGGGAGAGCGAATGCTGACACCGCGGGAACGGTGCCAGCACAGAAAGTGAGTATAGGTTTTATTTTTTTATCGAGGCTGAACATTTAGTTTAAGAAAGCGTTGTCCTAGTAGTGGACAACCCCTTTAATGCCAGGCATATTACACGTATATTTGCACTAGAGGTCCCATGAGTAGTAGACTTTCATGAGAGCTTTTTCTGATATTATCGCAATGGTTGATGTTATTCACAAAAGTTGGATCAAAGACCTGACTTTTAACAGACTAATTGCTATAACAGATAAAATACACAGGAAACCCCTATGAGTTTTAATTATCTTCATATATTATCTTAATTTTTTAAAAGCAGTTTTATATATGACAACATAACAAACCTTTTCAGCCATCTTTAAAAGGGCTGTCCGGTCGAAAATTATAAGTCTGCAGTCAGAGTGAATGTAGACTTATGTATCCTTACAAGACATATAGTAAACTGCACCAGAGGAGTATTATTCACACTGGTTTGTCGATGAATGATCCTTATTTTAACTGAATTAAAACAGCATATTCTCTGAAAGCCGGAGGAGTAACTGCTACAGTAAGGAGGGAAATTGTTATGATCCTTAGTGGCTGAGGATCACAGATAGGACTAGCTAAGTTACTGAACATAGAACAAGCTCTAGGGAGGTGGTAACTGGACTGACCGCAAAACCTGATCCTAACCAAACACACTAAAGGTAGCCGGTGAACGTGCCTAAATTCCTGGACGTCTCGACGCAGCCTGAGAAACTAGCTACCCCTATAGAGAAAGTAAGACCTCACTTGCCTCAGAGAAATGACCTCAAAGATATAGGAAGCCCCCAACAAATAATAACGGTGAGGTAAGGGGAAAATACAAAACGTAGAAATGAAAACAGATTCAGCAAATGAGGCCCACTAATACTAGATAGCAGAAGACAGGCAGGGAACTGTGCGGTCAGTAAAAAACCCTATACAAAATATCCACGCTGAGAGTTCAAGAACCCCCACACCAACTAACGGTGTGAGGGGAGAAACTCAGCCCCCTAGAGCTACCAGCAAGCAAGGAAATCACATATTAGCAAGCTGGACAAGGACAAATAAATAACCAAGAAACATATTGAACACTGATGAGCAAAAAATAACCAAACAGAAACTTAGCTTCTCTTGGCGAGACTGATAACGAAGGGATTCAGGAAAGATCAAAATAGCACTGAATACATCGACAGCAGGCAACAACTGATAGTCCAGGTGAGCTAAATAGGGAACCAGCTAACAGATAACGAGACAGCTGATCCAGCCTCAGACCTGCAGAATGACACAAAGAGCCACCAGAGGGAGCCCAAAGACAGCACTCACACAGTACCACTTGTGACCACAAGAGGGAGCCCCAAAACAGAGTTCACAACAGTACCCCCCCTTGAGGAGGGGGTCACCGAACCCTCATCAAAACCCCCAGGGCGATCAGGATGAGCCACATGGAAGGCATGAACCAAATCGGCCGCATGAACATCAGAGGCGACAACCCAGGAATTATCCTCCTGACCATAGCCCTTCCACTTAACCAAATACTGAAGCCTCCGTCTAGAAATACGAGAATCCAAGATCTTCTCCACCACGTACTCCAATTCGCCCTCAACCAGCACCGGGGCAGGGGGCTCAACAGAAGGAACCACAGGCACCACATACCTCCGCAACAAAGACCTATGGAACACGTTATGAATGGCAAACGACGCTGGGAGGTCCAGACGAAATGACACCGGGTTAAGAATTTCCAAAATCTTATAAGGACCGATGAAGCGAGGCTTGAATTTAGGAGAGGAGACGTTCATAGGAACATACCGAGAAGACAGCCATACCAAATCCCCAACATGAAGTCGGGGACCCACACCGCGACGGCGGTTGGCAAAGCGCTGAGCCTTCTCCTGTGACAACTTCAAATTGTCCACCACATAGTTACAAATCTGCTGCAACCTATCCACCACAGAATCCACCCCAGGACAGTCAGAAGGCTCAACCTGACCCGAGGAAAAACGAGGATGAAAACCAGAATTGCAGAAAAAAGGCGAAACCAAAGTAGCAGAACTAGCCCGATTATTAAGGGCAAACTCGGCCAATGGCAAAAAAGTCACCCAATCATCCTGATCAGCAGAAACAAAACATCTTAAATAAGTTTCCAAGGTCTGATTAGTTCGCTCGGTTTGGCCATTCGTCTGAGGATGGAAGGCCAACGAAAAAGACAAATCAATGCCCATCTTAGCACAAAAGATCCGCCAAAATCTGGACACGAACTGGGATCCTCTGTCAGACACAATATTTTCAGGGATGCCGTGCAAGCGGACCACATTCTGAAAAAATAGAGGAACCAAATCGGAGGAGGAAGGCAACTTAGGCAAGGGCACCAAATGGACCATTTTGGAAAAACGATCACACACCACCCAGATGACAGACATTCTCTGAGAGACTGGAAGATCCGAAATAAAATCCATGGAAATGTGCATCCAAGGCCTCTTCGGGACAGGCAAAGGCAAAAAGCAAACCGCTGGCACGAGAACAGCAAGGCTTAGCCCGAGCACAAATCCCACAGGACTGCACAAAGGAATGCACATCCCGCTACAAGGAAGGCCACCAGAAGGACCTAGCCACCAAATCTCTGGTACCAAAAATCCCAGGATGGCCTGCCAACACCGAAGAATGAACCTCGGAAATAACCCTGCTGGTCCATCTAACTGGGACAAACAGTCTCTCTGGTGGGCAATGGTCAGGTCTATCCGCCTGAAATTTCTGCAGCACTCGTCGCAAATCTGGGGAAATGGCAGACAAAATCACTCCCTCTCTGAGGATACCAGCCGGCTCTGAAACTCCCGGAGAGTCAGGCACAAAACTCCTAGAAAGTGCATCAGCCTTCACGTTCTTCGAACCAGGCAGGTACGAGACCACGAAATCGAAACGGGAGAAAAACAACGACCAACGAGCCTGTCTAGGACTCAGCCGCTTGGCAGACTCGAGATAAATCAGATTTTTGTGATCAGTCAAGACCACCACACGATGCTTAGCTCCCTCGAGCCAATGTCGCCACTCCTCAAATGCCCACTTCATAGCCAACAACTCCCGATTACCAACATCATAATTCCGCTCGGCAGGTGAAAACTTTCTCGAAAAGAAAGCACAAGGCTTCATCACAGAGCAATCAGAGCTTCTCTGCGATAAAACAGCCCCTGCTCCAATCTCAGAAGCATCAACCTCGACCTGAAAAGGAAGAGAGACATCAGGCTGACACAAAACTGGAGCCGAAGAAAACCGGTGCTTCAGCTCCTGAAAGGCCTCCACGGCCGCAGGAGACCAATTAGTCACATCAGAACTAGGGTTGAGCGAAACGGGTCGATCATTTTCAAAAGTCGCCGACTTTTGGCTAAGTCGGCGTCTCATGAAACCCGATCCGACCCCTGTGCTTGTCGGCCATGCGGTACGCGACTTTCGCGCCAAAGTCGCGTTTCAATGACGCGAAAAGCGCCATTTCTCAGCCAATGAAGGTGAACGCAGAGTGTGGGCAGCGTGATGACATAGATCCTGGTCCCCACCATCTTAGAGAAGGGCATTGCAGTGATTGGCTTGCTGTCTGCGGCGTCACAGGGGCTATAAAGGGGCGTTCCCGCCGACCGCCATCTTACTGCTGCTGATCTGAGCTTAGGGAGAGGTTGCTGCCGCTTCGTCAGAAGCAGGGAGAGCGTTAGGCAGGGTCCACTAACCACCAAACCGCTTGTGCTGCAGCGATTTCCACTGTCCAACACCACCTTCGGTGTGCAGGGACTGTGGAAGCTATTTTTTTTTTTTTTTCCCCTCAGCGCTGTAGCTCATTGGGCTGCCCTAGAAGGCTCCGTGATAGCTGTATTGCTGTGTGTACGCCACTGTGGAAACCAACTGCTTTTTTCAAAGCACATATCCTCTTGTTCCTTCCTTTCTGCACAGCTATCTTTTTTGTTTGTCCACACTTTTTATTTAATTTGTGCATCAGTCCACTCCTATTGCTGCCTGCCATACCTGGCTTACATTACTGCAGGGAGATAGTAATTGTAGGACAGTCCCTGTTTTTTTTTTGTTTTTTTTGTGGGAGATTAAGATTGGCATTTCTGCTACAGTGCCATCCCTGTGTGTGCCATCTCTCACTGAGTGGGCCATAGAAAGCCTATTTATTTTTTCCGTGATTTGTGTTCTAAATTCTACCTCAACACAAAAACACTACATCAATCAGTGGGAGAAAAATATTGGCCTCAGTCAGGGCTTGTGTGCCACTGCTGTGTGTGCTATCTCTCATTCAGTGGGCTATAGAAAGCCTATTTATTTATTTATTTTTTTAATATTATTTGGTTTCTAAAGTCTCCCTGAAAAAAAAAAAAAAACCTAAAAAACAGTGGGAGAGTAATATTGCCCTTTCAGCTTGTGTGCCAGTCTTGACTCCTGGGTGTGCCACCTCTCTCTAATTGTGGGCCATAGAAAGCCTATTTATTTTTTCCGTGATTTGTGTTCTAAATTCTACCTCAACACAAAAACACTACATCAATCAGTGGGAGAAAAATATTGGCCTCAGTCAGGGCTTGTGTGCCACTGCTGTGTGTGCTATCTCTCATTCAGTGGGCTATAGAAAGCCTATTTATTTTTATTTTTTTTTTAATATTATTTGGTTTCTAAAGTCTCCCTGAAAAAAAAAAAAAAAACATAAAAAAACAGTGGGAGAGTAATATTGCCCTTTCAGCTTGTGTGCCAGTCTTGACTCCTGGGTGTGCCACCTCTCTCTCTCATTCAGTGGGCCATAGAAAGGCTATTTTTTTTTTGGGTTTTTTTAATATTATTTGGTTTCTAAAGTCTCCCTGAAAAAAAAAAAAAAACATAAAAAAACAGTGGGAGAGTAATATTGCCCTTTCAGCTTGTGTGCCAGTCTTGACTCCTGGGTGTGCCACCTCTCTCCCTCTCATTCAGTGGGCCATAGAAAGCCTATTTATTTTTTTTTTTAAATATTATTGGGTTTCTAAAGTCTCCCTTAAAAAAAAAAATACATAAAAAAACAGTGGGAGAGTAATATTGCCCTTTCAGCTTGTGTGCCAGTCTTGACTCCTGGGTGTGCCACCTCTCTCTCTCATTCAGTGGGCCATAGAAAGGCTATTTTTTTTTTTTGTTTTTTTAATATTATTTGGTTTCTAAAGTCTCCCTGAAAAAAAAAAAAAACATAAAAAAACAGTGGGAGAGTAATATTGCCCTTTCAGCTTGTGTGCCAGTCTTGACTCCTGGGTGTGCCACCTCTCTCCCTCTCATTCAGTGGGCCATAGAAAGCCTATTTATTTTTTTTAAAAAATATTATTGGGTTTCTAAAGTCTCCCTTAAAAAACAAAAAATACATAAAAAAACAGTGGGAGAGTAATATTGCCCTTTCAGCTTGTGTGCCAGTCTTGACTCCTGGGTGTGCCACCTCTCTCTCATTCAGTGGGCCATAAAAAAGCATTTTTTTTTTTTCCTTGATTTGTGTTCTAAAATCTACCTCAACACAAAAACACTACATCAATCAGTGGGAGAAAAATATTGGCCTCAGTCAGGGCTTGTGTGCCACTGCTGTGTGTGCTATCTCTCATTCAGTGGGCTATAGAAAGACTATTTATTTATTTATTTTCTTATTATTTGGTTTCTAAAGTCTCCCTGAAAAAAAAAAAAAAACATAAAAAAACAGTGGGAGAGTAATATTGCCCTTTCAGCTTGTGTGCCAGTCTTGACTCCTGGGTGTGCCACCTCTCTCCCTCTCATTCAGTGGGCCATAGAAAGCCTATTTATTTTTTTTTTTTAAATATTATTGGGTTTCTAAAGTCTCCCTTAAAAAACAAAAAATACATAAAAAAACAGTGGGAGAGTAATATTGCCCTTTCAGCTTGTGTGCCAGTCTTGACTCCTGGGTGTGCCACCTCTCTCCCTCTCATTCAGTGGGCCATAGAAAGCCTATTTATTTTTTTTATTAAATATTATTGGGTTTCTAAAGTCTCCCTTAAAAAAAAAAAAAAACATAAAAAAACAGTGGGAGAGTAATATTGCCCTTTCAGCTTGTGTGCCAGTCTTGACTCCTGGGTGTGCCACCTCTCTCCCTCTCATTCAGTGGGCCATAGAAAGCCTATTTATTTATTTTTTTAAATATTATTGGGTTTCTAAAGTCTCCCTTAAAAAAAAAAAAAACATAAAAAAACAGTGGGAGAGTAATATTGCCCTTTCAGCTTGTGTGCCAGTCTTGACTCCTGGGTGTGCCACCTCTCTCTCTCTAATTGTGGGCCATAGAAAGCCTTTTTTTTTTTTTTTTTTTTAATATTATTTGGTTTCTAAAGTCTCCCTGAGAAAAAAAAAAAAAAAAATTAGGTGGGAGATTAATATTGACATTAGTGCTTGAGTGACAGTCCTGCGTGTGTGTCATCTCTGTGATTTTTTGCCACAGAAAACAGAGTGTGTACCATTGTGCCTGATTTTCCTTGTGGTCTCACCAACCTGTTAAGGGATATTGAAATCATACTGAAGTTATAGCTCACCGTGTAAGTTGTTTGACAGCAACAAATAAAGTTACTTTGGTTAAGATTTTAAAACAATGAGGAAGTCTGGTGCAAGAGGTCGTCGTGGGCGTTCATTGTCAGCTGGTAATGATGGTAGTGGTAGTGGAGCATCAGGTGGTCGTGGGGATAAAAATATTCCACCTAAGTCTGGAGCTGTGGAGCCAGTTTCGTCGTCAGGCTACACAAGGCCTCGAACGCTCTCTTTTCTGGGAGTAGGAAAACCGCTTTTAAAGGCGGAGCAGCAACAGCAAGTTTTGGCTTACATTGCAGACTCAGCCTCTAGCTCTTTTACCTCCTCTTCCGAAACTGGTAAATGTAAAAGCAGCGCGTCGCTTGTGGATGTTCACGGTCAGGGACAAGTCGCTTCCTTGTCCTCCTCAGCAAAAACTACAACAAGAGAGAAGGATGCAGCAGGCGACACAACGGGTTACTCCATGGAGCTCTTTACACATACCGTCCCTGGCTTACAAAGTGAAACACTTAACAGGCCATGCCCATTACAAGTATATTCTGACATGGAGTGCACTGATGCACAGCCACAGCCAGAGTACTATGCTGCTCCTTTGACTCAGACCACCACATTGCCCTCTCAGGGTACAGATCCACAATCAGACCCTGATGAGACTATGTTGCCCCGCCACGAACGCTATACCACCGACCGACACAGTGACACAGACGAAGTTGCACACGAGCTCGAAGAGGAGGTAATAGATGACCCAGTTATTGACCCCGATTGGCAGCCATTGGGGGAACAGGGTGCAGGCGGCAGTAGTTCAGAAGCGGAGGTGGAGGAGGGGCCGCAGCAGGCATCAACATCGCAACAGGTTCCATCTGCCGGGCCCGTATCTGGCCCAAAACGCGTGTCAAAGCCAAAACCTGTTGGAGCACAGCGTTGCCATCCGGTTAAAGCTCAGTCTGCAATCCCTGAAAAGGGATCCGAGTCTAGGAAGAGTGCAGTCTGGCATTTTTTTAAACAACATCCAACTGATCAGCGCAAAGTCATCTGTCAAAAATGTTCAACTAGCTTAAGCAGAGGTCAGAATCTGAAAAGTCTAAATACTAGTTGCATGCATAGACACTTAACCACCATGCATTTTCAAGCCTGGACTAACTACCAAACGTCCCTCAAGGTTGTAGCACCCTCGGCCAATGAAGCTAGTCAGCAACGCAACATCCCTTCCGTCACTGTAAGGCCACCATTTTCCGCACCACCGGCAGTATCTGTGCAGGTTTCTTTGCCAGCCAAAAGCAGTCAGGGTCAGGGAATCACCAGTTTTGTAGGAGGAAATATTGCATCTAGGGCACCGGCGGAAACAATACCGTCTCCAACCGTCTCTCAGTCTGCCATGTACACCGGCACACCCGAAAGTTCCACGATCTCCAGCTCTCCAGTCCAGCTCACCCTACATGAGACTCTGGTTAGAAAAAGGAAGTACTTATCCTCGCATCCGCGTACACAGTGTTTTAACGCCCACATAGCTAGACTAATCTCGTTAGAGATGATGCCCTACCGGTTAGTTGAAAGCGAAGCTTTCAAAGCCCTGATGGAGTACGCTGAACCACGATACGAGCTACCCAGTCGACACTTTTTTTCCAGAAAAGCCATCCCAGCCCTGCACCAGCATGTTAAACAGCGCATCGTCCATGCACTCAGGCAATCTGTGAGTACAAAGGTGCACCTGACTACAGATGCATGGACCAGTAGGCATGGCCAGGGACGTTATGTGTCCATCACGGCACACTGGGTGAATGTGGTGGATGCAGGGTCCACAGGCGACATCAATTTAGGGACAGTTGTGCCTAGCCCACGGTCTAGGAAACAGTTGGCTGTAGGCGTTCGCACCCCCTCCTCCTCCTCCTCCTCGTCCTCCTGCAGAAGCTACAGCTCTTCCACAGAACGCAGTCTGCCAACCACTCCATCGGCAGATGACACTGTTGCACACCAGTTGTCCCATTATGGGCCAGCTACTGCCAAGCGTCAGCAGGCTGTATTGGCTATGAAGTGCTTGGGCGACAACAGACACACCGCGGAAGTTCTGTCCGAGTTCTTGCAACAAGAAACGCAGTCGTGGCTGGGCACAGTAGATCTTGAGGCAGGCAAGGTAGTGAGTGATAACGGAAGGAATTTCATGGCTGCCATCTCCCTTTCCCAACTGAAACACATTCCTTGCCTGGCTCACATCCTTAAACCTGGTGGTGCAGTGCTTATTGAAAACTTATCCTGGGTTCTCCGACCTGCTCCTCAAAGTGCGTGCACTTTGCTCACATATCCGACGTTCGCCTGTACACGCCAGCCGTATGCAGACCTATCAGCGGTCTTTGAACCTTCCCCAGCATCGCCTAATCATAGACGTTGCAACAAGGTGGAACTCAACACTGCACATGCTTCAGAGACTGTGCGAACAGAGGCGTGCTGTTATTTATTTGTGGGAGGATACATGGGCAGGCAGTAGGATGGCAGACATGGAGTTGTCAGGTGTGCAGTGGTCTAAGATACAAGACATGTGTCAAGTCCTTCAGTGTTTTGAGGAATGCACACGGCTGGTTAGTGCAGACAACGCCGTAATAAGCATGAGCATCCCCCTAATGCGTCTGCTGATGCAAAGTTTGACGCACATAAAGGAGCAGGCGTCTGCACCAGAGGAAGAGGAAAGCCTTGATGACAGTCAGCCATTGTCTGGTCAGGGCAGTGTACAGGACGAGGTAGCGGGCGAAGAGGAGGTGGAGGACGAGGAGGATGATGGGGATGAGTATATTTTTAATGCCGAACCTTTCCCGGGGGCACAGGAAATTGGTTGCGTGTCACGGCCGGGTTCTGATTTTTTGAGGGACACAAGTGACGTAGATTTGCCTGCAACTGCCCCTCAACCAATCACAACCGGAGATTTGACAACTGGAACTTTGGCCCACATGGCGGATTATGCCTTACGTATCCTAAAAAGGGACACACGCATTAGGAAAATGATGAACGATGACGATTACTGGTTGGCCTGCCTCCTTGATCCACGCTATAAAGGCAAATTGCAAAATATTATGCCACATGAGAACTTGGAACTAATATTAGCAACCAAACAATCAACTCTTGTTGACCGTTTGCTTCAGGCATTCCCAGCACACAGCGCACGTGATCGTTCTCACACGAGCTCCAGGGGGCAGCAGACTAGGAGTGTTAGGGGTGCACACATCAGAAGTGGCGTTGGACAGAGGGGTTTTCTGACCAGGTTGTGGAGTGATTTTGCTATGACCGCAGACAGGACAGGTACTGCTGCATCAATTGAAAGTGACAGGAGACAACATTTGTCCAGTATGGTTACTAACTATTTTTCATCCCTTATCGATGTTCTCCCTCAACCGTCATTCCCATTTGATTACTGGGCCTCCAAATTAGACACCTGGCCAGAATTGGCAGAATATGCATTGCAGGAGCTTGCTTGCCCGGCAGCAAGTGTCCTATCAGAAAGAGTATTCAGTGCTGCAGGTTCAATATTAACCGAAAAAAGGACTCGTCTGGCTACCCAAAATGTTGACGATCTAACATTCATTAAAATGAACCACAACTGGATTTCGAAATCTTTTGCCCCACCTTGCCCGGCCGACACCTAGCTTTCCTATGAAAAGCTCTTGCCTGTGAATTACTTTTCTAATGTCTAATTTGCTGCAGCTGATTGTACAGCATACGACATGTTTACACCTCCCTAAATGGCAAAACTCCCCACACGGGGCCGTGGTATCGCGACTTGGCGCAAGCACCCGTGAGACTGCTGTTTGTCTGAAGAGGTGGGTGTGCTCGCTTTTGGTTGACGGCATTGCTACTGGGTCCCTCATAGTACAATGTAGTGTCTCTGGCGGTGGTGGTGCGCACCCAACGTCAGACACACCGTTGTAACATGAGGGGCCCTGGGGCGGTCCCGCCGGCCTCAAGAGAGTTCCCCCCTACCCCAGCTCAAAATGTGCTCTACCACGTGCAAAATTATGTCGCACAGCTCCACCAATCTTTAGTCTATTCGCTGACATCATTCAATGTCTGGCACTGACAATACAAATTTGTAGACATCTATGATGCAACTTAAAGTAGTCTGTGTCTGTGTCCTATATTGGCACCATTAAATAGTTACTGCCAAATTACTATGTCAGAAACTCAGCAGATGAGCCCACCCCTGTACCTAAGTATGCCACCTTTTTTTTTGTTTTGGTTGTTTTGCGAGACATTAACATCTATTTATATTTTGGGAGTACTGGGACAGACACTCCTTGCACTACTCCTCCACTCACCACCAAGCTGCCCGTGTATCCATGTAACCGCTGTAAAACTGCCATGAGCCTATTGTTTGTTATTTTAGGCCTTTGAAGCCTGTCTGCGGTCCCTCCTTCCACTAGTCCTCCACTGACCAGACCACTGCTGCCCGTGTACCCCTGGAACCAATTATAAAGTGCCTACAGCCAGCCCATTTTTTTATGTTAGGCCTTTGAAGCCTGTCTGCGGTCCCTCCTTCCACTAGTCCTCCACTGACCAGACCACTGCTGCCCGTGTACCCCTGGAACCAATTATAAAGTGCCTACAGCCAGCCCATTTTTTTATGTTAGGCCTTTGAAGCCTGTCTGCGGTCCCTCCTTCCACTAGTCCTCCACTGGCCAGACCACTGCTGCCCATGTACCCCTGGAACCAATTATAAAGTGCCTACAGCCAGCCCATTTTTTTATTTTAGGCCTTTGAAGCCTGTCTGCGGTCCCTCCTTCCACTAGTCCTCCACTGGCCAGACCACTGCTGCCCATGTACCCCTGGAACCAATTATAAAGTGCCTACAGCCAGCCCATTTTCTTATGTTAGGCCTTTGAAGCCTGTCTGCGGTCCCTCCTTCCACTAGTCCTCCACTGGCCAGACCACTGCTGCCCGTGTACCCCTGGAACCAATTATAAAGTGCCTACAGCCAGCCCATTTTTTATGTTAGGCCTTTGAAGCCTGTCTGCGGTCCCTCCTTCCACTAGTCCTCCACTGACCAGACCACTGCTGCCCGTGTACCCCTGGAACCAATTATAAAGTGCCTACAGCCAGCCCATTTTTTTATGTTAGGCCTTTGAAGCCTGTCTGCGGTCCCTCCTTCCACTAGTCCTCCACTGGCCAGACCACTGCTGCCCGTGTACCCCTGGAACCAATTATAAAGTGCCTACAGCCAGCCCATTTTTTTATGTTAGGCCTTTGAAGCCTGTCTGCGGTCCCTCCTTCCACTAGTCCTCCACTGGCCAGACCACTGCTGCCCGTGTACCCCTGGAACCAATTATAAAGTGCCTACAGCCAGCCCATTTTTTTATGTTAGGCCTTTGAAGCCTGTCTGCGGTCCCTCCTTCCACTAGTCCTCCACTGACCAGACCACTGCTGCCCGTGTACCCCTGGAACCAATTATAAAGTGCCTACAGCCAGCCCATTTTTTTATGTTAGGCCTTTGAAGCCTGTCTGCGGTCCCTCCTTCCACTAGTCCTCCACTGGCCAGACCACTGCTGCCCGTGTACCCCTGGAACCAATTATAAAGTGCCTACAGCCAGCCCATTTTTTTATTTTAGGCCTTTGAAGCCTGTCTGCGGTCCCTCCTTCCACTAGTCCTCCACTGGCCAGACCACTGCTGCCCGTGTACCCCTGGAACCAATTATAAAGTGCCTACAGCCAGCCCATTTTCTTATGTTAGGCCTTTGAAGCCTGTCTGCGGTCCCTCCTTCCACTAGTCCTCCACAGGCCAGACCACTGCTGCCCGTGTACCCCTGGAACCAATTATAAAGTGCCTACAGCCAGCCCATTTTTTTATGTTAGGCCTTTGAAGCCTGTCTGCGGTCCCTCCTTCCACTAGTCCTCCACTGACCAGACCACTGCTGCCCGTGTACCCCTGGAACCAATTATAAAGTGCCTACAGCCAGCCCATTTTTTTATGTTAGGCCTTTGAAGCCTGTCTGCGGTCCCTCCTTCCACTAGTCCTCCACTGGCCAGACCACTGCTGCCCGTGTACCCCTGGAACCAATTATAAAGTGCCTACAGCCAGCCCATTTTTTTATGTTAGGCCTTTGAAGCCTGTCTGCGGTCCCTCCTTCCACTAGTCCTCCACTGACCAGACCACTGCTGCCCGTGTACCCCTGGAACCAATTATAAAGTGCCTACAGCCAGCCCATTTTTTTATGTTAGGCCTTTGAAGCCTGTCTGCGGTCCCTCCTTCCACTAGTCCTCCACTGGCCAGACCACTGCTGCCCGTGTACCCCTGGAACCAATTATAAAGTGCCTACAGCCAGCCCATTTTTTTATGTTAGGCCTTTGAAGCCTGTCTGCGGTCCCTCCTTCCACTAGTCCTCCACTGGCCAGACCACTGCTGCCCGTGTACCCCTGGAACCAATTATAAAGTGCCTACAGCCAGCCCATTTTTTTATGTTAGGCCTTTGAAGCCTGTCTGCGGTCCCTCCTTCCACTAGTCCTCCACTGGCCAGACCACTGCTGCCCGTGTACCCCTGGAACCAATTATAAAGTGCCTACAGCCAGCCCATTTTTTTATGTTAGGCCTTTGAAGCCTGTCTGCGGTCCCTCCTTCCACTAGTCCTCCACTGGCCAGACCACTGCTGCCCGTGTACCCCTGGAACCAATTATAAAGTGCCTACAGCCAGCCCATTTTTTTATGTTAGGCCTTTGAAGCCTGTCTGCGGTCCCTCCTTCCACTAGTCCTCCACTGGCCAGACCACTGCTGCCCGTGTACCCCTGGAACCAATTATAAAGTGCCTACAGCCAGCCCATTTTTTTATGTTAGGCCTTTGAAGCCTGTCTGCGGTCCCTCCTTCCACTAGTCCTCCACTGACCAGACCACTGCTGCCCGTGTACCCCTGGAACCAATTATAAAGTGCCTACAGCCAGCCCATTTTTTTATGTTAGGCCTTTGAAGCCTGTCTGCGGTCCCTCCTTCCACTAGTCCTCCACTGGCCAGACCACTGCTGCCCGTGTACCCCTGGAACCAATTATAAAGTGCCTACAGCCAGCCCATTTTTTTATTTTAGGCCTTTGAAGCCTGTCTGCGGTCCCTCCTTCCACTAGTCCTCCACTGGCCAGACCACTGCTGCCCGTGTACCCCTGGAACCAATTATAAAGTGCCTACAGCCAGCCCATTTTCTTATGTTAGGCCTTTGAAGCCTGTCTGCGGTCCCTACTTTAAATACTCCTCCACTCACCACCAAGCTGCCTGCCCGTGTATCCATGTAACCGCTGTAAAACTGCCATGAGCCTATTGTTTGTTATGTTAGGCCTTTGATAGCCTGTCTGCGGTCCCTACTTTAAATACTCCTCCACTCACCACCAAGCTGCCTGCCCGTCTATCCATGTAACCGCTGTAAAACTGCCATGAGCCTATTGTTTGTTATGTTAGGCCTTTGATAGCCTGTCTGCGGTCCTTACTTTAATTACTCCTCCACTCACCACCTAGCTGCCTGTGTATCCATGTAACCGATGTAAAACTGCCATGACTGCCTACTGTTTGTTATTTTAGGCCTTTGATAGCCTGTCTGCGGCCCCTACTTGCAATACTCCTCCACTGACCACAATGCTGCCTGGAGTGCCTGCCTGTGTATCCATGTAACCGATGTAAAACTGCCATGACTGCCTACTGTTTGTTATTTTAGGCCTTTGATAGCCTGTCTGCGGCCCCTACTTGCAATACTCCTCCACTGACCACAATGCTGCCTGGAGTGCCTGCCTGTGTATCCATGTAACCGATGTAAAACTGCCATGAGTGCCTACTGTTTGGTATTTTAGGCCTTTGATAGCCTGTCTGCAGCCCCTACTTGCAATACTCCTCCACTGACCACACCAATGCTGCCCGTGTACCCCTGGAACCTATTTAAAAGTTCATAGAGCCTAGTTATATATTTTATTTACTATTAATAAGGCCATGATGGACTACGCTGTACCACGCTACAAGCTAACCAGTCGACACTTCTTTTGCGAGAAAAGCCATCCCAACCCTCCACCAGCATGTAGAAGACCGCATTGTCCATGCACTCTGGCAATCTGTGAGTACAAAGGTGCACCTGACAACAGACGCATGGACCTGTAGGCATGGCCACGGAAGATTACGTGTCCATTACGGCGCAATGGGTTAATGTGGTGGATGCATGGTCCACAGGGGACAGCCTACTAAGTCTGTCTGCAGTCCCTAATTCAAATTGTCCTCCACTGTCTAAATTGGAGCTTCCACCTTCTGGCTTTCGGCCTATAGTATCAGAAATTAAACTGCATTTGGCCTTCAACTTTGGTTAGGGCCTACTAACGGCTTCTGCCCCTCCCTGGTGTTGCCCTCAACTAAATAAAGCTGAGCTTCAACCTTCCGGCTCTCATTAAGTGGTTTTTAAAAAAAAAAATGGTGGTTAGGGCCTACTAACGGCTTCTGCCCCTCCCTGGTGTTGCCCTCAACTAAATAAAGCTGAGCTTCAACCTTCTGCTCCAAATTACCATTTTAAAAAATGCAATAGGCTTTTCCGGCCTACTAAAGGTGTCTGTCTGTGTGCCCCTGCCTGGTGTTGTCCTCAACTAAATAAAGCTGAGCTTCAACCTTCTGCTCCAAATTACCATTTTAAAAAATGCAATAGGCTTTTCCGGCCTACTAAAGGTGTCTGTCTGTGTTCCCCTGCCTGGTGTTGTCCTCAACTAAATAAAGCTGAGCTTCAACCTTCTGCTCCAAATTACCATTTTAATAAATGCAATAGGCTTTTCCGGCCTACTAAAGGTGTCTGTCTGTGTTCCCCTGCCTGGTGTTGTCCTCAACTAAATAAAGCTGAGCTTCAACCTTCTGCTCCAAATTACCATTTTAAAAAATGCAATAGGCTTTTCCGGCCTACTAAAGGTGTCTGTCTGTGTGCCCCTGCCTGGTGTTGCCCTCAACTAAATAAAGCTGAGCTTCAACCTTATGCTCCAAATTACCATTTTAAAAAATGCAATAGGCTTTTCCGGCCTACTAAAGGTGTCTGTCTGTGTGCCCCTGCCTGGTGTTGTCCTCAACTAAATAAAGCTGAGCTTCAACCTTCTGCTCCAAATTACCATTTTAAAAAATGCAATAGGCTTTTCCGGCCTACTAAAGGTGTCTGTCTGTGTGCCCCTGCCTGGTGTTGTCCTCAACTAAATAAAGCTGAGCTTCAACCTTCTGCTCCAAATTACCATTTTAAAAAATGCAATAGGCTTTTCCGGCCTACTAAAGGTGTCTGTCTGTGTGCCCCTGCCTGGTGTTGCCCTCAACTAAATAAAGCTGAGCTTCAACCTTCTGCTCCAAATTACCATTTTAAAAAATGCAATAGGCTTTTCCAGCCTACTAAAGGTGTCTGTCTGTGTGCCCCTGCCTGGTGTTGCCCTCAACTAAATAAAGCTGAGCTTCAACCTTCTGCTCCAAATTACCATTTTAAAAAATGCAATAGGCTTTTCCGGCCTACTAAAGGTGTCTGTCTGTGTGCCCCTGCCTGGTGTTGTCCTCAACTAAATAAAGCTGAGCTTCAACCTTCTGCTCCAAATTACCATTTTAAAAAATGCAATAGGCTTTTCCGGCCTACTAAAGGTGTCTGTCTGTGTTCCCCTGCCTGGTGTTGTCCTCAACTAAATAAAGCTGAGCTTCAACCTTCTGCTCCAAATTACCATTTTAAAAAATGCAATAGGCTTTTCCGGCCTACTAAAGGTGTCTGTCTGTGTTCCCCTGCCTGGTGTTGTCCTCAACTAAATAAAGCTGAGCTTCAACCTTCTGCTCCAAATTACCATTTTAAAAAATGCAATAGGCTTTTCCGGCCTACTAAAGGTGTCTGTCTGTGTGCCCCTGCCTGGTGTTGCCCTCAACTAAATAAAGCTGAGCTTCAACCTTCTGCTCCAAATTACCATTTTAAAAAATGCAATAGGCTTTTCCGGCCTACTAAAGGTGTCTGTCTGTGTGCCCCTGCCTGGTGTTGTCCTCAACTAAATAAAGCTGAGCTTCAACCTTCTGCTCCAAATTACCATTTTAAAAAATGCAATAGGCTTTTCCGGCCTACTAAAGGTTTCTGTCTGTGTGCCCCTGCCTGGTGTTGTCCTCAACTAAATAAAGCTGAGCTTCAACCTTCTGCTCCAAATTACCATTTTAAAAAATGCAATAGGCTTTTCCGGCCTACTAAAAGTGTCTGTCTGTGTGCCCCTGCCTGGTGTTGCCCTCAACTAAATAAAGCTGAGCTTCAACCTTCTGCTCCAAATTACCATTTTAAAAAATGCAATAGGATTTTCCGGCCTACTAAAGGTGTCTGTCTGTGTGCCCCTGCCTGGTGTTTTCCTCAACTAAATAAAGCTGAGCTTCAACCTTCTGCTCCAAATTACCATTTTAAAAAATGCAATAGGCTTTTCCGGCCTACTAAAGGTGTCTGCCCCTCCCTGGTGTTGTCCTCAACTGAACAAAGCTGAGCTTCCACATTCTGGCTTTCGCCCTATACTATCAGATATTAAACTGCATTTGGCCTACTAGTGTGGTTAGGCCCTTGAAACAGTGTCTGCTGCTCTTGGGTTTGCTACTCCACTGAACAAAGCAATGCCGCCTGTTTAGTCCTGTTACCAATTTTGAACTGCATTTAGCCTACTTTATTCATTGGCCCTATATCTGTTTCCTCCTCATCCTGCCCATTGCCCAGCCACTGCTAAATGAGTCTGCTGGTACATTGACCTAGACCACTACATTCCCCTTGTACTCTACACAGCCAGAATCTGACCCTGCTGAAAGTAAGGTTCCCCTTCCCGCATGTTATACCACCTTACACAGGGACAAAGAGGAAGGTGCAGATGAAAGTGCAGGTTCCTTCATCAGGTGGGGGGGCATACTCGTTGGCGACGTCACTGGCACAGGGCCCCTCAGAGTACGCAAAAGTGTCGCTGCTGGTGGGAGGCGCCCCCGCCATGCAAACACACCGCCGTACTTTGAGGGGCCCTGTGCCAGTGCCAATGCGAACGAGTGGGCCCCCCCCTGCTTGCTCAGGATCACAGCACTTGCAACGTTTAAATACTTACCTTTCCCTGCAACACCGCCGTGACGTAGTCCGCATTTCCTGGGCCCACGAAAAACTTGAGCCAGCCCTACTCCCCCCACAACTTTCCCCCAATTCCCTATGCCCAACTATTATTATACAGTTAATTAAGATTGGCAAGCTTCAGAAACAAGAATGGATGTTTTTGGCATTAAAATGGGCACTGTAGGTGTTTTCCTGGCCTCCACTCACTGCCGACTATGCTTCCCCATTGACTTGCATTGGGTTTCGTGTTTCGGTCGATCCCCGACTTTTAGCGATAATCGGCCGACTGCACTCGACTCGACTCTGGACAAAATCGGGTTTCCCAAAACCCTACTCGATCTTAAAAAAATGAAAGTCGCTCAACCCTAATCAGAACCCTTCTTGGTCAAATCCGTCAAGGGTTTAACCACGCCAGAAAAATTAGCAATGAAGCGATGGTAAAAATTAGCAAAACCCAAGAATTTCTGAAGACTCTTAACAGATGTAGGCTGAGTCCAGTCATGAATAGCCTGGACCTTGACTGGGTCCATCTCAATAGTAGAAGGAGAAAAAATAAAACCCAAAAAGGAAACCTTCTGTACTCCGAAGAGACATTTTGAGCCCTTCACAAATAAGGCATTAGCACGTAGGACCTGAAATACCATCCTGACCTGCTTCACATGGGACTCCCAGTCCTTAGAAAAGACCAAAATGTCATCCAGATACACAATCATAAATTTATCCAGATATTCTCGGAAGATGTCATGCATGAAGGACTGGAACACAGAAGGAGCATTAGAGAGTCCAAAAGGCATCACCAAGTACTCAAAATGGCCTTTGGGCGTATTAAATGCTGTTTTCCATTCATCCCCCTGCTTAATACGCACCAGGTTATACGCACCACGAAGATCTATCTTGGTGAACCAACTGGACCCCTTAATCCGAGCAAACAGATCAGATAATAATGGCAAAGGATACTGAAATTTCACCGTGATTTTATTTAGAAGACGATAATCAATGCAAGGTCTCAGAGAACCATCCTTCTTGGCCACAAAAAAAAATCCTGCACCAAGAGGGGAAGAGGATGGGCGAATATGTCCCTTCTCCAAAGACTCCTTTATATAACTCCGCATCGCGGCATGCTCTGGTATAGACAAATTAAAAATGCGTCCCTTAGGAAATTTACTACCAGGAATTAAATTTATAGCACAGTCACAATCCCTATGAGGGGGCAGGGCACTGGACCTGGGCTCATCAAATACATCCTGGTAGTCAGACAAAAACTCAGGGACCTCAGAAGGAGTGGAAGAAGCAATAGACACCAACGGAGTATCGCCATGAATTCCCTGACAACCCCAACTTGACACAGACATAGCTTTCCAATCTAAAACTGGATTATGAGCCTGCAGCCATGGCAGACCCAAAACGACAACATCATGCAAATTATACAAAACAAGAAAGCGAATCACCTCCTGATGTACGGGAGTCATGCACATGGTCATTTGCGTCCAATACTGAGGCTTATTCTCAGCCAATGGCGTAGCATCAATTCCCCTCAGAGGAATAGGAAATTCCAAAGGCTCCAGGAGAAAACCACAGCGCCTGGCAAACGACAAATCCATCAGATTCAGGGCAGCACCCGAATCCACAAAAGCCATAACTGGGTAGGACGACAAAGAACAAATCAATGTAACAGACAAAATAAATTTAGGCTGTATAGTACCAATGGTGACAGGTTTAGCAATTTTTTTTAAGCGTTTAGAGCATGCTGAGATAACATGAGTAGAATCACCACAGTAAAAGCACAACCCATTTTGACGTCTATGACTTTGTCGCTCAATTCTGGTCAGAGTTCGGTCACATTGCATAGACTCAGGTCTCTGTTCAGAAAATACCGCCAAAGGATGAGCAGATTTGTGCTCCCGCAAACGCCGATCAACCTGAATGGCTAAAGCCATAGAATCACTCAGACTTGGAGGGGTGGGAAACCCCACCATAACATTCTTAA
Organism: Ranitomeya variabilis; assembly: GCF_051348905.1. Lineage (NCBI taxonomy): Eukaryota > Metazoa > Chordata > Amphibia > Anura > Dendrobatidae > Ranitomeya > Ranitomeya variabilis. The sequence goes on along the minus strand of NC_135236.1, from coordinate 294,773,470 downwards.
CGGCCTCAGAAAGACCTTCTCTGAAATTTGCAGCCAGGGCACACTCATTCCATTGAGTAAGCACCGACCATTTCCGAAATTTTTGACAATACACCTCTGCTTCATCCTGACCTTGAGAGATAGCCAGCAACGCATTTTCTGCCTGATTCTCAAGATTAGGCTCCTCATAAAGCAGTCCAAGAGCCAGAAAAAATGCATCTACATTAAGCAATGCAGGATCTCCTGGCGCCAGAGAGAAAGCCCAATCTTGAGGGTCACCACGCAACAAGGAGATAACAATTTTAACTTGCTGAGCGGAATCACCAGAGGAACGAGGTCTCAGAGATAGAAATAACTTACAATTATTCTTAAAATTTAGAAACCTAGATCTATCTCCAGAAAACAACTCCGGAATGGGTATCTTTGGTTCTGACATAGGGCTATGAATAACAAAATCCTGAATACTTTGCACCCGTGCAGTAAGATGATCCACACTAGAAGTCAGAGTCTGAACATTCATGTCTGCAGCTGAGCTCAAAAGCACCCAGAGTTCAAGGGGATGAAAGAAGCTAAACAGACTGCAGCAAAGGAAAAGCGGGAGGAGAGAAAAAAAAAAAATGTACTCAGGTCTTCTTTTTATCCCACTTCTGCGATGCATTAAACACTTTCTGGCCTGCTATACTGTTATGATCCTTAGTGGTTGAGGATCACAAATTACTCCAGCTAAGTAACAAACATAGGACAAGCTCTAGGGAGGTGGTAAACTGGACTGACCGCAAATCTGAACCTATCCAACACACTAGAAGTAGCCGGTGAACGTGACTAAAATCCTAGACATCTCGAGCCAGCCTGAGGAACTAACTACCCCTAGAGAGAAAGAAAGACCTCTCTTGCCTCCAGAGAAATAATCCCCAAAGATATAGAAGCCCCCAACAAATAATAACGGTGAGGTAAGAGGAAGGCACATACACAGGGGTGAAAGCAGATTCAGCAAATGAGGCCCACTAATACTAGATAGCAGAAAATAGAAAAGGGGTCTGTGCGGTCAGTAAAAAACCCTTACAAAATATCCACACTGAGATTTCCAAACCCCCCGCACCAACTAATGGTGTGGGGGGAGAAACTCAGTCCCCTAGAGCAACCAGCAAGCGAGGAAATCACATTTTATCAAGCTGGACAAGAAACATGATGAATGCTGATAATCAAAAAATGAACAAACAAAAACTTAGCTTGTCTTGGAGAGACTGGGAGCAAGGTAGTCACAAGGAATCTGAAGAGCACTGAATACATTGATAGCAGGCAAGGAACTGAGTATCCAGGTGAGCTAAATAGGAAACCAGCCAAGGATAACGAACCAGCTGATGCTGCCAACCTGCAGAAAGACAACACTACACAGTACCGCTTGTGACCACTAGAGGGAGCCCAAAAATAGAGTTCACAACACACACCCCTGCACCAGACTGGATGACTTAGCATTCAATCAGAGTACCGACAGCTCCAGCACGCCCCTGCACCAGATTGGATGGTTGAATGGTCAGTAACTGTATTCCAGCCACACTGAGGGGTGGAACCGTGACAGTTTTCTTCAGAACATGCTATCTGAGTATAGTCTCCCTTCTTTGCACACATACACCTTTCTTAACACCCTTCTTTATGCAGGTCTGTAAAGTATAGGGCCATAGTTCCCTCTCCTTTCAAGTACTATCTGCCTAAAGCAGGAAACTGCATTTCCAATGCTCCCTTAAGTCCTGTCATCCTGGGTTGGCCCCAGAAGCTAACCCTATTCACTACTTAGCTAAGTGCTGCAGGCCACAAACAGATAAAACAATATTAAAAACATGGCAATGCATTATATACCCATAACATGTTCAAGAGGGAGTGGGCAGCTTTTCCATTGCCTAACACCAGAACAGCTGAAATAGCTAGAATATCTGTCAAGAACAATAAAACATATATTTTGTAAACATTACTGATTAGTGCTGAATGAAAAGACTCCTTGTCAACCTGAATATGTATTTCATTATATGCAATTTATAATTTTGCAGTTATTGTTTTTTTTATTTTTATGTAATGCATCTGTAAAAAGTCGAGTTTTTAATTATGCTCATTAATTTTTTCAAAACTCCTCATTTGCATATATTTCTACTGACTATCTTGTACACAATTTTTATTTCCAGCGATGTGTACGTGAGAAACCTACCAATAAAAGACAGTGAAGTGTTTGAATAGTGTGTGTTTTTTCCCTTTTTATTACAGAGAGAAACTGTGCATCTGTGTATATACCGTATATACTCGAGTATAAGCCGACCCGAGTATAAGCCGACCCCCCTATTTTTGCTACAAAAAACTGGGAAAACTTTTTGACTCGAGTATAAGCCTAGGGTGGAAAATGCAGCAGCTACCGGTGTATTTCAAAAATAAAAATAGATGCTCCATACCGTTCAATATGGCCCCATAGATGCTCCATATAAAGCTGTGCCACATATAATGCTCTGCACCGTTCATTATGGCCCCATAGATGCTCCACATAAAGCTGTGCTATATATAATGCTCTGCACCGTTCATTATGGTCCCATAGATGCTCCACATAAAGCTGTGCCATATATAATGCTCTGCACCATTCATTATGGCCCCATAGATGCTCCATAGAAAGCTGTGCCATATATAATGCTCTGCACCATACAGTATGGCCCCATAGATGCTCCACATAAAGCTGTGCCATATATAATGCTCTGCACCGTTCATTATGGCCCCATAGATGCTCCATAGAAAGCTGTGCCATATATAATGCTCTGCACCATTCAGTATGGCCCCATAGATGCTCCACATAAAGCTGTGCCATATATAATGCTCTGCACCATTCATTATGGCCCCATAGATGCTCCATAGAAAGCTGTGCCATATATAATGCTCTGCACCGTTCATTATGGCCCCATAGATGCTCCATAGAAAGCTGTGCCATATATAATGCTCTGCACCATACAGTATGGCCCCATAGATGCTCCACATAAAGCTGTGCCATATATAATGCTCTGCACCATTCATTATGGCCCCATAGATGCTCCATAGAAAGCTGTGCCATATATAATGCTCTGCACCGTTCATTATGGCCCCATAGATGCTCCATAGAAAGCTGTGCCATATATAATGCTCTGCACCATTCAGTATGGCCCCATAGATGCTCCATAGAAAGCTGTGCCATATATAATGCTCTGCATCGTTCATTATGGCCCCATAGATGCTCCATAGAAAGCTGTGCCATATATAATGCTCTGCACTGTTCATTATGGCCCCATAGATGCTCCATAGAAAGCTGTACCATATATAATGCTCTGCACCGTTCAGTATGGCCCCATAGATGCTCCATAGAAAGCTGTGCCATATATAATGCTCTGCACCGTTCAGTATGGCCCCATAGTTGCTCCATAGAAAGCTGTGCCATATATAAAGCTCTGCACCGTTCATTATGGCCCCATAGATGCTCCTTATAAAGCTGTGCCATATAGAATGCTCTGCACCGTTCATTATGGCCCCATAGATGCTCCATATAAATCTGTGCAATATATAATGCTGCTGCTGCAATAAAAAAAATGACATACCTCTCTTGCTGCCCGCAGCTCCTCAGCGTCCCGTCTTGTCGTCTCTCCGCACTGACTGTTCAGGCAGAGGGCGGCGTGCACACTAGTACATCATCGCGCCCTCTGACCTGCACAGTCACTGCAAGAGGACAGGAAGACAGAGCGGCGCCCGGCGTGTGGAACGGGGAAAAGTAAATATGACATACTTACCTGCTCCGGCGCGGTCCCTGGCTCCTTATCCCGGACAGCTGGTCTCCGGGTGCCGAAGCCTCTTCCTCTGTCAGCGGTCACCATTACCGCTCATTAGAGAAATGAATATGCAGCTCCACCCCTATGGGAGTGGAGTCCATATTCATAACTTTAATGAGCGGTCCCACATGACCGCTGAACAGGGGAAGAGCTGCGGCACCGAAGACCGTGGGACAGGCTGGAACAGCGTTAGGAGCGCCGGGAGCAGGTGAGTATGTGACAGTCCTCTCTCCCCCTCACCCGCCGACCCTGCCGCCGACCGTGACTCGAGTATAAGCCGAGAGGGGCACTTTCAGCTCAAAAATTTGGGCTGAAAATCTCGGCTTATACTTGAGTATATACGGTATGTTAAGTAACACAATGAGTTTTAAGTCTGCAATGTATTGCTAACATAAAAATTCTGAAAGTTATGGCAATTATTTTTTACTATATGCCTTTATAGTGATTTGCAAAATTATTCACCCCCTTGGCATTTTTTGTGTTTTGCGAACTCACAACCTGGAATTTCACTATTTTTCTTCTGGTGAATAGCAATCTTCAATTCTGAAGACAAATTCTCAATTGATTAACGTCTGGCCTTTGACTAGGTCACTCCAAAACATTTACATGTTTAAATGTTAAACCACTCAGGTGTTGCTTTAGCAGAATGCTTTTGGGTCATAGTCTTTTTGAAAAGTAAACTTTGTCCCAGTCTCTAATCACTGGCAGACTCAAACACATTTTGCTAAGGAATATCCCAGTATTTCTCATCATCCATTTTCCCATTAACTCAAACCATTTTCTATGTCCCTGCTGTCAAAAAATATACATCTACTTCTAGCATTTGCATATCACTGTGAAATGCTTAGCACAGTACTTCCCTGCAGTCTGGCATGGAAAGCAAGTTCAGGTGCCTGCACCAGACTATTACCCCAAATGATATGGATTATGAAATGAGGTCTGGTGTCTGCATCATAGTAATATCACAAACAATTTTGATTATGAAATGAGTTCCAGGGCCTGCACCAGACTATTATCCCAAATTATATGGATTATGAAATGAGGTCTGGTGCCTGCACTAGAGTATTATCCCAAACAATTTCAATTATGAAATGAGGTCTGGTGTTTGCCCCTGAGTATTAAGCCAAACGATTTGGATTATGAAATGAGCCCTGCAAAATATTATCACAAAGGATTTGCATTATGAAATGAGGGCTAGTGCCTGCACCAGAGTATTATCCCAAACAATTTTGATCATGAAATGAGGTTTTGTCCCTGCACATGACTAATATCTTAAATGATTGTGATTATGAAATAAAGCCTGGTGCATGCAGCAGAGTATTAGCCCAAACGATTTTGATTAGGAAATGTGACCTGATTCCTCACTGCAACACAGTTTTATCACAAATGATTTGGCTTAGCAAGTACGACCTCCTGACTCAAACCCAATATTAGGAACTAATGAATCTTAAGAGGAAATGTGGCCTTCAGATTCCTCATTGCAGCACAGTTGTATCTCAAATGATTTTGATTAGGAAATACAGCCTCCTGGCTGAACCCCTTTGTTGGGCCTAATGATTTTTACTAGGAAATATGGCCTTCTGATTAGTGATGGGCGAACCCCCCGATGTTCGGGAAAGGCAGTTTCACCCAAGTTTATTGTAAAGTTTGAGTTCAGGGTCGGACATGACACAAACTTGCGTCTGAACCCCGAACTTGGACTTTACATAGGTTCGCCCAAATGATTTGGATTAGCAAATAGGGACTACTGGCTGAACCCAGGCCTAATGATTTTTAAAAGGAAATATGGTCTTCTGATTCCTCACTGCCACACAGTTTTTTTCCCAAGCGATTTTGATTAGCAAATGGGGCCTCCTGAGACTGCAACACAGTTTTGGCACAATCTAGTTAGATGATGGAAGATTGATTTCATACAGGACATGATCATACCTAGCTAACTGACAAGTTCGCCTCCACAGAAGCAGCAGTTTCAAGATTGGCCTCTCTGCACTGTGTTACTGAGAAAAAGGCAACAGCTAAACAAGATGTCTGCTTTTTATATGGACTAGGACATGCAACTTCAGCAGTTATTCACAGAAGATCTTGCCTCATGACGTTGTGGATGGTTTCTCTGCCCTGATTGGCTGCCGGAATGTACACACATTAAGTTAGTTATGGAAGAAAAAATTAAAAAAATATATATATATATTTACACTCCACAGCTCCTCTGACCTAGACACACCCCCTCACCTCATAATACACATCCTCCTCGCTCATCATACAGCACCACTATCCTAGCCAAAGTCAAAACAAAAGCATTAGTGGAAACATGATCATTTACTGAATTGTGACTGAATTTTGCCGAGGAAACATGCTCGGGAAGCCAAACACGAATCTGAATGTGCTACATTTGTGTCGAATTTGAGATTGGCAAACATTTTCCAAACATGATTGCTCATGTCCAGTCATTATGCTTTTTATGAGGATGCAGTTGTGGCCAAAAGTATTAACACCCCTGCAATTCTGTCAGTTTCTTCCTGAAAATGCAAACATAAATTCTTTATTATTATTATCTTCATTTAATTTGTCTTAAATGAAAAAAAACACAAAAAGAATTGTCCTTAAGCCAAATTGGATATAATTCCACACCAAACATAAAAAAGGGGGTGGACAAAAATATTGGCACTGTTCGAAAAATCATGTGATGCTTCTCTAATTTGTGTAATTAACAGCACCTGTAACTTACCTGTGGCACCTAACAGGTGTTGGCAATAACTAAATCACACTTGCAGCCAGTTGACATGGATTAAAGTTGACTCAACCTCTGTCCTGTGTCCCTGTGTGTACCACATTGAGCATGGAGAAAAGAAAGAAGACCAAAGAACTGGCTGAGGACTTGAGAAACCAAAGTGTGAGGAAGCATGAGCAATCTCAAGGCTACAAGTCCATCTCCAAAGACCTGAATGTTCCTGTGTCTACCGTGCGCAGTGTCATCAAGAAGTTTAAAGCCCGTGGCACTGTGGCTAACCTCCCTAGATGTGGATGGAAAAGAAAAATTGACAAGAGATTTTAATGCAAGATTGTGTGGATGTTGGATAAAGAACCTCATCTAACATCCAAACAAGTTCAAGCTGCCCTGCAGTCCAAAGGTACAACAGTGTCAACCCGTACTATCCGTCGGCATCTGAGTGAAAATGGACTGTATGGTAGGAGACCCAGGAAGACCCCACTTCTTACCCCGAGACATAAAAAAAGCCAGGCTGGCGTTTGCCAAAACTTACCTGAAAAAGCCTAAAACGTTTTGTAAGAATGTTCTCTGGTCAGATGAGACAAAAGTAGAGCTTTTTGGGCAAAGGCATCAACATAGAGTTTACAGGAGAAAAAAAGAGGCATTCAAAGAAAAGAACACTGTCCCTACAGTCAAACATGGCGGAGGTTCCCTGATGTTTTGGGGTTGCTTTGCTGCCTCTGGCACTGGACTTCTTGACCGTGTGCATGGCATTATGAAGTCTGAAGACTACCAACAAATTTTGCAGCATAATGTAGGGCCCAGTGTGAGAAAGCTGCTTCTCCCTCAGAGGTCATGGGTCTTCCAGCAGGACAATGACCCAAAACACACTTCAAAAAGCACTAGAAAATGGTTTGAGAGAAAGCACTGGAGACTTCTAACGTGGCCAGCAATGAGTCCAGACCTGAAACCCATAGAACAACTGTGGAGAGTTCTAAAAATGGCAGTTTGGAGAAGGCACCCTTCAAATATCAGGGACCTGGAGCAGTTTGCTAAAGAAGAATGGTCTAAAATTCCAGCAGAGCATTGTAATAAACTCATTGACGGTTACCAGAAGCGGTTGGTCGCAGTTATTTTGCTAAAGGTTGTGCAACCAAGTATTAGGCTGAGGGTGCCAATACTTTTGTCTGGCCCATTTTTGGAGTTTTGTGTGAAATGATCAATGTTTTGCTTTTTGCTTCATTCTCTTTTGTGTTTTTTTCATTTAAGACAAATTAAATGAAGATAATAATACCAAAGAATTTGTGTTTGCAATCATTTTCGGGAAGAAACTGAGTATTATCTGACAGAATTGCAGGGGTGTCAGTACTTTTGGCAACAACTATATGTAACATTACAATATGCTGACCAAGCTAGTGCACACTCTACTTTGGCTGTGTGCTAATCCTTTCACCTTTCCTTGGTTATCTCTTCTTTTTTAGCTACTTTATGATGAATAATGTTCCTCTATGGTGTAGAATCAAATATGTTTATATGAATCGAATATCTTCGTATATACTTACCTTCATATTCATCAGTATCAGCTCTTAAGTAATAATTAATTATCATTATTGTATCAAATTGAGTTATACTTGCAATCACTGTGATTTTGTATGTTACATGACAACGCTACCTCTACTCAATTTTATCCTTGTTGAGTTTTTCCTTGTTGATTTTATTATTTTGTAATTTGGTAATAAATAAAATATCAATCTTCTGTGCTGCTGTGGCAGGCTTTCCTGGCATCTTCTGTGCTGCTGTAGTAGGCTCTCCTGACATCCTCTGTGCTGCTGTTGCAGACTCTCCAAACATCCTCTGTGCTGCTGTGGCCGGCTCTCCTGACATCCTCTGTGATGATTGGCTGAATCACTGATTGGTTGATGTAGATCAGAGACAGAGCTCACAAAGTGTCTGACTGACAGAGATGTCCATGCGCTCCCAGCAGGGGAAATCCCGGCTTCATTGCTGCGATTCAAATTAGCTTATTACAGGAACTGGAGCATATCTCTCTCCTACCTGGCCGTCGAGTACAGGTCTTCCATAAAAATGCTCAACTCCTTCATTGACTTGCATTATGATTTATACTAGCGTCGAGCACCCTAGCAGTCTGACCTGCTCAATTCGAGTACCGAATACCTGAACAGTTTACTGCTAACTCATCACTGTTTAACCAGACAACATGACCACTCTGTAAAATTGAAGCAAAATTAATGAGGAAAGACTCCCATCTGCTAGCCAGTCAAAATTAAGCTGAACCAAAGTGTGCTGGAAGATTTGCAGAGGGAGGAACCTTGTGTGCTGGAACAGATAAGGTGACTCTCTGTAAGAACTGGCCTGATATAAAAGTCCATCATGCCAAACCACAGGTGGATTTGGCGCCAGGAAAGACAGAGGGGCAGACATGATCCAGAGAATCCACTGAGACCAACGTGACAGGCCTCAGCAGGGAGTCTGTGCTACCTGGGTGTTGGTTACCACCTGGCAAGGTCCAGTTCCCTGGGAAGATATCCCCAAGTGCGGCTTGCACTGGTCAGAGCTTTAATCTGCTCCCTGTGCTGGTAAAGCCACCAAGATTGGACTATGCCTGTCAATAGTTGAGTCCCGGTCCTCTCTACCCTGAGCCTGAGACTTTTGCCAAGGGTCAAGCCGAGAAGAGCTATGCGGTGACTGTGACAGGAGTGGCCCACCTGTGAGAGAGGAGGGACAGTGCAAGTGAGCAGGGCCGTCACTTCCAGCTATCACCTATGGTGTCAGGGTCGGCTGGGACTAGGATTATAGGTTGGGAAGGGGCTGATTGATGCATGGGAGGCTCAACAGGCTTTAACAGCCTACGTCAGGAAGAGACTTGCGGTGCGCATCAAAACCCGGTGACCCCCGCTAGAGCCAGAGCTTCAAATGAGGACTCACGTGGTGCTTCCCAAGACTGGCAACACCACTGGCATTAAGCACTGAGAGACTTTCTAGCTTGTTCATAACCTGTTATAATTCTCTATGTTGTTAAATTGCATATTTAGTAACCCTAATTGTTTAGACATTTTTGTTGTAATAAAATAACAATATATCAACCCGTAGCTGTTTCCACCTCGTGATCTCTTTACGTTGCATCCAGGCACCTTGATTACAACTACACAGGATATATAAATTATTTGACACCAACCAATTACCTCACTCTATCAATTTTTTTATGTATACAAAGATGGAGAGATATATGTGATTGGATTTCTTGCCATAATCTGAATTACAGTGAGTACTCATAGAGCTCTTCATTAAAAACTCTTATTATGAAAATGGTAAAACATAAAAAATAGGCGACTTCCAAGTTACATGCAGTAACAAAAAACTGCCATCTTTTTGCAAATGTCAGTGGTGTTCAGCAGGTAGGGATCTGTCATTGGATTCTGCAATACTGATTAACATGGGATGCAAAATATAGTAGAATATGGCACACAACATACAAAGTTTCTGCTATACTGATCAACATGGGATGTATAATATTGAAAAATATTACATAGCAAAGTGCACTATTACAAAGTATGCACTACATTTAATGATAAACTCATCTCTGCTGCTTTGACACACTCATCTAAAAAACTTTTTTAGGTGTAAAAAAAAAACAGGTATCCACACCCAGAATGTAATTTGTCTATTTCTTTCTTAGTTTATTCTTACTTTACCTATGCAATCAGCTGACATTTTGCAGGTTTATAAAATATATGCAGCGGATGAAATTAGTATTGGACATGTCACCAATTTTATTAGTAAACATATTTCTAAAGGTGCTGTTGACATTCAGCAGATGTCAGTAACAACTAGGGATGATTGAACCTGGACTGTAAGGCCAGAGTCACACTAAACATATGAAAAATTGTTCCGAGTCTCCTGCAGAGAGTCGCACTAGTGTAATGCGGGTGTCATGCAAGTACAATCCGATTTTTCACACCTAGCATCTGATTTACATCTGAATGCAGTACGATTGCTATCCGATTGCAATGCGATTTTAACATGAGCTTTTACATAGAGTAGTTATCTGTCATTTACACATCGTTTTCAAAGGAAATATTTGTCTATATATATATATATATATATATATATATATATATATAGTGGGAATATAGCTCAGCAGGGATCTTTGCTTTGGCCCAAGCAGGTGGCTATGGAGTCACAATGGACAATAGCAGGCTGGTGAGTTCCACACAGATATGTGCCAGGCGTATTTATTGTGCACACTTGTCATACAAAACATGAAATAAAATGTCTAAGGCTGTCTGGCCACTAACTAACAATAAGATTCTAACTACAAAATAAACCTACACAACAACAAAGAAGTTCATGCAGTCTTACTGTGTCAGCTCTCCCAGACCAGCAGATGAGAGAGAGATCCCAGCAGCTCCTGATTATATCAGCTGAAGCAGTCAGGAGTCAAAACCTGGATTGCATGTGTGGAGGGGAAGCACCAGTCCTTTCCACGCTGATCATTAAAGAAACCAGGACCGGATTACAGTGAAATAGTAGGAATTAGTCCTACCGGTAAGTATGTTTCCAGGAGTCCATCATGACAGCACCACCAGGAGGTTGTCCTTCTTATCCTTGATAGGGACAGGAAACACAGAAGAGGTTAAATAGCCCCTCCCCACCTCCACCCCTCAGTGATTTTCCAAGTACCACACCAGGATGGATGCAACTCTATTTTATTGAAATTCCCTTCTTCCCATGTTTACATCACATATCAGAGGGGAACTCAAGGGAGGGTATATAAGGGGTGCTGTCATGATGGACTCCTGGAAACATACTTACCGGTAGGACTAATTCCTACTTTCCAGGACGTCCCTCCTGACAGCACCACCAGGAGAAATACCAAATAACTCCTTTATTTTTTAGGGCGGGATTACAGCCTGGAGGACTTTCCTCCCAAATGTAGTCTGTTGATTCACAGTTACATCTAACTTATAATGTCTACAAAAGGTATTTGACCTCGACCATGTTGCAGCTCTGCATATTTGGTCCATAGAAGCCCCAGCGCTTTCTGCCCATGAGGCTGAGATTGCTCTCAACGAATGTGCCTTGAGACTTTCTGGAGGAGTTCTTCCTGCCGAGATATAGGCTGCCGTGATGGTAGATTTAATCCATCTTGCTAGAGTAGCTTTGGATGCTTTTTTCCCCTTGTTTTTCCCGGTCATCTGGATGAAGAGGTTAGAGTCAATTCTCCAGCTATCTGTAATCTCCAAGTAGTGTAGAATTGTTCTTTTTACGTCTAGAGCGTGGAGAAATCGCTCTTTGTCATTACTGAAGTTCTGGCAGAATGTAGGTAGAACAATCTCTTGACTTCTGTGGAAGTCTGTAACCACTTTAGGAAGGAACCCGGGATTTAGTTTAAGGATGATACAGTCATCCTGGACTTTTAAGTATGGATGTTTAATAGAGAAAGATTGGATCTCACCAACGCGACGTGCTGACGTTATTGCCACTAGAAAAAGGGCTTTAAGTGTTACGGCTTTCAGGTCTGCCTGACCTAATGGCTCATAAGGTGCTTTACAAAGTTCATTTAGCACTAAGTTTAGGTCCCAGGGAGGCACTGAACTGCGAATTGTAGGCCTAAGTCTCTGAATGGCCTTGACGAACCTCACTATCCAAGGATGGGAGGCTAGTTGGAAGTCATAGAAGGAACTGAGGGCCGAGATCTGTACCTTCAGTGCACTAGGCCTTAGTCCCTTATCGAAACCTGACTGGAGGAAGTCTAAGATTTTTGGAATATCTGGACCATGAGAGACCGATACAGGAACTGTACTCTGAGAACAAAACTTTTTCCATATCTTCCTGTATATTGCGGCAGTTACCGGTTTCCTACTGTTTTGAATAGTAGCAATGACTGGTTCTGAGAGGCCTTTTGATCTTAGGATCTCTTTTTCAGGATCCATGCCGCTAACTGTAGAAGGCCCGGGTTTTGATGGACTAGGGGCCCTTGAGACAGAAGGTCTGGTACCGCTGGTAGATGGATTGGATCCTCCCAGGACATGCTCTTTAGAAGAGAAAACCAGCTCCTTTTGGGCCAGTATGGGGCTATCAAGATAACTGATGTCTGGCTCTCCTGAATCTTCCTCAATACTCTCGGTATTAGGGCCAATGGAGGAAAAGCATAAGCCAACTTCATGTCCCAGTTCTGAGCTAGCGCATCTATTCCCGATGGTCTGTCTCCTGGGTTTAGTGAGAAAAATCTTTTTGTCTTTGCGTTCTTCCCTGAGGCAAATAGATCTACTTCCGGGAAGCCCCACCGTTGGGTTATCTGGAGGAAGATCTGGTCGTTTAAGGACCATTCTGTAGGACATAGTCTCTGCCTGCTTAGGAAGTCGGCTACCTGGTTTTTGGTTCCTTTCAGGTGTATCGCCGTTATTGATCTGACGGTCTGCTCTGCCCAAGAGAATATTGTGTTCGATAGGTCCTGTAAGTGACGATGCTTTGGACCTCCCTGGTGAAGTAGAAAGGCTACTGTAGTCGAGTTGTCTGAAAAGACACGGATATGTTGGTCTTTTAACCTTCCCTGGAATGCGTTTAAGGCCTCCCAGACTGCCCTTAGTTCTCTGTAATTTGAAGACCTGGTTTGTACTGATACGGGCCAAGTCCCCTGGGAGTAATTCCCTTCTATGTGTGCTCCCCAGCCGCTGTGACTTGCATCTGTAGTGATATTTACCGACGGAGATGTTCTCCAGGGTCTTCCTTTCCCGAGATTTCCTGTTATGGTCCACCATGACAGTGAACCTTTTGTATCCAGGGATAATCGTATTTTGTTGTCCAGGGTTACGTCCCTGCCGTCCCAAAGCGAGAGGATCTCTTGCTGCAGGGGTCTTGAGTGATACTGGCTCCACTGGACGCTGGAAATACAAGAGGTCATTAAGCCCAATACTCGCATGGCTTTCCTTATGGATGTTTGCTTTTGCTTTTGTAATTTTTGGATTTCTTTTTTGAATGACTCCTGCTTGTGAAGTGGGAGGTACGTATGTTCCTGAACTGAGTCTAGGATTACCCCAAGAAATGATTTCCTTGTTTCGGGTTTGAGGCTTGACTTTTTGAAATTTATTAGCCATCCTAGCTTTTCCAGGAGTGAAATAGTTGTTGATAAGTTCTCTTCCATCTGTTGTGGAGAGTCCGCTATGAGCAGGATGTCGTCTAGATAAGGGACGGTAAGTATCCCTTTCTCTCTCAAGAACGCCATCACTTCTGCCATGAGTTTGGTGAATACTCTGGGAGCAGACGAGATGCCGAAAGGTAGACATGTGAACTGATAGTGCAGGATTTGGCCCTGGTCTTTTATGGCGAATCTGAGATACTGTTGGTGTGAGGCGGAGATGGGAACCTGATAATAGGCACTTTTTAGGTCTAATGTGCTCATTACTGAACCTTCCCGGATTAGAGGTATTGCAGATTTGAGAGATTCCATTTTGAATCGTTTGTAAGTAACTGACCGATTCAGAGGTTTTAGGTTTATAATCGTACGGAATTCTCCGTTTGGTTTTTTTATGGAGAATAGACTCGAGTAGTGTCCTCTGAACCTTTGGGCATGGGGTACCGGAATGATGGCTTTTATCTGGATAAGTTCCTGAATATCCTTCAGAAGTCTTTGCTGAGTCGATAAAGACTGGGTCTGAGTTAGGCAAAATCTTTTGGGAGGTGTTTGGCTGAACTCTATTTTGTATCCTCGTTCTATCAAACTTAGGATCCATGGGTTCTGAGAGATGTTTTGCCAACCTTGTAGGAAGTACTGAAGCCTTCCCCCCACTAGATTGGCGTCATTGTTTATTAGATCTTGATTTTTGGTCTTGAAAGGTACCTCTGCCTCTACCACCTTTCGGGTAGCTCCATCTTCCACCTTTCCCTTTTCCTCTATAGTCCTGTCTGGGATGGAAACGAGACCTACGAAAGGGCGGCGTGTTTTTTGGTTTTTCTTCTGGGAAACCCTTTTTCTTATCCGCTGCTTTTTCAAGCAACTCGTCCAGTACTGGACCAAAAACGTGAAGGCCAGAAAAGGGTATTGAACACAGTTTGTTCTTTGACTGTGTATCGCCGGACCATGATCTGAGCCACAGAGCTCTTCTCGCTGCATTGGATAAAGCATTGTTCCTTGCAGCAAACCGCACTGACTCTGCCGAGGCATCGGCCATAAAGTCTGTTGCCATCTTTAGGAGTGGTAAAGATTTTAGAATCTCGTCTCTAGGCGTTTTATTATTAATCTGGGTCTCAAGTTTCTCTACCCACAGGGACATTGATCTGGCAACTGAGGTGGCCGCAATATTGGTTTTCATGACAGCAGCCGAGGCCTCCCAGGCCTTTTTGAGGAGATCTTCAGATCTTTTGTCCATAGGATCCTTGAGACCCGAGGAATCCTCAAAAGGGATGGCGGTCTTTTTTGAGACCTTGGCTACGGGTATATCCACTTTAGGAACAGATTCCCAGATTTTGGTCTCCTCTGGATCAAAGGGCAGGCGATATTTGAAATCTCTTGGGACTATCAGTTTTTTCCCTACATCGCCCCATTCTTCTAAGATCATTTCTTGAATATGACGATTTACGGGAAACACTCTGCTTCTACGAGCTCTGAGCCCCCCAAACATTTCGTCTTGGACTGTAAGGGGTTCTGTGGCCTCCTCTACTCTCATGGTATCTCTGACGGCCTGTAGTAGTGTCTCAGTGTGTTCAGAAGAAAATAGATATCTCTTCTTTTCCTCTGTGAGGATATTTGAAGAGCGTTCTCCCTCCATGGAATCGGATACGGAGTAGGCTGAAAGCTCCCCTTCTTCTGAACTAAGATCCTGCTCCCACCTAGGTCTCTTAGGGCGGGGAGAATCGACTGGCAACAGCGCTGATACTGTGGACTGTACTTCTTCCCTGATCATAGTTTTAATACTATCCAGGAGGGAAGTCTGTTCTCCTTTAAGAAGTCCTGCCATGCATTTATCACATACTTTCTTGCTATGCCCCTCTGGTAGCCTGCTGGAGCATAGAGGGCATTTTGTCCTGCGCTTTTGGCCTGATGCTGGGCGGTTGGACATCCCCTTATCCTGCAATAGACATAGAGAGGCCCTATAGCTTGTGTTATGATATGTGATACAGACCCCCTTTGTATAACTTACATGATCGGGGGCGAGCTCTGAGGACAGGGTTTCCTGACGATCTGCACTCTCCATTTCTCTAGGAACAGTGTGCAGTCAGATGTTTCTGATTAAATAGGGCTCTCACCTGTCTTCAAAACATCTGATTCGTCCTCCTTCCGAGCTCAGCTGCCGGTGATTACTGCGGGTCTCTGACGCCCACTGCTGCTGGGCGGGGATTCTTTTCTTCAGCTGTTATAATACAGCCTGACGCCTGCTTCCGGCGTCCCCCGAGCTGCCCGGGAACGCCACCGGAAGTTCCCATTGGTGGTTACAGCGTCGCTGCAGCGGCGCGCCCCAGAGACGCGGCACACACGCCAGTGCGTCGCCTCGGTGACGCGGCACGCCAGAGACGCGGCGCGCTCTGATGACGTGGCGTCCCGATGACGCAGCACCCCTGACGACGCGGCGCGCTCTGATGACGCGGCACGCCCCCCGCAGGCCCAACCCAGCGCGCTCTCCGGCGTGGGTTGGGAGAATCACCGCCGGTATCCGGGTGCAGCAAAAAGGTGCAGAGCCCTCTGAAGAGGGATGCACCGAAGTCGGGAGCACAGCTCGACCGGCGCTGAGGGACCTCCAGCGGTATCAGCGCAATTATGCGGCGCCCTGCACCGCCTGCTCAGAGCCCTCGGGAGAGGGATGAGACTGCTCCGGGAGCCCTGCTCGACCGGTTACGTGGATCTTCAGCACGGTAAGCCGTGCCATCGCTCCTCTGCGTCTGTCCCTGATAGGGACAGGAAAAACACTGAGGGGTGGAGGTGGGGAGGGGCTATTTAACCTCTTCTGTGTTTCCTGTCCCTATCAAGGATAAGAAGGACAACCTCCTGGTGGTGCTGTCAGGAGGGACGTCCTGGAAAAACAGCTTCACAATCAATACTGGGAGACATATGAAATGAAACGGGGAGAAACATATCAGTTTTCTAGTACTTCTCCCCTTGGCACCTCACACACCCCGTTCCTCTGTTCGAGCCCGTAGGGTCGGACACACCGAGTCGCCAAGAAGTGCGTTCTAGACAATGCATCTGCATTCCCTTGTGCTGCGCCTGCCCTGTGCTCAACGGAAAATTTAAAAGGTTGCAATTCTAAGAACCAGCGTGTCACCCTCGCATTGCCCTTTTTTGCCCGGGACATCCACGTTAGGGGTGAATGGTCCGTCACTAGCCTAAATTGGCGACCTAGCAAATAATAGCGTAAGGTGTATAGGGCCCATTTTACAGCCAGGGCTTCCCGCTCAACCACACTATAATTCTTTTCTGCCCTCGTAAGCTTTCTACTTAGCCCACTGGGTGTTCTTTGCCATTCACTTCCTGTGACAACACTACACCGAGGCCAACACCAGAGGCATCTGTTTGGACAATAAACTCCTGTTTAAAGTCAGGGGCAACCAACACTGGTTGGTCACAGAGGACCGTTTTCAAATGTTGAAAGGCCTCCTCTGCTTCTGCGTTCCACTTTATTGTGATAGATTTCAACCCCTTGGTAAGATCAGTGAGAGGGCCGCGATGGTGGCAAAATGTTTGATGAACCACCTATAATAACCGAGGATCCCTAAAAAAGCTCCAACTTGTTTTTTGGTGACCGGTCGTGGCCAATTCCGAATAGCGTCCACCTTATTGGTCTGTGGCTTTACGACTCCTCGCCCTATGCTATATCCCAGATAGCGAGCCTCTTCCAATCCCAAGGTACATTTCTTGGGATTGGCAGTCAACCCAGCAGTAGGGTTGAGCGAAACGGATCGTTCATTTTCATAAGTCGCCGACTTTTGGTAAAGTCGGCGTCTCATGAAACCGAGCCGATCCCTGTGTGGGGTCTGCCATGCGGTACGCGACTTTCGCACCAAAGTCGCGTTTCAATGACGCTAAAAGCGCCATTTCTCAGCCAATGAAGGTGGACGCAGAGTGTGGGCAGCGTGATGACATAGATCTCAGTCCCCACCATCTTAGAGAAGGGCATTGCTGTGATTGGCTTGCTTTCTGCGGTGTCACAGGGGCTATAAAGGGGCATTCCCGCCGACCGCCATCTTACTGCTGCTGATCTGAGCGTAGGGAGAGGTTGCTGCAGCTTCTTCGGAAGCAGGGATAGTGATAGGCAGGGTACATAAAGCTACAAACCGCTTGTGCTGTAGCGATTTCCACTGTCCAATACCACCTTTTGTTTGCAGGACAGTGGAAGCTACATTTTTTTTTTCTCAGCGCTGTAGCTCATTGGGCTGCCCTAGAAGGCTCCATGATAGCTGCGTTGCTTTGTGTGTACGCCGCTGTGTAAACCAACTGCTTTTTTCAAAGCACAAATCCTGTTTTTCCTTCCTTTCTGCACAGCTATCTTGGGTGTTTGTCCACACTTTTGTGTGCAGCAGTCCTTTTACAGCTGCCTGCCACACTTTTCTGAGATAACTGCAGGGAGATAAATATTGGCAAGTCTGCCTCCGTGCCATTGCTGTGTGTGGCATCTCTCTCTCATTGTGTGGCACTGAAAACACTGTGTAATACTTGTCCTTTTTTTTTTTTTTTTCTAAATTCTCCCTTTTCCAAAAAAAAAATTAGTGGGAGATAAATATTGTCAAGTCTGACTCCGTGCCATTGCTGTGTGTGGCATCTCTCTCTCATTGTGTGGCACTGAAAACACTGTGTAATACTTGTCCTTTTTTTTTTTTTTTTTTTCTAAATTCTCCCTTTTCCCCCAAAAAAATTAGTGGGAGATAAATATTGTCAAGTCTGACTCTGTGCCATTGCTGTGTGTGGCATCTCTCTCTCATTGTGTGGCACTGAAAACACTGTGTAATACTTGGCCATTTTTTTGGGGGGGGGTACATTCTCCCTTTTCAAAAAAAAAAAATTATTGAGAGATAAATATTGGCAAGTCTGCCTCCGTGCCATTGCTGTGTGTGGCATCTCTCTCTCATTGTGTGGCACCGAAAACACTGTGTAATACTTGTCCATTTTTTTTTTTTTTTCTAAATTCTCCCTTTTCCAAAAAAAAAATTAGTGGGAGATAAATATTGTCAAGTCTGACTCTGTGCCATTGCTGTGTGTGGCATCTCTCTCTCATTGTGTGGCACTGAAAACACGGTGTAATACTTGTTCTTTTTTATTTTTTTCTAAATTCTCCCTTTTCCAAAAAAAAATTAGTGGGAGATAAATATTGTCAAGTCTGACTCCGTGCCATTGCTGTGTGTGGCATCTCTCTCTCATTGTGTGGCACTGAAAACACTGTGTAATACTTGTCCTTTTTTTTTTTCTAAATTCTCCCTTTTCCCCAAAAAAAATTAGTGGGAGATAAATATTGTCAAGTCTGACTCCGTGCCATTGCTGTGTGTGGCATCTCTCTCTCATTGTGTGGCACTGAAAACACTGTGTAATACTTGTCCTTTTTTTTTTTTTCTAAATTCTCCCTTTTCCAAAAAAAAAATTAGTGGGAGATAAATATTGTCAAGTCTGACTCCGTGCCATTGCTGTGTGTGGCATCTCTCTCTCATTGTGTGGCACTGAAAACACTGTGTAATACTTGTCCTTTTTTTTTTTTTTTTTCTAAATTCTCCCTTTTCCAAAAAAAAAATTAATGAGAGATAAATATTGTCAAGTCTGACTCCGTGCCATTGCTGTGTGTGGCATCTCTCTCTCACTGTGTGGCACTGAAAACACTGTGTAATACTTGGCCATTTTTTTTTTGGGGGGGGGTACATTCTCCCTTTTCAAAAAAAAAAAATTATTGGGAGATAAATATTGGCAAGTCTGCCTCCGTGCCATTGCTGTGTGTGTCATCTCTCTCTCATTGTGTGGCACTGAAAACACTGTGTAATACCTGTCCTTTTTTTTTTTTTTTTTCTAAATTCTCCCTTTTCCAAAAAAAGAATTAGTGGGAGATAAATATTGGCAAGTCTGCCTCCGTGCCATTGCTGTGTGTGGCATCTCTCTCTCATTGTGTGGCACTGAAAACACTGTGTAATACTTGTCCTTTTTTTTTTTTTTCTAAATTCTCCCTTTTCCCAAAAAAAAATTAGTGGGAGATAAATATTGTCAAGTCTGACTCCGTGCCATTGCTGTGTGTAGCATCTCTCTCTCATTGTGTGGCACTGAAAACACTGTGTAATACTTGGCCATTTTTTTTGGGGGGGGGTACATTCTCCTTTTTCAAAAAAAAAAATTATTGGGAGATAAATATTGGCAAGTCTGCCTCCGTGCCATTGCTGTGTGTGGCATCTCTCTCTCATTGTGTGGCACTGAAAACACTGTGTAATACTTGTCCTTTTTTTTTTTTTTTTCTAAATTCTCCCTTTTCCAAAAAAAAATTTAGTGGGAGATAAATATTGTCAAGTTTGACTCTGTGCCATTGCTGTGTGTGGCATCTCTCTCTCATTGTGTGGCACTGAAAACACTGTGTAATACTTGTCCTTTTTTTTTTTTTTTCTAAATTCTCCCTTTTCCAAAAAAAAAATTAGTGGGAGATAAATATTGTCAAGTCTGACTCCGTGCCATTGCTGTGTGTGGCATCTCTCTCTCATTGTGTGGCACCGAAAACACTGTGTAATACTTGTTCTTTTTTTTTATTTTTTCTAAATTCTCCCTTTTCCAAAAAAAAAATTAATGGGAGATAAATATTGTCAAGTCTGACTCCGTGCCATTGCTGTGTGTGGCATCTCTCTCTCACTGTGTGGCACTGAAAACACTGTGTAATACTTGGCCATTTTTTGGGGGGGGGTACATTCTCCCTTTTCAAAAAAAAAAAAATTATTGGGAGGTAAATATTGGCAAGTCTGCCTCCGTGCCATTGCTGTGTGTGGCATCTCTCTCTCATTGTGTGGCACTGAAAACACTGTGTAATACTTGTCCTTTTTTTTTTTTTTTTTTTTCTACATTCTCCCTTTTCCAAAAAAAGAATTAGTGGGAGATAAATATTGGCAAGTCTGCCTCCGTGCCATTGCTGTGTGTGGCATCTCTCTCTCATTGTGTGGCACTGAAAACACTGTGTAATACTTGGCCATTTTTTTGGGGGGGGGTACATTTTCCTTTTTAAAAAAAAAAAAAAATTATTGGGAGATAAATATTGGCAAGTCTGCCTCCGTGCCATTGCTGTGTGTGGCATCTCTGTTATGACCCCAGTGGACAGGGTCTCAGAGGAACGTGTAAGTCTGCAAGATACAAAAATCCAGCTCATAGGGCTGTGGTAACTGGGTTGACCAAATAGCTACTCCTAACGCCAACACTAGAAGTAGCCGGGGATCATGCCTACGGTGATCGCTAGATGACTCGCGCCAGCCGGAGAATCTAACTACCCCTAGGAGAAGAAAACAAAGACCTCTCTTGCCTCCAGAGAAAGGGACCCCAAAGCAAGATACAAGCCCCCCACAAATAATAACGGTGAGGTAAGAGGAAATGACAAACACAGAAATGAACCAGGTTCAGCAAAGAGAGGCCAGCTTACTAATAGCAGAATATAGCAAGATAACTTATCTGGTCAACAAAAACCCTATAAAAATCCACGCTGGAGATTCAAGAACCCCCGAACCGTCTAACGGTCCGGGGGGAGAACACCAGCCCCCTAGAGCTTCCAGCAAAGGTCAGGATACAGATAGGAACAAGCTGGACAAAAATACCAAACAAAACAAAAGCAAAAAGCAAAGAAGCAGACTTAGCTTGAAAAACAGGAACCAGGATCAGAGGACAAGAGCACAACAGATTAGCTCTGATTTCAACGATGCCAGGCATTGAACTGAAGGTCCAGGGAGCTTATATAGCAACGCCCCTGAACTAACGGCCCAGGTGAGGATATAGGAAAAGACAGACGCTCCAGAGTCAAATCACTAATGACCACTAGAGGGAGCAAAAAGCAAAATCACAATTTCCCCCCCCCTTAATGAGGGGTCACCGAACCCTCACCACGACCACCAGGGCGATCAGGATGAGCGGCGTGAAAGGCACGAACTAAATCGGCCGCATGAACATCAGAGGCGACCACCCAGGAATTATCTTCCTGACCATAGCCCTTCCACTTGACCAGGTACTGAAGCCTCCGCCTGGAGAGACGAGAATCCAAGATCTTCTCCACCACGTACTCCAACTCGCCCTCAACCAACACCGGAGCAGGAGGCTCAGCAGAAGGAACCACAGGCACAACGTACCGCCGCAACAAGGACCTATGAAACACGTTGTGGATAGCAAACGACACAGGTAGATCCAGGCGAAAGGATACAGGATTAAGAATTTCCAATATCTTGTAAGGACCAATAAAATGAGGTTTAAATTTGGGAGAGGAAACCTTCATAGGAACAAAGCGGGAAGAAAGCCACACCAAATCCCCAACACGTAGTTGGGGACCCACACCGCGGCGGCGGTTGGCAAAGCGCTGAGCCCTCTCCTGTGACAACTTCAAGTTGTCCACCACAAGATTCCAGATCCGCTGCAACCTATCCACCACAGAATCCACCCCAGGGCAGTCAGAAGGTTCCACATGACCCGAAGAAAAACGAGGGTGGAAACCAGAGTTGCAGAAAAACGGCGAAACCAAGGTGGCGGAACTAGCCCGATTATTAAGGGCAAACTCAGCTAACGGCAAGAAGGTCACCCAATCGTCCTGATCAGCAGAGACAAAACACCTCAAATAAGCCTCCAAAGTCTGATTAGTTCGCTCCGTCTGTCCATTAGTCTGAGGATGGAAAGCAGACGAAAACGACAAGTCAATGCCCATCCTACTACAAAAGGATCGCCAGAATCTGGAAACGAACTGGGATCCTCTGTCTGACACAATATTCTCAGGGATGCCGTGCAAACGAACCACGTTCTGGAAAAACACAGGAACCAGATCGGAAGAGGAAGGCAGTTTAGGCAAAGGAACCAAATGGACCATCTTGGAGAAGCGATCACATATCACCCAGATAACAGACATGCCCTGAGACACCGGAAGATCAGAAATGAAATCCATGGAGATATGTGTCCAAGGTCTCTTAGGGACAGGCAAGGGCAAGAGCAACCCGCTGGCACGAGAACAGCAAGGCTTAGCTCGAGCACAAGTCCCACAGGACTGTACAAATGACCGCACATCCCTAGACAAGGAAGGCCACCAAAAGGATCTGGCCACCAGATCTCTGGTGCCAAAAATTCCTGGGTGACCTGCCAACACCGAGGAATGAACCTCGGAAATGACTCTGCTGGTCCACTTATCAGGCACAAACAGTCTGTCAGGTGGACAAGAATCAGGCCTATCAGCCTGAAATCTCTGCAACACACGTCGCAGATCAGGAGAAATAGCTGACAAGATAATACCATCCTTAAGAATACCAACAGGTTCAGCGACTCCAGGAGCATCAGGCACAAAGCTCCTGGAAAGAGCATCGGCCTTCACATTCTTTGAACCTGGTAAATACGAGACAACAAAGTCAAATCGGGAGAAAAACAATGACCAGCGGGCCTGTCTAGGATTCAGGCGTTTAGCAGACTCGAGATACATCAGATTTTTGTGATCAGTCAAGACCACCACACGATGCTTAGCACCCTCGAGCCAATGACGCCACTCCTCAAATGCCCATTTCATGGCCAACAACTCCCGATTGCCCACATCATAAGTTCGCTCCGCAGGCGAAAACTTCCTAGAGAAAAAGGCGCAAGGTCTCATAACAGAGCAACCAGGGCCTCTCTGCGACAAAACGGCCCCTGCTCCAATCTCTGAAGCATCCACCTCAACTTGAAAGGGAAGCGAGACATCAGGCTGGCACAAAACAGGCGCCGAAGTAAACCGACGTTTCAACTCCTGGAAAGCCTCCACGGCAGCAGGAGCCCAATTAACCACATCGGAGCCCTTCTTGGTCATATCCGTCAAAGGTTTCACAATGCTAGAAAAGTTAGCGATAAAACGACGGTAGAAGTTAGCGAAACCCAAGAACTTCTGAAGACTCTTAACTGACGAGGGCTGAGTCCAATCAAGAATAGCTCGGACCTTGACTGGGTCCATCTCCACAGCAGAAGGGGAAAAAATGAACCCCAAAAAGGGAACCTTCTGTACACCAAAAAGACACTTTGAGCCCTTGACAAACAAAGAATTTTCACGCAAAATTTTAAAGACCATCCTGACCTGCTCCACATGCGAGTCCCAATTATCAGAAAAAACCAGAATATCATCCAGATAAACGATCAGAAATTTATCCAGATAGTTACGGAAAATGTCATGCATAAAGGACTGAAAAACTGAAGGGGCATTAGAGAGCCCAAAAGGCATCACCAAGTACTCAAAATGACCTTCGGGCGTATTGAATGCGGTTTTCCATTCATCCCCTTGCTTAATGCGCACAAGGTTGTACGCACCACGAAGGTCTATTTGGTAAACCACTTGGCACCTTTAATCCGGGCAAACAAGTCAGACAACAGCGGCAAAGGATACTGAAATTTGACAGTGATCTTATTTAAAAGCCGATAGTCAATACAAGGCCTCAAAGATCCGTCCTTTTTAGCCACAAAAAAGAATCCCGCACCAAGAGGGGAAGAAGACGGACGGATGTGTCCTTTCTCCAGAGACTCCTTGATATATGAACGCATAGCGGTATGTTCAGGTATCGACAGATTAAACAGTCTTCCCTTAGGAAACTTACTGCCTGGAATCAAATCTATTGCACAGTCACAGTCCCTATGAGGAGGCAATGCACTGGACCTGGACTCGCTAAAGACATCCTGATAATCAGACAAGTACTCCGGAACTTCCGAAGGCGTAGAAGAAGCAATAGACACAGGCAGGGAATCCTCATGAATACCACGACAGCCCCAACTAGACACTGACATAGCCTTCCAGTCAAGGACTGGATTATGGGTCTGTAACCATGGCAGCCCCAAAACAACCAAATCATGCATTTTATGTAGAACGAGAAAACGTATCACCTCGCGGTGTTCAGGAGTCATGCACATGGTAACCTGTGTCCAATACTGCGGCTTATTTTCTGCCAATGGCGTAGCATCAATACCCCTAAGAGGGATAGGATTTTCTAATGGTTCAAGAATAAAACCACAGCGCTTAGCAAATGAGAGATCCATAAGACTCAGGGCAGCACCTGAATCTACAAACGCCATGACAGGATAAGATGACAGTGAGCAAATCAAAGTTACAGACAGAATAAACTTAGGATGCAAATTACCAACGGTGACAGGACTAACAACCTTAGATATACGTTTAGAGCATGCTGAGATAACATGTGTAGAATCACCACAGTAGTAGCACAAGCCATTCCGGCGTCTATGAATTTTCCTCTCATTTCTAGTCAGGATTCTATCACATTGCATCAAATCAGGTGTCCGTTCAGACAACACCATGAGGGAATTTGCAGTTTTTCTATCACATTGCATCACATCAGGTGTCTGTTCAGACAACAACATGAGGGAATTTGCGGTTTTGCGCTCCCGCAACCGCCGGTCAATTTGAATAGCCAGGGACATGGTATCATTCAGACCTGTGGGAATGGGAAAACCCACCATAACATTCTTAATGGCCTCAGAAAGGCCATTTCTAAAATTAGCGGCCAGTGCACACTCGTTCCAATGTGTCAGCACGGACCATTTCCGAAATTTTTGGCAATACACCTCAGCCTCGTCCTGGCCCTGAGACATAGCCAGCAAGGCTTTCTCTGCCTGAATCTCAAGATTGGGTTCCTCATAAAGTAAACCGAGCGCCAGAAAAAACGCATCAATATTAGCCAATGCCGGATCTCCTGGCGCCAACGAAAAAGCCCAATCCTGAGGGTCACCCCGTAAGAATGAAATAACAATTTTTACTTGTTGAGCAGAGTCTCCAGACGAACAAGGTTTCAGGGACAAAAATAATTTACAATTATTCCTGAAATTCCTAAACTTAAATCGGTCTCCTGAAAACAGTTCAGGAATCGGAATCTTGGGTTCAGACCTAGGATTTCTGGTAACATAATCTTGTATACCCTGCACACGAGCGGCAAGCTGGTCCACACTTGTAATCAAGGTCTGGACATTCATGTCTGCAGCAAGCTTAAGCCACTCTGAGGTAAAGGGGAAAAAAAAAAAAAAAATGAGAGAGGGAAAAAAAAACCTCAAAATGTTCTTTCTTATAATCCCACTTCTGCAATGCATTAAACATTTAATACTGGCCTGGCATACTGTTATGACCCCAGTGGACAGGGTCTCAGAGGAACGTGTAAGTCTGCAAGATACAAAAATCCAGCTCATAGGGCTGTGGTAACTGGGTTGACCAAATAGCTACTCCTAACGCCAACACTAGAAGTAGCCGGGGATCATGCCTACGGTGATCGCTAGATGACTCGCGCCAGCCGGAGAATCTAACTACCCCTAGGAGAAGAAAACAAAGACCTCTCTTGCCTCCAGAGAAAGGGACCCCAAAGCAAGATACAAGCCCCCCACAAATAATAACGGTGAGGTAAGAGGAAATGACAAACACAGAAATGAACCAGGTTCAGCAAAGAGAGGCCAGCTTACTAATAGCAGAATATAGCAAGATAACTTATCTGGTCAACAAAAACCCTATAAAAATCCACGCTGGAGATTCAAGAACCCCCGAACCGTCTAACGGTCCGGGGGGAGAACACCAGCCCCCTAGAGCTTCCAGCAAAGGTCAGGATACAGATAGGAACAAGCTGGACAAAAATACCAAACAAAACAAAAGCAAAAAGCAAAGAAGCAGACTTAGCTTGAAAAACAGGAACCAGGATCAGAGGACAAGAGCACAACAGATTAGCTCTGATTTCAACGATGCCAGGCATTGAACTGAAGGTCCAGGGAGCTTATATAGCAACGCCCCTGAACTAACGGCCCAGGTGAGGATATAGGAAAAGACAGACGCTCCAGAGTCAAATCACTAATGACCACTAGAGGGAGCAAAAAGCAAAATCACAACACATCTCTCTCTCATTGTGTGGCACTGAAAACACTGTGTAATACTTGTCCTTTTTTGTTTTTCTAAATTCTCCCTTTTCCCCTCAAAAAAATTAGTGGGAGATATATATTGTCAAGTCTGCCTCCGTGCCATTGCTGTGTGTGGCATCTCTCTCTCATTGTGTGGCACTGAAAACAGTGTGTAATACTTGTCCTTTTTTTTTTTTTTTTCTAAATTCTCCCTTTTCCAAAAAAAAAATTAGTGGGAGATAAATATTGTCAAGTCTGACTCCGTGCCATTGCTGTGTGTGGCATCTCTCTCTCATTGTGTGGCACCGAAAACACTGTGTAATACTGGGACTTTATTTTTTTTTTGGGGGGGTAAATTCTCCCAGAAAAAAAAAAAAAAAATAGTGGGGGATTAAGATTGTCATTTCTGCTTGAGTGCTGGGCCTGTGTGTGCCATCTGTCTCAAATTATTGGGCCACAGAAAACCTAGTGTGTAACATTGGGCCTGATTTTCCTTTCAGTGTCAGGCACCTATAAAGGTATATATAAAATCCTACAGAAGTTTGAGTTCACCTTATAAGTTGTTTTACAGTAACAAATAGTGTTACTTTGGTTACGTTTTGCAAGCAATGAGGAAGTCTAGTGGAAGAGGTCGTGGCCGTGGGCGGTCATTGTCAGCTGGTAATGATGGTAGTGGTGGTGGAGCATCAGGTGGTCATGGTAAAAGCAGTACAGCACCTAAGTCTCGAGTTGAGCCAGGTTCCTTGTCTGGCTACACAAGGCCTTGAACGCTCTCTTTTCTGGGAGTAGGAAAACCACTTTTGAAGCTGGAGCAGCAGGAACAAGTATTGGCTTTCATTGCTGACTCTGCCTCTAGCTCTTTCGCCTCCTCCTCGGAAAGTGCCAAATGTCAGAGCAGTGCATCGTCAGTGGATGCTCCCGGTCAGGGACAAGTCGCTTCCTTGTCTTCTTCACCCAGAACAAGAGAGAAGGATGCGTCAGGAGACACAACGGGTTACTCCATGGAGCTCTTTACACATACCGTTCCTGGGTTAGACAGTGAAACAGTTAACAGGCCATGTCCATTAGAAGTTGAATCGGACATGGAGTGCACAGATGCACAGCCACAGCCAGATTACTATGCTGTTCCTTTGACTCAGACCAGAACATTGCCCTCGCTGTGTACTGAGGCAGAATCAAACCCAGCGGAGACTATGGTGCCCCGTCACGGACGCTATACCACCGGCTTACACGGTGACACAGACGAAATCGCACATGACATAGAAGAGGAGGTCATAGATGACCCAGTTGTGGACCCCGATTGGCAGCCATTGGGGGAACAGGGTGCAGGCGGCAGTAGTTCTGAAGCGGAGGAGGAGGAGCCGCAGCAGGCACCAACATCACAACAGGTTCCATCTACCGGGCCCTTATCTGGCCAAAAACGCGTGGCAAAACCAAAACCAGTTGGAGGACAGCGTGGCCATCCGGTTAAAGAAGCTCAGTCTGCAATGCCTGAAAAGGTATCCGATAGTAGAAAGAGTGCAGTCTGGCATTTTTTTAAACAACATCCAAATGATCAGCGCAAAGTCATCTGTCAAAAATGTTCAACAACCTTAAGCAGAGGTCAGAATCTTAAAAGTCTAAATACAAGTTGCATGCATAGACATTTATCCACCATGCATTTGCAAGCCTGGACTAACTACCAAACGTCCCTAAAGGTTGCAGCACCCTCGGCCAATGAAGCTAGTCAGCAACGCTACATCCCTTCCCTCCCTGTAAGCCGACCATTTCCCACACCACCTGCAGTATCTGTGCAGCTTTCGTCGCCAGGCCAAAGCAGTCAGGGAATCACCAGGTTAGTAGTAGGAAACACTGCATGTAGGGCACCGGCAAGAATACCATCTCCAACCCTCTCTCAGTCACCCATGTCCACCGGCACCACCGCTAGTTCCACGATCTCCAGCTCTCCAGTCCAGCTCACCCTACATGAGACTCTTGTTAGGAAAAGGAAGTACTCATCCTCGCATCCGCGTACACAGGGTTTGAATGCCCACATTGCTAGACTAATCTCATTAGAGATGATGCCCTACCGCTTAGTTGAAAGCGAAGCTTTCAAAGCGCTGATGGACAACGCTGTACCACGCTACGAGCTACCCAGTCGGCACTTCTTTTCTAGAAAAGCCATCCCAGCCCTCCAACAGCATGTTAAAGACCGCATTGTCCATGCACTCAGGCAGTCTGTGACTACAAAGGTACACCTGACAACAGATGCATGGACCAGTAGGCATGGCCAGGGACGTTACGTGTCCATCACGGCACACTGGGTGAATGTGGTGGATGCAGGGTCCACAGTGGACAGCAATATTGGGACAGTTTTGCCTAGTCCACGGTCAAGGAAAGAGTTGGCTGTAGGCGTTCGCCCCCCTCCTCCTCTTCCTCCTCCTCATGCAGAAGCGAGAGCTCGTCCACACACCCCAGTCGCACATCCACTCCATCCTCAGCTGCCACTGTTGCACACCAGGTGTGCCATTATGGGACAGCTAGTGGCAAGCGTCAGCAGGCTGTATTGGCAATGAAGTGTTTGGGCGACAACAGACACACCGCGGAAATTCTGTCCGAGTTCTTGCAGAATGAAACTCAGTCATGGCTGGGCACTGTACATCTTGAGGCAGGCAAGGTTGTGAGTGATAACGGAAGGAATTTCATGGCTGCCATAGCCCTTTCCCAACTGAAACACATTCCTTGCCTGGCTCACACCTTAAACCTGGTGGTGCAGTGCTTCCTGAAAAGTTATCCGGGGTTACCCGACCTGCTCCTCAAAGTGCGCAGACTTTGCTCGCATATCCGCCATTCGCCCGTACACTCCAGACGTATGCAGAACTATCAGCGGTCTTTGAACCTTCCCCAGCATCACCTAATCATCGACATTTCAACAAGGTGGAACTCCACACTGCACATGCTTCAGAGACTGTGCGAACAGAGGCGTGCTGTTATGTTTTTGTGGGAGGATACACATACACGGGCAGGCAGTTGGATGGCAGACATGGAGTTGTCAGGTGTGCAGTGGTCGAAGCTACAAGACCTGTGTCAAGTCCTTCAGTGTTTTGAGGAATGCACACGGCTGGTTAGTGCAGACAACGCCATAATAAGCATGAGCATCCCCCTAATGCGTCTGCTGATGCAAAGTTTGACGCACATAAAGGAGCAGGCGTCTGCAGCCGAGGAAGAGGAAAGCCTTGATGACAGTCAGCCATTGTCTGGTTAGGGCCGTGTAGAGGACGCGGTAGCGGGCGAAGAGGAGGAGGAGGACGAGGAGGATGATGGGGATGAGTACTTTTTTAATGAGGAAGCTTCTCCTGGGCCAACAGAAATTAGTGGCGTTGCAAGGCCGGGTTCTGTTTTTTTAAGGGAGACAAGTGACGTAGATTTGCCTGTAACTGCCCCTCAAACCAGCACGACCGCAGATTTGCCAACAGGAACTTTGGCCCACATGGCGGATTATGCCTTACGTATCCTCAAAAAGGACCCACGCATTACTATAATGATGAGCGATGACGATTACTGGTTGGCCTGCATCCTTGACCCTCGCTATAAAGGCAAATGGCAAAATATTATGCCACATGAGAACCTCGAACAAATCTTAGCAACCAAACAAGCTACTCTTGTAGACCGTTTGATTCAGGCATTCCCAGCACACAGCGCCGGTGATGGTTCTCACACAAGCTGCAGGGGGCTACATGGCAGAGGTGTTAGGGGTGCACAGATCAGAAGTGGCGTTGGACAGAGGGGTTTTCTGACCAGGTTGTGGAGTGATTTCGCAATGACCGCAGACAGGACATTTACTGCAGCATCTATTCAAAGTGACAGGAGACAACATTTGTCCAGTATGGTTACTAACTATTTTTCTTCCCTTATCGATGTTCTCCCTCAACCGTCATTCCCATTTGATTACTGGGCATCAAAATTAGACACCTGGCCTGATTTGGCAGAATATGCGTTGCAGGAGCTTGCTTGCCCAGCAGCTAGTGTGCTATCAGAAAGAGTATTCAGTGCTGCTGGTTCAATATTAACCGAAAAAAGGACTCGTCTGGCTACCCAAAATGTGGATGATCTCACCTTCATTAAAATGAACCACTCCTGGATTTCAAATTATTTTGCCCCACCTTTCCCGGCTGACACCTAGCTTTCCTATAAAAAGGTCTTGCTTGTGGACTGGTCTTACTGAGTGTTCCAATCTGTTAATTTGCAGCAGCTGTTTGTCCAGCATACGACATGTTTACACCTCCCCCAATGGGAAAAATCCCCCCACGGGGCCGTTGTCTCGCCACTTGGCGCAAGCACCCGTTACAGTGCTGATTGTCTGAAGAGGCGGGTGTGCCCGCTTTTGGTCGACGGCATTGCCACTGGGTCCCTCATAGTACAATGTAGTGTCTCTGGCGGTGGTGGTGCGCACCCAATATCAGACACACCGTTGTAACATGAGGGGCCCTGGGGCGGTACCGCCGGCCACAAGAGAGTTCCCCCCCCCAGCTCAAACTGTGCTGTTCCACGTGCAAAATTATCTCGCACAGCTCCACCAATGTTTATTCAATGTCTGGCACTGACAATACCAATTTGTAGACATCTATGATGCTACTTAAAGTAGTCTGGGTCAGTGTCCTATATTGGCACCATTAAATATTTACTGCCAAATTACTATGTCAGAAACTCAGCAGATTAGCCCACCCCTGTACCTAAGTATGCCACCCTTTTTATTTTTTTTTCGTTTGTTTTGCGAGACATTAACATCTATTTATATTTTGGGAGTACTGGGTCAGACACTCCTTGCAATACTCCTCCACTGACCACAATGCTGCCTGGCCTGCCTGTGTATCCATGTAACCGATGTAAAACTGCCATGAGCCTATTGTTTGTTATTTTAGGCCTTTGATAGCCTGTCTGCGGCCCCTACTTGCAATACTCCTCCACTGACCACAATGCTGCCTGGAGTGCCTGCCTGTGTATCCATGTAACCGATGTAAAACTGCCATGACTGCCTACTGTTTGTTATGTTAGGCCTTTGTGAGCCTGTCTGCGGCCCCTACTTGCAATACTCCTCCACTGACCACAATGCTGCCTGGAGTGCCTGCCTGTGTATCCATGTAACCGATGTAAAACTGCCATGACTGCCTACTGTTTGTTATTTTAGGCCTTTGTGAGCCTGTCTGCGGCCCCTACTTGCAATACTCCTCCACTGACCACAATGCTGCCTGGAGTGCCTGCCTGTGTATCCATGTAACCGATGTAAAACTGCCATGACTGCCTACTGTTTGTTATTTTAGGCCTTTGTGAGCCTGTCTGCGGCCCCTACTTGCAATACTCCTCCACTGACCACAATGCTGCCTGGAGTGCCTGCCTGTGTATCCATGTAACCGATGTAAAACTGCCATGACTGCCTACTGTTTGTTATTTTAGGCCTTTGTGAGCATGTCTGCGGCCCCTACTTGCAATACTCCTCCACGGACCACAATGCTGCCTGCCTGTGTATCCATGTAACCGATATAAAACTGCCATGAGCCTATTGTTTGTTATTTTAGGCCTTTGATAGCCTGTCTGCCGTCCCTACTTGCATTACTCCTCCACTGACCACAATGCTGCCTGCCTGTGTATCCATGTAACCGATGTAAAACTGCCATGACTGCCTACTGTTTGTTATTTTAGGCCTTTGTGAGCCTGTCTGCGGCCCCTACTTGCAATACTCCTCCACTGACCACAACAATGCTGCCCGTGTACCCCTGGAACCTATTTAAAAGTTCATAGAGCCTAGTTATATATTTTATTTACTATTAATAAGGCCATGATGGACTACGCTGTACCACGCTACAAGCTAACCAGTCGACACTTCTTTTGCAAGAAAAGCCATCCCAACCCTCCACCAGCATGTAGAAGACCGCATTGTCCATGCACTCTGGCAATCTGAGTACAAAGGTGCACCTGACAACAGACGCATGGACCTGTAGGCATGGCCACGGAAGATTACGTGTCCATTACGGCGCAATGGGTTAATGTGTTGGATGCATGGTCCACAGGGGACAGCCTAATAAGTCTGTCTGCAGTCCCTAATTCCACCTTCTGGCTTTCGGCCTATAGTATCAGAAATTAAACTGCATTTGGCCTTTAACTTTGGTTATGGCCTACTAACGGTGTCTGCCCCTGCCTGGTGTTTGCCCTCAACTGAATAAAGCTGAGCTTCAACCTTCTGGCTCTCATTAAGTGCTATGTTTTAAAAAATTGGTGGTTAGGGCCTACTAACGGTGTCTGCCCCTCCCTGGTGTTTTTCCTCAACTGAATAAAGCTGAGCTTCAACCTTCTGGCTCTCATTAAGTGCTATGTTTTCAAAAATTGGTGGTTAGGGCCTACTAACAGTGTCTGCCCCTGCCTGGTGTTTTTCCTCAACTGAATAAAGCTGAGCTTCAACCTTCTGGCTTTCGGCCTATAGTATCAGATATTAAACTGCATTTGGCCTTCAACTTTGGTTACGGCCTACTAACGGTGTCTGCCCCTGCCTGGTGTGTTGTCCTCAACTGAATAAAGCTGAGCTTCATCCTTCTGGCTCTCATTAAGTGCTGTGTTTTTAAAAATTGGTGGTAAGGGCCTACTAACGGTGTCTGCCCCTCCCTGGTTTTTTTCATCAACTGAATAAAGCTGAGCTTCAACCTTCTGGCTTTCGGCCTATAGTATCAGAAATTAAACTGCATTTGGCCTTCAACTTTGGTTACGGCCTACTAACGGTGTCTGCCCCTGCCTGGTGTTTGCCCTCAACTGAATAAAGCTGAGCTTCAACCTTCTGGCTTTCGGCCTATAGTATCAGATATTAAACTGCATTTCGCCTTCAACTTTGCTTACGGCCTACTAACGGTGTCTGCCCCTCCCTGGTGTTTTTCCTCAACTGAATAAAGCTGAGCTTCAACCTTCTGGCTTTTGGCCTATAGTATAAGAAATTAAACTGCATTTGGCCTTCAACTTTGGTAACGGCCTACTAACGGTGTCTGCCCCTGCCTGGTGTTTGCCCTCAACTGAATAAAGCTGAGCTTCAACCTTCTGGCTCTCATTAAGTGCTGTTATTTTAAAAATTGGTGGTTAGGGCCTACTAACGGTGTCTGCCCCTCCCTGGTGTTTTTCCTCAACTGAATAAAGCTTAGCTTCAACCTTCTGGCTCTCATTAAGTGCTATGTTTTCAAAAATTGGTGGTTAGGGCCTACTAACGGTGTCTGCCCCTGCCTGGTGTTTTTCCTCAACTGAATAAAGCTGAGCTTCAACCTTCTGGCTTTCGGCCTATAGTATCAGATATTAAACTGCATTTGGCCTTCAACTTTGCTTACGGCCTACTAACGGTGTCTGCCCCTCCCTGGTGTTTTTCCTCAACTGAATAAAGCTGAGCTTCAACCTTCTGGCTCTCATTAAGTGCTGTGTTTTTAAAAATTGGTGGTTAGGGCCTACTAACGGTGTCTGCCCCTCCCTGGTTTTTTTCCTCAACTGAATAAAGCTGAGCTTCAACCTTCTGGCTTTCGGCCTATAGTATCAGATATTAAACTGCATTTGGCCTTCAACTTTGCTTACGGCCTACTAACGGTGTCTGCCCCTCCCTGGTGTTTTTCCTCAACTGAATAAAGCTGAGCTTCAACCTTCTGGCTTTCGGCCTATAGTATCAGATATTAAACTGCATTTGGCCTTCAACTTTGGTTACGGCCTACTAACGGTGTCTGCTCCTGCCTGGTGTTTGCCCTCAACTGAATAAAGCTGAGCTTCAACCTTCTGGCTCTCATTAAGTGCTGTTATTTTAAAAATTAGTGGTTAGGGCCTACTAACGGTGTCTGCCCCTCCCTGGTGTTTTTCCTCAACTGAATAAAGCTGAGCTTCATCCTTCTGGCTCTCATTAAGTGCTATGTTTTCATAAATTGGTGGTTAGGGCCTACTAACGGTGTCTGCCCCTGCCTGGTGTTTTTCCTCAACTGAATAAAGCTGAGCTTCAACCTTCTGGCATTCGGCCTATAGTATCAGATATTAAACTGCATTTGGCCTTCAACTTTGGTTACGGCCTACTAACGGTGTCTGCCCCTGCCTGGTGTTTGTCCTCAACTGAATAAAGCTGAGCTTCATCCTTCTGGCTCTCATTAAGTGCTGTGTTTTTAAAAATTGGTGGTTAGGGCCTACTAACGGTGTCTGCCCCTCCCTGGTTTTTTTCCTCAACTGAATAAAGCTGAGCTTCAACCTTCTGGCTTTTGGCCTATAGTATCAGATATTAAACTGCATTTGGCCTTCAACTTTGGTTACGGCCTACTAACGGTGTCTGCTCCTGCCTGGTGTTTGCCCTCAACTGAATAAAGCTGAGCTTCAACCTTCTGGCTCTCATTAAGTGCTGTTATTTTAAAAATTAGTGGTTAGGGCCTACTAACGGTGTCTGCCCCTCCCTGGTGTTTTTCCTCAACTGAATAAAGCTGAGCTTCAACCTTCTGGCTCTCATTAAGTGCTATGTTTTCATAAATTGGTGGTTAGGGCCTACTAACGGTGTCTGCCACTGCCTGGTGTTTTTCCTCAACTGAATAAAGCTGAGCTTCAACCTTCTGGCATTCGGCCTATAGTATCAGATATTAAACTGCATTTGGCCTTCAACTTTGGTTACGGCCTACTAACGGTGTCTGCCCCTGCCTGGTGTTTGTCCTCAACTGAATAAAGCTGAGCTTCATCCTTCTGGCTCTCATTAAGTGCTGTGTTTTTAAAAATTGGTGGTTAGGGCCTACTAACGGTGTCTGCCCCTCCCTGGTGTTTTTCCTCAACTGAATAAAGCTGAGCTTCAACCTTCTGGCTCTCATTAAGTGCTGTTATTTTAAAAATTGGTGGTTAGGGCCTACTAACGGTGTCTGCCCCTCCCTGGTGTTTTTCCTCAACTGAATAAAGCTGAGCTTCAACCTTCTGGCTTTCGGCCTATAGTATCAGATATTAAACTGCATTTGGCCTTCAACTTTGGTTACGGCCTACTAACGGTGTCTGCCCCTCCCTGGTGTTTTTCCTCAACTGAATAAAGCTGAGCTTCAACCTTCTGGCTTTGGGCCTATAGTATCAGATATTAAACTGCATTTGGCCTACTAGTGTGGTTGGGCCCTTAAAACAGTGTCTGCTGCTCCTGGGTTTGCTACTCCACTGAACAAAGCAATGCCGCCTGTTTAGTCCTGTCCTGTTACCAATTTTGAACTGCATTTAGCCTACTTTATTCTTTGGCCCTATATCTGTTTCCTCCTCATCCTGCCCATTGCCCAGCCACTGCTAGATGAGTCTGCTGGTACATTGACCTAGACCACTACATTCCCCTTGCACTCTACACAGCCAGAATCTGACCCTGCTGAAAGTAAGGTTCCCCTTCCCGCATGTTATACCACCTTACACAGGGACAAAGAGGAAGGTGCAGATGAAAGTGCAGGTTCCTTCATCAGGTGGGGGGGCATAATCGTTGGCGACGTCACTGGCACAGGGCCCCTCAGAGTACGCAAAAGTGTCGCTGCTGGTGGGAGGCGCCCCCGCCGTGCAAACACACCGCTGTACTTTGAGGGGCCCTGTGCCAGTGCCAATGCGAACAAGTGTGCCCCCCTGCTTGCTCAGGATCACAGCACTTGAAACGTTGAAATACTTACCTCTCCCTTCTCCACCGCCGTGGCGTAGTCCACGTTTCCTGGGCCCACTAAAGCCTTGAACCAACCCTACCCCCCACAACTTTTGCCAAATGACCCCCAATTTCCTATGCCCAACTATTATTATAAAGTTAATTAAGATTGACAAGCTTCAGAAACAAGAATGGATGTTTTTGGCATTAAAATGGGCACTGTAGGTGTTTTCCTGGCCTCCACTCACTGCCGACTATGCTTCCCCATTGACTTGCATTGGGTTTCGTGTTTCGGTCGATCCCCGACTTTTAGCGATAATCGGCCGACTGCACTCGACTCGACTCTGGACAAAGTCGGGTTTCACAAAACCCGACTCGATCTTAAAAAAATGAAAGTCGCTCAACCCTACCCAGCAGTTTTTTACCGAGTCCAAGACAGCTTGTACTTTTGGTAAATGTGTGTCCCAGTCATCACTAAAGACAATGATATCGTCCAAGTATGCGGATGCATACTTGACATGGGGTTTTAGGACAATATCCATTAGATGTTGGAAGGTGGCTGCGGCACCATGCAACCCAAATGGCATATCACGGTACTGGAACAGTCCCTGGGGCATGACAAAGGCAGTTTTTTCTTTGGCTGAATCCGTGAGGGGAATCTGCCAATAACCTTTTGTTAAGTCAATAGTGGATATGTACCTGGCTGAACCCAGTCTCTCTATAAGTTCATCAACCCTCGGCATTGGCTAGGCATCGAATTTCGATACCTCATTTAATTTCCGAAAATCATTACAAAATCGAATAGTCCCATCGGATTTGGGCACCAATACGATTGGGCTAGCCCAACCACTCTGTTACTCCTCAATGACTCCAAGCTCTAACATTTTCTCAACTTCCTGGGCAATGGCTTGTCTCCGAGCCTCCGGAATTCGATATGGTTTTAGCCGTACCCGCGCCTGTGGATCAGTAACAATGTCATGTTTAATTAAGTGAGTACGGCCAGGAAGTTCTGAGAAAACCTCTGCGTTTTTCTGTATGAATTCCTTGGTCTCTCGTTTTTGACTTTCAGACAGTGTCTCTACAATACCCACTTCTGGCAGTGTCAATTACCATAGATGGTGGTGCCCTTCGAGGTCCATCATCAAGGGCAGCTCCTGCCATTAGACTCTCCCTGTCCCGCCAGGCCTTAAGCAAGTTTATGTGGTAGATTTGTTCGGTTTTTCTCTTGTCTGGTTGATGTATCTTATAATTCACTTCACCTATTCTGTCCAACACCTCGTATGGGCCCTGCCACTTCGCAAGAAATTTATTTTCTACAGTAGGTAGTAATACTAACACCCTGTCTCCTGGTTGAAAGACTCGTGTTCTAGCTGCTCGGTTGTACTGTATACCGTGCTTTGGGCATGTTGTGCACGTTCTAAACATTCCTTAACTATTGGCATGACTGCCTCAATTCTATCTTGCATAAGCATTACGTGTTCAATTACACTACGATAAGGAGTCACCTCTTGTTCCCAAGTCTCTTTAGCAATATCTAACAGACCTCTAGGACATCGCCCATAAACTAACTCAAAAGGCGAAAAGCCTGTGGAGGATTAGGGTACTTCACGTATAGCGAACAGGAGATATGGTAGGAGAGCATCACAATCCCTCCCGTCCTTATCTACCACCCTTATCAACATTCCCTTCAGGGTTTTATTAAATCGCTCCACCAATCTGTCAGTCTGAGGATGATATACTGAAGTACGCAAGTGGGAGATTTTTAGTAGTTTACATAAGTCCTTAAGTATACGAGACATAAAGGGGGTCCCCTGATCCGTTAGTATTTCCTTCGGAATGCTGGTGCGAGAAAACATATTAACAAGCCCCTTTGAAATTGCTTTCGCATTGGCATTCCGCAGGGGTACTGCTTCAGGGTAACGAGTGGCATAGTCTAGTACTACCAAAATGTACTGATGACCCCTGGCAGATTTAACTAATGGACCAACTATATCCATTGCTATCCTCTTGAAGAGCACCTCTATTATTGGTAAGGGCACAAGGGGGCTTCTAAAATGTGACATAGGTGCGGTCAATTGACACGTAGGACAGGACTGACAATACTGGGTCACGTCTCCCCCTAGACCCGGCCAAAAGAAACATTGCATAATATGGTGTTTTGTTTTTTCTCCGGCCAGGTGTCCCCCCCAAGGGATGTTTATGGGCCAGTTCCAAAACTACCTGGCGGAAGGACTTGGGCACCACTAGTTGCTCTACCACCACTCCTCGTACTTTGTCTATGTGATACAGCATACCCTGTTGCACTGCCACATGTGGGAACTCATTTTGAGCCCCTGGGTACAATTGTCTTCCCTCAGAGACCTTTACATTTTCCCATGCCCTTGCCAGAGTAGGATCTTGGTGCTGAGCGGTCCCGAACTTACCACAGGCCACCTCAAGACCTGGCATTTCTATAGCTTCTCCTAGTACATCTGCCTCACCTGCATATACAGCCAGAGGAGAGTCTACAGATCTGGGAGTTTCCTCTGAGATGGGCTCACCTTCATCTTGCTGCAATGGCTCAGGGGCTAGCCCCACAGCACCTTCCTCAACTAGAGTGTCCATGCCATTTTTAAGGCTCCACAAGTCCCAAAATAAGGGAAAGTCTCTCCCTAATATTACGTCATGTCCCATAGACTTTAGGACTGCTGCTTGATGTCTTTGGTTCCTACTGGCGTGGCAAGGGTGACCCAGGCAGTGGGGTAGTTTTTTATATCGCCATGGATGCAACTAATGCCCACGGTTAAGTTCGTTAGGGCTCTAGGGTCCACCAAACTGGCATGTACCAGAGTTACTTGACTGCCGGAATCCATGCATTCACACTAAGGCTGTCGACTTCAAGGCAACACACGTGCCGTTCATTTCCTGTGAGGACCTCTGCAACACAGACCGACTGTACATATAATGAAAGTCACCTCATAGCGTTACAGTCCATTGGCTCTGTAGTCATTGGGCAGTTAGCTGCTACATGGCCAAGCCCGCGACATCGCCAACACTGTATAGGTCCTTGCCTCCTCGCCGGGGACCCCAGATAGGGTCTACTGGCTTGCTGTGAGACCGTACGGCCTACATAGTCCTTTATGGGTCTGCTAGCCTTCATTGCAACATTCTCTTCTTTTGAAGACGAAGTAGGTTTCGCAGGATTTCCTGGCGATTTCTTGGAAGCCCAGCGAGGTGATAATGTCCCTTGGAGTAGGCTTTCAGAAGCATTGTAGCGTTCGACCATATTCACCAACTGGTCGGCTGTAGATGGGTCACCCTGTCCAACCCACCTCTGTATCTTAGCGGGTAAGGACCACAGGTACTTGTCTAGAACAACATGTTCCACCATCTGTGCAGATGTCAAAGTCTCTGGTTGCAGCCATTTTTTTACTAGATGGACGAGATCATGCTGGCTGATGCTCCACAAAAGTCCATAAATGTACCCTCTGTGCTCGTACATATGTGTTTACTCCCAGCCTCACCAGGATTTTGCCTTTTAAATTGGTATAGTCCATAGCATCCACTCCACTTAGATCGTAATAGGCCTTTTGTGGATCTCTGCTCAGAAATGGAGCAACCACTTCAGCCCATCTGTCCACCGGTAAATGCTCACGTTCTGCAATACGTTCAAATACGGTGAGATACGCTTCCACATCATCGTCAGCAGTCATTTTAAGCAGAGTCTTTTGTACAGCTTTTCGAGCACTAGCAACACTTTGTGCATGATCCCCCTCATCTCGGGGCTGTCGAACCAAAGCCTGCTTTATTGCATTCAACTGCTCTTGCTGAATCTGGTTTTGCTGGTCCAGGGCTTGCTGAAAGTACAAAATGGTCTGCTGTTGTTGAACATTTGCCTGCAATAACTGTTTCACTAGTTCCTCCATATTACTGGACTCTTGGCTCTTCAAAAGCATCGGAGCTTTCAGCCAGGACATGCACAGAGCGCTTTCTCTGCAGTCACAGTCCAATAGCCACAATTGCCCGCATTCAAAACACCATTTGTGGGAATATAGCTCAGCAGGGATCTTTGCTTTGGCCCAAGCAGGTGGCTATGGAGTCACAACGGACAATAGCAGGCTGGTGAGTTCCACACAGATATGTGCCAGGCGTATTTATTGTGCACATTTGTCATACAAAACATGAAATAAAATGTCTAAGGCCGTCTGGCCACTAACT
This sequence comes from Ranitomeya variabilis, assembly GCF_051348905.1. Taxonomy (NCBI): domain Eukaryota; kingdom Metazoa; phylum Chordata; class Amphibia; order Anura; family Dendrobatidae; genus Ranitomeya; species Ranitomeya variabilis. The sequence goes on along the minus strand of NC_135236.1, from coordinate 294,733,100 downwards.
AACAATAAGATTCTAACTACAAAATAAACCTACACAACAACAAAGAAGTTCATGCAGTCTTACTGTGTCAGCTCTCCCAGACCAGCAGATGAGAGAGAGATCCCAGCAGCTCCTGATTATATCAGCTGAAGCAGTCAGGAGTCAAAACCTGGATTGCATGTGTGGAGGGGAAGCACCAGTCCTTTCCACGCTGATCATTAAAGAAACCAGGACCGGATTACAGTGAAATAAACAGCTTCACAATCAATACTGGGAGACATATGAAATGAAATGGGGAGAAACATATCAGTTTTCTAGTACTTCTCCCCTTGGCACCTCACAATATATATATATATATATATATATATATATATATATATATATATATATATATATATATATATATATTAGAATAAAAGCCGGCAATTCATGTGTCGCGTACAGTAAAATCACAGAGTGACAGGTTAGAATAGAATAGATAGAATCGATACAGAGATATATTTATGTCAGTGTGACACACATATATATATATATATACATATATATATATATGTATATACAGGGTGGGCCATGTATATGGATACACCTAAATAAAATGGGAATGGTTGGTGATATCAACTTCCTGTTTATGGCACATTAGTATATGTGAGGGGGAAAACTTTTCAAGATAGGTGGTGACTAGGGTTGAGCGACCTTTACATTTATAGGATCGGGTCGGGTTTCACGAAACGCGACTTTTTCAAAAGTCGGGTCGAGTGAAATCGGCCGATCCTATAAAAAAGTCGGGGTCGGGGTCAGCCGAAACTCGAAACCCAATGCAGTGCATTGGGTTTCCAATGGTTCCCAGGGTCTAAAGGAGCGGAAACTCTCCTTCAGGCCCTGGGATCCATATTTAAGTGTAAAATAAAGAATTAAAATAAAAAATATCGCCATACTTACCATCTGATGCGCCCTGGTACTAAGCGGGAACCTTCCTTCCTTAGAATCAGCCTTCCAGGACCTAGCGGTGACGTCGCGGGGACGTCGCGGCTTGTGATTGGTCACGCGGCCGCCCATGTGACCGCTTGCGCGACCAATCAAAAGCCGCGACGTCACCGTGACGTCACCGAAGGTCCTGGAAGGGCTGATTCTTAGGAAGGAAGGCTGCCGGAAAGAAGCAGGGCGTGTCCGAGGGTGAGTATATACCTAATAGGAATATACTCACCCTCGGCTTCTTTCCGGCAGCCTTCCTTCCTAAGAATCAGCCCTTCCAGGACCTTCGGTGACGTCACGGTGACGTCGCGGCTTTTGATTGGTCGCGCGAGTTGTCACATGGGTGGCCGCGCGACCAATCACAAGCCGCGACGTCCCCGCGACGTCACCGCTAGGTCCTGGAAGGCTGATTCTAAGGAAGGAAGGTTCCCGCTTAGTACCAGGGCGCATCAGATGGTAAGTATGGCGATATTTTTTATTTTAATTCTTTATTTTACACTTAAATCTGAATTCTGATACCAATTCCCGATATCTTAAACATATCGGGAATCGGTATCGGAATTCCGATTCCAGATTCAGAAGATCGCCGACTTCATGGCCGACCCCACACAGGGGTCGGGTCAGGTTTCATGAAACCCGACTTTGCCAAAAGTCGGCGACTTCTGAAAATTGCCAACCCGTTTCGCTCAACCCTAGTGGTGACCATGGCGGCCATTTTGAAGTCGGTCATTTTGGATCCAACTTTATTTTTTCCAATGGGAAGAGGGTCATGTGACACATCAAACTTATTGAGAATTTCACAACAAAACAATGGTGTGCTTGGTTTTAACGTATCTTTATTCTTTCATGAGTTATTTACAAGTTTCTCTTTGTTTACAGCCATTGACATGTCGCAGAGGTTAACACGTGAGGAGATGATAGAAATGGTGTTTATGTCTGGTGAATGCGTAACCAGGTAATTGCAGCAGATTTCAATGCTAGACACCCTACACAAGAAAACTGTCACCATTCCCATGTTATTTAGGTGTATCCATATAAATGGCCCACCCATTTGCCTCATCACTCAACATAATGTTCTGTGTAAACTGAGGGTCTTGTTCCAATTTTTGTTTTGCCCATTCTGCAAATTTAACGCTCCGATCTGGCATGAGTTGAACATCCCTTAGGCGGATATTAGCTGATCACAAATGGCACCCTTACAAAATCCAGCTGCTGCAGTATCTCAACGAGAAAGACCCAGATCAGCATGCTGAATTTACAGAATGGGCAAAATAAAAAGTACTGCAGTGCGCAGGCTCTGGGCTTCTTGGACCTTTCCTGGAGCCTGCGCACTGCAGTACTTTGCTCTTCTCTCAACAGGGCAGATAAAGTATGCCTGCGCAGGAGCCGCGAGAGAAGCAAGGAAGAGGACATCATCGCATGAAGATGGGAGGCACCGGACCAGAACCACAACACCCATCGGACCAGACTGCACCAGACCGCAGCCCCCAAGTGACAATAATATAACTTGTTTTTCTTATCTTTCAGGTTACATCGGGGGCTTATCTACAGCATTGCAGAATGCTGTAGATAAGCCCCTGATGGCGGTGGCTCTAGCTTATATAAGATAAAGTAGGTGACAGATTCCCTTTAGGCCATGTGCACACGTTAAGTATTTTTCGCGTTTTTTTCGCGTTTTTTCGCTATAAAAACGTGATAAAACCGCGAAAAAAACGCTTACATATGCCTCCTATTATTTTAAGTGTATTCCGCATTTTTTGTGCAAATGTAGCCTTTTTTTCCGCGAAAAAATCGCATCGCGGAAAAAAAAGCAACATGTTCATTAAAATGCGGAATTGCAGGGGATTCCGCACACCTAGGGGTCCATTGATCTGCTTACTTCCCGCACGGGGCTGTGCCCACGATGCGGGAAGTAAGCAGATTATGTGCGGTTGGTACCCAGGGTGGAGGAGAGGAGACACTCCTCCACGCACTGGGCACCATATAAGTGGTCCAAAAATAAGAATTAAAATAAAAAATAGTCCTATACTCACCCTCGATGTCTTCCCGCCTCCACTGCATGCTGTCGCTTTGGTTCCTGTAGCTGATGTGCGGTGAAGGACCCTGCTGATGATGTCACTGTCCTGTGATTGGTCGTGAGCGGTCATGTGACCGCTCACGTGACCGTGACGTCACGGAAGGTCCTGTGCGCAGCTATAGGAAGAGGAACGGACACCGCTGAGGAGATGTCTGGGTGAGTATAAGCATTTTTTTATTTTTTTTATTATTTTTAAACATTCTATCTTTTACTATAGATGCTGCATAAGCTGCATCTATAGTAAAAAGTTGGTCACACTTGTCAAACGCTATGTTTGACAAGTGTGACCAACCTGTCAGTCAGTTTTCCAAGCGATGCTACAGATCGCTTGGAAAACTTTAGCATTCTGCAAGCTAATTACGCTTGCAGAATGCTAAAAAAACACGAAAAAAACAGAAAAAAAACGCAAAAAAAAAAATGCGGATTTCTTGCAGAAAATTTCCGGTTTTCTTCAGGAAATTTCTGCAAGAAATCCGCAACGTGTGCACATACCCTTAACCTTACCAAGATCAAAACCAGGAGATAATGGGGTTACAGAGGGAAAAGGTGGAGGGATAGTCAGAAAGGGAGCCATAAGTCAGAAAGCCAACAGAACAAACAAGCAGAGTAAAGCACGGAGAGCAAAACAAGCAAATGCAAACCGAGCACACACTCAAGGGGTCAGACATACAGACTAAACAAAAGTATCCCTTCCAATGTATAAGGTACTGAAGCCTTCGGCACACCCACCGTGAATCAATGATGCACCCTACCTCGTACTCCAGCTGACCCTCTACCAACACTGGCGGAAAATTGGATAAGGAATCTTCTCTAACCGTCCCCTAGGTTTTAATAGGGACCTGTGGAAGTCATTAGATATTTTGAAGGAGGTGAGCAACTGTAATCTATAGGCCACCAGGTTGATCACCTAAACAACCTTCTACGGACCTATAAACCTCGGGCCCAGCTTCATAGAGGATATCTAAAGCTTGATGTTACAGGTGGACAACCACACCTTCTCCACTACTGCCAACACCGGACCTGACCCCCTCCTCTTGTCCACAAATCGTTTGTACCTTTTCTGGGTTTTACAGATGTTCCCCTGAACCCCGCTTAAAGGGTTCTCAAATATTGTACCATGGCCTCAGCACCAGGACAACCTGAATCAATGCAGGAAAATTCCCTAAACTGCAGGATAAACACATAAATGCCCTGAAAGGGAGACTTTCCAGGAGACTGATTAATACGACAGTTGAACGCAAATTCTGCCATGGGTAATACCTCACACCAGTCTTCCTGTCTGGACGAGGCCTGGCATCTCAGAATTTGCTCCAATGACTGATTCGTGCGTTCAGTCTGTCCATTAGATTCCGGATGATAAGCAGAGGAGAACGATAACGTGACCCCCAACTTCTAACAAATCGCTCTCCAAAACCTGGCCACAAATTGCACACCACTGTCTGACACCACATTCACCGATACACCATGGAGCCGAACTATGTGCTGTATAAATAAGTGGGCCAAGGTTTCAGCAGCCGGAAAAACTATCAACCACCACCCATACTACTGAGTTACCCTTGGAAGGAGGAAGATTAATGATAAAGTCCATGGACAGATTTATCCATGGCTTATCTGGAATTGGCAAAGGCACCAATTCCCAGGCCAGCCGGACCTGAGAGCATTTAGAGCGAGCAAAAACCCCACAAGTACTCACAAACTTTTTGATATTAGCAACCATAGAGGGCCAAAAAAAAACCCTAGCCACTGCCCCCCGGGTAGCTGCAATCCCAGGGTGTGCATTAACACAGCATCATGAAACTCCTGCAGGAATGTGAGACGGAAATGTACAAACAATTTACTAGTGGGCTTATAACTTGTAACTCAGATGAGACTTCTGCCACAACAACTCCTAGTTGAAGAATGGAGGAAGGAGGTACTGCCTTTACATTTTTAGACCCTGGTCGGAAGGTAATGGTAAAATGAAATCGAGAAAAAAGTGCCCACTGAGCCTGTCTGGGGGTCAATCTTTTAGCGGACTCGATATAGGCCAAATTTTTTTGATCTATGATGACTGTAATGGGATGGATGGCCCCCTCCAAAAATGCCTCCATTCTTAGAAAGACCAATTTAACCATCAACAATTCCCTGTTGCCGACGTCATAATTTCTCTCTGCCAAAGAGAATTTTTTAGAGAAAAAGGAGCAGGGTTTGAGGTTAGTGAGGGTGGGAGAGCCCTGGGATAACACTGCCCCCACTCCCACTTCAGAAGCCTCGACCTCTACAATAAAAGGTCTCGATGGATCGGGTTGTACCAACATAGGGGCTGAAGTAAAACATTTCTTCAATGTCATGAAGGAATTTTTTGCGGCCACGGACCAATTTTTTTACATTCGCCTTTTTGAGAGTGAGGTCCGTCAAGGGTTTCACCACCTGCAAAAACCCTTTAATTAACTTTCTATAGAAGTTAGCGAAGCCCAGGAATCTCTGCAACCCCTTTAGGTCATGAGGCTGCACCCAATCCGTAATGGCCTGAACCTTCTCAGGATCTTTGCGAAACCCCTCCACTGATACAATTAATCCCAGAAAAGACAGTTCCTGCACAAAGAGCGAGCATTTCTCCAGTTTAGTGTATAAGTGGTTCTCTCTGAGTCTCATAAGAACAATACGCAGATGGTATAAATGATACTGACTGTCCTCTGAGTATATCAGAATGTCATCCAGGTAGAAGACTACATAATGCCCAATCAGGTCAGAAAAAATAACATTAATACAATTCTGGAAAACAGCAGGGGCATTAGTGAGACCGAAAGGCATTACCAGGTTTTCAAACAGTCACTCGGTTGTCAGAAATGCTGATTTTCATTCATCGCCCTCCCGAACCCTTATCAGATTATAATCCCTATGTAAATCGAGCTTAGAGAAACATTTGGCCCCTGTGAGTTGGTTGCATAAATCGGGAATCAGAGGGAGAGGGTACGTGTTTTTTAAAGTGTTTTGTTCAGTTCATGAAAGTCTAGGCACGGTCGCAAACCACCATCCTTTTTCTTTACAAAGAAAAACCCTGCTGCCACAGGTGAGACAGAAGGCCGAATATGCCCCTTGGGGAGGCTCTCTGAGATGCACTCTTTCATGGCTTGGCACACAGGTCTGGACAAATTAAACAGACGAGCCTTGGGTAATTTGACTCCTGGGACTAAATCAATGGCACAATCAAAAAGTCGATGTGGTGGAAGCGCCTCAGCCTCGCTTTTGGAAAACACGTCTTCGAAATCCTTAAGGTATTCTGGAATACCCTCCAGACCAATACACAACAAAGATACAGATTTTACCCGGTTGAAAAAAGGTGCCAAGTTTAAAACATGGACCGTTATCCTTACATTCCCATTGAGTGATCTCCCCCGTCACCCAACCAATGACAGGATTGTGGCGTTGCAGCAAGGGCATCCGCAGTACCCATCCTGCAGGCAGATTATTCATAACAAAACAACTCAATTTTTCCACGTGAGTGGAACCCACTTTCAGAGAAATTACATCAGGCATGAAACAAATTCCATCCCGGGTAAGGGGGGATGAGTCAACAGCCACAATTTTAACAGGGTCTTTCAGCCTGACTGTCCCTATCTTATTAAGTGTCACAACTTGGGCATCAATCAGATTAATTTAGGAACCACAGTCAACAAAGGCGGTGGTCATGACAGGACTGCTGGCAAGTTCTAATTCCACTTGAAGCACAATTTTAGCAAGCAAGGAAAAATATACCTTGGAGTCTGGACAACCACCTCGATTGTTGCCCAGACTCAGTCATTTATAGCAGGTTGTCTCTACAATGTCTTTGCTCTCTTTCCTTTATGGAGATAGACCCAAGGCATACCTTTAGACGGTCAGACAGGCCTCTGTGGAACAACCTCCTCAGAGTGGCGTCATTCCAAGATACTTCAGCTGCTCAATGTCTAAACTCTCAGCAGAACCATTAAGTGGAGTGCCTCCCTTGTGTCACACTCACAACCATATCCTTTGCCAGATGTACTCTATCAGGCTCATCATTAATGTTCACCAGAGCCTCAAAGAACAGGTTCACAGACATAAGTTCAGGAGCAGAGGAAGAGAGAGAGAAAGCCCCTGCCTGTGGAGCCCCCCTTGACAAGGACATTACGTTCCCCACCCTCTGCCTTTCATATCCAGAGGCCTGGGGGCACAAAACAAAGAACAACTTGCATCCCTCCTTGAAGACCCTAAGCAATTTTTTATCTCCTGAAAAATTGTCAGGTAACTTTACCAGTGGATCGGGGTCTGCTAGGGATACATCAGTGGGGCCCCCTCCTCGAACCCCGATGGGGCGGACCCCTGTAGAGCACCTGCCACATCTGCCTGCACCTGTTGGTGCGAGCGAACCAGGACTTGCTGCTCCATGGACAGCTTCTGCATAAGCTGGGAGAGCTCATTAACCTTCCCCGTGAGAGCCTGTACAGGATCCATAATATGCTAACACCCCACCACCAGGGAAAGACTGTATGGTCAGCTATAATGTCTCGACTCCAAGGTATTTCACCTGAGAGGAGAGCTGTGCGCCACAGCAAGGGAGCTGAGAGCAGGGCAGTGGGGATCTCTCCAGGTAGCAAACAGGACCTAAACCAAGTGACAGGGTAGGAGGTGGTCGAGGGTGGCGCCAGATGCCAGGGTGCAGAGGAGACGATATACACTGGAGAGTAGTTAACGTGCCAAGATCAAAACCAGGAGATAACGAGGTAACCGAGGGGAGAGGCGGAGGGATAGTCAGAAAGGGAGCCAAAGGTCAGAAAGCAAACAGAATAAACAAGCAGAGTAAAGCACGGAGAGCAAAACAAGTAAATGCAAAACGAGCACACACTCAAGGGGTCAGACACCCAGAATAAACGAAAGTATAGCTGACAGGGAATCCTAGTCTGAAGTGTATATGAATACCCCTCCCAGATCCAAAGAGAGGCCAGCAATATTAACCCTGACAGAGCAGGACATGAACCATGTCCTATACCATGATATTTTGCAAATGACAAGGGCATCGGCGGAATGGGCGAGGTAAAAGTATGGTTTGATTAAGATTATTAAAGGAGTCTGTGTCATTCTTTCCATTAAAGGACTTTTCTGGGTGTTTGTGCTTGCATACAATGTGACTTTGGGGTTAGTAATGGGGAGGTCTTATTGACGCCTCTCCATTTCTAACCTCGAGGCTTGATGTCACCATACAATAAAGAGGTGACATCAACCTCTTCAACTATCACCCTACTTGCCACTGCTACAGGGCAAGTGAGAAGAGTGAGGCTAAGTGCCAGAAATGCACCTTTTCTGTGGTGGCTGAGAGCTAATGTTTTTAACCTGGGGGGCCAGTATCCATGGCCCATTCCTAGGCTATTAACATCAGCCCACAGCTGTCTGCACAGCCTTTGCTGGTTATTAATTGTAGGGGGACCTTGCATCATTTTTTTGGTGGGTCCCCCATTTTAATAGCCAATAAAGGCTAAGTATACAGCTGTGAGTTGATACTAATAGCATGGGAAGCTCCATGGGAATTACCCTCTTCCCAGGCTATAAATATCGGCCCCCAGCTGTCTGCTTTCCCTCTGCTGGTTACGAAAATAGTGCGGGAGCCCACATCATTTTTTTCAGAAAAATAATCTTTTATTAATTAAATACATGTACAGTAAGCTGCAAAAACACTAATTGTATTTGGCATAGTCATTTGTAAAGTATATTTACCTATTTTATTTGTATTTACTGTATGTAATCCATCTCTTCTATCCTGTCAACTCCTGCAGTGATTTTACAGTACATGACAGATGAATTGCCTGCTTTTCTTCTATCTATGTATGTAATATACTGTATATACAGTACATACAGTATATACAGTATAAATATATATATATATACTATATATATATATATATATATATATATATATATATATATATATATATATACTATATATATATATATATATATATATATACATATATATATATATATATATATATATATATATATATATATATATATATATATATATATATATATATATATATATATATACACAGTACAGACCAAAAGTTTGGACACCTTCTCATTTAAAGATTTTTCTGTATTTTCATGACTATGAAAATTGTACATTCACCACACTGAAGGCATCAAAACTATGAATTAACACATGTGGAATTATATGCTTAACAAAAAAGTGTGAAACAACTGAAAATATGTCTTATATTCTAGGTTCTTCAAAGTAGCCACATTTTGCTTTGATCAATGCGATTTTTATGCACAAATTTATCCGTGTGTCATCCGTATGGCATCCTTATGGCTTTCGTACAGCGTTTTTTTCACGCAGGCTTGCAAAATTGACATATCATGGCTGCCAGTGGCACTGGGTCACTAGTGTTTATTGATGATGTGACACAGGACAGAAGCAGCCAAATGAATTCTGAGGTATTCAGAGACATATTGTGTGCTCAGATCCAGCCAAATGCAGCCAAACTGATTCGTCATCGTTTCATACTACAGATGGACAATGACCCAAAACATAAAGCCAAAGCAACCCAGGAGTTTATTAAAGCAAAGAAGTGGAATATTCTTCAATGGCCAAGTCAGTCACCTGATCTCAACCCAATTGAGCATGCATTTCACTTGTTAAAGACTAAACTTCAGACAGAAAGGCCCACAAACAAACAGCAACTGAAAACCACCGCAGTGAAGGCCTGGCAGAGCATCAAAAAGGAGGAAACACAGGTCTGGTGATGTCCATGAGTTCAAGACTTCAGGCAGTCATTGCCAATAAAGGGTTTTCAACCAAGTACTAAAAATAAACATTTTATTTAAAATTATTGAATCTGTCCAATTACCTTTGGTCCCTTTAAAAACATGGTGGCACATGCTAAGGAGCTGAAACTCCTAAACCCTTCATCCAATTTTAATGTGGATACCCTCAAATGAAAGCTGAAAGTCTAAACTTCAACTGCATCTGAATTGTTTTGTTTAAAATTCATTGTGGTAATCTCTATAACCAAAATTAGAAAAATGTTGTCTCTGTCCAAATATATATTGACCTAACTGTATGTATCAGTGAGACACATATATATATATTTATATTTAATTCAGCGCTAGATAGCAGAAATGCAATTTTCTCTGCCAGAGTGGGAAAGCCAGTGACTGAGGGCAGATATTAATAGCCTAGAGAGGGACCATGGTTATAGGACCCCCCTTGGCTAAAAACATCTGACCCCAGCCACCCCAGAAAAGGCACATCTGGAAGGTGCGCCTATTCTGGCACTTAGCCTCTCTCTTCCCACTCCCGTGTAGTGGTGGGATATGGGGTAATGAAGGGTTAATGTCACCTTGCTATTGTAAGTTGACATTAAGCCAGCTTAATAATGGAGAGGCATCAATTATGACACCTATCCATTATTAATCCAATAGTACAAAATGGTTAATAAAACACACACATTATTAAAAAGTATTTTAATGAAATAAAGACACATGGTGTTTTAATATTTTATCATACTCTTAATCCACCTGAAGACCCTTGTCACTTGAAATAAAGTTAAAAAAACAAACAACAATATTCCATACCTTCCGTCGTTCAGTCTTGTCCCACGCTGTAAATCCATCTGAAGGGGTTAAATCATTTTACACCCAGGAGCTCTGCTAATGCAGCTGTGCTCCTGTATGTAAAACTTTGTGAATGAATGGAATGCAGGGGAATGTCCTGTAGTTACCTCGAGTCGCGGTGATGCACCCTCTGATGGATGAACTCATATGAACTCGAACCTGGGAAAATATTCTGAAAAGTTCCCATGTCTCATATCATGTCGGGTTTGTGAAGGAGATAGCAAAAGCCGGCAATTGAATTACCGGCTTTTCTGCTACCTAGCGCTATATGAAATATAAATATATATATATGAGTCTCACTGACATATATATATATATATATATATATATAAATACCTATTCTATGTGTACACATTTATTCTACCTACTCTATTCTGTAAGTGTGATTTTACTGTACACCGCACTGAATTGCCGGCATTTCTAGACAACACCGCTGCGTATTTCTCGCAAGTCACACGCATGGTCCGTGTGTAATCCGTAATTTTCTTGCCCCCATAGACTTTCATTGGCGGATTTTTAGCTCAATACGCTGACAAACGCAGCATGCTGCGATTTTCTACGGCCATACAAGACCATATAATACGGATCCGTAAAATACGGCAGATAGGAGCTGTGCCATAGAGAATCATTGTACCATATGCAATCCGTATTTTCTGCGCCTCTCATGCATCCGTAAAACACGCCAGTGTGACGCCAGCCTTAGCATTCTCTTGATGAGCTTCAAGAGGTAGTCATCGGGAATGGTTTTCACTTCACAGGTGAGCCCTGTCAGGTTTAATAAGTGGGATTTCTTGCCTTATAAATGGGATTGGGACCGTCAGTTGTTTACTGTGCGCTGTACATGAATTGCCGGCTTTTCAAAGGACACCGGTGCATAAAAATCAGACAGCACTAGCATGGTCCGAAGCTTGCATTGGTGAGTCTTGACGGTGTCTCTGTGACAATCGCAGCATGCTGTATGGTAGTGTGATGCCTGCCTAAATGTACCTACTGTTCAGTATCAAACCCCAAACATGTACTTTTTACCAGAAGTCTGGTTTACTGTTTGGATTTGGAAGCCTACTAAAGTTTGTTGAAAGGCTGCAGCACAGCAGATCAACAAGCTTTTAGGCTGTGGGCACTTCTGGAGCCACCATAGCCATTTCAAGTGTTGGTATGACTGTGACTGGCCGGCGCATCACATGACTAAGACTATATAAATGCTGGATCATGGATGTTCTCACCATTCTACTCCATTACTGTAGGGACAAGATGCAGCTGGAGGGACAGTATTAGGATTTGTGTGTGCCCAGTTTGCAAAAAAGCCTCTCAGTGTGTACTCTGCACCCATGTCTTTGGAAATAGTGTGCCTACAACCAATTTTTTCTGCTCTGCATGCGTGTCTGTGGGAGTAGTAGTGTGCATATCATTTTTTCCTGCTCTGCATCATTTTCTGTGCGAGTAGTGTGCGCAAACAATTTTTTATACTCTGCACCTGTATCTGTGAAAGTAGTGTGCCTAACTAATTTTGAATTACAATTTGCCAGAAGGCAACAAAACCCTTTGTTCAGCCTCTATCCCATGATGATGCCAGGTCTCTGATGAAACATGTGAGCCGTCATATACCAACCTCCGGGCCCAACCACTGCCTTTATTGAACAATTCTCCTCCTGGCTCCTTCACTTTCACTCTGTTGACATTCCCACCATCATCATGGGTGACTTCAACATCCCCATTGACACCCACCAGTCAGTAGTCTCCAAACTCCTGTCCATTACTTCATCCTTTGGACTTACTCAGTGGTCCTCCTCAGCCACCCACACAGACGGACACACATTAGACCTGGTCTTCACCCATTTCTGCTCCCTATCTAACTTCACAACCTCCCCTCTCCCTCTATCTGACCACCATCTACACTGTGTGCAGAATTATTAGGCAAGTTGTATTTTAGAGGATTATTTTTATTATTGATCAACAAGTATATTCTCAATCAACCCAAAAACTCATAAATATAAAAGCTTAATATTTTTGGAAGTTGGAGTGGGTTTTTTTTAGATTTGGTAATCTTAGGTGGATATCTGTTTGTGCAGGTAACTATTACTGTGCAGAATTATTAGGCAGCTTAATAAAGACCAAATATATTCCTATCTCACTTGTTTATTTTCACCAGGTAAACCAATATAACTGCACAAAATTTAGAAATAAACATTTCTGACATGCAAAAACAAAACCCAAAAAAATTAGTGACCAATACAGCCACCTTTCTTTATGATGACACTCAACAGCCTTCCATCCATAGATTCTGTCAGTTGCTTGATCTGTTTACGATCAACATTACGTGCAGCAGCCACCACAGCCTCCCAGACACTGTTCCGAGAGGTGTACTGTTTTCCCTCCCTGTAGATCTCACATTTTATGAGGGACCACAGATTCTCTATGGGGTTCAGATCAGGTGAACAAGGGGACCATGTCATTATTTTTTCTTCTTTGAGACCTTTACTGGCCAGCCACGCTGTGGAGTAGTTGGAGGCATGTGGTGGAGCATTGTCCTGCATGAAAATCATGTTTTTCTTGAACGATACCAACTTCTTCCTCTACCACTGCTTGAAGAAGTTGGCTTCCAGAAACTGGCAGTAGGTCTGGGAGTTGAGCTTCACTCCATCCTCAACCCGAAAAGGTCCCACAAGTTCATCTTTGATTACACCAGCCTATACCAGTACCCCACCTCCACCTTGCTGGCATCTGAGTCGGAGTAGAGCTCTCTTCCCTTTACTGATCCAGCCTCTGGCCCATCCATCTGGCCCATCAAGAGTCACTTTCATTTCATCAGTCCACAAAACTTTTGAAAAGTCAATCTTAAGATTTTTCTTGGCCCAGTCTTGACGTTTTATCTTATGTTTCTTGTTCAAAGGTGGTTGTTTTTCAGCCTTCCTTACCTTGGCCATACCCCTGAGTATCGCACACCTTGTGCTTTTTGTTACTCCAGTAACATTGCAGCTCTGAAATATGGCAAAACTGGTGGCAAATGGCATCTTGGCAGCTTCACGCTTGATTTTCCTGAATTCATGGGCATGCCCAACACGCTTCTTTAGACCCTGTTGGCTATTTGCCATGAAACGCTTGATTGTTCGGTGATTACCCTTCAAAAGTTTGGTAATTTCAAGACTGCTGCATCCCTCTGCAAGACATCTCACAATTTTGGACTTTTCAGAGCCTGTCAAATCTCTCTTCTGACCCATTTTGCCAAAGGAAACGAAGTTGCCTAATAATTAAGCACACCTTATATAGGATTTTGATGTCATTAGACAACACCCCTCCTCATTACAGAGATACACATCACCTGATTTACTTAATTGGTAGTTGGCTCTCAAGCCTGAACAGCTTGGAGTAGGAAAACATGTATAAAAAGTACCATGTGATCAAAATACAACTTGCCTAATAATTCTGCAAACAGTGTACTCACTTTCTCATCCCTGTCCTCCTCACCTGTCACCCATGTCCAGCAACATGCGCACCCATGCAGGAACCTCGCACACCTAGACACCCACACACTCTCTGACTCTATCCTACCACTGTCATCCATATCCTCACTCCACGACACAGACACTGCCACTGCTTTCTACAATGCCACTCTTGCATCAGCTATTGACACTGTCGCCCCTGTCATGCATAGCAGAGTGTGACGAACCAATAGATAGCCCTGGCACAATAACATCACTAAAAATCTTCGGCAAGTATCCAGAATTGCAGAATGTCATTGGAAGAAAACGCATTCGCAAGATGATTTCACTGCACTCAAACAGTCAACACTCGCATTCAAATCAGCTCTCACCTCTGCTAAACAGGCCTACTTCACAACCCTTGCATCTTCCTTATCCCACAACCCCAAACAGTTGTTCAACACTTTTACCTCCCTCCTCACCCCACCACTGTCCCCTCCGAGTTCCCTAATTGTTGCCGAGGACTTTGCCGTGCACTTCAAAAATAAGATAGACCAAACAAGGCAAGTCTTTGTTGACAAACCACCACAACCCCTTTGTATAACAGACCAATGCCCAAACCCCATAACTTTCCAAAAACACTGAAGGGGAGCTTGCTCATCTTCTCTCCAAATCACATCTCACACTTGTGCACTTGACCCCATCCCATCCCACCTCCTCCCCAACATCACCACCACACTAATCCCATCCCTAACCCATCTCTTCTACCTATCACTACCTTTCTGGAAAAGTATAATGTTACAGGGTATATACACTAGATTCCTTGATAAGGCGTTGATCCAGGGAACTAGTCTGATTGCCGTATGTGGAGTCGGGAAGGAATTTTTTTCCCCATGGTGGAGTTACTCTTTGCCACATGGGTTTTTTTTGCCTTCCCCTGGATCAACATGTTAGGGCATGTTAGGTTAGGCTATGGGTTGAACTAGATGGACTTACAGTCTTCCTTCAACCTTAATAACTATATATGTAACTAACTTCTGGTACCTTCCCCACTGCTTTCAAATATGCAACAATCACACATATCCTCAAAAAGCCATCCCTTGACCCAAGCGCTATATCCAGCTTTCGCCCCATATCTTTGCTCCCATTTGCTTCCAAACTCCTTGAGCAGCACGCCCATACTGAACTTTCCTCTCACTTTGCATCTATCTCGCTCTTCGACAACCTATAATCTGACATCCATTCCCATCATTCCACTGAGACTGCCCTGACCAAAATTACTAGCAACTTACTTACAGCCAAAGCTAACAGACAATTCTCTATACTCCTCCTTCTAGACCTATCCTCTGCCTTCGACACAGTTGACAACTGCCTCCTACTACAGATCCTCTCTTCCTTTGGTGTCAAAAACATTGCCCTATCTTGGATCTCCTCATACCTTACCAACCGCACATTTAGCGTTTCCTACTCCCATACTACCTCTTCATCTCGCCCCCTCTCTGTTGATGTCCCTCAAGGCTCTGTCCTTGGGCCCTTACTCTTCTCAATCTATACACTCGGCCTGAAACAACTCATAAGGTCCTATGGCTTCCAGTACCATCTATATGCCAATGACACTCAGATCTACTTGTCTGGCCCAGATGTCACTTCTGTGTTCTCGAGAATCCCAGAGTGTCTATCAGCCATACCCTCCTTCTCCTTTCGCTTCCTTAAGCTCAATGTGAACAAATCTGAACTAACTATCTTTCCTCCATCTCGCATATCTTCTCTACCTGATCTATCTATCAAAATAAATGAAATCACACTTTCTCCAGCCGTGGAGTAACTCTTGTCCTTCAAACCGCACATCCAAGATCTCGCCACCTCCTGTCGCCTCCAGATCAAAAATGTTTCCAGAATCCATCCTTTCCTCAACCCTCACTCTACCAAAATGCTCGTGCATGCCCTAATCATCTCCCGCCTTGACTACTGCAACATTCTCCTCTGTGGCCTACCTTCTAATACTCTTGCACCCCTCCAGTACTTCCTTAACTCTGCTGCCCGACTAATTAATCTCTCTCCTCGGTACACTCCTGCTTCCCCTCTTTGCAAATCCCTTCACTGGCTGACCTACAAAGCCATCCATAACCTTTCTCCTCCATATGTTTCCGAACTAGTCTCTCAATATCTTCCCTCACGTAATCTCTGGTCCTCCCAAGACCTCCTTCTCTCCTCCACGCTTATTCGCTCCTCACCCAATCGCCTCCAAGACTTCTCCCGAGTATCCCCCATCCTCTGGAATTCTGTGCCCCAACACGTCCAGTTATCCACCACATTTGGATCCTTCAAAAGAAACTTGAAAACCCATCTCTTCAAAGAAGCTTACAGCCTGTAATGACCACATGGCCACCTCAACACCATCGGAGCTACTGCAACCCTCAACCTACTATCTCCTTCCCCATAATCCTGTATAATGTAAGCCCGCAAGGGCAGGGTCCTCTTCCCTCTGTACCAGTCTGTCATTGTTAGTTTTGTTTACTGTAATTGATATTAGTATTTTGATGTATAGCACCATGGAATTAATGGTGCTATATAAATAAATAAATAAATAATAATAATAATAATGTCGGGGAGGCTTATGCCATTTTTTAATTAGCATTGACAAATTGTGTATGGTCAGTTTGAAGTAAGTAAGGTAGCGGCCGCACCAATCAATCCCTATAAACCTTAACTATAGATCATTAATTAATGGGATTAGGAGATCCATACAACAATGATATAATGATCAGTGAGAGATAAGGATATACCTGAAATGTCCCTTATACACACTGACCTCGACAAAGTTTTAATAATAATATTCCTTTTTAAATAGAGAATTAAAAGTTAATTTTGACAGTCTTTAGATAGGGTTTTTGTTGCCTTCTGGCAAAATGTAATTAATGGTTGAATACCTTATGCTGACTTAGTGGACAGCAATCTTCTTGTGTTAACCAACTTTTAATACACTGCACCCGTTTCTCTGCAATTAGTTTGCCTGCAACAAATTTTTAATACTCTGCACCTGAGTTTGTGTGAGTATTGTGTGTAGCCTATTTTTAATATTCTGCACCTGTGTCTGTGTGAGTAGTTTGCCTAACCAATTTTTAATACTTTGCACCCATGTCTGTGTGAGTAGTGTGGCTAATCAATTTTTAATACTCTGCACCAGCGTCTGTGTGATTAGTCTGATTAAAACCACTTCAAAAAAAGAGGAAAGCATCAAATAGGGGACATGGATGTGGCTGTGGTGGTGCTGGTGTAGCTGCTGCTGGTGGTGGTGGTATAGCTTCTGAAGGGAGAGGATGTGGTCAATCTGTGCCTGCTATATGCCCAAATGAAACACTGTCCTCGAGTGCAAGCAGGCAACAGTACGTTCTGCACCATTTCATAAAGTTGAGTACCGCTACACGAATGATGAGGCCAGAACATGTTGAGGCAGTGTTAGATTAGATGGCTGAGAGTACCTTGTTAATTGAATGTAGCTAGTGGTGAAATCCAAACAGTATAAGTATATAGCATATTGAACTAAAATATAACCTTTAATTTAAATCCTTTAAAAAGTTTTTCAAAGCAATAAACAAAGCAAGACAAACGTGCAAGGTGCATAGGGCAAACAACAAAATTATAGGGGTTTCATTTATGAGTACCGCAAACGGTCATGTGCAATTCATAAGCACCTTGCACATTTGTCTTTTTTGGTTAATTGCTTTGAAAAACTTTTTAAATGATTTAAATTAATGGCTGAGAGTACCTCCAGTTCCTTCACATTATCTTCCACCTGGTCCCCTGCAGAAAACACAGAATTTGCATCTGAGGACCATGGACATATGGCTTCCACCTTACTCCCTTGCAAATCAGCCAAGCACTCTGAGCCCACAGTAATGCAACAGTCTCTTCTGTTTTTTGATGTGTGCTCTGGCTGGGGTTCTGTGGCTCATCCACCTGGCCCTGCCACAGAAGTGGAAGAGATTGAGTGCAGCACTGATGCCCAACCACTTGTTAGGTTGGAGGATGAATATGTGGAAGGGCTAGTGCATACAGTCATTGCAACACTGCAGCACATCTCAGAGAATGACGAAACACAGTTGCCAATTGCAGTTTCTTTATGCAGTGTGCAGACTAGCAAGGAGGGAAGGGGTGAGGAGTGAGTGAAAGATAATGTGGGGGATGGTGATGTCCTAGACACCATATGTAGCAAAGGCCATCCTACTGACGGGCACAGTTCTGATGAAGAGAAGGTGGTCACACTGCCCTAGCAGCACAGCAAAGCAAAGAGCAGGGTGCAAAATCACAGTGGGCGGACCCTAGCCAGTACATTGGCTGCTACTGCGCACTGAGCCACTGAAATGAGCAAATCAAATCTAGCTCAAAAGAACTCCCTGGCATGGCATTTCTTCAGGCAATGTGCCGATGACAAGCGACTAGTGTTGAGCGATACTTTCCGATATCCAGAAGTATCGGTATCGGATTGGATCAACTGATATCCAAAAAATATTGGATATCGCCGATACCGATACCCGATACCAATGCAAGTCAATGGGACACAAATATCGGAATGTAAATAAGCCCTTTCTGTCCTACTACATCCTCTTCTGGAGGGGGGGAAGAGTGTGGGCGGACGCTGTGAGTGTCTGTGTGTGTGGGGTCTGTGCGGGCCTGCCAGGGATGTGTACCTGCTGCCGGCGCTCTGTGCAGGCCTACTGGGGCTCTCTGGGGTCTGTGCGGTGTGTGGGGTGTCTCTGTGCAGCGTGCAGGGTCTCTGTGCGGTGTGCGGGGTCTCTGTGTGGCGTGCGGGATCTCGGTGCGGCGTGCGGGGTGTCTCTGTGCGGCGTGCGGGGTCTCTGTGCAGCGTGCGGGGTCTCTGTGGGGCGTGCGGGGTCTCTGTGCGGTGTGCGGGGTGTCTCTGAGCGGCGTGCAGGGTCTCTGTGCGGGGTGTCTCTGTGCAGCATGCGGGGTGTCTCAGTGCGGGCATCGATGCCTGCTACACTGACAGTGATTGACACATTAGCCAATGATGGGACAGTAGCAGTCCCATCATCCGGCTAATGTGTTGAATGAAAAAAAAAAAATACTCCATACATACTCCATACATACTCCATACAGTACATACATACTACATACAGTACATTCATACATTACATACATGACATACATATAGACATACAGTACATTAAACATAGAGTACACACTCACCATTACTTGTCATTTTGATCCCCGAAGCCAGTGTCATCTGTAAAAAAGATGAAAAAAACTAACAACCAATATACTCCCTGTCTGCAGAAATCCATGTCCCATGACGATCTCCCATGGAGAACGGCAGCAACAGCTGTTGCGACCACTCACCAGGGGCCCCAGAAACACAATGACGGGAGTAAGGTATTCCTCCACCGCTGTAAAAAAATAGTCCCTAGCCACACTTATGGCATTGCTGGGTGAGAAATTTTCCCAGGCAGCAATTGCCATAAAGTGAGCCTTTATCCTAAGGTAACCTCTCAGTGATGCACTGCAGGAGCCATTGTCTCCTGTCAGTGTGTCACTGAGGGTCCTATAGAGCAGTGACATCACCCGATGTCACTGTTCTATAGGGGAGATCGTTGTGGGACACTCATTATTAATTGGACTATGGCGGACAGGTAGTATACGGTTTATTATTTTACGTATTTTGCAGGCGCTGAAGTATGGTAAGTATGGTTAAATGAAGAATATTAAAATACTTTTTTCCTAATGTGTGTGTGTTTTATTAACTCTTTCTTACTATTGGATTAATAATGGAACGCGTCTTATTGACGCCTCTCCGTTATTAACCTGGCTTAATGTCACCTTACAATAGCAAGGTGACATTAACCCCTTATTACCCCATATCCCACTGCTACACGGGAGTGGGAAGAGAGGGGCTAAGTGTTGGTATTGGTGCACCTTACAGATGCGTCATTTCTGGGGCGGCTGCAGACTGATATTTGTAGCCGGGGGGGGGCAAAATCCATGGCCCCTCTCTAGGCTATGAATATCAGCCCACAGCTGTCTGCATAGCCTTTCTGGCTATAAAATATAGGGGGACCCCACGTCATTTTTTCGGGAGGTCCCCCTATTTTAATAGCCAGTAAAGGCTACGCAGACAGCTGCGGGCTGATATTCATAGCAGGCTACAGATATTGGTCCCCGGCCGTCGGCTTTCCCCCTCTGGCGCAGAAAATTGCGCCGGAGCCCACGCCGTTTTTTTCCGCTTTTTTTTTTTCTAATTCAACGCTCATTAAGGCCTCTTTCACACTTGCGTCGGTACGGGTCTGTCGCTATGCATCGGGCCGACGTACCGACGCACGTGAAATTTGTGCACGATGTGGGCAGCGGATGCAGTTTTTCAACGCATCCGCTGTCCATTCTGAAGTCCAGGGAGGAGGGGGCGGAGTTTCTGCCGCACATGCACGGTAGAAAATGGAGGACGCAACGGACAAAAAAACATTCACTTGAATGTTTTTTCATGCCGACGGTCCACCAAAACACGATGGATCCATTGCACGACGGACGCGACGTGTGGCCATCCATCGTGATCCATTGCTAATACAAGTCTATGGGTAAAAAACACATCCTGCGAGCACATTTGCAGGATCCGCTTTTTTCCGCTGGATCAGTTTTTTTCCACCGGATTTGTTTTTTTCCACTGGATCCATTTTTTTCCGCCGGATCCGTTTTTTCTCATAGAGTTGTATTAGTGCCGAATTGCGCCTCATGGCCACACGTTTCATCCGTTTTTTGCTGTATCCGTCGCTGTGCGTTTTTTCGCCAGACAGAAAAACCATTCCTCTGTATGTGTTTTCCGTACGGCGGAAACAGCTTTTCTGATGGATCCTGCAAAAAGCGGATGAAACGTGTGGCCAGCAGGCGCAATCCCGTACTAATACAACTCTATGAAAAAAAAACGGATCTGGCGAAAAAAATGGATCCGGTGGAAAAAAAATAATCCGGTGGAAAAAAACACATCCGGCGGCAAAAAGCGATCCGGTGGAAAAAAACGGATCTGGTGGAAAAACCGATCCGGTGGAAAAAAACAGATCCGGCGGAAAAAAACGGATCCTGCACATGTGCTCGCAGGATACGTTTTAAACCCATAGACTTGTATTAGCGACGGATCGCGATGGATGGCCACACGTCGCGTCTGTCGTGCAATGGATCCGTCGTGTTTTGGTGGGCCGTCGGCATGAAAAAACATTCAAGTGAACTTTTTTGTCCGTCGCGCCCACCATTTTCTACCGCACATGCGCGGCAGAAACTCTGCCCCCTCCTCCCTGGACTTCAGAATGGGTAGCGGATGCGTTGAAAAACTGCATCCGCTGCCTACATCATGCACAAATTTCACAACGTGCGTCGGTACGTCGGCCCGACGTATAGCGACGGACCTGTACCGACGCAAGAGTGAAAGAGTCCTTAATGAGCGTTGAATTTAAAAAAAAAAAAAAAAAAAACGGCATGGGCTCCCGCGCAATTTTCTGCACCAGAGGGGGAAAGCCGACGGCCAGGGGCCAATATTTTTAGCCTGCTATGAATATCAGCCCGCAGCTGTCTGCGTAGCCTTTACTGGCTATTAAAATAGGGGGACCCCCCAAAAAATGACGTGGGGTCCCCCTATATTTTATAGCCAGAAAGGCTACGCAGACGGCTGCGGGCTGATATTCATAGCCTAGAGAGGGGCCATGGATATTGGCCCCCCCGGCTACAAATACCAGTCCGCAGCCGCCCCAGAAATGGCGCATCTGTAAGGTGCGCCAATTCCGGCACTTAGCCCCTCTCTTCCCACTCCCGTGTAGCGGTGGGATATGGGGTAATAAGGGGTTAATGTCACCTTGCTATTGTAAGGTGATATTAAGCCGGGTTAATAATGGAGAGGCGTCAATAAGACGCCTATCCATTATTAATCCAATAGTAAGAAATGGTTAATAAAACACGCACACATTAGGAAAAAAGTATTTAAATATTCTTCATTTAACCATACTTACCATACTTCAGCGCTTGCAAAAAAGTAAAATAATAAACTGTATACTACCTGTCCGCCGTAGTCCAATTAATAACGAGTGTCCCACGACGATCTCCCCTATAGAACAGTGACATCGGGTGATGTCACTGCTCTATAGGACCCTCAGTGACACACTGACAGGAGACAATGGCTCCTGCAGTGCATCACTGAGAGGTTACCTTAGGACAAATGCTCACTTTATGGCAATTGCTGCCTGGGAAAATTTCTCACCCAGCAATGCCATAAGTGAGGCTAGGGACTATTTTTTTACAGCGGCGGAGGAATACCTTACTCCCGTCATTGTGTTTCTGGGGCCCCTGGTGAGCGGTCGCAACAGCTGTTGCTGCCGTTCTCCACGGGAGATCGTCGTGGGACACTCATGGATTTCTGCGGACAGGGAGTATATTGGTTGTTTGTTTTTTTCATCTTTTTTACAGATGACACTGGCTTCGGGGATCAAAATGACATGTAATGGTGAGTGTGTACTCTATGTTTAATGTACTGTATGTCTATATGTATGTCATGTATGTAATGTATGAATGTACTGTATGGAGTATGTATGGAGTATTTTTTTTTTTTATTCAACACATTAGCCAGATGGTGGGACTACTACTGTCCCATCATTGGCTAATGTGTCAATCACTGTCAGTGTAGCAGGCATCGTCTGATGGGACTCGTAGTTCCATCGGACGATGCCCGCACTGAGACACCCCACACGCCACACAGAGACACTCCGCACAGAGACACCCTGCATGCCACACAGAGACACTCCGCACAGAGACACCCCGCATGCTGTACAGAGACACCCCGCATGCCGCACAGAGACCCAGCATGCCGCACAGAGACACCCCGCACAGAGACCTTGCACGCCACACAGAGACCCCGCACGCCGCACAGAGACCCCGCACGCTGCACAAAGACACCCCACACGCCGCACAGAGACCCTGCACGCCACACAGAGACCCCGCACGCTGCACAGAGACACCCCGCATGCCGCACAGAGACACCCCGCACACCGCATAGAGACACGCCGCACAGAGACACCCCGTACGCCACACAGAGACCCCGCACGCCGCACAGAGACGCCGCATAGAGCCCCGGCACACATGCAGAGAGTCCCACGGTCATGCACAGACACCGCCCGCACTTGCGCACATGCACACACACAGTCTCTGCCCACGCACCGCCCACACTTCATTATGCTGCATAATTTCACTATAGGAACTTCCGATTCCGATTTCCGATATCGCAAAATTATCGGAACTTGGTATCGGAATTCCGATACAGCGAAAATCGGCCAATACCTGATATTTGCAGTATCGGAATGCTCAACACTACAAGCGACAGGTAGTTTGCATGCTGTGCCATCAGAGCCTGTAGTGAAGCATATAATTCTAGACCTGAGCACCAGCTGCATGATGAGGCATCTGAATTCCAAGCACAAAGTGCAGTGGAGTGCACATCTTAAAAATGCATGAGATCTGAGCCTCCTCCTCCCTCTTCTGCTGTCATCTCAGCCTCTTCCTCCCGCTCATGAGCAACAGGGCCACGTGCCTCTCTACGCAAAGAGAGGATGTGACAGCACCACCACCACCAGTTTTACCAAGTATCTCCACACTGTCCCATGGGACTGTTCAGCTCATCATCCCCCAAACTCTCGAAAGAAAGATGAAATAGCCCCAAACCACCTGAGAGCCATTTTCCTGAACGAGAGCATTTCCAAATTACTGGCCTTTGAAATGCTGCCATTCCAGCTGGTGGAGATGGACAGTTTTAAAAAACTGATAACGCCATCCCACTGTACTTTGTTCCCAACTTCCACTACTTTTCCACGCAGGCCATCCCTGCCCTGCACACACATGTTGCGGACCAAGTCAGGTGTGCTCTGCGTAACACCATCAGTGGCAAGGTGCACTTGACCACCAATATGTGGACCATTAAGCACAGCTAGGGATCTTACATCTCCTAACTGTCCGCTGGGTAAATGTGGTGTCAGCTGTGACAGACACAGCAGGCATTCTAGTCCATGTCCTACCAACAACAAGGATTTGTGGACATTTCTCTGTCCAGGTTACACCCTCCTCCTACTCTGTTGCATCCACCGCCTACTAAACCAGTCACAGTAAGACCTGCACCGCCATCTTCAGCACAGCTAAGGAGAAAGGTCAGCATGCTGTTTTGAGACTCATCTGTTTATGGGACAAATTTCACAATGTGCAGGAGCCTTGAATGGGGATCAAACAGCAGACATATGAGTTGTTGGTTCTGGTGAACCACAGGCCCGACCTGGTGGTGTGCGATAGCGGGCAAAATTTTGCAGCAGCTCTGGGCTTAGCCAGTTAGTTGCATATCCCTTACTTGGCGCATGTGCTGAATTTGGTGGTGCAGGTCTTTCAGAAAAACTACCCATATATTTCAGAGCTACAGTCAAAGGGGTGGGCAAGGTGTGCACGTATCACTTCCACCTTCTCCAGCTCTGCCTCATATGTGACATACCAACAAAGTGGAATTCCACCTTGCATATGCTGGAGAGAGAGTGCAAGCAGCAGCAGGCAATAGTGGGGATTCAGCTGCAACATGCACAGCTGAGTCGCTCTTCTGAACAACACCACTTCACCACCAATGAGGGAGCCTCCATGCAGGACATGTGTGCCGTTTTGCGCTTCTTTGAATACTCCACCAAAATGTCCAGCGCTGATGACGATATTATCAGCATTGTTATACCAATTCTATGACTGCTGAAAAAAACAATTCAGACAATGGTGGATGAGGTGATGGCACAGGAGGAAGAGGAGCAGGAGGAGCAGGGCTACTTCACACCATTATCAGGCCTGTCATCCACACATGACTTGAAGGGTGGGTCACTATCTCAACAGCGGCCAGGTACACAACTGTCCAGAAAGGGGACAGTTTTGGAGGATGAGGTGGAGGTTCAACAGTGTTCACAGTGGATTGGCACTCAAAGCAGCTCATGGGTATCACTGGAATATGGCTGGGGGATACACCATACACATCCCACCAAGGAGAGCTTGTAGTTGCCTCTGGGCAGCCTGGCACACATGAGCCAATACCTGCTGCTGTGACTGTGCGACACCCGCTAGGGCTGTGGGGTACTCAGAACCGGGTCACGGTAGCGGTGACCTGGTCCGTGGCCCTGAGCATGCAATAAAAGTAATGAGGGAATGTTTTTAGGGGACTTCACGTGACACCGCCTGTGGTTTTCAGCAATGGGTAGCCGAGGCTGCTTAAAAGGACCGCCAAGGCCAATGGTGTCACAGCTGACATGGTTCTGCTCCCCACAGGTGGAGCAAGGCCCAGGGGTTACGAGTACAGTCTATCAGGGATCATGGATGTTGGGGTGCAGGACTGAGGGTGTGGGAAAGGACTAGAGGACACAAGGGCTGCAGTTTTCTTTACCTTAATTTCCTGGTTGAAAGTGCAGTCCAGAGCACAGGTAACAGGTGGCAATGGAGATCTGGGCAGGCTGGAAGCAATTCAAAATCCACCTAGCCAGGTGGGGTTGGAGGCCTCCCTACTGCCCTGTTCTACTTTATGCTTTTTGCTCTACTCAAGTCCCTCTCTCAGTCTGTCCATTAAATGGAATACTACCCACATGGCAAGCAGCTTGACCCTGTTCCAGGTGACTCATGGTGACTCCGGGCTCTCGCATGCTGCTGTACCTCAGGGTATCAGCTGGGGCCAGGAGACCTGCAATCTCCTGACCTCTGGTTTTAGTTGCTGGACCTGCAGTTCCCACACAACCACGGACTCTGGTGTCCGGTCTTTGGCACTCAGTCCAGGGGTGAGCTCAGTCGCTGCTCCAATCCCCCAAATTCTCCTCACTTGCCTCTTCTTCCTTCACTGTCTCATACTAGATTAACCCCACCAACAGGCCAGAACTTATAGGGCAGCTCTCCTGAAAACCAGGTGTTAGAGCTCCCCCTTCAGGTCTTGAGTAGGAAAAGTGTTGCATGCTGATGTACTTGGAAAGTGGATCCCTCCTTTCTTCCAGGCATGACATCACCCCCTGTGAGGGAGGCAATGCCACTGTGGCAACCAGACTCCTAGGGTGCCACAACTGCGCAATTAACATGGATTTGCCCAGATTGTTACCAGTGCTGATTACTGGGTGGCCACCCTGCTTTATCCCTATTACAAGAAGAAGGTACTAGCATTACTTTCACATTATTTCCATTACTGGAGCATGATCGTAAAATGTGTGAATACAAGAGCACGCTGGTAAAGAAACTACTGACGGCATTCCCACCTAACAGAGGGGTCTCAGTGGAAGACTAAGGAAGAGGTGAAGGAAGAAGTCATCAATGCAGCTGGAGCATCGCCACCACCTCAGAAGGCAAGGTTAGCAATGCCAAAATGTGTCAAAACTTTCTCAGCACAACATCCAGCACTACAATCTGATACGGTCTGTATTAGCAGGAGGCAACAATAAAGCAGCATGGTGGAAGAGTTCGTGTACACGTCTCCATGTACTAACTGATGGGACTGTCCCATTTAACTTCTGGGACTCCAAATTGGAAACATGGCCTGAGCTTATCCTTTATGCCTTTCCTTGGAGGGGCTGTCCTGTCCTGTGAAAAGCATACTGTTGGAACTTGTATTTACCATGGCAGGGTGTGTGGTCACAGACGGTCACATATTTCTGTCCATAGCCAACGTGGGGAAGCTAGCATTCATTAAAATGAACCAGACGTGGATCCCAAAGGATTTGTTCAAACCTTTGGCTGTCTAGACAACTATACCAGCCATACCCAGTCAGTGTTCAACCCTATTTTCCATTCATTTAATTTGGGTGCCTCACCTAATATAAAACAAAAAAAGTGTTAGGTACCTTCTCATCCTCCTGTTATACGTACACAGCCACGTCCACCTCCACCTAATCCTCCAGTTGGACCTAAACCCCTGGTTTTAGACTTTTTGCTTTTGTTTTAGGATGCAATAGATCTGTTAGTTTTTTGACAGAAATTATCTTCTTACCCCTGGTTATACCAGTAGGTGAGTTCACAAGGATTGTCAGAAATTGCTCAGATCCCTCAGTGGTTGAAAATGAAATAATGTCAACCACAAAAGATTACAAGAATGGGGTTATTCTCAATGGGTATTGGGCAGGGGTAAGAAAATAATTTCTGACAGAAAAGAAACTGACCTATTGCATCCTAAAACAAAAGCATAAAATGATTTTTAGAAAAATAAAACTGTCATTTCACTGCAATATAGTGCACAATTTTCAGAAATTAAAAAAAATGTTTAATAAACATCTACCAATACTTTTTGAGGATGAGACATTAGCACACTTTTTGAAAAAAAAGGCTGCAATGTTGTAGCAAAAAAGGCATTCATTAGATAACTCACTTTCTACAATTTTTTTCTGATCCACAGCCAAAAAAAAAGCACTTGGCTGTAGCTTTTCGCTTTTTTGTACTCTTTTAATTTGGTTCACTGAGATGTCGCATGTGCTCATTCACATTATGCAGTTCTGATTTCTATGATTCTGACCATTCAAATGAGTATAACATTAAACAGTGTATTAATTGTGACTCAGAGAACATGGTATACAAAATGAATTGCACCCTATGTGATAAATTCTACATAGGATGCACTACATGTAAATTAAAAACTTGGTTTAATGAACATTACAATGATATACTTAATGCAAATAACACCAATAGACACATTTCTGCTATTGCAAAGCATTTTATTATTGCGCACAATCGTGACATGTCTTCCTTACAAGTTTTGGGTATAGAAAAACTATTTCCACATGTAAGAGGTGGAGATATTAAATGCAAATTATTAGCAAAAGAAGCGTATTGGATATTTCATCTCGATTCAAGAAGCCCTAAAATTTAAAGAGAGAAACCATGTATCACTATTGACTGTTTTCATACGCCTGTTGCTTAATGAATTTATTCATTGATGTCATGTGACTTGTTCCAACTGTTTTCATTGGCAATTTTTTAGTATTTTAGTAAATCCTTTTCATTGTGCAGCAGAGCTGCAATAAAAAACGCAAGTGAGCGTTCGAAACTTAAAATAAAGAAAGAACTATTTTACCAGACGCTGAAACAACTTTTTTTTTCCTTGAGCATATAAGGCTTCTTTCACACTAGTATCGGCATGGGGCCGTCGCTATGCGTCGGCCCGACGTGCCGACACGCGTTGTGAAAGTGATGCCCGACGTGGGCAGCGTAAGCAGTCTTACGACGCTTCCGCTGCCCCATTGTAAGGTCCGGGGAGGAGGGGGCAGAGTTTCGGCCGCGCATGCACGGGCGAAAATGGCGGACACGACGCACAAAAAAAGTTACATGTAATGTTTTTTTGTGCCGACGGTCTGCCAAAACATGAGGCAACCGTCGCACGACGGTTGCGACGTGTGGCCATACATCACAATGCGTCGCTAATGTAAATCTATGGGGAAAAAACGCATCCTGCGGACAACTTTGCAGGATGCGTTTTTTCTCCTAAACGAAGCATTGTGATATACAGCAAACAACGCTAGTGTGAAAGTAGCCTTATCTGGTGTGGATCCACCTGGTTCAGTGCAAGCTGGTCTTCAAATAATAGGTGACCTGGCTTTCTCTTTACTACTGTATATGTGCATCTATTAAATGCAACAATTCTGGCGTTTTGCCCAGCTATTCCCACTTGCCTTATGGCAGTGGCAAGTGGGGTAATATTTGTGGCTTAATGTCACCTTTGTATTTTCAGGTGTCATCAAGCCTAGGAGTTAGTAATTGAGAGGCATCTATAAAACACCTCTCCATTACTTACCCCATAGTCATATTGAAAATATAAAAACATCCTTTATTTGAAATAAAAGTCCAAACCCTGTTTTACAAACTCATTTAAAAAACAAAGTAATACGCACCTTACACCCATTCCATTGAAGCTTTTGTTACATTGTAAAAACAGAAAATAATAAACCATGATACTCCCCTTATGACAAATCCATTGAAGCCATTGTCCCCTGTAAAAAAAACCTGAAAATGATGAACAAAAAAATACTCCTCTTATGGCCATTCCATTGAAATCCTTTTCCCCTGTAATAAACAACTATATCCCACACCTGTCCGAAGTGAAGATGTCCCAAGTCATAATCCATGTCTGCAATATGTGGTTTACAATCTGGAAGGTTCCATGATGCGACTGTCCTGGATGAAAACCATGGGAGAATGAAATGCTGTGAGCAAAGCATCGGTGACTAACACGGACATCATCAAGGTTACTGCAGGTCACTGATGCTGCATTCCCACAGGCACTTCACTGTGAACAGGGACAATGAACTCTTAGAGATCACTACTGTTCATAATCCTGGCTCACAGTAAAGTGCCGTTGGGAATTTAGTCTCGCCGACATGGATTACAACATGGCACATCTTCACTTCGGACAGGGGAGGCATATGGTTGCTTATTATTTTTCATTTTTTACAGTGAACAAGGGCTTTAACGCAATGGGCATAAGTTGTCTATTTTTGTTCTTTATTATTTTCTGTTTTTTTTTACAGGGAACAGGGGTTCATTTGATTGGGTGTAAGGTGAGTGTTATGATTGTTTAATATTTAATGTTTTTTTACAGATGACAAGGGCTTCGATTGAATGGGAGTAAGGTAAGCATAACATTTATTTTTAAATACATTTGTAAAACGGTGTGGATTTTTATTTCAAATAAAATACTTAATTCTGGGTGTTTTTTATTTTCAGTATGACTATGGAGTTAGTAATGGAAAGGCATCTAATAGATGCCTTTCCATTACTAGCTCTTCGGCTTGATGTCACCTGACAATATAAAGGTGACATCAACCCCACAAATATTACCCCACTTGCCACCACCACAGGGCAAGTTGGTTGAGCCAGGCAAAGCACTATAATTGGCACATCTAATAAATGTACCTTTTTCTGGGGTGGCTGCAGGCTGCTATTTTAGGCTGGGGGACCAACATACATGTCCCCTTACCAGCCTGAGAATACCAGTTCCCAGATGTCTGCTTTAGCTTGGCTTGATGGCAAAAATAGGAGGACCCCACACCATTTTTTCTTTCAGTAATTAAAAAAATGGGGTTTGCCAATTCTGTTCTTGATAATGATCCATGATAAAGCTGACAGCTGTTTTGCAGCCTACAGCTGTCAGTTTTGCCAGCACTGGTTATCAAATAAAACCCAACGTCATTTTTTTAATTTATTTATAGCACAGGCGGTAAGTGATGAATACTCCCATCAGCGTCTAGTGTTTTTCCTGTTATCAGCTACAGCAGGCATAGGCTGATGAGATTAGAGCATTAGCTAACACTAGGGTAGAGCGAAACTGATCGGACAAATTCAAAAATCACCAACTTTCAGCAAAGTCGGGTTTCATGAAACCCGACCCCATCCCAGTGTGGGATCGGCCATGCGGTCGGCGATCTTCACGCCAAAGTCGCGTTTCGTATGATGCATTCAGCGCCATTTCTCAGCCAATGAAGGAGGACACAGAGTGTGGGCAACGTGATGACATAGGTCTCGGTCCCCACCATCTTAGAGAAGGGCATGACAGTGATTGGCTTGCTTACTGCGGCACCACAGGGGGTATAAAGGGGTGTGCACACCAACCGCCATCTTACTTATGCCGATCTTAGCATAGGGAGAGATTGCTGCAGCTTCGTCAGAAGAAGGGCTATAGTTAGGGAGGGAAGATTAACCCCCAAACCGCTTGTGCTGTAGCGATTTCCACTGACCAACACCACCTTTGTTTTGCAGGGACAGTGGAGGCTATATGTTTGTGCATCAGCTCTGTAGCTTATTAGGCTGCCTTATAAGGCTCCCTGATAGCTGCATTGCTGTTTGCACCGCTGCTGTGCAAACCAACTACTTTTTTAAAAGCAAAAATCCTGTTGCTCCTTTCTGCAGTTATCTTGTTTATTTGTCCACACTTTTGTGTGCAGCAGTCCTTTTTGTTGCTGCCATACTTGTCCTGAGGTCATTGTAGGGAGGTTGAAATTGTACTACAGTCCTTGGATTATTTTCAGATATCTTCCAGCCACTTTCTGCCACTTACATTGTGTTGTGTTACACACTGTGCCTGAGTTGTGGTGCTGTCTCCCCCCAAAAAAAGTGAGATTGAAATTCTCACAAAGAGGATATACCTCAGTCCTCTTAGTTTGTGGTGTATCAGCCAGCCACTTGCTGCCTCTCACATTGCGTTGTAAAATACTCTGGGTCAGAATTTGGGTTCAGTCTCCCCCCAAAAAAAGTGAGATTGAAATTCTCACAAAGTGGATATACCTCAGTCCTCTTAGTTTGTGGTGATTTAGCCAGCCACATGCTGCCACTCACATTGCGTTGAAAAAAACAGAGGGCCTGAGTTTGGGTTCAGTCTCCCCCCCCAAGAAAAGTGAGATTGAAAATCTCACAAAGTGGATATACCTCAGTCTTCTTAGTTTGTGGTGTATCAGCCAGCCACTTGCTGCCACTCACATTGCGTTGAAAAAAACAGAGGGCCTGAGTTTGGGTTCAGTCTCCCCCATGAAAAAGTGATATTGAAAATCTCACAAAGGGAATAAACCTCAGTCCTTTTAGTTTGTGGTGTATCAGCCAGCCACTTGCTGCCACTCACATTGCATTGTAAAATACACTGGGCCTGAGTTTGGGTTCAGTCTCCCCCCAAAAAAAGTGAGATTGAAAATCTCACAAAGTGAATAAACCTCAGTCCTCTTAGTTTGTGGTGTATCAGCCAGTCACTTGCTGCTGTAGCGCCCCCACTGCCGCAGGGCCGAGGGATACCCGGTACCGGGCCTCTGAGTCTCTGCTCTGGGGTTGTCATGGTGGCTAGACCCGGTCCGTGACCCTGCTGAGGGGCGCACAATGATAGATGTGGATGTGGATTCTACTGAGTGCAAATTCTGAACAATAGTTTAACATTGCCTTTAAGGACGTACTCGCTAAATCCACTAAAGACCTTCTTATATCACATATAAGGCTAATTAACTGTTATGCATTCTCCTACTTTACGTCTGCAGGACCGCCTGTCCTAACTGCTCCAGACCTACTGCCTCTCCTTTCTGTTACAGGACCGCTCCTTTCCGCCCGAGCCTACTGTCCTTCCACTACTATACACAGTATAGAACATATCATTTTTCTTTCAGTTTAAGATCACTGAGCCATCCCCATATCGCTCCTAAGAGGACTCACCACTAACCCCTACGGGTTCACTTCCTGTCCTCATTCTTCTATTAACATTATTGAATATTTCTTACAATCAACTAGTTAGTTACATTTAACTTTCACATATCAACATCATCAATACTTTCTTTTCAAGACATTATTGCCATTCAACCATCTTAAGGCAACACTGTTCATAAGTGCAGGATGTGAACATCCCCTTTAAGAGGGGACCAAGTCTCTATGAGGTAGTGCAACTTCTCAAGCCGCAAGTCCGTATGCAGCAAGGACTCCAGTGCAGGTTCCAAGAACCATATCTTCGCAAAGAGTCCGTCTTTTATGTAAAACCAGTAGAGAGCACCTTTAAGAAGGTGCAAACTATATACAAGGAGTTTGTATCATGCATTGTTCATGATTCAGCAGTTCTTTGATAACTCGTGCAAAACGTAGAAAACAAACAAAAACAATAGGGATCCCGGGTCAACAAAGGGATCCCTTTAAGAGTAACCCTAAACGGGTTTTAGCAGCAAAACAGCAAGGAAACAAACAGTTAACTATTTACAGTTTCAGGTTTCCGAGGTTTAGTTGGACGGCTTCCAGGGCTGCACCTGGCACTTAACCCCTCTTGGCCCGGGAAGGGTGAAGTCCAGGGTTGCACCCAGTGCTGGACAAATGCCGTTAATCCGTATTTCATGTACGGTTTGGTCATGCACAGCGATGGAGGTCTGCGCAGCTTGAGTAGGGGCATTTGCTGCAGCAGAGGTAGCGGCTGCTGCAAGATCAGTCACTGGAACGGAGTCAGCAGCTGTGGCACTAGCAGTCGCGGGAGTGGTGTCAGTCATCAGGGCAGGGTCGTCCTTCATACCTGCTTCAGATGCGGTCCCTCCGATGCCGATCTGCTCCGTCTCCGCTGGGGTCTGGAACGCTAGTTGCAGGGCCTTGCGCTGCGGCGTTATCATCTCCGTTTGCAGCACCTCGCTTTCCGGCAGGGCCTTGCTTTCTGGCTTCGGAGCGCTGGAACTTCTTTCTTGCTCCGGACCAGACGAGGCTGCCAACAGATGTCTGGTGAGGCTTCCGATGATGGTCTTCTTCCACCCAGCCTCAGTGTTCAGCTGCGTCTGCAGGAGTTGGTGGATCAGCTCGTCCGCTCCGGTCTGCAGGAGGTCACCGTCAACTGTGAAGGTCTGGCTGCGGTGCCTCTCCGGGTAGCTGGGGGAGTCCTCGGCTCCGACCTCACGCTCCGGCTCCTGGCGGCTGGCCATGGCGTCCTCCATGTCGCTGACTTCTTCTTCCTGGTCCTTTTCCCGCTCTCTCCTTCGTGGGCGGTTTCGCTTCCGTTGTCTCCGCCCCCCATTGAGGATCAGTAGGCGGATCTTGGCTGCTGACGGACACGTCCTCAAGGGGCAGAAATATTTAGACTGGGCGGCCATTGTCTTTCGCGCTCTCCAGCTCGTCTACGCCCACTCCACGCCCTTCTTCTTCTCCTGCGCTCTCCTTAGCGCTGTAATGGTGGCAGTTTTGGCGGGAACTTCTGGCGGCAAGTGGCAATACACAGTCTTTGCAATAAGTCACAGTCCAAGCAAAATAAATCACAATTCCAAGGCACACATGACCTGATCTTTAGGCTTAAGTAGATCCTGTTCGTGACGCCAAGATGTAGCGCCCCCACTGCCGCAGGGCCGAGGGGTACCCGGTACCGGGCCTCTGAGTCTCTGCTCTGGGGTTGTCACGGTGGCTAGACCCGGTCCGTGACCCTGCTGAGGGGCGCACAATGATAGATGTGGATGGTGGTGGTGGTGCGGTGCAGTAAATAACGAGGACACCAGGTTGCAGTCTCTTTACCTCTTTACTGAAGGCTTCTGGGTCCTCAGTCCGGAATACGGTTAGCCGGGCTGCGCAAGTCCGGCCAGTCCGACGGCACCTCCAGAGTTCCCTTTGCAGGTGGAAATCTGTGCCTTCCTTCTAGCGCTTATGTGTTGTAGTCCTCCCCTGCTGTGCTTACGGGATAGTCCCCACAACTGTTGTGTCTGTTTCTCGTGTTCCCTCACAACAACTCGATTCTGATGTTCTTCTTCTTCTCGTCCCCCAGATCTTATGGTAGGACGCACCCGTATGACGGGAAGGCTCGGAGCTCTTCCGGGACCCTAGAGTCGCCCCTCTCCACAAGTTGCCCCCTATGTCTGCGTAGGTGATGTAGGTGAGACAGCCAGCCTATAGCTCTCTGCCCTGCCGTTGGTTTGAAGTAATGCTTAGAGCCCTGTACTTCCTCGGTGTTCCGGCCACCGGTTATTTACGCCTCAGTAGGATGTTGCCTCGGTCTAACAGCATGACTCCTACTGGTATTTCTCCCTGTTGCGTTGATCTCGTTTCTCACTCAGCACAATAAATCTCGCTTCTTGTCCTTTCTTAGGGCACCGCCGCTATGAAGTGCAGGCGCGGTCCCGCAGCTTTCTCTCTGTTTGCCAGGCCTCTGTCAGGATCCCACCCCTGACAGGGACCCTACCGAATCTTCCCCTACAACACCCTCTGCCACAAGGTGTTGCCTGGTTCCAACCCAGTCAGCGTTCTTCCTAACTTCCTGCCTAACCCCCAGTTTTACCAGACTGTGAGGAGTGGCCTAATGAATAGTACCCTTAGCTCCCCCTGGAGGCCAGACTGTGAAATGTATTGGTGTATGTGATACCTGGTCAGATGAACTCCTTCAGTGCCATCAGATGTACCATAGCCCCCCTTAGTGGCGGAGCTACAGTACTGCAACGACCAGGACTCTGGGGTGCTGCACTCCCCCCCGTTAAATCCAGTACTCCTGGACTGGGAAGAAAACAACAATACATGTCAGCAAAAAGACATACAATTTTGAAAATGCAAGTACAAGTCAACTTTTTAACAGAGCTTCCCTTTATGGGAGGTGAGGACACTTGAACGTTACAAACATGGTTAAATACTTTTTAAATAACTTTTCTTACCCAACCGGGTATTCTACTGAGTGCAAATTCTGAACAATAGTTTAACATTGCCTTTAAGGACGTACTCGCTAAATCCACTAAAGACCTTCTTATATCACATATAAGGCTAATTAACTGTTATGCATTCTCCTACTTTACGTCTGCAGGACCGCCTGTCCTAACTGCTCCAGACCTACTGCCTCTCCTTTTTGTTACAGGACCGCTCCTTTCCGCCCGAGCCTACTGTCCTTCCACTACTATACACAGTGTAGAACATATCATTTTTCTTTCAGTTTAAGATCACTGAGCCATCCCCATATGGCTCCTAAGAGGACTCACCACTAACCCCTACGGGTTCACTTCCTGTCCTCATTCTTCTATTAACATTATTGAACATTTCTTACAATCAACTAGTTAGTTACATTTAACTTTCACATATCAACATCATCAATACTTTCTTTTCAAGACATTATTGCCATTCAACCATCTTAAGGCAACACTGTTCATAAGTGCAGGATGTGAACATCCCCTTTAAGAGGGGACCAAGTCTCTATGAGGTAGTGCAACTTCTCAAGCCGCAAGTCCGTATGCAGCAAGGACTCCAGTGCAGGTTCCAAGAACCGTATCTTCGCAAAGAGTCCGTCTTTTATGTAAAACCAGTAGAGAGCACCTTTAAGAAGGTGCAAACTATATACAAGGAGTTTGTATCATGCATTGTTCATGATTCAGCAGTTCTTTGATAACTCGTGCAAAACGTAGAAAACAAACAAAAACAATAGGGATCCCGGGTCAACAAAGGGATCCCTTTAAGAGTAACCCTAAACGGGTTTTAGCAGCAAAACAGCAAGGAAACAAACAGTTAACTATTTACAGTTTCAGGTTTCCGAGGTTTAGTTGGACGGCTTCCAGGGCTGCACCTGGCACTTAACCCCTCTTGGCCCGGGAAGGGTGAAGTCCAGGGTTGCACCCAGTGCTGGACAAACGCCGTTAATCCGTCTTTCATGTACGGTTAGGTCATGCACAGCGATGGAGGTCTGCGCAGCTTGAGTAGGGGCATTTGCTGCAGCAGAGGTAGCGGCTGCTGCAAGATCAGTCACTGGAACGGAGTCAGCAGCTGTGGCACTAGCAGTCGCGGGAGTGGTGTCAGTCATCAGGGCAGGGTCGTCCTTCATACCTGCTTCAGATGCGGTCCCTCAGATGCCGATCTGCTCCGTCTCCGCTGGGGTCTGGAACGCTAGTTGCAGGGCCTTGCGCTGCGGCGTTATCATCTCCGTTTGCAGCACCTCGCTTTCCGGCAGGGCCTTGCTTTCTGGCTTCGGAGCGCTGGAACTTCTTTCTTGCTCCGGACCAGACGAGGCTGCCAACAGATGTCTGGTGAGACTTCCGATGATGGTCTTCTTCCACCCGGCCTCAGTGTTCAGCTGCGTCTGCAGGAGTTGGTGGATCAGCTCGTCCGCTCTGGTCTGCAGGAGGTCACCGTCAACTGTGGAGGTCTGGCTGCGGTTCCTCTCCGGGTAGCTGGGGGAGTCCTCGGCTCCGACCCCACGCTCCGGCTCCTGGCGGCTGGCCATGGCGTCCTCCATGTCGCTGACTTCTTCTTCCTGGTCCTTTTCCCGCTCTCTCCTCCGTGGGCGGTTTCGCTTCTGTTGTCTCCGCCCCCCATTGAGGATCAGTAGGTGGATCTCGGCTGCTGACGGACACGTCCTCAAGGGGCAGAAATATTTAGACTGGGCGGCCATTGTCTTTCGCGCTCTCCAGCTCGTCTACGCCCACTCCACGCCCTTCTTCTTCTCCTGCGCTCTCCTTAGCGCTGTAATGGTGGCAGTTTTGGCGGGAACTTCTGGCGGCAAGTGGCAATACACAGTCTTTGCAATAAGTCACAGTCCAAGCAAAATAAATCACAATTCCAAGGCACACATGACCTGATCTTTAGGCTTAAGTAGATCCTGTTCGTGACGCCAAGATGTAGCGCCCCCACTGCCGCAGGGCCGAGGGGTACCCGGTACCGGGCCTCTGAGTCTCTGCTCTGGGGTTGTCACGGTGGCTAGACCCGGTCCGTGACCCTGCTGAGGGGCGCACAATGATAGATGTGGATGGTGGTGGTGGTGCGGTGCAGTAAATAACGAGGACACCAGGTTGCAGTCTCTTTACCTCTTTACTGAAGGCTTCTGGGTCCTCAGTCCGGAATACGGTTAGCCGGGCTGCGCAAGTCCGGCCAGTCCGACGGCACCTCCAGAGTTCCCTTTGCAGGTGGAAATCTGTGCCTTCCTTCTAGCGCTTATGTGTTGTAGTCCTCCCCTGCTGTGCTTACGGGATAGTCCCCACAACTGTTGTGTCTGTTTCTCGTGTTCCCTCACAACAACTCGATTCTGATGTTCTTCTTCTTCTCGTCCCCCAGATCTTATGGTAGGACGCACCCGTATGACGGGAAGGCTCGGAGCTCTTCCGGGACCCTAGAGTCGCCCCTCTCCACAAGTTGCCCCCTATGTCTGCGTAGGTGATGTAGGTGAGACAGCCAGCCTATAGCTCTCTGCCCTGCCGTTGGTTTGAAGTAATGCTTAGAGCCCTGTACTTCCTCGGTGTTCCGGCCACCGGTTATTTACGCCTCAGTAGGATGTTGCCTCAGTCTAACAGCACGACTCCTACTGGTATTTCTCCCTGTTGCGTTGATCTCGTTTCTCACTCAGCACAATAAATCTCGCTTCTTGTCCTTTCTTAGGGCACCGCCGCTATGAAGTGCAGGCGCGGTCCCGTAGCTTTCTCTCTGTTTGCCAGGCCTCTGTCAGGATCCCACCCCTGACAGGGACCCTACCGAATCTTCCCCTACAACACCCTCTGCCACAAGGTGTTGCCTGGTTCCAACCCAGTCAGCGTTCTTCCTAACTTCCTGCCTAACCCCCAGTTTTACCAGACTGTGAGGAGTGGCCTAATGAATAGTACCCTTAGCTCCCCCTGGAGGCCAGACTGTGAAATGTATTGGTGTATGTGATACCTGATCAGATGAACTCCTTCAGTGCCATCAGATGTACCATAGCCCCCCTTAGTGGCGGAGCTACAGTACTGCAACGACCAGGACTCTGGGGTGCTGCACTCCCCCCCGTTAAATCCAGTACTCCTGGACTGGGAAGAAAACAACAATACATGTCAGCAAAAAGACATACAATTTTGAAAATGCAAGTACAAGTCAACTTTTTAACAGAGCTTCCCTTTATGGGAGGTGAGGACACTTGAACGTTACAAACATGGTTAAATACTTTTTAAATAACTTTTCTTACCCAACCGGGTATTCTACTGAGTGCAAATTCTGAACAATAGTTTAACATTGCCTTTAAGGACGTACTCGCTAAATCCACTAAAGACCTTCTTATATCACATATAAGGCTAATTAACTGTTATGCATTCTCCTACTTTACGTCTGCAGGACCGCCTGTCCTAACTGCTCCAGACCTACTGCCTCTCCTTTCTGTTACAGGACCGCTCCTTTCCGCCCGAGCCTACTGTCCTTCCACTACTATACACAGTGTAGAACATATCATTTTTCTTTCAGTTTAAGATCACTGAGCCATCCCCATATGGCTCCTAAGAGGACTCACCACTAACCCCTACGGGTTCACTTCCTGTCCTCATTCTTCTATTAACATTATTGAACATTTCTTACAATCAACTAGTTAGTTACATTTAACTTTCACATATCAACATCATCAATACTTTCTTTTCAAGACATTATTGCCATTCAACCATCTTAAGGCAACACTGTTCATAAGTGCAGGATGTGAACATCCCCTTTAAGAGGGGACCAAGTCTCTATGAGGTAGTGCAACTTCTCAAGCCGCAAGTCCGTATGCAGCAAGGACTCCAGTGCAGGTTCCAAGAACCGTATCTTCGCAAAGAGTCCGTCTTTTATGTAAAACCAGTAGAGAGCACCTTTAAGAAGGTGCAAACTATATACAAGGAGTTTGTATCATGCATTGTTCATGATTCAGCAGTTCTTTGATAACTCGTGCAAAACGTAGAAAACAAACAAAAACAATAGGGATCCCGGGTCAACAAAGGGATCCCTTTAAGAGTAACCCTAAACGGGTTTTAGCAGCAAAACAGCAAGGAAACAAACAGTTAACTATTTACAGTTTCAGGTTTCCGAGGTTTAGTTGGACGGCTTCCAGGGCTGCACCTGGCACTTAACCCCTCTTGGCCCGGGAAGGGTGAAGTCCAGGGTTGCACCCAGTGCTGGACAAACGCCGTTAATCCGTCTTTCATGTACGGTTAGGTCATGCACAGCGATGGAGGTCTGCGCAGCTTGAGTAGGGGCATTTGCTGCAGCAGAGGTAGCGGCTGCTGCAAGATCAGTCACTGGAACGGAGTCAGCAGCTGTGGTACTAGCAGTCGCGGGAGTGGTGTCAGTCATCAGGGCAGGGTCGTCCTTCATACCTGCTTCAGATGCGGTCCCTCAGATGCCGATCTGCTCCGTCTCCGCTGGGGTCTGGAACGCTAGTTGCAGGGCCTTGCGCTGCGGCGTTATCATCTCCGTTTGCAGCACCTCGCTTTCCGGCAGGGCCTTGCTTTCTGGCTTCGGAGCGCTGGAACTTCTTTCTTGCTCCGGACCAGACGAGGCTGCCAACAGATGTCTGGTGAGACTTTCGATGATGGTCTTCTTCCACCCGGCCTCAGTGTTCAGCTGCGTCTGCAGGAGTTGGTGGATCAGCTCGTCCGCTCTGGTCTGCAGGAGGTCACCGTCAACTGTGGAGGTCTGGCTGCGGTTCCTCTCCGGGTAGCTGGGGGAGTCCTCGGCTCCGACCCCACGCTCCGGCTCCTGGCGGCTGGCCATGGCGTCCTCCATGTCGCTGACTTCTTCTTCCTGGTCCTTTTCCCGCTCTCTCCTCCGTGGGCGGTTTCGCTTCTGTTGTCTCCGCCCCCCATTGAGGATCAGTAGGTGGATCTCGGCTGCTGACGGACACGTTCTCAAGGGGTAGAAATATTTAGACTGGGCGGCCATTGTCTTTCGCGCTCTCCAGCTCATCTACGCCCACTCCACGCCCTTCTTCTTCTCCTGCGCTCTCCTTAGCGCTGTAATGGCGGCGGTTTTGGCGGGAACTTCTGGCGGCAAGTGGCAATACACAGTCTTTACAATAAGTCACAGTCCAAGCACAATAAATCACAATTCCAAGGCACACATGACCTGATTCTTTAGGCTTAAGTAGATCCTGTTCATGACACCAAGTTGTAGCGCCCCCACTGCCGCAGGGCCGAGGGGTACCCGGTACCGGGCCTCTGAGTCTCTGCTCTGGGGTTGTCACGGTGGCTACACCCGGTCCGTGACCCTGCTGAGGGGCGCACAATGATAGATGTGGATGGTGGTGGTGGTGCGGTGCAGTAAATAACGAGGACACCAGGTTGCAGTCTCTTTACCTCTTTACTGAAGGCTTCTGGCTCCTCAGTCCGGAATACAGTTAGCCGGGCTGCGCAAGTCCGGCCAGTCCGATGGCACCTCCAGAGTTCCCTTTGCAGGTGGAAATCTGTGCCTTCCTTCTAGCGCTTATGTGTTGTGGTCCTCCCCTGCTGCGCTTACAGGATAGTCCCCACAACTGTTGTGTCTGTTTCTCGTGTTCCCTCACAACAACTCGATTCTGATGTTCTTCTTCTTCTCGTCCCCCAGATCTTATGGTAGGACGCACCCGTATGACGGGAAGGCTCGGAGCTCTTCCGGGACCCTAGAGTCGCCCCTCTCCACAAGTTGCCCCCTATGTCTGCGTAGGTGATGTAGGTGAGACAGCCAGCCTATAGCTCTCTGCCCTGCCGTTGGTTTGAAGTAATGCTTAGAGCCCTGTACTTCCTCGGCGTTCCGGCCACCGGTTATTTACGCCTCAGTGGGATGTTGCCTCGGTCTAACAGCACGACTCCTACTGGTATTTCTCCCTGTTGCGTTGATCTCGTTTCTCACTCAGCACAATAAATCTCGCTTCTTGTCCTTTCTTAGGGCACCGCTGCTATGAAGTGCAGGCGCGGTCCCGTAGCTTTCTCTCTGTTTGCCAGGCCTCTGTCAGGATCCCACCCCTGACAGGGACCCTACCGAATCTTCCCCTACAACACCCTCTGCCACAAGGTGTTGCCTGGTTCCAACCCAGTCAGCGTTCTTCCTAACTTCCTGCCTAACCCCCAGTTTTACCAGACTGTGAGGAGTGGCCTAATGAATAGTACCCTTAGCTCCCCCTGGAGTCCAGACTGTGAAATGTATTGGTGTATGTGATACCTGGTCAGATGAACTCCTTCAGTGCCATCAGACGTACCATAGCCCCCCTTAGTGGCGGAGCTACAGTACTGCAACGACCAGGACTCTGGGGCGCTGCACTGCCACTCACATTTCATTGTAAAATACACAGGGCCTGAGTTTGGGTTCAGTCTCCCCCCAAAAAAAGTGAGATTGAAAATCTCACAAAGTGGATAAACCTCAGTCCTCTTAGTTTGTGGTGTAATAGCCAGCCACTTGCTGCCACTCACATTGCATTGTAAAATACACAGGGCCTGAGTTTGGGTTCCGTCTCCCCCCAAAAATTGAGATTGAAATTCGCACAAAGTGGATATACCACAGTCCTCTTAGTTTGTGGTGTATCAGCCAGCCACTTGCTGCCTCTCACATTGCCTTGTAAAATACACAGGGCCTGAGTGTGGGTTCAGTCACCCCCATGAAAAAGTGAGATTGAAAATCTCACAAATTGGATATACCTCAGTCCTCTTAGTTTGTGGAGTATCAGCCAGCCACTTGCTGCCACTCACATTGCGTTGTAAAATACACAGGGCCTGAGTTTGGGTTCAGTCTCCCCCCCAA
Organism: Ranitomeya variabilis; assembly: GCF_051348905.1. Taxonomy (NCBI): domain Eukaryota; kingdom Metazoa; phylum Chordata; class Amphibia; order Anura; family Dendrobatidae; genus Ranitomeya; species Ranitomeya variabilis. Next base: position 294,691,097 of record NC_135236.1, on the reverse strand, counting down.
GAAAGTGAGATTGAAAATCTCACAAATTGGATATACCTCAGTCCTCTTAGTTTGTGGTGTATCAGCCAGCCACTTGCTGACACTCACATTGCGTTGTAAAATACACAGGGCCTGAGTTTGGGTTCAGTCTCCCCCCCAAGAAAGTGAGATTGAAAATCTCACAAAGTGGATATACCTCAGTCCTCTTAGTGTGTGGTGTATCAGCCAGCCACTTGCTGCCACTCACATTACATTGTAAAATACACAGGGCCTGAGTTTGGGTTCCATCTCCCCCCAAAAATTAAGATTGAAATTCGCACAAAGTGGATATACCACAGTCCTCTTAGTTTGTGGTGTATCAGCCAGCCACTTGCTGCCACTCACATTGCATTGTAAAATACACTGGGCCTGAGTGTGGGTTCAGTCTCCCCCATGAAAAAGTGAGATTGAAAATCTCACAAATTGGATATACCTCAGTCCTCTTAGTTTGTGGAGTATCAGCCAGCCACTTGCTGCCACTCACATTGCGTTGTAAAATACACAGGGCCTGAGTTTGGGTTCAGTCTCCCCCCAGAAAAAGTGAGATAGAAATTCTCACAAAGTGGATAAACCTCAGTCCTCTTAGTTTGTGGTGTATCAGCCAGCCACTTGCTGACACTCACATTGCGTTGTAAAAAACACAGGGCCTGAGTTTGGGTTCAGTCTCCCCCCAAAAAAAGTGAGATTGAAATTCTCACAAAGTGGCTATACCTCAGTCCTCTTAGTTTGTGGGGTATCAGTCAGCCACTTGCTGCCACTCACATTGCGTTGTAAAATACACAGGGCCTGAGTTTGGGTTCAGTCTCCCCCCCAAGAAAGTGAGATTGAAAATCTCACAAAGTGGATATACCTCAGTCCTCTTAGTTTGTGGTGTATCAGCCAGCCACTTGCTGCCACTCACATTGCATTGTAAAATACACAGGGCCTGAGTTTGGGTTCCATCTCCCCCCAAAAATTAAGATTGAAATTCGCACAAAGTGGATATACCACAGTCCTCTTAGTTTGTGGTGCATCAGCCAGCCACTTGCTTCCTCTCACATTGCCTTTTAAAATACACAGTGCCTGAGTGTGGGTTCAGTCTCCTCCACGAAAAAGTGAGATTGAAAATCTCACAAATTGGATATACCTCAGTCCTCTTAGTTTGTGGAGTATCAGCCAGCCACTTGCTGCCACTCACATTGCGTTGTAAAATACACAGGGCCTGAGTTTGGGTTCAGTCTCCCCCCAGAAAAAGTGAGATAGAAATTCTCACAAAGTGGATAAACCTCAGTCCTCTTAGTTTGTGGTGTATCAGCCAGCCACTTGCTGACACTCACATTGCATTGTAAAAAACACAGGGCCTGAGTTTGGGTTCAGTCTCCCCCCAAAAAAAGTGAGATTGAAAATCTCACAAAGTGAATAAACCTCAGTCCTCTTAGTTTGTGGTGTCAGCCAGTCACTTGCTGCCACTTACATTGCATTGTAAAATACACAGGGCCTGAGTTTGGGTTCAGTCTCCCCCCAAAAAAAGTGAGATTGAAAATCTCACAAAGTGGATAAACCTCAGTCCTCTTAGTTTGTGGTGTATTAGCCAGCCACTTGCTGCCACTCACATTGCATTGTAAAATACACTGGGCCTGAGTTTGGGTTCAGTCTCCCCCCAAAAATGTGAGATTGAAAATCTCACAAAGTGGATAAACCTCAGTCCTCTTATTTTGTGGTTGTGTCAGCCAGCCACTTGCTGCCACTCACATTGCATTGTAAAATACACAGGGCCTGAGTTTGGATTCCGGCTCCCCCCAAAAATTGAGATTGAAATTCGCACAAAGTGGATATACCACAGTCCTCTTAGTTTGTGGTGTATCAGCCAGCCACTTGCTGCCTCTCACATTGCCTTGTAAAATACACAGGGCCTGAGTGTGGGTTCAGTCTCCCCCACAAAAAAGTGAGATTGAAAATCTCACAAATTGGATATACCTCAGTCCTCTTAGTTTGTGGAGTATCAGCCAGCCACTTGCTGCCACTCACATTGCGTTGTAAAATACACAGGGCCTGAGTTTGGGTTCAGTCTCCCCCCAGAAAAAGTGAGATTGAAATTCTCACAAAGTGGATAAACCTCAGTCCTCTTAGTTTGTGGTGTATCAGCCAGCCACTTGCTGCCACTTACATTGTGTTGTGTTATACACTGGGCCTGAGTTGTTGTGCAGTCTCCCACACAAAAAAGGGAGATTTAAATTGCCAATAAGTTTATATACACATTCTACCTTGTTTTACAGTACCATATAATGGTTGTTATTTTGGTTAGATTTTCCCAAAAATGAGGAAGTCTGGTGGAAGAGGCCATGGGCTGTTGTTGCCAACTGATACTGATGGTGGTGGTGGTGCATCTGGTGGTAGTGGGAAAAGCAAAATAGCAGCTAAGGCTGGAGGAGTTGAGCCTGCGTCATCGTCTGCCTACACAAGGTCTCGAAGGCTCCCTTATCTGGGAGTAGGAAAACCGCTTTTAAAGCCGGAGCAGCAGGAAAAAGTTTTGGCTTTCCTTGCTGACTCAGCCTATAGCTCTTTCGCCTCCTCTTCCGACAGTTCGAAATATAAAAGCAGCAAGTCGTCAGTGGATGCTCCCGGTCAGGAACAAGTCACTTCCTTGTGTCCTTCACCCAAATCTAAAGTGAAGGATGCGGCAGGCGACACTACAGTTTACTCCATGGAGCTCTTTACACATACCGTGCCTGGGTTAGAAAGGGAAATTGTTAACAGCCCATTACAAGATGAATCGGACATGGAGTGCACTGATGCACAGCCATAGCTAGATTATTATGCTGTTCCATTGACTCAGATCACTACATTGCCCTCGCAGTGTACTGAGCCAGAAACTGACCCTGATGAGACTATGGTGCCCCATCCCGAACGCTATAGCACCTTACACGGTGACACAGAGAAAAGTGCACATGACATTGAAGAGGAGGTGATAGATGACCTAGTTGTTGACCCAGATTGGCAGCCATTGGGGGAAGAGGGTGCCGGTGACAGTAGCTCAGAAGCGGAGGAGGATGATCTGCAGCAGCCATCAACATCACAACAGCTTTCATCTGGCAGGCCTGTCTCAGGCCAAAAAAGTTTGTCAACCAAAAAAAACAGTTTTAGGACAGCGTGGCCATCCGGTGAAAGTAGCACAGTGTACAATGCCTGAAAAGGTATTGCATAGTAGGAAGAGTGGAGTGTGGCAATTTTTTAACCAAGATCCGAATGATCAGTGCAAAGTTATCTGTAAGAAGTGCTCAAAGACCTTTAGCAGAGGGAAGAATCCCTTAAATTTAAATACAACGTGCATGCGTAGACATTTAACCAGCATGCACTTGCAAGCCTGGACTAACTACCAAACGTCCTGTACCGTTGGTGCACCTGCGCAGAATGAAGGTAGTCAGCAACGCTACATTGTTTCCCTCACTGTAAGCCCACCAGTTAGGACACCACCAGCAGCAAATGTGGAGGTATCGTCGCAATGCCAAAGCAGTCAGGGAATCACAAGGTTTTTGGTAGGAAACACTGTGTGTAGGTCAACATCAAGAATACCATCACCAACCCTCTCTGAATCGGCCATGTCCACCACCACCACTGCTAGTTCCACCATATGCACCTCTCCAGTCCAGCTCACCCTACAAGAGACTCTCGTTAGGAAAAGAAACTACTCATTCTCTCATCCGCGTACACAGGGTTTGAATGCTCACATTGCTAGACTAATCTCGTTAGAGATGATGCCCTACCGGTTGGTTGAAAGCGAAGCTTTCAAAGCCCTGATGGCCTACGCAGTACCACGCTATGACCTACCCAGTCGACACTTCTTTGCTAGAAAAGCCTTCCCAGCCCTCCACCAGCATGTCAAAGACCGCATTGTCCATGCACTGAGGCAATCAGTCAGTAGAAAGGTGCACCTCACAACAGATGCATGGACTAGTAGGCATGGCCAGGGACGTTACATGTCCATCACGGCGCACTGGGTTAATGTGGTGGATGCAGGGTCCACAGGGGACAGCCATAGTGGGACAGTTCTGCCTAGCCCATGGTCTAGGAAACAGTTGGCTGTAGGCATTTGCCCCTCCCTCCTCCTCCAGAAGAGAGAGCTCGTCTACAGAGCGCAGTCGCACGACCACTCCATCCGCAGCTGCAGCAGGAGTCCCATTATGGAACAGCTAGTGGTAAGCCTATAAACATAAGGATGAATGACTTCAGGGAGATCAAAACATCCAACACCGCAGAGACACCATCACGTGTTTCTCAACGCAGTGATCCAGAACACTGCCCCCATCCCTAAAGGGAAATATGCAAATGCATGTAGAAAAGCCGCGGAGACACCATCACGACGTGTTTCTCAATTCAGGCAATGAATAGCCAGGTGTTTCACCGAAACAGCTGTCTGTGGATAGATACCATGTTTTGGCATAGGTGGTTTTCCTTTCTTGGATGCTGCCCTTCTCGTGGTTGTTCCTTCCCGGTGAAAGACCTGGCTATTCATTGCTTGCATTGAGAAACACGTGATGGTGTCTCCGTGGCTTTTCTACATGCATTTGCATATTTCCCTTTAGGGATGGGGGCAGTGTTCTGGATCACTCCGTTGAGAAACACGTGATGGTGTCTCCGCGGTGTTGGATGTTTTGATCTCCCCGAGGTCATTCATCCTTATGTTTATAGTCTTTTCACTAGGCACTGCTCCTAATAGCCAGTTTCCTACTCCACACTGACGAGGGGAAAATACACCGAAACAGCTGTCTGTGGATGGATACCATGTTTTAGCATAGGTGGTTTCCCTTTCTTGGATGCTGCCCTTCCCGTGGTTGTTCCTTCCTGGTGAAAGACCTGGCTATTCATTGCTTGCGTTGAGAAACACTAGCTAGTGGTAAGCGTCAGCAGGCTGTGTTGGAAATTAAGTTTGGGCGACAACAGACACACCGCGGAAGTTCTGGCCGAGTACTTGCAGCAAGAAACTCAGTCATGGCTGGGCAGTGTACATCTTGAGGCTGGCAAGGTAGTCAGTGATAACGTAAGGAATTTTATGGCTGCCATAGCCCTTTCAGAACTGAAACACATACCTTGCCTGGCTCACACCTTGATCCTGGTGGTGCAGTGCTTCCTGAAAAATTATCCGGGGTTACCAGCCCTGCTCCTGAAGGTGCAAAGACTTTGCTCGCACATCCGCCAGTCACCCGTACACTCCAGCCGTATGCTGAACCATCAGCGATCGCTGAGGCTTCCCAAGCACTGCCTAATAATCGACGTTGCAACAAGGTGGAACTCCACACTGCACATGCTTCAGAGGCTGTGCAAACAGAGGCGTGCTGTAATGTATTTGTGGGAGGATACACGGGCAGGCAGTTGAATGGCAGACATGGAGTTGTCAGGTGTGCAGTGGTCCAAGCTACAAGACCTCTGTCAAGTCCTTCAGTGTTTTGAGGAATGCACACGGCTGGTAAATGCAGAGGACTAGTGTTGAGCATTCCGATACCGCAAGTATCGGGTATCGGCCGATACTTGCGGTATCGGAATTCCGATACCGAGATCCGATACTTTTGTGGTATCGGGAATCGGAATCGGAAGTTCCCAGTGTATGGTTCCCAGGGTCTGAAGGAGAGGAAACTCTCCTTCAGGCCCTGGGATCCATATCCATGTAAAAAATAAAGAATTAAAATAAAAAATATTGATATACTCACCTCTCCGGAGGCCCCTGGACATCACCGCTGGTAACCGGCAGCCTGCTTTGCTTAAAATGAGCGCGTTCAGCACCTTCCATGATGTCACGGCTTCTGATTGGTCGCGTGCCGCTTATGTGACCGCCACGCGACCAATCACAAGCCACGACGTAATTCTCAGGTCCTAAATTCCTAGAATTCGGAATTTAGGACCTGAGAATGACATCACGGCTTGTGATTGGTCGCGTGGCGGTCACATGAGCGGCATGCAACCAATCAGAAGCCGTGACATCATGGAAGGCCCTAAACGCGCTCATTTTAAGCAAAGAAGGCTGCCGGTTACCAGCGGTGATGTCCAGGGGCCTCCGGAGAGGTGAGTATATCAATATTTTTTATTTTAATTCTTTATTTTACACAGTAATATGGATCCCAGGGCCTGAAGGAGAGTTTCCTCTCCTTCAGACCCTGGGAACCATCAGGATACCTTCCGATACTTGGTGTCCCATTGACTTGTATTGGTATCGGTATCGGCGATATCCGATACTTTTCGGGTATCGGCCGATACTATCCGATACCGATACTTTCAAGTATCGGACGGTATCGCTCAACACTACAGATGACGCCATCATAAGTATGAGCATCCCACTAATGCGTCTGCTGATGCAAAGTTTGACGCACATTAAGGAGCAGGCGTCTGCAGCCGAGGAGGAGGGAAGTCTTGATGACAGTCAGCCTTTGCCTGCTCAGGGAACTCTCCTGGACGAGGTGGTGGACGAAGATGAGGAGGAGGATGATGGGGATGAATATTTATGGGAGGAGGATGCTTCACAGGGGGCAATAGAAACTGGTGGTGTTGCAAGGTCAGGTACAGGGTTTTTGCGGGAGACAAGTGATGTTGATTTGCAAGAAAGTGCTCCTCAACCCAGCACAAGCAGTGAATTGACACTTGGAACATTGGCTCACATGGCTGAGTATGCCTTGAGTATCCTAAAATGGGACCCCCGCATTATCAAAATGATGACCTATGACGATTACTGGTTGGCCTGCCTCCTGGATCCACGATATAAAGGAAAATTACAAAATATCATGCCACATGAGAACCTTGAGCAAATATTGGCTACCAAACAAGCAACTCTTGTAGACCGTTTGGTTCAGACATTCCCAGCACACAGCGGCAAGATGGTTCTCACTCAAGCTGTAGGGGGCAACATGGCAGAGGTGTTAGACGTGCACAAATCAGAAGTGGCATTGGACAGAGGGGTTTTATGACCAGGTTGTGGAGTGATTTCACAATGACCGCAGACATGACAGGTACTGCTGCATCGATTCAAAGTGACAGGAGACTGTATTTGTCCAGTATGGTTGCGAACTATTTTTCCTCCCTTATCGATGTTCTCCCTCACAGGTCATTCCCCTTTGATTACTGGGCATCTAAAATAGACACCTGGCCTGAATTGGCAGAATATGCATTACAGGAGCTCGCTTGCCCTGCTGCTAGTGTGCTATCAGAAAGAGTCTTCAGTGCTGTTGGTTCAATACTGACCGAAAAAAGGACTCGTCTGGCTACCCAAAATGTTGATGATCTAACCTTCATTAAAATGAGCCAATCATGGATTTCAAATTATTTTGCCCCACCTTTCCCTGCTGACACATAGCTTGCCTGGCCCACTTTTGGGTGACGGCACTGGCACAGGGTCCCTCATAGTACAATGAAGTATCTCTGACGGTGGTGGTGCACAACCAACGTCAGACACACCATTGTAATATGAGGGGCCCTGTGCCAGTACTGCTGCCCACAAGAGAGTGTTCCCCCCAGGTCAAACAGTGCTCTACCATTTGCCAAACTTACCTCTTCCTGCTCCACCACTGTGTAGTCTGTGCTGTTAAATCCTTCAATGGCACTGCCAATACAAATTTTTTTAAATGATAGATGATGGCAAAAATATACAGGGGCCCTGGCCTCCATTTAGACCAGTTAATACTTTGCGCCAACTACCACTGTCTGCTACTCAGCAGAGGAGCCCACCCCTGTACCTAGCTATGCCGCCTGTTTATTTATGAACATTTTTGGGCAGACATTTACCTCACTTTATTTCGGCCTACTAACTGTGTCAGCCACTCCTTACAGTTGTCCTCCACTGAACAAAGCTATGCAGCCTGTGTACTCCTGTAACCGATTCTGAACTGCATGTAGCCTACTTTTTTATTTTAGGCCTACTAAGTCTGTCTGCGCCACTCCTTACAGTTGTCCTCCACTGAACAAAGCTATGCTGCCTGTGTACTCCTGTAACCAATTTTGAACTGCATGTCGCCTACTTTTTTATTTTAGGCCTACTAAGTCTGTCTGCGCCACTCCTTACAGTTGTCCTCCACTGAATAAAGCTATGCCGCCTGTGTATTCCTGTAACCAATGTTGAACTGCATGTAGCCTACTTTTTTATTTTAGGCCTACTAAGTCTGTCTGCACCACTCCTTACAGTTGTCCTCCACTGAACAATGCTGAGCCGCCACTTTACTCCTGTTTCGAATACTAAACTGCATTTGGCCTACTTGTTTGGTTGGGCCTACTAACTGTTTCTGCCCCTCATTACAGCTGTCCTCCACTGCACAAAGCTATGCCGCCTGTATACTCCAGTTACCAATTTTGAACTGCATTTAGCCTACTTTATTATTTTAGGCCTACTAAATTCTGTCTGCACCACTCATTACAGCTGTCCTCCATTGAACAAAGCTATGCTGCCTGTTTACTCCTGTTACCATTTTTGAACTGCTTGGAGCCTACTTTTTTAATGTGGGCCTACAAACTGTGTCTGCGCCACTCATTAAAGCTGTCCTCCATTGAACAAAGCTATGCCACCTGTTTACTCCTGTTACCAGTTTTGAACTGCATTTAGCCTACTTATTTTTTTGGGCCAACTAATTGTCAGCCTCTCATTACAGTTGTCCTCCGCTGAACAAAGCTATGCCACCTGTGTACTCCTGTTACCAATTTTGAACTGCATTTAGCCTACTTTTTTATTTTAGGCCTACATAGTCTGTCTGCGCCACTCCTTGCAGTTGTCCTCCGCTGAACAAAGCTATGCCGCCAGTTTACTCCTGTTACCTATTTTGAACTGCATTTAGCCTACTTACTTTATTGGGCCTACTAATTGTCAGCCTCTCATTACAGTTGTCCTCCACTGAACAAAGCTATGCCGCCAGTTTAGTCCTGTTACTGATTTTGAACTGCATTTAGCCTACTTACTTTATTGGGCCTACTAATTGTCAGCCTCTCATTACAGTTGTCCTCCGCTGAACAAAGCTATGCCGCCTGTTTAGTCCTGTTACCAGTTTTGAACTGCATTTAGCCTACTTTATTATTTGGGCATATATCTGTGTTTCCTCATCATCCTGCCCATTGCCCAGCCACTGCTAGATGACTCTGGTGGTACATTGACCCAGACCACTACATTTCCCTTGCACTACACAGCCAGAATCTGACCGTGCTGAAAGTCAGGTTCCCCTTTCCGCATACTATACCACCTTACACGGGGACAAAGAGGAAGGTGCAGATGAAAGTGCAAGTTCCTTCATCAGGTGGGGGGGCATACTCATTGGCAACATCACTGGCACAGGGCCCCTAATAGTACGCAAAAGTGTCTCTGCAGGTGGGAGGTGCCCCCACCGTCATACACACTGCCGTACTTTGAGGGGCCCTGTGCCAGTGCCAATGCAAAGAGTGGGCCCCCTTCTTGCTCAGGATCACAGCACTTGCAAAGTTTAAATGCTTACCTCTTCCTGCTCCACCGCCGTGATGTATTCCGCGTTTTCTGGGCCAACGAAAATCTTGAGCCAGCCCTATCCCCCACAAATTTAGCCAAATGACCCCCAGTTTTCAATGCCTAACTATTATTATAAAGTAAATTAAGATTGACAAGCTTCAGTAATAAGAATTGATGTTTTTGGCATTAAAATGGGCACTGTAGGTGTTTTCCTGTCCTCCACTCTCTGCCGACTTTGATTCCCCATTGACTTGCATTGGGTTTCGTGTTTCAGTCGGCCCCCGATTTTTCGCAATAATCGGCTGATTTCACCCCACCCGACTTTTGAGAAAGTCGGGTTTCGCGAAACCCGACTCGATCCTAAAAAAGTAAAAGTCGCTCAACTCTAGCTGACACCTCTTTGACCAACGGTAAACTTTTTACCTCTGATCCCAGCTGCCGGCTGGCTGAGAACCGCAGTGCTTTGAACAGCGGTAATAATATTCCCACTGATCAGAGTCACCTGTGTTTCTTGTGCTGTCATGCAGTCACCTGATGTTCGGGGTGCCAAACATGAAAATTAACATGGACTTCCTGGAGAAGTCCATTTTCTGGGTTTGTGTCTGAACAGTAAGTGTCCGGTAGGGACCCCAAAGTTTACTGTTCGAGTTCGACCATCACTAGTTAGAAGCAAAAATAAATTAATGGAACCATTAGCATCAATTAATTTATATTACTTATATGCTCATTTGCTAGCAAATTTGCAAAATATCACTGAACTAAGTGGGAATCATGGCAGCTCTACCTTTAACAGAAGTTTATAATGAATATCACACAATATTACTGTTGTAAACAGCATTTTCCTGCTACTTGATTTAACTTGCTGATTTGGCTTCTCATCTTAGAATTCTTTTTAGTACTTTTATCCATTGCAGACAATGTAACAGGTTTCAAAAAGCCCATATAGTGTTCAGCAATTACAATAAACTACTGCAAATGCAACCAAGCAATTTTATGTCTGGATTGGAATTCCTCAAGTGAATAGCAAATCACTCAAAGGTAATTTTTAAGGGGAAAATCTTTTCTTAGTCCTTAAATCTTCAGTGCGTATAACGTTATATACCTTATACAAGGCACTCTTATTGTATATAATCTCTAAGTGTAATCACTTTTTTTATGTATATACCATCTGGGGAACATTGCAAAGACATTAGCCTATATTCATCATGCTGCTCTTACCAATTTATAATCATGAACAGTTCAACGAACAAAGAATCATACCTACTTCTGCAAACAGAACCTGTGATTTTAATTAAATGTGTTTTGTGTACAAAATTACATATTAGTCTGCTACATTATATTTGCACGCACAATTACTGTAAGTCAATCCTTTAAATCTATGCTAATAAATACAAATTTTGTAAAGCAGAGTAGTTTGTAATTTTTTACATCAATGACTTCACACCACTAAAACTTGTCAAAGTATTTCAACAGGATTTGCTACCACTTCTGAAACATTTGAGTCAATATAAAGATAATTCTGGAGCATCCTTTTCTACATGTGTGTTTTATTGTTCCTCTATTATTCCTAGAAATTTACAGTTTAAATAACTTGACACCTTGTTTTAACTATTCCTCTGTCTCTTATGTAATGATACTGTAAATGTTGGTATCACCCAGCTGTCAATTTATTCATACATATTTAAGTGGAATTACAAAGGAACAGCACAATGCACAGATCTAAAAAGCTCCAGTGGTAATATACAGTAACATGGAAATGTATTTATTTAATAAAACAGACATATTAGTCGAGCTAACAGGTTCTTTCAGAATTCAAAAAATGTATATGATCTTCTTTAATAACAAGAAGAATCTAAAATGAAAACTATTAATAGATGCCCTGCAGTAAGTATTAAATAGTAATACGTGTGAAAATCTAAGGGTACTTGGTTGACTTTTTTTGACAATCAAAAAAGGTTTTTGGTTTTGCATCTTTGATAACACTCAAACTTATTAGTGAATTGCTTTTTGATCAATAAAATGTATTTATGAACAGAAAAGAAAACCTTACAGTATTTTTAAATGGGCTGAGGTGACAGACTATTAAAATTGAGGTGGCTTTGTGTGGTTGGATGGCTTTTTTGCATTTTAATAAAAAATGTTAATGAAGTACCTACATTTTTTTACATGTATTGCAATAGCGGAATTCATGTATTCATTAATTGCAGTTTGCTCACCCACACAGTACTGCAAATCTCAAGCATGTGCAGTTGAAACTTTGCCCTGTGAAGGCACACTTTGCTCCTCTACTGCCAGATCATGTGCATTTCAAGACTTTGTTCTGCAGTTGGTAAGGCAATACAGTGTGCCTGCGCAGGCCTGTGCAGGCCTGTGCTTCAAATGAGCAGGTGCAAGAATTGAAGCATTGTATGATTTACGTAGGATGTGGCACTCACAGGGGTGTAACTACCACGGTCGCAGCAGTCGCCACTACGACCGGGCCCGGGGGAGTCAGGGGCCCGGCAGGTCAGATGCACGCCGACACCAGCAGAAAGTTAAAAACTGTTGCCGTGCAGGTGATTTCTCCCGCACTGCAACAGACAGACCTGCCCTCCACCTGACCTGCCGGGCGCACACATCAGATCAGCAGCCGATGCCTGAACTGTTAGAAAGGAAGGGCTGAAGGACCTGTGGTGATGTCATCATTATCATAGGTCCTTCACCATTTATCAGCTTCGCCTCCTGATCACATGACGATGATGTCACCACAGGTCCTTCAGCTCTCAGCAGCAGCTCAGTCCTGGTTGTGTGCAGCTTGTGTTCTCTGGTATCAGCCAGCAGCATATTTCCGGTTCCTGCTGTTCCAGTGAGATGTGGAGTCAGGGGGGGCAGAATGTGGAGTCAGACGGGGCAGAATGTGGAGTCAGATGGGGCAGAATGTGGAGTCAGACGGGGCAGAATGTGGAGTCAGACGGGGCAGAATGTGGTGTCAGACGGGGAAAAATTTGGTGTCAGACGGGGCAGAATGTGGTGTCAGATGGGGTAGAATGTGGTGTCAGATGAGACAGAATGTGGAGTCAGACGAGACAGAATGTGGAGTCAGATGAGGCAGCATGTGGATTCAGAGGGGCAGAATGTGTATTCAGGTGGGGCAGAATGTGTATCCAGATAGGGCAGAATGTGGAGTCAGTTGGGGCAGAATGTGGAGTCAGGCGGGGCAGAATGTGGAGTCAGACGGGGCAGAATGTGGAGACAGATGGGGCAGGATCATGGGCAGGATGTAGATTTGGGTCAAAAATATTTTGGTGGGGTGCCCATTTGAAAGTTTGCACCGGGACCCATAACTTTGTAGTTACGCCACTGAGCACTCACATCATTCAAGGCAGAAGGACACAATTGTGGAGATAGAGGAAGTGCCAGGCAAAGACCAACAATGCCAATTCAACTGGACCACATCAATTAGTACATAGCGTTCTAGTACATAGTGTACTTAAGGGGGCGTATATACAGATTGATGAACTGTGGTACAAGAAGAATTAAAGGCAGTGGCTTTAGTTTTTATTGGGAAAACAAAAGTCCCAAGGTGAATTGGCACTCCGTAAACTGAAGTGGTGCTCGTGGAAAATGCAATACAAAATATCCAATTAACACATAGGATGCATTTCAGCCCATCCCAGGCTTTTGTCAACAATGGCAAAAGGAAAGTTTGTTCAACATATAAAAGGCAACAAAAAGGAGAATTATCCTATCATTGAAAATTACAAGGAAATGGCACAAAATAACTACAAAATATACTTTATGTAATCGTGCTCAAAAGCAAAAAGGGGGTAACACAGAAAAAATACATATTAATATTCATGAATATATATATATATATATATATATATATATATATACACACTGTACATATATATACACTACCGTTCAAAAGTCACTTAGAAATTTCCTTATTTTTGAAAGAAAAGAACAGTTTTTTTCCAAAGATGCTAACATTAAATGATTCAGAGATGATGATTCAGAGATACACTTTATACATTGTTAATGTGATAAATGACTATTCTAGCTGCAAATGTCTGGTTTGTAATGCAATATCTTCATAGGTATATAGAGGCCCAGTTCCAACAACCATCACTCCAGTGTTCTTATGGTACTTTGTGTTTGCTAACTATGTAAGAAGGCTAATGGATGGTTAGAATACCCTTGAAAACCCTTGTGCAAGTATGTTAGCACAGCTGAAAACAGTTTGGATGATTAGAGAACCTATAAACCTGACCTTCCTTGGAGCTAGTTGACAATCTTGAGCATTACATTTGCTGGTTCCATTAAACTCTCAAAATGGCCAGAAAAAAGAACTTTCATGTAAAGCTCAACAGTGTATTCTTGTTCTTAGAAATGAAGGCAGGGCCCTCACTCCTATTGGTATCTATTTTGAACTGTGATTTTTGTTATGCTGTAATGTCTATTGTCTGCACAAGTCCCCTCTATAATTTGTAAAGCGCTGCGGAATATGTTGGCGCTATATAAATAAAATTATTATTATTATTATTATTATTATTAAGGCTATTCCATGCTAGAAATTGCCAAGAAACTGAAGATTTCCTACAACCGTGTGTACTTCTCCCTTCAGAGGAGAGCACAAACAGGCTCTAACCAGAGTAGAAAGAGAAGTGGGAGACCCCGCTGCACAACTGAGCAACAAGACAAGTACATTAGAGTCTGTCGTTTGAGAAATCGACACCTCACAGGTCCTCAATTGTCAGCTTCATTAAATAGTACATGCAAAATGCCAGTGTCAATGTCTACAGTGAAGAGGCGACTCCGGGATGCTGGCCTTCAGGGCAGAGTGGCAAAGAAAAAGCCATATCTGAGACAGGCTAATAAAAGGAAAAGATTAATATACAGTAGGCAAAAGAACACAGACATTGGACAGAGGAAGTTTGGAAAAACGTGTTATGGACAAACGAATCCAAGTTTGAGGTGTTTGGATCACACAAAAGAACATTTGTCAGATGCAGAACAACTGAAAAGATGCTGGAACAGTGATACCCTGTGTGAAACCAAGCATGCAGCCCCATCGTACTTTTGCGTGAGCTTCCACAGGACAAACGTGTTAGGGTTGGCGGAACGCACCGAGTATATATATGTATTATTAGGTGCGTTTGCAACCCGGGGTCCACCGTGCAGGAGAGGAACTTGCTGCTGGCAAATGGCGGCGCTATATGGCGGTATAAGGGAACTCTGTTAACTCCACAGAGTCACTAGGAACAAGATGCTGTGCCCTGTTAACCTGACAGAGGTACACAGCTACCAACCAGAGCAAACTGTGGTCATGCAGTCAGAGAAAAGAGACAAGCAACTCTTCACCAGGGGTGCTGGTATTCTAGCGGCTTATTTCAGCCAAAGCCCTGAATACACTCATATAAACTCCTCACCGGAGGTGCCGGTATTCTAGGGGATTATTTCAGCCAAACCCTAACCGCATCCAGACATGACCACACTGGCGCTGAGCTCATAGACATTGGTTTGATACTAACGCATGGCCATGCGGCCATGCAAATCTTTTATAGCTGCAGCAACTTCAGGACCGTCCTAGAGGACCAATGGGAGCTGCTGCAGTATCTGAGCATGTGACCCCCAACCTCCAATGAGAGGTCTTACCCTGGGCATGCTCAGAAGGGAAAAAGCAGGACTTAGTCCCAGAGACGTCTGCTCGCCGCTGACCAGTACTGGCTACAAAGGCAGAGCCTGGAAGAACAGTAGTAACCAGTCGCCCAGTATCAGCCTGAGCCAGACGCTCGGACCGATGTCTCCGCTGAGCAGGATCCACTGCGGCTGGAGAGGAATGGGAGACCACAGCAGAGGTGGTTCGAGATTCCCCCTGTGCAGAGGCGGGAACTCGACACCTAACACATGGGTAAGGAACATTACTGCAGTATTTACTTGAGTTACATATTGATTTGAGATTTATATTTGGATGATGCCTATCCTCAAATCTAACCCTATATGCTGCTTTATTTATCATCATTAGGGATTGTTACATCTTTTTGGGACATAAAACCCAGTGCTTGAATTTATGAATGTGATTCCGTGATCGTTATATTTTAATTGTCTTGACCCCAGACTTACTCTATCTGAGTCCATCATTCATAAATCCTTTGTCTCTATGTTACTACCATTTTATTGATTTATTTAAAGGGTTATTATGATGCGATTATAATAAAATATTTGTGTACATCTTTTGAACAGATTCTTTTTACTCCTTGTTCTCCCGTTTTTGAATACAAAATATAAGGTCTGATTCAGTCTATTGCTGCTAATCAACATGTAAACTTCCTGAAACAGGAAGTGCGAGTCTAGAATAGCTCTAATGGTAGGTGTGAATATTGCAAGATTTCTCATTTTTAATGCAAATTCTGAATAAATGAATGAAAAAAAATCACAACAGTGATAAAATACACACAACAACCTAATTTATACATTTTCATATTACATACAGACACATTCCCTTTAAAGGGACATAAATCTCTTAAAGAGATTGATACATATTACGCCAGCAGAATCTAGGCCTAGACTGGCCGCACTTGTTGAACTTTTCACATTGTCTGTGAATGTGAATTTTTTTTTTAATTACTTGAGAGATGTCATATTTGCTTAAACCATATGAAAAACATAGAGCCATTGAAAATGTAATTCCACAGAAGCAAAAGTAATAGAATCTTCTCCTACTAGTGTTTTCAGCTTTTCAAAAAGTTCAACTTAGTTAATCGCCTGAGTCATAACATCATGAAAATTCAGGCCAAGACTTTAGTTATTTATTTAACTATTAAATGTGTCATTTGTATAGTTTGATTCAAATACACTGCATTGAAGATTTTATTTTTCATTGATTTTCTTTAATAAAGGTATACTTCTTTATATTTCAGTGAAATTAAATTCCACTCAAATATTAAGAAAATATTTTTTGTAATTCCCTTCTACATGGAAGCAGCAGAATGGTGGCTGCTGTATGCCATTTTTCTGAGCTGGCATATAGCGACAGCATGCAGAGCTTATTTTAAAGGATGTTGCCAGTGTGAAACATGTAATGACTGACATTCTGCTCTCCTCATCTATAAGTCTCCCACTGGTAATGTTCCCTTTTATTTAAAATGAGCTCTGGAGGTAGATTCTTGGGGAGATCTACAGTGGGTACGGAAAGTATTCAGACCCCTTTAAATTTTTCACTCTTTGTTTCTTTGCAGCCATTTGGTAAATTTAAAAAGGTCATTTTTTTCACATTAATGTACACAAAAATTTAATTAAAAAAAATTAATAAAAAAGAAAAACTGAAATATCACATGGTCATAAGCATTCTGACCGTTTGCTCAGACACTCATATTTAAGTCACATGTTGTACATTTCCTTTTGATCCTCCTTGAGATGGTTCTACTTCTTCATTTGAGTCCAGCTGTGTTTAATTAAACTGATAAGACTTGATTTGAAAAGGCACACACCTATCTATATAAGACCTCACAGTGCATGTCAGACCAAATGAGAATCATGAGGCCAAAGGAACTGGCCAAGGAGCTTAGAGACTGAATTATGGCAAGGCACAGATCTGGCTAAGGTTACAACAGAATTTCTGCAGTACTCAAGGTTCCTAAAAGCACAATGGCCTCCATAATCCTTAAATGGAAGAAGGTTGGAACCACCAGAAGTCTTCCTAGACCTGGTTGTCCAGCCAAACTGAGCAATCGTGGGAGAAGAGCCTTGGTGAGAGAGGTAAAGAAGAACTCCATGATCACTGTGGCTGAGCTCCAGAGATGCAGTAGGAAAATGGAAGAAAGTTCCACAATGTCAACTGTAACTGCAGCCCTCCAACAGTCAGGTCTTTATGGCAGAGTGGCCCGACAGAAGCCTCTCCTCAGTGCAAGACATATGAAAGCCCACATAGAGCTTGCTAAAAAACACATGAAGGACTCCCAGACTAAGACAAATAAGATTAACTGGTCTGATGAGATGAAGATAGACCTTTTTGGTGATAATTCTAAGCGGTAAGTGTGGAGAAAATCAGGCACTGTTCATCACCTGCCAATATAATCCCAACAGTGAAACATGGTGGTGGCAGCATCATGCTATGGGGGTATTTTTCAGCTGCAGGGACAGGACAACTGATTGTCATTGAAGGAAACATGAATGCCACCAAGTACAGAGATATCCTGGATGAAAACCTCTTCCAGAGTGCTCTGGACCTCAGACTCAGCCGAAGGTTCACCTTCCAACAAGACAATGACCCTAAGCACACAGCTAAAATAACAAAAGAGTGGCTTCAGAACAACTCTATAACCATTGTTTACTGGCTCATCCAGAGCCCTGACCTAAACACAATTGAGCATCTCTGGAGAGACCTGAAAATGGCTGTCCACCAATGGTTACCATCCAACCTGATGGGACTGGAGAGGATCTGCAAGAAAGAATGGCAGAGGATCCCCAATTTCAGGTGTGAAAAACTTGTTGCATCATTCCCAAGAAGACTCATGGCAGTATTAGCTCAAAATGGTGCTTCTACTCAATACTGTGTAAAGGGTCTGAATACTTATGACTAGTGTTGAGCGATACCGTCCGATACTTGAAAGTATCGGTATCGGAAAGTATCGGCCGATACCGGCAAAGTATCGGATCCAATCCGATACCGATACCCGATACCAATACAAATCAATGGGACTCAAGTATCGGACGGTATTCCTGATGGTTCCCAGGGTCTGAAGGAGAGGAAACTCTCCTTCAGGCCCTGGGATCCATATAAATGTGTAAAAGAAAGAATTAAAATAAAAAATATCGCTATACTCACCTGACCTACTGGACCTCAGCGAGGGAACCGGCAGCGTTGTTTGTTTAAAATTTGCGCTTTTACTTGGTTACGTGAAGTCCCGGCTTGTGATTGGTCAGGGCGGCCATGTTGCCGGGAGGCGGACCAATCACAGCAAGCCGTGACGAAATTACGTCACGGCTTGCTGTGATTGGTCCGCGTCCCGGCAACATGGCCGCCATTAACCAATCACAAGCCGGGACGTCACGGGAGGCTGGACACGCGCCCATTTTAAAAAGCGCGCGTGTCCAGCCTCCAGTGACGTCCCGGCTTATGATTGGTCACGGCGCCATGTTGCCGGGACGCGGACCAATCACAGCAAGCCGTGACGAAATTACGCAATTTAAAATTTTAAAATGGGCGCGTGTCCAGCCTCCCGGCTTGTGATTGGTTGACCGCGGCGCAACCAATCACAAGCCGGGACGTCACGGGAGGCTGGACACGCGCCCATTTTAAAAAGCGCGCATGTCCAGCCTCCCGTGACGTCACGGCTTGTGATTGGTTAATGGCGGCCATGTTGCCGGGACGCGGACCAATCACAAAGCCGGGACGTAATTTTAAAATCCTTAAGGACCTGAAATTACGTCACGGCTTGCTGTGATTGGTTGCGTCTCCCATGTGACTGCGACGCAACCAATCACAACGCCGGAACGTAATTTTAAAATCCTGAAGGACCTGAAATTACGTCACGGCTTGCTGTGATTGGTTGCGTCCCGGTCACATGGGCGGCACGCAACCAATCACAAGCCGGGACTCACGTAAAGGAAAGAAAAGCGCGAATTTTAAACAAAGAACGCTGCCGCTTCCCTCGGTAAGGTGCAGGCTGCGTCGGAGAGGTGAGTATAGCAATATTTTTTATTTTAATTCTCTCTTTTACACATTTTTACATTAATGTTGTTTCGATACCGATACCCGATATCACAAAAATATCGGATCTCGGTATCGGAATTCCGATACAGCAAGTATCGGCCGATACCCGATACTTGCAGTATCGGAATGCTCAACACTACTTATGACCATATTTTCAGTTTCAGTCAAGATGGGGTGCAGAGCGTACATTAATGAGAAAAAAATAACTTTTTTGAATTTACCAAATGGCTGCAATGAAACAAACAGTGAAAAATGTAAAGTGGTATGAATACTTTCCGTACCCACTGTGTGTCAGACCCATAGATCTTAAAAACTCATTTACATATTAAGAAAAACATGGATTTCTCTAGAATAAGACATCTGATCAGAAATATCAAAGTAACATTTTATTCAACTTTCTATGAGCTACATGCCCATATAGACAGCTTAGATGGTTTGATCCTACTGACAGATTCCTTTTACTTGTTTTAAGAATTTTACAACATTTTTAAATTACTTAAAGCTTGCATACCATTTATTTTGTAGACTTAATTGTCAAATCTTCATTATAACATGCATGTTCCATTTATGGTATTTGCAGATAACTATACACATTAATTCTATAGACTAGTCATATAGTTCTGTTAGCTTTTCTACTTGCCAAGCTTTTTAACAATTAATAACCATTGCAAGCAAAAGGCAAGGTACAAGGTTGTTAAAGTAGTTTGAAAAGTCAAAAGGTGAACACTGTAATCCCTGGTCATTACTGCTGACATTAAATGTGATCTAATCAAATGGTATAACATACATCCCACAAATCCTCTGTGCTTGCTGTCTGCTTCCTCTTGATACTATTTACAGTCTTTTTTCTTTTTTTATTGTCAGCAAATCTTCCATTGCTTTTATAATTGATCCATCAATAACTTTGTGTAATTGTTTCTAGTAAGTTCTCGCTTACTGAACTATTGACTCTTACATTAATTGCAGTGACACGCTTTAAAGTATACTTAAAACTTTATTTATATACACAGAGATCCAAGGGGTATCGTTTCTCCTTGCGGAGAGTGACATGTCAAGCATGTTGAGATGAGGAGACTTTCAAGCCGCAATGCTCCTCAGGGAAATATGAAAATTGTCTCTTCAGAGAGGAAGAGAACTAGAATTCTAGTGCCACTTCTACGATTTAGCAATCCTAGATGTCAATATCAACCCTTTAACGAACCTTGTCACATGACTTTGGCTTTTATCCTAAGTCATGTGACAAGGCTCGTTAAAAGGTTGACATTGACTTCTAAGATTGCTACTTCCTATAGGTGGCACTAGAGTTCTAGTTCTCTTACTCTGCAGAGACAATTTTAATATACACAGATGCCAATAGTGGTCCGCATCAATAATTAGCTTACTTATTACTATTCAACTAAGGAAATCATAACCCAGATTCATCATTGTCTTTGAGATCTTTTCTCAAGTAAAAATTACTAATTGTGACTTTTATATTTGTGCTTTATTCATTAATTAACTTATGCCTGTTTTTAGCCCCTTCACGACCTATGAAGTATAGGTACATCATAGATCTTATTCCCATTTTCTGGCTCATGTCAGCTGATTTAATCATGTCACATGGGCCCCTAACAGCTGCGGGTGGAATCATGTTAACATGATAAATGCTGCTGTCAATCTCTGACAGCAGCACTTAACATGATTGCGCCGGAAGTGCATCACATTCCCGCACATGAGTGCGTGTGTAACATGACCGCGAGTCGCTGATGCGTTGGCATGACAACCCGGGGTCTGCAGGTGACCCCTGTGGTTGTCACTGCTGGATCGCTATGAGCACCGCCTTATGCCCTAGGCTCATAGCATATGAGCATTTTAGCTTCACATAGCAAGGCTGAAGCCCTGCTATGTGTAGAACAGGTGATTGAATGATTGCACCTTCTAGTCTCCCATGGGGACTATTGAAACCAGTGAAAAGTAAAAAAAGAATGTTTTTGAAAGTAAAATAAAAAATATATAAAAGTCCAAATTTCCCACATTCGCCCAATTTAAAATAAAACAATAAAAAAAATATATTTGGTATCACCACATTCAGAAATTACCAATCTATAAAAATCTAAAGAGAATTAATTCTATTGGTAAATGGCATAACCAGAAAAAAAACAAAATGCCAGAATTAAGTTTTTTTGGTGGCCACAACATTGCAATAAAATGCTAGTAACATTCGGCACTATTCATTACTTGCACAAAGAGTATGCTATTCAGGCTATTCATTCCTCAGCGAGTAATTTGGTATTCGCTTCGGTATATTCGAGTGACCTACTCAGCATGTTTGACACTTTATTTGCAGCCAATGAACATAGGCATAGGGAGAGCGTAGTCTGAGTGCAGGGAGAGTGAAAGGAGTGTATAGGGAGATTTTTTGATTCCATAAAGCCCCTTTAAGAGCTCATGAGCGTGAAGATTAGTTCTTTGATAGGTGGAGATAGCATAGGGAGAGATTTAATATGAGTGAGAGTGAAAGGCAGGTACATGGGTGTTATCACATCACCATTGCAAAAACAAGCTGGAGATCTCTGCTATTTTGCATTGTGTTGTAAAATTTAGGATTAGAAACAGACTGTGGGATTAGGGAGAGATAGGCAGGCTTTCATCCACTAGCATATTATACAAATTAACTTTTTTTAGAGGCAAATAATATTAGGTTGTATCAACATATCTAGCAGTTGTGTGACTGGCGCAATCCAGGCCGCTATAAGCAAACGTCACAATTTACCAGTGGCAATAATTTTCATTAGTCTGCTGTTGCAATGTATCAGCAGTGCTATATTATTAAATACTAATCTTCTATTGGTTTAATAAATAGTGTATCTTTATTAGAGATGAGTGAATTTGTTCGGAATATGATCTCCAAACATAAATTCAGCACAAATATGGCACAATCGGATTTGGAAAACCAAGCAAAAATTTTATAAAATAGGAAAAAAATCGGTAACATTCGGTAAAAGTAAGGGCAAATATTTGCATTGCCACAAAAGTATTTTCAGCGCTTTAGCAACGATAATGGTGGTGTATCATGAGCATTTGGCACGTGTTTGAGGGTAGGGGGTTTGCAGAGCTCAGAAGCATGGCATCATGTAAACAGTCTTTTTTTTCCTTAACTTTGTGTGCCCATTGCAGCTAGCCAATCAGGGCGCAGGAACACCTACAATGTCCTCACACAATGGCTTGTGTCATTGGCTGCTGAAATCACATGTCCCTCTCCATATGAATAGCGGACATCTTGTTTTAGCACCATTTTGACACTGTAGCAGCGAAGAGAGGCTGCTCCTGATGCTGGCACTGTTATCAGCAAGATTTTTTCTAGTTATCTGGGTGGTTGTATATTAGTTAGATAATGTAGCTAGCCAGTGTCCAGTGTGGCTGTTAAATTTACCTAACAGCATTTTTTTTCCATTACTGAGGTCTAAAGACAAAGCCAACAGGGCACATGTCTTACAAGTATGTTGTGCACTGCTTCAATTGTGATCCATGCACGAGTATAGCATTCTAAATAATGTTTTTTTCACTAGCTAAATGTGAAAAAGCCTGCTGTATCCCACCTTATCATTTTGTGCTGTGGTGATATGAAACCGTCTGCAGACCTAATGCACATTAAAAAAAAATATATAATTTTTCAGTTGCAAAAAGTTAGACAATGCGCCATTTCACACTTTGTCATTTTGTTGGGTTGAAATTAAGCTGTAGAGGCCTGATCCAGAGGCCACCAAAAATTCTTCTGTTCCTAGTGTCATGCAGTAGGGGATATCTCACATTCAAATAGTTTGTAGAATCTAGTGTATTATAGAGGCCTTATTCATAGGCCACAAAACAAAATTTCTGTTCCTAGTGTCACACAGTAGGGGACCTGATTTTCAAATAGTTTGTAGCATCTAGAGTGTTATAGAGGCCTGATCCATAGGCCACAAAAAATTCTTCTGTTCCTAGTGTCATACAGTAGGGGACCTGTAGCATATCTTCTTTGTCATACAGACCTCATCCACACTCAATTCTTTTTTCTGTGACTAACACGATACAGCACACCATATTTCAACTTGGAATTTACTGCTGTTGAAATTCAGCAGTTTTCAGAGGTGCTGCAAAGTTTAAAATCTATTTTTCTGTTTCTAATACTGTGCTCCTACCACACGATCTGAGCAACATGACTGGGAAAAAGCGAGGCCGTGGTGGAAGGGAAATTAGGCTTGGTGCTCAAGGTGTACGTGAGGTGGGTGGTAATGTCTCTGAAAGCACCAGTGAACCAACGTCACGTCCTATGTAAAGACAACTGTCAACTTCTGTTACTAGCTGGGCTACTACACTAACTTTCTTTGGCAGACACACAGCGGTACACCTTGTCGATGATGCCCAGAAAGAGTATGTGCTCGAGTGGATGGCAAGCGCAGCTTCAAGTGGCCTCTCCTTTTCTTCCTCCACCACAACGTCACACCCAGTACAGTCCACAGAGGTAGCACCAAATTCCCCTTGCTCCCCCCTTCGTCCCAACTATCCAATCGTACATCTGACTGTGCGGAACCACAGTCTGAAGAGCTGTTCAGACATGCGATAGTCATCAGAAGTGTACTCAAAAGCTTCACAGAGTCAAAAGGAGGAAATCTGCACCGATGCCCACATTTTTTTTAGCTTGGATCTGAGGCTGGACGAAGTAAGGTCTGAAAAGCATCCTGACCCTCGCCATCAGACGCTAACCCTTGGGGGAGGTGATCCTGATGAGGCTCAGATATCTGCGGCTCATGCGCACTATACTGTGCTGTCAGGGCAGGAAGAGGAGGAGGGTGACTCCAAGGGCGAGGAATGTGATAACACAGAGGATGATCATGATGAGGTGTTAGATCCCAGTTGGCATGAAGGTAGAGGCACACAGCTGAATAGGTAATCTGAGGAGAAAGACGAGGAAGTGTACGTTGCATCATCTGTCTCAGACACGTAGGGATGCAGCCATGATGAGCAATGCCACAACTGTGCCTTTGACCAGCAGCGTCCATGGGTTTGCAGCTCACAGAGGTGGCAAGGGTCATCTAGCCTGGGCCTTTTTTGACACTGCAAAGGATGAGCCAACTCACTTAATCTGCTAACTTTAAAAAAAACGGAGTCAAAGTAGAAAGTGCAATAATTTGACTACTACATGTATGAACCAACACATGCATAATTAACATGTTTTACTGTGGGAATCCCACTGCACAAAACTGCAGACCAGCAGAGCTCAACAGCCATCAGCCGCCCCATTAATCATATCTGCTGCTTTTTTTCCTCCTCTTTACCCTGCCAACTATTGAGATGCAAGACTTCAACCACATAACCATGGGTTCTTTTCCCACTCCAGTCATGCTGACTGAAAGCCCGCTGTGAGCTGTACCAGAAGTGGAAATGCCTGCTGTTTTTGACCAGTCTCAGTGAACGAGCACACCACAAGTTTCTCAATCCACAGTAACATCTCTGCCTGCACCTCTCATGGTCCAGCAGTTTGTCCGGTTCACCATACCCTGCCCTCTCTTATCACTGCAGCCAGCCCATGGTTCCACAATTGTGGTCACGTAAAAGATTGTTTGCTCCTACGCATGACAAATCTAATAGTTGTTCTGTGGAAAGATTCTCTCACCTGAGCTGTGGATCTCTGCAGGTGGATGGTCATGTCTTTGTAGGTTTGCAGTTGTGTCATACTAATTCCTTGTTTTAATCATAAACTGAATTGTGTTGCATGAGATGTTGAGAGCTTTTTTATATTTTATCCTTGCTTTTTGCTTCCTTTACTGTTTATCCCCCAGACATGGATTATGGTATGGGAAAGAACAACGTACAGGTGAGCAATATTGTTGTTGTTTTTTTTGTTTTAATACAGGAGACAAGGGATTCAGTGGAATTAGGTGTTAGGTGAGTATAACTGTGTTTGTTATCTAATATATAAAGCTGAATGTGTGTGTGTGTGTATGTATGTATGTATGTATGTATGTCCGGGATTGGCATCTGAACCGTAGCAGCTACAGCCACAAAATTTTGCACAGTCACACGTCTGGACCCCGAGAGCGTCATAGGCTATGTTGTGAGGTGAAATTTTAACCCCGCGCTTTCCAATTCACCAAACAATTTTGCCCCTATCTACATAATGGGGAAAAAGTGAAAGGAAAAGTGTTGGAGGCGTCGCAGCTACAGGCACAAAATTTTGCACAGTCACACGTCTGGACCCTGAGAGCGTCAAAGCTATATTGTGAGGTGAAATTTTAACCCCGCGCTTTCCAAGTCACCAAACAATTTTGCCCCTATCTACATAATGGGGAAAAAATGAAAGGAAAAGTGTTGGAGGCAAATTAACAGCTGCCAGATGTGAACAAGGGGGACTTAAAGAATGACAGCGATGGCACCAAAGAGTATATACTGTACAGTTGCTAAGGTGGGGCCCCAACATGGGATAATCACACCACCACGGGGATATGAACACACACACAAAATGCGCCACACACTACCACGTGCTCGAACACATATACCACCCTCAGTGCACATTTCACCACACATACACCAACCTCGCCACATAAAAGTAGAAACACAAAAGTCGCCGCTCAAAACTCGCCACGCGCAAAACTCTCCACATGCAAAACTCGCCACACGTGCAAAACTCGCCACACGCAAAACTTGCACACGCAGAAAAATTGCCACACGCAGAAAAATTGCCACATGCACAAAAGTTGCAACACATGCAAAAGTTGCCTCACACAAAACTTGCACATACTCAAAAGGCACCACACATAAAACTCGCCACGCGCAAAACTCGCCATGCGCAAAACTTGCTGCACACAACTTGCTACACTAACCTGTCACATGCAACTCGACACACAAAAAGTTGCTACACGCATGTCGCCACACAAAACTCATCTCACAAAAGTCCCTACATGCATGTCGCCACACGCAACTCAACACACACAACTTGACACACGAAACTCGCCCTAAAACACACACAAGTCTGGTATCCTTCAAAAATAAAAATCTGATTAATAAGCAGACAAACTACAAGAGCAACAAATGTACCATATAGGAATCCGGCAGCTGTCAGTCACATGACCAGTCTATTATGTGTATGTGTGAGCTAATATATACTGCCAGGGGGTGGGCTTACTGTTGGCTGGGGATTTATCAGGCTGCCATTTTAGCTTACAAATACTGAGGTAAAAATACTGACCAAATAACGTGTGAACGAGGGCTAATACAGGAGGAGATGGCATACAGCTATATACTATATACAGGAGATGACACACAGGTATATACTATTTACAGGGGAGATGACACACAGGTATATACTATATACAGGAGGAGATGACACACAGATATATACTATATACAGGAGAGATGACACACAGGTATATACTATATAGAGGAGGAGATGACATACAGGTACATACTACATACAGGAGGAGATGACATACAGGTATATACTATATACAGGAGGAGATGACACACAGGTATATACTATATACAGGAGCAGATTACCTACAGGTATATAGTATATACAGGAGGAGATGACACAGGTATATGCTATGTATAGGAGGAGATGACATACAGGTATATACTATATACAGGAGATGACACACAGATATATACTATATATAGGTGAGATGACACACAGGTATATACTATATACAGGAGATTACATACAGGTATATCTAATATATAAAGCTGAATGTGTGTATGTATGTATGTGTGTATGTCCGGGATTGGCATCTGTACCGTCGCAGCTACAGCCACAAAATTTTGCACAGTCACACGTCTGGACCCCGAGAGCGTCATAGGCTATGTTGTGAGGTGAAATTTTAACCCCGCGCGTTCCAATTCACCAAACAATTTTGCTCCTATCTACATAATGGGGAAAAAGTGAAGGGAAAAGTGTTGGAGGAAAATTGACAGCTGCCAGATGTGAACAATGAGGACTTAAAGAATGAGAGCGATGGCGACAAAGAGTATATACCGTACAGTTGCTAAGGTGGGGCCCCGACATGGGATACTCACCACACACGGGGATATGAACACAAACACAAAATGCGCCACACACTACCACGTGCTTGAACACATATACCACCCTCAGCACACATTTCACCACACACACACACCAACCTCGCCACATAAAAGTCGAAACACAAAAGTCACCACTCAAAACTCGCTACATGCAAAACTCGCCATATGCAAAACTAGGCTCACGCAAAACTCGCCACACGTGCAAAACTCACCTCATGGAAAACTCACCTCATGCAAAACTTGCACACACAGAAAAATTGCCACATGTACAAAAGTTGCACCACATGCAAAAGTTGCCTCACACAAAACTTGCACATACTCAAAATGCACCACACATAAAACTCGCCACGCGCAAAACTCGCCATGCACAAATCTTGCTGCACACAACTTGCTACACTAACCTGTCACATGCAACTCAACACACAAAATGTTGCTACACGCATGTCGCCACACAAAACTCATCTCACAAAAGTCGCTACATGCATGTCGCCACACGCAACTCAACACACACAACTTGACACATAAAACTCGCCCTAAAACACACACAAGTCTGGTATTGTCCTTCAAAAATAAAAATCTGATTAATAAGCAAACTACAAGAGCAACAAATGTACCATATAGGAAATACGGCAGCTGTCAGTCACATGACCTGTCTATTATGTGTATGTGTGAGCTAATATATACTGCCAGGGGGGAGGGCTTCCTGTTGGCTGGGGATTTATCAGGCTGCCAATAGCAACCAATCACAGCTCAGCTTCTATTTTGCTACAGTTAATTAACCTGAGCTCTGATTGGTTAATATAGGCAACAAAGACATTCTCAGTATAACAAAGCTAATATATGTTGTGAAATGCTTCTATTTGCTTAGTTTTTGCCTTTTAATAATTACATTTCTATCTATTTGTTTTGTGGTTTTTGTGTGCAGAATAAATTTTTGTTAACACATTCTATTTTGCTAACAGCAGTCATTAACCCGGGCGAAGCCGGGTAGTACAGCTAGTTTTTAAATAAAAATGGAAAAGTGTGTTTTGTTTTATATCAAATAAAGACTACTCTGGTTGTGAGTTTATTTACAATATAACTATAGGATTAGTAATGGATAGGTATCTTATAGATGCCTCTCAATTACTAAGCCATGGACTTGATGTCATCTGACAATACAGAAGTGACAACCCCACAAATATGAACCCCATTTGCCATCGCTACAAGGAAAGTGGGAAGAGCAAAGGAAAGTGCCAGAATTGGCACTTTTCTGGGCAGCTGTGGGCTGCTATTTTTAGTCTGAGGGGGGCCAATATCCATGGCTCCTTATCAGCTTGATAATACCAGCCCCCAATTGTCTGCTTTAGCAAGGATGGTTGTCAGAAATTGGGGGGAATCCACGCTGTTTTTTAAAAATTATTTATTTAAATAATTTAAAAAATACGGTGTGCGGTCCCCTCTATTCTTAATACCCAGCCTTGCTGAAGCTGACAGCTGAGGATTGCAACCCCCAGCTGTGAGTTTTGCCTGGCTGGTTATCAAAAATATGGGGGGATCCCAAGTATATTTTTTAAATGTATTATTTATTTACATATGCTTCTGCTCTTGCTGTTATTTGCAGCAGCAGGCATCAGTTGATGGGAACAGTAGTCTCCTCAGCCGACACCAGTGACAGGAGGTAAACTTTATACTTCTGATCACAGCTAGGTGCTCATACTGTCTTTTGACAGAGTGAGAACCATGGCTGTCTGACTGGCGGTGATGATTTTACCACCAATCAGAAGCGGTGTTTGACGTGCTTTAATGCACATGTCAGGGTGACACACACTGGATGTTTGATCCCTCCCATTCAAGTGAATGGGGTTTGGGTTTGGATCCGGGTACTGATCTGGTACACGAACCCAAACTTTTTGTAACTGTAGCTATTGAGCCGAATCCGATGGACCTGAACATCCAGGTGTCAGCCCATCTCTAACCACGGGTTCTCATTGAGATTGAGATTTGATCATTTTCTAGTCCATGAATTTTAAATTTCAATGTTTTGTTCACTGAATCACTTAGTTATATATTTACTTATATAGCATCATTAGTGTTGAGCATTCCGATACCGCAAGTATCGGGTATCGGCCGATACTTAGCGGTATCGGAATTCCGATACCGAGATCCGATACTTGCCGCGTATCGGATACCGGAATCGGAAGTTCCCAGGATTCAAACTGCACAAATTTGTACGAAATCAGCCAATGAGAATGATTCCAAGTGTGGGCACATCCTGTTCAGCATGGAGGGCATGAAACTACTGGCAAGGCTGTGATTGGCTGCTGAAATGATGTCATGATGCAGTTTAAAAGTCGCTGGCGGGGCGCATGCGCGGGCTTTGATGGGGCTGGACGTGCTCTGCTAAGCTCCGTAACCCGTCGTCCAAACACACCCTTATCGAGCACCGGAGCCGAGGAAATTTCCATAGCGATCGGATTCCCCTTACACCTGGGAGTCCCGCGACTTATCATGCCCAAGAAAGGAGGTACTGGGCAGCCGGTGAGTCGACCGATCTCTGAGCTCCTGGCGGGCAGTGGTGCAGGCAAGATGGCCGCCGCGTCTTTCTCCTCTCCCGCCTCGTCCTCACAGAGCAATGCAGGAGCAGGCGATGAGGACCTAACTAATGGAGAGGACGCAGTTATATCTACAGCGGCGCTAATAAAAACTCTCCAGAACACCTTCCGCACCGAACTCACCACCGCTATGCAAGCTATATCCACCCAGCTGCAGGACATAACCCAGCGCACAACAAGCCTTGAGGAGAAGATGGAGGTCACGGCTGAGGCATTAGAGGAGGATGAGGAGACCCTAAAGCTCCATGCGGAGCGCATCATGGATCTCGAGTTGAGAAATGAGGACCTGGAAAACAGGTCTCGCCGGGGAAATATAAGGGTACGTGGACTGCCTGAAACTTACATAGCACTTAAGGAAACAATTGCCACGCTTTTTGCAGCACTACTGCCGGCTACAGACCCTTCATTACTACATGTAACCAGGGTCCATAGATCTCTGGGTAAGCCACGGTCTCCAGATATCCCCAGAGACGTGATCCTTAAAATGCAATACGAGGAATCCAGAGACCTCATTCTGAGTGCCGCAAGACCGCTTTCCTCTCTCCCTGGCCTTCCGGACGCCGTACGCCTATTTTCCGACATTGCACCTGCCACGCTTTTCCGCAGGAGAGCCCTAAGACCGGTCACTATGGCCCTGCAAACGGCTCAAGTTAAATACCGGTGGGGCTTTCCATTCTCTCTATCCTTCTCCCATGGAAATGAACTGCATATTTGTCGCTCGTTGGAGGAAGGTAAAAAGGCCCTTGAGCAAGCTGGAGTACCTTTCTCTGACACCCTTCCTCCACAACCTCAAAGAAAGCCTCGTCCGAACAGGGAATGGCAGTCTGCTCCTAGAACTAGGAGCCAATGCTCCCGAATTACCTGACTGTCTCCTAGAGGCTATCCAGTGATGTATTACAGTCTTGCTGCCATCTTGTAACCTCGTGCTGACTTCACCACGTTATGCTGTTTTTTTTTTGATCCATGCTTTTTGAACTTCCTCTTGGTTCCATGTTTATTAAGAAGGGCCCGAACGTTTTATTTACCCTCCCACTTTTATCCCTATACCCCTTACTCCTTCCACCCCCCCCCTCATCTCTCCCATCCCTCCCCTCCCCCCCATTTCTCCTACCCTTCCCTCACCCCCCTCCTCTTTCCCCTTCCTCCCTTCCCTCCTCTCCCACCCCCTCCTAGCCCCCCTACTATCCCCTTATCCATTCCCCCTACCTTTCCCTTCTATTCCCCCCCCCCCCCTTTTTTTTTTTTTTTTTTATCTTATAAGGGCCCTGAGTTGTTACGGGTTGGACCTCGGGTCCTTTACATGCTGCCTACTTTTGGCGATCTCTGGATTGCTTTTTATTATGGCACTCCAGATCACCATGTGTTTTGGGCTTAGATCCCAGATTCACTTTTTTTTCAATGTTATATGTGTTTGCTTTCCCCTGTATTGTACTCTTCCCATTGTTTTCCCACAG
Organism: Ranitomeya variabilis; assembly: GCF_051348905.1. Taxonomy (NCBI): domain Eukaryota; kingdom Metazoa; phylum Chordata; class Amphibia; order Anura; family Dendrobatidae; genus Ranitomeya; species Ranitomeya variabilis. The sequence continues at coordinate 294,659,873 of NC_135236.1, read as the reverse complement.
AATCACTCATTGCTGCCAATTTCGTCGCCTTCAGTGGAGAGGATTTCTCTGGCCGAGCTGGTTGAGCGCCTGGGTCCTCCGGTCTATTGCGGTAATATCTGACCTACCATGTGCAGGGTAATTTCTCACAATGTGAGAGGGCTGAACTCACCTATTAAACGGAAAAAGGCCTTTTTAGATTACCATAAACACAAACCTGATATTTTGTGTTTACAAGAAACTCACTTTTCCACCACCTCTTCTCCTAAATATTTTGATCCTGGCTACTCCCGTTTCTATTTGGCATCCTGGGACCATAAAACCAGGGGTGTGGCTATATTTCTCAAAAATACTTTCCCTTTCCATTTAACTGACACACATTTAGACCCGGAGGGTAGGTTCATAGTACTACAAGGGACACTACAAGGTAAAAACTTCTGCATTGTAAATAGTTATATTCCCGCTAATACCCAACTATTGGTATTTAGAAAGATAATCTCAAAACTTTCCTCAATCTCATACCACTATTTAGTATGGTGTGGAGATTTCAACTTCACTTTAAATCCGAGCCTGGATAGCAGTGCAATACGAAGATCTGATATCACCAAGACTGACAGGAAAAAAATCCTACACTTGATGAGTGAGAATAGATTGGTGGACATCTGGAGAGAGGTAAATGGACCAGCGAGGGGTTACACGTTCTTCTCAACTGTCCATAAATCATATTCGCGTATTGATCTTCAAATTACGACCGCAAGTTCGCTTGCAACAGTTTTGTATTCGCGCCACATCCCATCGATATGGTCAGATCATGACCTCGTCCTGTCGGTTTTTAAATTTGACATTACGACGTCTAGACTGTTCAAATGGAGACTTAACGAGTCCCTAATAATAGACCCCTCAATAAAATCTCAAATAGCTGAGGAATTAAAACTTTATTTTCAAACTAACGAGATCGGAGAATCTACCCCTGGAAATATCTGGATGGCCCATAAAAAGTTCATCACGGGCTCTTTAATCAAAATAGCTTCTTTTCGAAAAAAAAGCAGATCCGATCTCCAAAATAGATTAGAGACCAAGCTATTTAAGCTAGAGCAGGCGAGTCAACTGTCTACATCCCGTTATCTTATAAAACAAATTCATGACGTTAAAAGGCAACTGGATGCCATCCTCACTAATAGAACGGAGAGGGCCTTGGCTTGGACCAGAGCCACCTTTTATAAGCAGGCAAACAAACCCTCCAGAATGCTAGCTCGCCAATTACGAGCGAGAGAATTTATAAATACCATCCCCTCCATTAAGGACAATTTGGGTCATGTATCCGCCCATCCTGAGACCATTTATAGAGTCTTTCAAGAATACTATCAGAAATTATATTCTTCCCCTCAAGCACCCCCTACCAATCTCTTGAATTCTTTCCTTCGGGACATAAACCTCCCTAGAATTACTGATTCTGTAGCACAACAGCTCCAATCAGAGATTATGCCCGAGGAAATTAATTTGATAATTAAAAATCTAAAAGCAGGACGGGCACCAGGACCTGATGGTCTTTCTGCTCTATACTACAAAAAGTTTGGAAACCTTCTTCTGCCCCACATTAAAAATTTCTGTAATGCCCTCCTCACGGGATCCCAGATGCCCCCCGAGTTCTATATTGCGCACGTGACGGTTATTCCCAAACCAAAACGAGACCACTTACTAGTTAAAAATTATCGGCCCATCTCTTTACTGAACGTGGACTTAAAAATATTTACATCACTCATTACCGATAGGCTTAATAAAATCCTCCCTATACTTGTCCACCAAGACCAGGTAGGCTTCATCCCCAAAAGACAGGGCCCAGACAATATACGCAGAAATCTTAACGTCATCCACTCAGCAAATTGTTCCCAAAAACCTCTCATGGTATTAGCCTTAGATATTGAAAAAGCGTTTGATACTGTTACTTGGCCCTACCTCTTTACAGTATTAGCTAAATTTGGCTTTCCCCAAAAGTTATTCTCATGTCTGCAGCTCATATATGACAAACCGACTGCATATCTTAAACTTCCCTCGACCAAACCCTCTCCTATAGCTATACAACGCGGCACGCGACAGGGATGCCCTCTATCCCCTGCACTGTTCGCATTAGCTATGGAACCGTTAGCCGCAACTATAAGAAATAACCCGAATATTCTAGGTCCTTCAGGTCTAGGCGAACAATATAAAGTGAGTCTTTTCGCCGATGACCTTCTTCTGACACTAACTAATCCCTACTCTACCCTCCCTAACCTGTTCTCTCTCCTTCGCACATTTGAGAAGGTATCTGGTCTTAAAATCAATGTGGATAAGTCGGAGGCCTTATTTATCAACACCCCCAGGGATGAGCAAGATAATTTAGTTTCACAATTCGGATTTACTAAAAAGGAACACTTTCTAACTTATCTAGGAATTAATCTTACAACCCATAAGTCATCTCTTTTTAAATGGAACTATTCCCCCCTAATCAAGAAATTCCAAGCCGATATTGTCAAATGGTCGTGCATGAAGTTATCTTGGTTGGGCCGACTACATACTATTAAGATGATTTGCCTCCCTAGATTTTTATACCTATTTAGGTCTCTCCCTATAATGGTGCCATCAAAAAGTCTCCGAGATGTCCAGTCTGCTATTTCTACATTCATTTGGAACGGTAAGAGACCCCGCATTAAGCAAAATGTTATGTTTTTGCACAGGAAGATGGGTGGCCTATCATTACCCAACTTTATGCTATACTTTAAGTCAGCTCAAATTGCCCAAATGGCTAAAATTAACTCTAATAGCCATTGTCCTAGATGGGTTCAACTAGAAACTTATTTTTTACGGCCATACTCTCTTCGTGGCCTCTTGTGGTCTACTGAAAAACTTCCGCAAAATATTTTAATTACTGCCCCTTTTTCAGCACTCTCCCTTGTCCTCTGGAGAAAAGTGAGATTTAAATACGGTCTACAGTCTAAATTATCCCCCCTTACCTCCCTATTTCACAATCCTATGTTCACTCCGGGATTAGAGCCAGCACACTTTGCCTGGTGGACTCTAAAGGGGATCTCCACACTGAGACATCTTTGTTCTCCATTTAATTTGTTATTCACCAGACAAGAATTTACCCAACGATATGAACCACCGTCTAAAGAAGCCCTACGCATTAACCAGGTCTTCCACTTCGCTAGACAGAATTCACCTCATAGGATTCCATTTAGCCCAACTAATTTTGAACAGAGGTGTATTGATGACCCTACGGGTAATGGAATAATATCCCTGTTATACTCTCTGTTCAATAAGCCACACACACATGAGAAATTAAAATACATGTTACAGTGGGAGAAAGATCTGGGACTTACTATGCCCATAGAGACTTGGCATATATGCTGCGACACGTTATCAAAAGGTAGCTATCAGACATCGTTGGCTGAAACATCGCTTAAAGTACTACATAGAATATATCATGTTCCTACAAAACTTCATGCCATGTTCCCTCATATATCCGAAAACTGCTTCAGGGGTTGTATGGTCCTAGGAGATTTTTTACACATTTGGTGGAAGTGCCCAGTAGTTGAGACTCTATGGAAACAGGTCAAATTGATTATTGAACAAATTTTTGGTAAAACTATTCCCATGGATCCCGCGGTTTTCCTATTGGGCAAGAAATACCCTGGGTTTTCCAAAAATCTACAGAAACTGGTGACTGTTATATGCATGGCGACCAAAATTCATATTGCCGCCAAATGGAGAACCCCATCATTGTCTATCTCACTGGTTAGAGGCAGAGTGGATGAAATCCTTTTATACGAACGAATCCAAGCTACCAGGAGTGATGAATGGGATGTATTTTTTCAGACCTGGAACCCTTGGTTGGACCTTAGCTCCGGCGCTCTCCTGGCTCGGGCCCTTTCATTATCTCCATAAATAAATATGTTGTGGGGACGGGAGATTTATCTTGGTCGATCATGTTGGGAGGTGGGCTTCTGGAGATCTGGAGGCACTCTTCTCTACGCTTGATTCCCGCAGTTCCGGATGTTCTTGTCCGATTGAAACCTGAGTGAGCCTGGACTCTGTTCTATAACGCACTTCTCCTTTCTGTATTGTATTTACAACATTGTTTTCAGTAATGAAGTTCTTGAACCTTATGTTCTTTCCCCTTGTATGTTTTGTATTGTACCTATTAAGTCTTTATGTCTGTCTTACCCTATGTTAATTTGACTCCTTCACTTTGCAAAGATTGTATTTTTCAATCACTTGTCTCCCTTCATGCTTGAAGGAGTATATGCATATTGTTATGTTTTATTGAAAATTTCAAATAAACATATTGAAACAAAAAGTCGCTGGCGCCATTTTGCGCTCACTCTGCTGTGAATTCAGTTAGTGACAGGACGCTGTTTGCTGACTGAGGGCCAGTTTAGAGATAGCGATTTGCTTCTTTGTGCTTTTCCAAGGCTAATTTAGCAACCGCTGTGTTCACCTACTAATCACCTTGCTTTTGCCTTGTAGCGCTGTTTTCACAGCGATCTGCAAGGTCTGTGTGTGTGTGTGAGTGCAGCCCACTCTCTAGTCTGAGTGCAGCCACATAGGCCATCCATAGCTGGTTGTATTCAGTTCATGGAGGGTGGTTCATTGCCTCATACTGTTCTTTTTTTTTTTTTTTTCCAAGTAGTGTAGTCTGCTGCTAATTTTTTTTAAAAAAATCCTATTAGTGTCTTTCCACCCGTCTCCAGCTAATTTGTGGAAAAACACTACATATGATAACGTAGAGGAGGGTTTTTGGGCCTTGCAGCGCCGTTTACGGCTGTCTGCACGGTCTCCGTGTGACTGCAGCTCGCCCTGTAGTCTGTGAGCAGCCATAGCCTGGTTGTCTCCAGCTCAGGGTTCTTCACTGCGTCATACCGCAAAATCAATTTTCCTTTTCTTTTAAGTAGTGCAGGCTGCTGCACATTTTTTCAAAAAAATCCTATTAGTGTCTTTCCACCCGTCTCCAGCTAATTTGTGGAAAAACACTACATATGATAACGTAGAGGAGGGTTTTTGGGCCTTGCAGCGCCGTTTACGGCTGTCTGCACGGTCTCCGTGTGACTGCAGCTCGCCCTGTAGTCTGTGAGCAGCCATAGCCTGGTTGTCTCCAGCTCAGGGTTCTTCACTGCGTCATACCGCAAAATCAATTTTCCTTTTCTTTTAAGTAGTGCAGGCTGCTGCACATTTTTTCAAAAAATTCCTATTAGTGTCTTTCCACCCGTCTCCAGCTAACTTGTGGAAAAACACTACATAGGATAACGTAGAGGAGGGTTTTTGGGCCTTGCAGCGCCGTTTACGGCTGTCTGCACGGTCTCCGTGTGACTGCAGCTCTCTCTGTTGTCAGTTCAGCCCCCAAAAAATAAATAAATAATAAAGTTCACCAAACACACCAGTTACACCACTTTACATTTGTGTAGGCCACATTAGCTCATATTAAAGTCTAGTCCACACTTTAGAAAATTAGTGTTTCTTATACCTGTTAGGAGTTGTTCAGGAATAAGCACACAAAGCCGTTAGTACTTTTCTGCTTATCTTTAACAGTCAACCAAGATGAAGTAGGCAGTGAGTAAGGCACGTGGGCGTGGGCGCGGAGAAGGGAGGGGACGTGGGGATTCTGTGCCTGCTGCGGGCACCGGTGACTCATCAGCACCCACTTTCACCAGGGAACAGTCATTCATGCGCAGCTTTGTCGCAGAGCGCCGTACACCGCTGCTGCGTGAAGAACAAATTGAAGCCGTTGTCGGATGGATGGCAGCTAATGCATCAACTTCAATTAGTGCCACATCCTCTCAGACACAGATCACTGGAGAGCAGCCATCTGTCTCTTCTCCACCTGCCAAATTGCCCAGGCAGACAGAGAGCCCAGGACAGGAGCCGTCTCTACTTCTGTTCTCTGAATCTCTTGGCTTGGAAACAGGGGGCCAGCCAAGCAGCATTGGAGAAATGGAAGAAGAGGCAGGGTGCAGTGATGCCCAACAGCTTTTTCTCTCTTCCTCTGAAAAGGCGGGTGGGCCAGTGGCTCCGGTCACCACATCGCAGGCCGCATCAGCTGATGATGACACTCAGGTGCCACTTACTGGTGCGTGCTCTGCTGCTGAGACTACCCAGGAGGAGCAGTTGGGGGCAGAGGGTAGTGTAGATGATGAGGTCCTTGACCCATCTTGGCGTGAGGGACAGGAAGGTGGTGGGAGCAGCTCTGAGGAAGAGATTCCCCGTACGGCCCAAAGAGGGAGAGGGAGGGGGAAGACTGCGGATCCTGCAGCCTCCGCTTTGGCACCCGTTAGGAGCATGTCTCTTCCAAAAGCCAAAAAGGGCGCTCCCAAGACTTGCAGTGCCTGGTCCTTTTTTGACACAGTTGCAGATGACATTTGCTATGTCAAATGCAAGGTGTGTCATCACAAAGTCAAAAGAGGTCGAAATGTCAGCAACCTCAATACCTCCAACATGTGGAAACATGTGCGCACCAGGCACGCGGCGGAGTTAGAAAAACACACTGAAGAGCTAGGCCAACCAACAGCGGCAGCTACCACCTCTTCAGCTCGTGTTGCCTCTTCCTCCAGCTCACACGCAGCTGGTTCGGCTTCCTCCCAGGATCGCCGTGGAAGAACCTCTGGCCTTGTTGTCCAGAGACCCGCTGTAATTCCACCCGCAGCACCACTTTCCCAGTCATCCACACACTCCCAGCCCAGTCTACAGCCATCGGTAGTACAGGCATGGGAGAAAAGGCGGCCTTTCTCGTCAAACCACCCACGAGCACAGGCTCTGACTGCAGGCATTGCCAAACTTCTGTCACTGGAAATGCTGTCATTCAGGCTGGTGGAGACTGACAGCTTCCGTGACTTGATGTCATTGGCAGTCCCACAGTACAATGTGCCCAGCCGCTTTTACTTCAGCAGGCAAGCCGTCCCTGCTCTGCACAAGCATGTGGAGGGACACATAAAACACGCGCTACTGAATGCCGTCAGTAGCAAGGTCCACCTCACCACCGATGCGTGGACCAGTCAACATGGACAGGGGCGATACCTTTCCCTCACTGCCCATTGGGTTAATGTCATTGAGCCGGGTACAGACCGTGCGAGTGGCGCAGGACGTGTCCTGCCCACTCCAAGGATTGCAGGAATCCATTCTGTATGCATTGACTCCTCCTCTTACACCAGTTTCTCAGAATCATCGCTGCAGGAGCCGTCACAGTCCACCTCCACATGGACCCGTGATGAACGTTTACCTGTTACGACCGACATGAGCACAGCCGTGGCCAAACGTCAACAGGCCGTCTTGAAATTAATTTCTTTGGGGAATCGAAGCCACACAGCGCAGGAGCTCTGGAATGCCATCAAGCAGGAGAGCGATGTGTGGTTTGTGCCAGCGAATCTCCAGCCAGGCATGGTAGTGTGTGATAATGGCCGAAATCTGGTGGAAGCTCTGGGCCACAGCAACCTCACTCACATCCCATGTCTGGCACATGTGCTCAATTTGGTCATGCAGAGTTTTTTGAGGGACTATCCGGATCTTGATGCACTGCTGCACAAGGTCCGCCTAGAGTGTGCTCACTTGCGGCGTTCCAGCACGGCAAAAGCGCGCATTGCGGCTCTGCAGCGCCGACACCACCTGCCGGAACATCGCATCATATGTGACCTACCTACCAGGTGGAATTCCACGTTACATATGTTGGAGCGGTTGTGTGAGCAGCAGCAAGCTGTAATGGAGTACCAGCTGCATCAGGCGCAAAGAAGTCGCACTCCGCGCCGTTCAGATTTCACAACCACAGAGTGGGCCACTATGAAGGACGTCTGCCAGGTTTTGCGTCCCTTCGATTATTCCATGCGGATGGTGAGTGCAGATGATGCACTAGTCAGCATGACTGTCCCCCTTATCTGCCTGCTTGAAAAATCACTGCAAGCGCTAAGGGATGATGTTGTGGAAGAGGTGGAGGATGAGGATTCACCATTTCCATCATCTTCTGGACAGTCAGCGCCACGTGGTTCCTCACAAACGCGTAGGCAGGGGACAGTTTGTGAGGAGGATGAGGAGGAGTCAATGGAGGAGGAAGACATCCGTCCAGAGGAGGGAGTTACACAATTGTCCAGTACTCAGTGTGTACAGCGAGGGTGGGGTGATGATGAGCGGGCAGAGATCACGCCTCCAGCACGGGACAGCGTTTCTTGGGCAGTTGGCAGTCTGCAGCACATGGTGGATTACATGCTGCAGTGCCTGAGAAACGACCGCCGCATCGCCCACATTCTCAACATGTCTGATTATTGGGTGTTCACCCTCCTCGATCCTCGCTACCGGGACAACGTAGAAAGCCTCATCACACTGATGAACCGGGAGCGAAAAATGCGGGAGTACCAAGACACACTGGTGAATTCCATCATCTTCTCCATTCCAACTGAGAGAAGTGCTGCTAGTGCATTACAATGCAGCTCAGTGCGTCCAGGCAGTGGTGGAGGCTCTGCACAAAGAGGGAGCAGAAGCAGTGCCTCTGCCCAAGGCAAGACCAGTATGGCCGAACTGTGGCACAGTTTTCTGTGCCCGCCACAAAAGTCTACAACATCACAGACGGCTCCAGTCAGCAGGAGGCAACGGTTCCGTCAGATGGTGACAGACTACATGTCTTGCCCTCTTGCTGTACTCCCAGACGGCTCTTCCCCTTTCAAGTTTTGGGTCTCAAAGCTGGATACATGGCCAGAGCTAAGCCAGTATGCATTGGAGGTGCTGGCTTGCCCTGCGGCTAGTGTATTATCGGAACGTGTCTTTAGTGCTGCAGGTGGTGTACTAACTGACCGTCGCATGCGACTATCCTCCGATAACGTTGACCGGCTTACTTTCCTGAAAATGAACAAGGCCTGGATTTCGCAGGAATTTGCCACTCCTCTTCCTGATTAAATAATTAGGTCACTGTCTACGTTATCCAGGTCTCCTGTTGTGTTCATCTTTCTACCACCTGAACTTAAATTCCTGGGCTCCAACACCGCCAGTTGAGGCTCAGAAGTGCCGTCTGCACAGTCAAAACATACGACCCAGTGTTATTGGGTTTCAGTAACGTCAGCTGATCCCCAGCTGTGTAGCCGGCAATGTGTCCTGCGACCGCCACGCTGACACAACAACTGAAATGTAAGGGAACCTGTCCCCCCCCCCCAAGGTGTTTGTTACTGAAAGAGCCACCTTGTGCAGCAGTAATGCTGCACAAGGAAAAGGTAGCTATTTTTGTTTAGCTCCTTGCACACGCAGAACTTAACACTTATAAAATGTGTCCACTGATACCGTAAAACCGTCCCGGAGGTGGGACTTTCCTTCGTAATATGACACAGCACAGCCGTCATTCCTACCCCCTTGGCGTCGTGCCCCGGCTCCTCAGCGTTGTTTGATTCCGTCCCGGAGCCTGCGCTGTTATGTTATCCCTTGGCCAGGCACACTTAGCGCTGCCCGTCTTCTGACATCATTTGGTGTCAGGATGGCTGCGCCTGTGCGGCCGCGCTGGCCGAGAGCCCGCCTCGTAGTGTCTTCTGATTTAATCCCACTGGGGGCCTGAGATCCATGGACATGCGCAGTGCATATCTGAACCTCCACCTCTCACTCATCTCCCTACGGCTTCTTCAGACTGTGCGGTGTCAGCTGGTCCCTAATAGCATGCCACGGCCGTGAGACCGCACAGTCTTAAGAAGCCGTAGGGAGGGGAGTGGGAGGCGAGGATATGCACTGCGCATGGCCATGGATCCCAGGCCCGCGGTGGGATTACATTAGACGACACTGCGAGGCGGGCTCTCGGCCAGCGCGTCCGCACAGGCGCAGCCAGCCTGACATTAAATGATGTCAGAAGATGGGCAGCGCTAAGTGTGCCTGGCCAAGGGATAACATAACAGTGCAGGCTCCGGGACGGAATCAAACAACGCTGAGGAGCCGTGGCACGGAGCCGGGGGGGGTAAGAATGACGGCTGTGCTGCGTCATATTACGAAGGAAAGTCCCACCTCCGGGACGGTCTCACGGTTTCAGGGGACACATTTTATAAGTGTTTAGTTCTGTGTTTGCAAGGAGCATAATGAAAAGAGACACCTTTTCCTTTTGCATCTTTTGTGCTGCACAAGCTGGCTCTTTCAGCTACAAACGCCTTGGGGGGGGGTTAAAGGTTCCCTTTCGACTTTCTCCAATCAGGCTTCGGCCTACATTGTGTTCCTCTGCTTTTCCTCCTGTCCCTGGGCTCCAACACCGCTAGTTGCCGTCCAGAAGTGCTGTCCGCACAGTCCCAACAGTCCCTCCTCTGTTATTGGGGTTCAGTAACGTCAGCTGTTCCCCAGCTGTGTGTGTGGCAATCCCTCCTATCTCCTCCACCTCCTCCTCCTCCTCCTGTCCCTGGGCTCCAACACCGCTAGTTGCCGTCCAGAAGTGCTGTCCGCACAGTCCCAACAGTCCCTCCTCTGTTATTGGGGTTCAGTAACGTCAGCTGTTCCCCAGCTGTGTGTGTGGCAATCCCTCCTATCTCCTCCACCTCCTCCTCCTCCTCCTGTCCCTGGGCTCCAACACCGCTAGTTGCCGTCCAGAAGTGCTGTCCGCACAGTCCCAACAGTCCCCTCTGTTATTGGGGTTCAGTAACGTCAGCTGTTCCCAGCTGTGTGTGTGGCAATCCCTCCTATCTCCTCCACCTCCTCCTCCTCCTCCTGTCCCTGGGCTCCAACACCGCTAGTTGCCGTCCAGAAGTGCTGTCCGCACAGTCCCAACAGTCCCTCCTCTGTTATTGGGGTTCAGTAACGTCAGCTGTTCCCCAGCTGTGTGTGTGGCAATCCCTTCTATCTCCTCCACCTCCTCCTCCTGTCCCTGGGCTCCAACACCGCTAGTTGCCATCCAGAAGTGCTGTCCGCACAGTCCCAACAGTCCCTCCTCTGTTATTGGGGTTCAGTAACGTCAGCTGTTCCCCAGCTGTGTGTGTGGCAATCCCTCCTATCTCCTCCACCTCCTCCTCCTCCTCCTGTCCCTGGGCTCCAACACCGCTAGTTGCCATCCAGAAGTGCTGTCCGCACAGTCCCAACAGTCCCTCCTCTGTTATTGGGGTTCAGTAACGTCAGCTGTTCCCCAGCTGTGTGTGTGGCAATCCCTCCTATCTCCTCCACCTCCTCCTCCTCCTCCTGTCCCTGGGCTCCAACACCGCTAGTTGCCGTCCAGAAGTGCTGTCCGCACAGTCCCAACAGTCCCTCCTCTGTTATTGGGGTTCAGTAACGTCAGCTGTTCCCCAGCTGTGTGTGTGGCAATCCCTCCTATCTCCTCCACCTCCTCCTCCTCCTCCTGTCCCTGGGCTCCAACACCGCTAGTTGCCGTCCAGAAGTGCTGTCCGCACAGTCCCAACAGTCCCTCCTCTGTTATTGGGGTTCAGTATCGTCAGCTGTTCCCCAGCTGTGTGTGTGGCAATCCTTCCTATTTCCTCCACCTCCTCCTCCTCCTCCTGTCCCTGGGCTCCAACACCGCTAGTTGCCGTCCAGAAGTGCTGTCCGCACTGTCCCAACAGTCCCAACTCTGTTATTGGGGTTCAGTAACGTCAGCTGTTCCCCAGCTGTGTGTGTGGCAATCCCTCCTATCTCCTCCACCTCCTCCTCCTTCTCCTGTCCCTGGGCTCCAACACCGCTAGTTGCCGTCCAGAAGTGCTGTCCGCACAGAGCCAAACACCTCGCCAATGTGTTAGTGGGGTTCAGTAATGCCTGCTGCTCCCCTGCTGTGTATACGGCAACGTGTCCTGCGACCGCCACGCAGGCACAACAAGTTAAATTTAAGGGAACCTGTCCCCCCCCCCACAGGCGTTTGTTACTGAAGGAGACACCTTGTGCAGCAGTAATGATGCAAAGGGAAAAAGTGCCTCTTTTCGTCGTGCTCCTTGCACATGCTGAACCTAACACTTTTGAAATGTGTCCCCTCACACGGTTAAACCGTCTGGTCGGTGGAACTTTCCTTTGTCATGTGACGCAGCACAGCCGTCCTTCTTACCCCCTTGGCTGCGCCTGTGCGGCCGCGCTGGATGAGATCCCGCCTCGTAGTGTCTTCTGATTTAATCCCACTGCGGACCTGTGATCCATGGACATTAGCAGTGCATATCTGAACCTCCGCCTCTCACTCATCTCCCTACGCCTTCTTCAGACTGTGCGCTGTCAGCTGATCCCTAATAGCATGCCACGGCCGTGACGCCGCACAGTCTGAAGAAGCCGTAGGGAGTGGAGTGAGAGGCGAGGATATGCACTGCTCATGCCTATGGATCACAGGTCCGCAGAGTGATTACATTAGATGACACAGCGAGGCGGGATCTCGTCCAGCGCGGCCGCACAGGCGCAGCCATCCTGACACCAAATGATGTCAGAAGACGGGCAGCGCTAAGTGTGCCTGGCCAAGGGATAACATAACAGCGCAGACTCCGGGACAGATTCAAACAACGCTGAGGAGGAGGCGCACGGCGCCAAGGGGGTAAGAATGACGGCTGTGCTGCGTCACATGACAAAGGAAAGTTCCACCGACCGGACGGTTTAACCGTGTGAGGGGACACATTTCAAAAGTGTTAGGTTCAGCATGTGCAAGGACCATAATTAAAAGAGCTAAGTTTACCTTTTCCAGCATTAGTGCTGTACAAGATGGCTCTTTCAGCTACAAACGCCTGGGGGGGGGGGGGGTTAAAGGTGCCCTTTCAACTTGCTCCAGTGCAGGCTGCGGCCTACACTCTGCTCCACCTGCAGAGCCCGGGCTCCAGCACCGCTAGTTGCTGTCCGGAAGTGCTGGCTTCACAGAGAAAAACACCTCGCCAATGTGTCAGTGGGGTTCAGCACCACCAGCTGTTCCCCTGCTGTGTAGCCGGCAACGTGTCCTGCAACAGCCACGCAGACACAACAGACCCAAAGCTGCTGCCAGTGCAGGCTTCGGCCTACACTGTGCTCCCCCTGCTCCTCCGGCTGACCCTGGGCTCTAACAACGCCAGTTGGTGCCCGGTACTGCTAGCTGCACAGAGACAAACACCAGCCAATGTGTCAGTGGGGTTCAGCACCGCCAGCTGTTCCCCTGCTGTGTAGCCGGCAACGTGTCCTGCAACAGCCACGCAGACACAAGAAATGAAATTAAAGGGAACCTGTCCCCCCTCCCCCAGGTGTTTCTATGTTTTACAGCCACCTTGTACGGCAGTAATGCTGCATGTGTGCAAGGTGGCTCAGAAACTTATTCTCCTTGCCCATGTTGAACTGAACACGTCTAAAATGAGTCCTCTGCGACCATTAAAACGTCCCTCAGGTGTGATTTTCCTTTGTATTGACACGCAACAAGCTCCTTGGTAGCGCTGCTCGTCTTCTGGCATCATTGTTTGGCTGCCTGCGCCTCTGCGGCCGCCTTGCCCCACGCAACGCCCCTCGGTGTCTTATTTATTTGGACTGCGAGGGTGTGATTGACGGGCATGAACGGTGCATTTCTTCGCCTGTCCCTCATCTCCTTCCGCCTTCTTCGGACTGTGCGTCTTCATGGCCGTGGCATGCGATAAGGGATCAGCTGAAGCGGGTGTAAGAACCCAAGCGAGAGGCGAACATATGTACTGCGCCAGGCCATGAATCCCAGCCCCGCAGTGTTTTAACAATGTTAAGACACTGCGGGGCTGGGATTCATGGTCATCGCAAACCGCACCGGCCGACATGAAATGATGTCAGAGGACGGGCAGCGCTAACAGCGCAAGGCCAAGGGATAACACGACAGCGCAGACTCCTGTGCAACAAATAACGATGCTCAGGAGGCCACGCAAAGCACCAAGGTGGCATTTTTGCCAGCTGTACTGCGTCTCTTTACGAAGGGAACTCACGCCTCAAAATCAGTTTGACTGTGTAAGGGCCTAAATGTTATACGTGTTCCTTTCAGCGTGTGCAAGGAGCAAAATTAAAAGAGCAACCTTTGACTTGTGCAGCATTACTGCTGCATGAGCTGTGGCTCTTCTAGTTTGTAACACCTGAGGGGGGGTTAAAGGTTACCTTTGAAATTGGTTCAATTAGGCTTCGGCCTACACTCCGCTCCCTCTCCTCCTCCTGCTGACCCTGGGCTCTAACACCGCCAGTTGGGGCCCAGATGTGCTGGCTGCACAGAGCCAAACACCTCGCCAATGTGTCAGTGGGGTTCAGCACCACCAGATGTTCCCTTGCTGTGTAGCCGGCAACGTGTCCTGCAACAGCCACGCAGACACAACAGACCCAAAGCTGCCGCCAGTGCAGGCTTCGGCCTACACTCCGCTCCCTCTCCTCCTCCTGCTGACCCTGGGCTCTAACACCGCCAGTTGGGGCCCAGATGTGCTAGCTGCACAGAGAAAAACACCAGCCAATGTGTCAGTGGGGTTCAGCACCGCCAGCTGTTCCCCTGCTGTGTAGCCGGCAACGTGTCCTGCAACAGCCACGCAGACACAAGAACTGAAATTAAAGGAAACCTGTCCCCCCTCCCCCAGGTGTTTCTATGTTTTCCAGCCACCTTGTACGGCAGTAATGCTGCATGTGTGCAAGGTGGCTCATAAATGTATTCTCCTCGCACATGTGGAACTGAAAACACGTCTAAAATGTGTCCTCTGTGTGACCATTTAACCGTCCCGGAGGTGTGACTTTCCTTTGTAATGACACGCTGCAACCCCCTTGGTAGCGCTGCCCGTCTTCTGGCATCATTGTTTGGCTGCCTGCGCCTCTGCGGCCGCCCTGACCCACACAACGCCCCTCGGTGTCTTATTTATTTGGACTGCGAGGGTGTGATTGATGGGCATGAGCAGTGCATAAGTTCGCCTGTCCCTCATCTCCTTCCGCCTTCTTCAGACTGTGCGGCTTCATGGCCATGGCATGCGATAAGGGATCAGCTGACGCCGCACAGTCTGAAGCGGGTGTAAGGACCCGAGTGTGAGAGGCGAACATATGTACTGCGCCAGGCCATGAATCCCAGCCCCGCAGTGTTTTAACAATGTTAAGACACTGCGGGGCTGGGATTCATGGTCATCGCGAACCGCACCGGCCGACATTAAATGATGTCAGAAGATGGGCAGCGCTAACAGCGCTAGGCCAAGGGATAACATGACAGCGCAGACTCCTATACAGCAAATAACATCGCTCAGGAGGCTGCGCCCAGCACCAAGGTGGGATTCTTGACATCTGTGCTGCGTCTCATTACGAAGGGAACTCTCGCCTCCAACACAGTTTGACTGTATAAAGGGCTAAATGTTATACGTGTTTCATTCAGCGTGTGCAAGGAGAAAAATTAAAAGAGCAACCTTTGACTTGTGCAGCACTACTGCTGCATAAGCTGTGGCTCTTCTAGTTTGTAACACCTGAGGGGGGGTTAAAGGTTACCTTTAAAATTGGTTCAATTAGGCTTTGGCCTACACTCTGCTCCCCCTGCAGAGCCTGGGCTCTAACACTGCCAGTTGGGGCCCGGTACTGCTAGCTGCACAGAGAAAAACACCAGCCAATGTGTCAGTGGGGTTCAGCAACGCCAGCTGTTCCCCTGCTGTGTAGCCGGCAACGTGTCCTGCAACAGCCACGCAGACACAAAGCTGCCGCCAGTGCAGGCTTCGGCCTACACTCTGCTCCCTCTCCTCCTGCTGACCCTGGGCTCTAACATCGCCAGTTGGGGCCCGGTACTGCTAGCTGCACAGAGAAAAACACCAGCCAATGTGTCAGTGGGGTTCAGCACCGCCAGCTGTTCCCCTGCTGTGTAGCCGGCAACGTGTCCTGCAACAGCCACGCAGACACAAGAACTGAAATTGAAGGGAACCTGTCCCCCCTCCCCCAGGCGTTTGTATGTTTTCCAGCCACCTTGTACAGCAGTAATGCTGCATGTGTGCAAGGTGGCTCATAAATGTATTCTCCTCGCACATGTGGAACTGAAAACACGTCTAAAATGTGTCCTCTGTGTGACCATTTAACCGTCCCGGAGGTGTGACTTTCCTTTGTAATGACACGCTGCAACCCCCTTGGTAGCGCTGCCCGTCTTCTGGCATAATTGTTTGGCTTCCTGCGCCTCTGCGGCCGCCCTGACCCACACAACGCCCCTCGGTGTCTTATTTATTTGGACTGCGAGGGTGTGATTGATGGGCATGAGCAGTGCATAAGTTCGCCTGTCCCTCATCTCCTTCCGCCTTCTTCAGACTGTGCGGCTTCATGGCCGTGGCATGCGATAAGGGATCAGCTGACGCCGCACAGTCTGAAGCGGGTGTAAGGACCCGAGTGTGAGAGGCGAACATATGTACTGCGCCAGGCCATGAATCCCAGCCCCGCAGTGTTTTAACAATGTTAAATTACGTCTCATTACGAAGGGAACTCTCGCCTCCAACACAGTTTGACTGTATAAAGGGCTAAATGTTATACGTGTTTCATTCAGCGTGTGCAAGGAGAAAAATTAAAAGAGCAACCTTTGACTTGTGCAGCACTACTGCTGCATAAGCTGTGGCTCTTCTAGTTTGGAACACCTGAGGGGGGGTTTAAGGTTACCTTTGAAATTGGTTCAATTAGGCTTCGGCCTACACTCCGCTCCCTCTCCTCCTCCTGCTGACCCTGGGCTCTAACACCGCCAGTTGGGGCCCAGATGTGCTGGCTGCACAGAGCCAAACACCTCGCCAATGTGTCAGTGGGGTTCAGCACCGCCAGCTGTTCCCCTGCTGTGCAGCCGGCAACGTGTCCTGCAACTGCCACGCAGACACAACAGACCCAAAACTGCCGCCAGTGCAGGCTTCGGCCTACACTCTGCTCCCTCTCCTCCTCCTGCTGACCCTTTGCTCCAACACTGCTAGTTGGGGCTCTAGGAAGACAAGCTTGAATAGGTCCCCATCCTGGTTCCAGCACCGTCAGCTGGTTCCGGGCAGAGCCTTTGGCTTAGGTGCCTCCCTCTGGGTATCCGAGTTCCACCAACGTCAGGTGGTCCTTGGTAGTGCTTTCAGGCACGGGTACCTCCTGCTTAGTAACCGGGTTCCAGTAACGTCAGCTGGTCCTCGGTAGTTCCATTGGCTCTTGGACCTTTGGCTACCCATCCGGGTTCCAGCACCGTCAGCTGGTTCTCGGCAGTGTCTTTTGCTCTTGTACCTTCTGCTCCCCATCCTGGTTCCAGTACCGTCAGCTGGTTCCGGGCAGAGCCTTTGGCTTAGGTGCCTCCCTCTGGGTATCCGAGTTCCACCAACGTCAGGTGGTCCTTGGTAGTGCTTTCAGGCACGGGTACCTCCTGCTTAGTAACCGGGTTCCAGTAACGTCAGCTGGTCCTCGGTAGTTCCATTGGCTCTTGGACCTTTGGCTACCCATCCGGGTTCCAGTACCGTCAGCTGGTTCTCGGCAGTGTCTTTTGCTCTTGTACCTTCTGCTCCCCATCCTGGTTCCAGCACCGTCAGCTGGTTCCGGGCAGAGCCTTTGGCTTAGGTGCCTCCCTCTGGGTATCCGAGTTCCACCAACGTCAGGTGGTCCTTGGTAGTGCTTTCAGGCACGGGTACCTCCTGCTTAGTAACCGGGTTCCAGTAACGTCAGCTGGTCCTCGGTAGTTCCATTGGCTCTTGGACCTTCGGGTAGCCATCCGAGTTCCAGTTCCATCAGCTGTTTCTCGGCATTTTCTCAGCCTTCTTGTACCTTCTGCTACATTTCCAAGTTCAAGAGACTAAACACGATGACCCGGAAGACCACCCCTAAGATGACGACGACACCAGAGACGACAACCACCGTGATGACGACGACCCTGGAGACGATGAGCCTGAAGACCACCCCGATGACGACGACCCCGGAGACGACGACGACGACCTGGAAGACCGAGAAGCAGAAGAACAAGAGGCTGCAGAACAAAGAGCAGAAGAACATTAAGCATAACACTAAATATCAGAGCAAAAGATATTATCTAAATTATAAGCAGAAGAAGACTAAGCAGTGTATGGGGGTGAGTCCGTTCCTCCTCGTGGTGCCCCTGGATAAAGCCTGATGCTGCAGGCCAAACTGAACGCGGACAAATGTAACTGTTTTGTGACAGGCAGAACGGAAGGTGTAATCTTCAATCTTTTATAGATAACAACTACGGGAATGCCTGTCACAAATAAGAATATGATGAAGAAGTAGAATATGAAGAAGATAATAGTAAAATAAAAAGAATATGAACAATGTATCAAAAAAAATAATAGGTAGAAGATGAAGAAGAAGATGATGTCAAAGAAGCTGATGATGAGGATAATGAAAAAGAAAGTGTGGGAGAAGTAAAAAAGAAGGTGAAGGGCGTGGAAGTAGTGAAACATCAATATCTGACAAAATAAAAAAAAATAAAAAATAACAGTCAAAATCTTTCTAACGCCGAACGTCATAAAAAAAATTAAAAATCCTGCTATTCAATTTGATTGGGCTAAACCTCTGTGCCTTTAATGTCTCCGCCACCTCCCCCAATACATCCTACATTATTCTTAGTTGTTTTCCTTCATGTAGAATGAACCTACAAGGAAAGAAAGGGTTTATTTTAATTCCGATATTTTCGTCCCATTGACTTGCATTGGGATCGGGTATCAGTATCGGATTAGATCCGATACTTTGACGCTATCGGCCGATACTTTCCGATACCGATACTTTCCGATATCGGAAGGTATCGCTCAACACTAAGCATCATTAATTCCACAACACTTTACAGATATCATTGGCCCCATTGGAGCTTACAATCTAGATTCCCAATCTGTATATCTTTGGAGTGTGGGAGTTAACTGTAGTATCGAGAGGAAACCCACGTAAACATGGATATAACATACAATCATCTTGCAGTTGTTATCCTTGGTGAGATTTGAATCCAGGACCCCAGTGTTGCAGTGCTAACCACTGAATCATTGTGCTTATCACTTTTACCTTTTAACAAAGTGTTCCATCAGGCTGCAAAAACATTGTTCATCACGAAAATTTCTTCTGGATCATTAGGAGGTTTGTTTTGTAGAATGTTTAAATATACCATTCTTTATTCATGGCAGTGTTTTTAGTCAAAATTGTAAGTGAGCTCCCTTCTTTGGATAAAATTGACCCTCACACATTTAATTTAAAGGAGGAAAGAGTAGGGCTTAACGATCCACAGGCAATGTGTAGCCTAAAGATCTTTTAAGGCAAAATCTGCCTAGTTTATGATCAGCTCTGGAGAAAGTAATACCACAAGTTTTGTTGGTGGAGGAGGCTCAAGAATGCCTGAAAGCTCTATTGAGGTCATCGTTGAGTCATACAAGTGGGTATCATGTGTACATAACTTCTTTTACATACTTCACCAGTCTTTGGCAGACTACAGGGTCTTCAAAATTTAAAATAACCTGTGGATGTTCCAACTTTTATCGACTAGCAACTACAGCTCTCAATCAGTGCATGAAATCAGATCACCTGTTTATCTGGAAAAGGCAACCAGCCCATCATTC
The DNA here is from genome assembly GCF_051348905.1 of Ranitomeya variabilis. Taxonomy (NCBI): domain Eukaryota; kingdom Metazoa; phylum Chordata; class Amphibia; order Anura; family Dendrobatidae; genus Ranitomeya; species Ranitomeya variabilis. The sequence continues at coordinate 294,640,500 of NC_135236.1, read as the reverse complement.
AGAGCAAGCCTTAAGTTGTCCTCCTCCCCTTCACTTCGTACTTGTATTTCTGCCAAACACATCATCAAGCCTGACCCTCAAGTAGTACCTTGTCAGTGTGTTATCTGTTGTGAATTCTGCTCTTGGGCTCCCTCTGGTGGTTATAAGTGGTAGCGCTGCTGTCTTTGGATCGCTGCATTCATCAGGTGTGTCCACTTTTTGCAATTTGGACTGGGCTATTTAGTCTTGCTTGACCCTTTAGTCAGTGCCAGTTGTCCATTGTTCCTGGAGGATTCACATCCCTGCCTGGTCTCTCCTGCTTTGCTGTTCATTTCAACAAAGATAAGTTCTGGCTTTGTTTTTTGCAGTCCACATGCTGTGGGCTTTATTGTTCAGTTCTTTTCCATGTTTTTGTCTTGTCCAGCTTGGTCTGCATAAGGATTTATTCAGCCAAGCTGGTATCTCTGGAGATGCAGATATACCCTCCATATCTTTAGTTAGATGTGGAGATTTTGTATTTTCTGTGGTGGATATTTTCTAGTGTTTTAATACTGACCGCATAGTACTCTGTCCTATCCTTTCTATTTAGCTAGAGTGGCCTCCTTTGCTAAATCCTGATTTCAGTCTGCGTATGTTATTTCCCTCTCCTCTCACAGTCAATATTTTTGGGGGGCTGTCTATCCTTTGGGGATTTTCTCTTAGGCAAGATAGTTTTCCCTTTTCTATCTCTAGGGGTATTTAGTCCTCCGGCTGTGTCGAGATGTCTAGGGAGTGTTAGGTACATTCCACGGCTACTTCTAGTTGTGGTGTTAAGTTCAGGGTCTGCGGTGAGTACAGGTACCACCTTCTCCAGAGTACGTCTCATGCTGCTCCTAGGCCACCAGATCATAACAGTACAACTGGCCAACAATGAGTTAATCGCATCTCAGAAGAAGGGAAGGAAAGTGCTGAGCCTTTTTTTTCTGTAGTTTGTTGTGTCTTTTCTTCCCTCTTTACCTCTGGGTGGCTCAGGAGTTTGGCGCTGGCATGGATTTTCAGGGATTGGCTTCTCGTGTGGATCAACTTGCTGCTAGAGTACAGGATATTTCCGATTATATCGTTCAGACTCCGGTTTTAGAGCCTAGAATTCCTACTCCTGATTTGTTTTTTGGGGACTGGTCCAAATTTTTGAGCTTTAAAAATAACTGTAAACTGTTTTTTGCTCTGAAACCCCGTACCTCTGGTGATCCTACCCAGCAGGTTAAAACAGTCATCTCTCTGCTGTGTGGCGATCCTCAGAATTGGGCATTTTCCCTGGAATCTGGGAATCCTGCTTTGCTTAATGTAGACACCTTTTTTTCAAGCACTAGGGTTATTGTATGATGAACCTAATTCAGTGGATCATGCTGAGAAGACCTTGTTGGCCCTGTGTCAGGGTCAAGAAGCGGCAGAATCGTTTTGCCAGAAATTTAGAAAATGGTCTGTGCTGACTAAATGGAATGAGGATGCCTTGGCGGCAATTTTCAGAAAGGGTCTTTCTGAATCCGTTAAAGATGTTATGGTGGGGTTCCCCACACCTGCTGGTCTGAGTGATTCTATGTCTCTGGCCATTCAGATTGATTGGCGCTTGCGCGAGCGCAGAGTTGAGCACACTATGGCGTTGTCTTCCGAGCGGAGTCCTGAGCCTATGCAGTGTGATAGGATTGTGTCTAGAGCTGAACGACAAGGATTCAGACGTCAGAATAGGTTGTGTTTTTACTGCGGCGATTCTGCTCATGTTATTTCTGATTGTCCTTAGCGTACCAAGAGAAATGCAAGTTCCGTTACCATCAGTACTGTACAACCCAAATTTCTGTTATCTGTGACCCTGATCTGCTCATTATCATCATTTTCTGTCATGGCATTTGTGGATTCAGGTGCCGCTTTAAACTTAATGGACTTAGAATTTGCCAGACATTGTGGTTTCCTCTTGCAGCCTTTGCAGAGTCCTATTCCTTTGAGGGGCATTCAGGCTACACCATTGGCTAAAAATAAACCTCAGTTTTGGACACAGCTGACCATGTGCATGGCGCCAGCCCATCAGGAAGATTGTCGTTTTCTGGTGTTGTATAATTTGCATGATGCTATTGTGGTGGGTTTCCCATGGTTACAGGTGCATAATCTGGTATTGGATTGGAAATTTATGTCTGTGACTAGTTGGGGTTGTCAGGGTGTTCATGGTGACGTTCCTTTGATGTCAATTTCCTCCTCCCCCTCTTCTGAAATTCCTGAGTTTTTGTCAGATTTCCAGGATGTATTCGATGAGCCCAAATCCAGTTCCCTTCCACCACATAGGAACTGTGATTGTGCTATTGACTTGATTCCAGGCTGTAAGTTCCCTAAGGGCCGACTTTTCAACCTGTCTGTGCCAAAACATGCCGCCATGTGGAGTTATGTTAAGGAGTCTTTGGAGAAGGGGCATATTCGGCCATCTTCTTCACCATTGGGAGCAGGGGTTTTTTTTGTTGCCAAGAAGGATGGCTCCTTGAGACCCTGTATTGATTATCGCCTCTTGAATAAGATCATGGTCAAATTCCAATACCCTTTGCCTTTGCTTTCTGATTTGTTTGCTAGGATTAAGAGGGCTAGTTGGTTTACTAAGATTGACCTTCAAGGGGCATATAATTTTGTTCGTATTAAGCAGGGTGACGAATGGAAAACTGCGTTTAACACGCCCGAAGGCCATTTTGAATACCTTGTGATGCCATTCGGACTCTCTAATGCTCCATCTGTGTTTCAGTCCTTCGTGCATGATATATTTCGGAATTATCTTGATAAATTCATGATTGTATATTTGGATAATATTTTGATTTTTTCAGATGATTGGGAGTCTCATGTGAAACAAGTCAGGATGGTATTTCAGATCCTTTGTGATAATGCCTTGTTTGTGAAGGGGTCCAAGTGCCTCTTTGGAGTACAGAAGGTTTCTTTTTTGGGCTTCATTTTTTCTCCCTCATCTATAGAAATGGATCCGGTTAAGGTTCAGGCCATTCATGATTGGATCCATCCCACATCCGTGAAAAGCCTTCAGACATTTTTGGGCTTTGCTAATTTTTATCGCCGTTTCATTGCCAACTTCTCCAGTGTGATTAAACCCCTGACCGATTTGACGAAGAAAGGCGCTGATGTGACAAATTGGTCCTCTGCAGCTGTTTCTGCCTTTCAGGAGCTTAAACGCCCATTTTTACTTCTGCGCCTGTGTTGCGTCAGCCGGATGTTTCTCTTCCTTTTCAGGTGGAGGTTGACGCTTCTGAGATTGGGGCAGGGGCCGTTTTGTCTCAGAGGAATTCTGATGGTTCCTTGATGATACCGTGTGCCTTCCTTTCTCGAAGGTTTTCGCCTGCGGAACGCAATTATGATGTCGGCAATCATGAGTTGTTGGCTATGAAGTGGGCATTTGCGAAGTGGCGACATTTGGCTTGAGGGGGCCAAGCACCGTATTGTGGTCTTGACCGATCATAAGAATCTGATTTACCGCGAGTCTGCCAAACGGCTGAATCCTAGACAGGCCCGATGGTCCCTGTTTTTCTCCCGTTTTGATTTTGTGGTCTCGTATCTTCCGGGTTCTAAGAATGTTAAGGCTGATGCCCTCTCTAGGAGCTTTTTGCCTGATTCCCCTGGGGTCCTTGAGCTGGTCGGCATTCTGAAGGAAGGGGTGATTCTTTCTGCCATCTCCCCTGATTTACGACGGGTTCTTCAGGAATTTCAGGCTGATAAACCTGACCGCTGTCCAGTGGGGAAACTGTTTGTTCCTGATAGATGGACTAGTAAAGTGATTTCTGAGGTTCATTGTTCTGTGTTGGCTGGCCATCCTGGGATATTTGGTACCAGAGATTTGGTTGGTAGTTCCTTTTGGTGGCCTTCTTTGTCACGGGATGTGCGTTCTTTTGTGCAGTCCTGTGGGACTTGTGCGCGGGCCAAGCCTTGTTGTTCCCGCGCTAGTGGGTTGCTTTTGCCTTTGCCGGTCCCTGAGAGGCCTTGGACGCATATTTCTATGGATTTTATTTCAGATCTTCCGGTTTCCCAGAGGATGTCGGTTATCTGGGTGGCTTGTGACCGGTTTTCTAAGATGGTTCATTTGGTACCTTTGCCTAAATTGCCTTCCTCTTCTGATTTGGTTCCATTGTTTTTCCAGCATGTGGTTCGTTTGCATGGCATTCCGGAGAATATTGTGTCCGATAGAGGTTCCCAGTTTGTTTCTAGGTTTTGGCGGGCCTTTTGTGCTAGGCTCGGCATTGATTTGTCTTTTTCTTCCGCATTTCATCCTCAGACAAATGGCCAAACCGAGCGAACTAACCAGACTTTGGAAACTTATTTGAGATGCTTTGTGTCTGCTGATCAGGATGATTGGGTGGCTTTCTTGCCATTGGCCGAGTTTGCCCTTAATAATCGGGCTAGTTCTGCTACCTTGGTTTCACCCTTCTTTTGTAATTCTGGTTTTCATCCTCGTTTTTCTTCAGGGCAGGTTTAGCCTTCTGATTGTCCTGGGGTGGACTCTGTGGTTGACAGGTTGCAGCAAATTTGGGCTCATGTTGTGGACAATTTGGTGTTGTCTCAGGATGAGGCTCAGCGTTTTGCTAACCGTCGTCGGTGTGTTGGTTCCCGGCTTCGGGTTGGGAATTTGGTCTGGTTGTCTTCCCGTCATGTTCCTATGAAGGTTTCTTCCCGTTAGTTCAAGCCTCGGTTTATTGGTCCTTATAGGATTTCTGAGATTATCAATTCCAGCATCTTTTTCCATCCATAATGTTTTTAATAGATCTTTGTTGCGGAAATATGTGGTGCCCGTTGTTCCCTCTGTTGATCCTCCTGCCCCGGTGTTGATTGATGGGGAGTTGGAGTATGTGGTTGAGAAGATGTTGGATTCTCGTATTTCGAGGCGGAAGCTTCAGTATCTTGTCAAATGGAAGGGTTATGGCCAGGAGGATAATTCTTGGGTTGTTGCCTCCGATGTTCATGCTGACGATTTGGTTCCTGCCTTTCATTTGGCTCGTCCTGATTGGCCTGGGGGCTCTGGTGAGGGTTCGGTGACCCCTCCTCAAGGGGGGGGTACTGTTGTGAATTCTGCTCTTGGGCTCCTTCCGGTGGTTATAAGTGGTAGCGCTGCTGTCTTTGGATCGCTGCATTCATCAGGTGTGTCCACTTATTGCAATTCGGACTGGGCTATTTAGTCTTGCTTGACCCTTTAGTCAGTGCCAGTTGTCCATTGTTCCTGGAGGATTCACATCCCTGCCTGGTCTCTCCTGCTTTGCTGTTCATTTCAACAAAGATAAGTTCTGGCTTTGTTTTTTGCAGTCCACATGCTGTGGGCTTTATTGTTCAGTTCTTTTCCATGTTTTTGTCTTGTCCAGCTTGGTCTGCATAAGGATTTGTTCAGCCAAGCTGGTATCTCTGGAGATGCAGATATACCCTCCATATCTTTAGTTAGATGTGGAGATTTTGTATTTTCTGTGGTGGATATTTTCTAGTGTTTTAATACTGACCGCATAGTACTCTGTCCTATCCTTTCTATTTAGGTAGAGTGGCCTCCTTTGATAAATCCTGATTTCAGTCTGCTTATGTTATTTCCCTCTCCTCTCACAGTCAATATTTTTGGGGGGCTGTCTATCCTTTGGGGATTTTCTCTTAGGCAAGATAGTTTTCCCTTTTCTATCTCTAGGGGTATTTAGTCCTCCGGCTGTGTCGAGATGTCTAGGGAGTAGTGTTGAGCATTCCGATACTGCAAGTATCGGGTATCGGCCGATACTTGCTGTATCGGAATTTCCGATACCGAGATCCGATACTTTTGTGGTATCGGGTATCGGGTATCGCAACAACATTAATGTAATAATGTGTAAAAAAGAGAATTAAAATAAAAAATATCGCTATACTCACCTGTCCGACGCAGCCGGGACCTCAGCGAGGGAACCGGCAGCGTTGTTTGTTTAAATTTTGCGCTTTTACTTGGTTACGTGAAGTCCCGGCTTGTGATTGGTCAGGGCGGCCATGTTGCCGGGACGCGGACCAATCACAGCAAGCCGTGACGAAATTACGTCACGGCTTGCTGTGATTGGTCCGCGTCCCGGCAACATGGCCGCCATTAACCAATCACAAGCCGTGACGTCACGGGAGGCTGGACATGCGCGTATTTTGAAAAGCGCGCGTGTCCAGCCTCCAGTGACGTCCCGGCAACATGGCCGCCATTAACCAATCACAAGCCGTGACGTCACGGGAGGCTGGACATGCGCGTATTTTGAAAAGCGCGCGTGTCCAGCCTCCAGTGACGTCCCGGCAACATGGCCGCCATTAACCAATCACAAGCCGGGACGTCACGGGAGGCTGGACATGCGCGTATTTTGAAAAGCGCGCGTGTCCAGCCTCCAGTGACGTCCCGGCAACATGGCCGCCATTAACCAATCACAAGCCGGGACGTCACGGGAGGCTGGACATGCGCGTATTTTGAAAAGCGCGCGTGTCCAGCCTCCAGTGACGTCCCGGCAACATGGCCGCCATTAACCAATCACAAGCCGGGACGTCACGGGAGGCTGGACATGCGCGTATTTTGAAAAGCGCGCGTGTCCAGCCTCCAGTGACGTCCCAGCAACATGGCCGCCATTAACCAATCACAAGCCGGGACGTCACTGGAGGCTGGACACGCGCGCTTTTCAAAATACGCGCATGTCCAGCCTCCCGTGACGTCACGGCTTGTGATTGGTTAATGGCGGCCATGTTGCCGGGACGCGGACCAATCACAGCAAGCCGTGACGTAATTTCGTCACGGCTTGCTGTGATTGGTCCGCGTCCCGGCAACATGGCCGCCCTGACCAATCACAAGCCGGGACTTCACGTAACCAAGTAAAAGCGCAAATTTTAAACAAACAACGCTGCCGGTTCCCTCGCTGAGGTCCCGGCTGCGTCGGACAGGTGAGTATAGCGATATTTTTTATTTTAATTCTTTCTTTTACACATTAATATGGTTCCCAGGGCCTGAAGGAGAGTTTCCTCTCCTTCAGACCCTGGGAACCATCAGGAATACCGTCCGATACTTGAGTCCCATTGACTTGTATTGGTATCGGGTATCGGTATCGGATTGGATCCGATACTTTGCCGGTATCGGCCGATACTTTCCGATACCGATACTTTCAAGTATCGGACGGTATCGCTCAACACTACTAGGGAGTGATAGGTACATTCCACAGCTACTTCTAGTTGTGGTGTTAAGTTCAGGGTCTGCAGTCAGTACAGGTACCACCTTCTCCAGAGTACGTCTCATGCTGCTCCTAGGCCACCAGATCATAACAGTTATCGTCACCATCATTTTCATCTACTATAAATACTTGTTTTACTAAGAATACGCTTCATCCTCCTTCATCGCACCAGCAGATATACATCCATGACTGTATGTCAAGGAAACAAACATATGCTCACAGTTATCCAATTGAGCATCAGCTACACTCTACTCTGGTCAAGTTGCTGGTGGTACAATCTCTGCCCTACCGTCTTGTGTAGTTGTCTGCATTTTGATAAATTATGGTATGCATTCAGCTTTGCTTGAAGATACTTAGCTGCTATTGTAAGGGTGTGACAGGGAGTGTCATACTTTCCCCTGAGATGGTAATTGTAGTGTGAATATTAACATTTGGTTGTATTGAGTTTTGATGATATACTGCAAAATGAACAATGTATAGAGTGTTACAAATAATGATGCTGCTCTGTGGGTATTGCATTGGTAATGCCTAAGGTAACCGGTGATGGGTATAGTATAACTATTGTTAGTATAGTGTTAATGTTGGGAAGTAATGCAAGCTGTGTACTGGAATGTATGTGAAAGGTTAGATCATCCCAGCAACAGACTGCAGGAACAGATACAGTTAAATGTTTGTGACCTGCCCAGCATGGGAGAAACAAGGGCAAGCAAGAAGAGGGATCATTTCCTGGTTTAGTCTGAGTTAGTGAGAGGTTCATGTGCAGTTCAAGTTTAGTGTGCAGTGGGCTGAAGGCACATGAAGTACATAACAGAATGAGGTTGTACCACATTTCCTGTGGACCTTATTGTTATGTCCGGGCCAACGACCCAAACTAGACACTGAGGAGTGTTCCTTGATCTCTTCCATGCAGAGGAAGCTGGACAGGGAACCAAGTGGGGGAAACATAGCGTATTTCAGGAGTGCTGTGGGGCTGGATGGGAAATCCCTGTGGCTGACAGGAGAATCAAGTGTAGGGATAATCTGAGCTGAATGCAAGCAGGGACTTCAAATGTGCTGTATTGATGAAACTGGAACTGAAGCATACTGTGTCATAAACAGTATGATAAAGACTGTTGTATCTGAACTGTAAAGTAAAGCTGTATTCATTATAACAAACCAGGTGTCCCCTGATGTGTGTGCGCCTGATCCTGGACCAAAGGATGTGGATGCCTCTGGCCTGAAAGTGTGTATACTGAATTGTACACAACATCACATTGATGGATTGGGACAGTGTGTGTTTGTGAGGTGACATGACATGGAAAAGCTGCAGCTGGCCCACGGCTACTGTCCTGGGCATGTTACAACTTGGTGTAGAAGGTAGGACAAACTCATACATTGAGCAAATGTGAAAGATGCATGGAGGATGTTGGTTGAAACTAGGATGGTGACTGCCAAGGGATTCAGGATAGGTAGTGTGGTGAGCACTCTTGCTGAGATCCGAGGTGCTCGTGAAGTGGGATGGCAATCCCCGTAATAGAGTAATGTTCAATCACCGCACACTCTTAATAGATGCTTGTGAAGACCTTATTATACAGGTGTGGAAGCAGCGATAACATAATTCATGAATAAGGAATTGGTGCAGGGATAGAGAATACGGTGAGGCGACAACAACATAAGATTTCAACCCTCATAGGGTCTTATTCATATAGTCGCTATTGGCAAAGTTCACTGAACTGTGTAAAGGATATCCTGCTTGCAAAAGGACACCTAGGTCCTGGATAGTTCCGGCATACCTGCGCCTTGGATTGTAGGCTGCAATGTTGTATTGCAGCTTGAATAAGTTACTTTTGGGAATGTTTGCACACTACACTGCTGGATTGCAGAACTGTGAACCCTTAAAGGGTCAATAACTCTGGTGTCCCTATGAACTGTTTGCAACTGATGCATGGATTCTGTCCCATTGTCCCAATAAACTATGCCTAATTTTAACCATCAACTTTTCCCAGGGGCAGCACTGCACTTCTTAATTGAACCGTGGTTCACAAAATGGTGGCGGGGATTACACGTATGACTCTAGGATTGAGCCCAGTGTTCCTGGACTGTTGGAGCTGGTGTTAAGTTGGCAAAGGGACCGTTATTTGCAGGAAAGTGGAAATGCTGTGTTGGGGTCACCGGAGCATTGGGACCAGGATCATGCGGACCCATGGTTACAGGAACTTGGACACTCTGTTTTGGGTCTTCAAAGCAGTGGGACCAGCATCATGTGAACCCGTGGAAAAGTCGACTACCCCATGTGCCTGTCAGGTTAAAGAGAAAAAGGACAGTGCCCATGAACATTTGGATGGCTACTTCTGTGTGGGCCAAAAGGTCAGTATTACTGAAAGAACTTGGACTCTAAGTTACAGAGTCCCAACCGAGTGGAACCCAAGGTCAAAGTTGGATAAAGGTAGCATTAAAGTTTAAATGCATTTAAAGCAAACGTGCACGTTATAGGTTAGGTGTAACATGTAGTCTTGCAGGTTCTATTATGGTCGAAAAACAACATATTTAAAGAGGAAAGGTATGAAAGGATGTGACAGGAGTGGTCATATACAGTTGTGTTCAAAAGTTTACATACCCCGGCAGAATTTCTGCTTTCTTGGCCTTTTTTCAGAGAATATGAATGATAATACCAAAACTTTTTCTCGACTCATGGTTAGTGGTTCGTTGAAGCCATTATGGTCAAACTACTGTGGTTTCTCTATTTAAATCATGACAACCCAAAACATCAAAATGACCCTGATCAAAAGTTCACATACCCCATTTATTAATATTGTGTATTGCCCCCTCTAACATCGATGGCAGCTTGAAGTCTTTTGTGATAGTTGTGGATGATAGGGTTGAGCGAAACGGACCATTCATTTTCATAAGTCGCCGACTTTTGGCAAAGTCGGCGTCTCATGAAACCCGACCCGATCCCTGTGTGGGGTCGGCCATGCGATACGCGACTTTCGCGCCAAAGTCGCGTTTCAATGATGCTAAAAGCGCCATTTCTCAGCCAATGAAGGTGGACGCAGAGTGTGGGCAGCGTGATGACATAGATCTCAGTCCCCACCATCTTAGAGAAGGGCATTGCAGTGATTGGCTTGCTTTCTGCGGCGTCACAGGGGCTATAAAGGGGCATTCCCGCCGACCGCCATCTTACTGCTGCTGATCTGAGCGTAGGGAGAGGTGCCGCTTCGTCAGAAGCATGGATAGTGTTTTGCAGGGTACATTCACCCCCAAACCGCTTGTGCTGTAGCGATTTCCACTGTCCAACACTACCTTTAGTTTGCAGGGACAGTGGAAGCTACTTTTTTTTTTCCTCAGCGCTGTAGCTCATTGGGCTGCCCTAGAAGGCTCCCTGATAGCTGCGTTGCTGTGTGTGTACGCCACTGTGCAAACCAACTGCTTTTTTCAAAGCACAAATCCTGTTGTTCCTTCCTTTCTGCACAGCTATCTTGTTTGTTTGTCCACACTTTTGTGTGCAGCAGTCCTTTTTATAGCTGCCTGCCATACTTTTCTGAGATTACTGCAGGGAGATAAAGATTGGCAAGTCTGCCTCTGTGCCAGTGCTGTGTGTGGCATCTGTCTCTCATTGTGTGCCACAGAAAACCTAGTGTGTAATACTGGGCCTTTTTTTTTTTTTTTTTAAATTCTCCCTGAAAAAAAAAAAATGAATAGTGGGAGATAAAGATTGGCAAGTCTGCCTCTGTGCCATTGCTGTGTGTGGCATCTGTCTCTCATTGTGTGCCACAGAAAACCAGTGTGTAATACTGGGCCTTTTTTTTTTCTTTTGTAAATTCTCCGTGAGAAAAAAAATTGTGGAAGATTAAGATTGGCATTTCTGCTTGAGTGCCGGTCGTGTGTGTGCCATCTGTCTCAAATTATTGGGGCACAGAAAACCTAGTGTGTAACATTGGGCCTGGTTTTCCTTTCAGTGTCAGCCACCTATAAAGGTGTATATAAATCCTACAGAAGTTAGAGTTCACCTTATAAGTTGTTTTACAGTAACAAATACCGTTACTTTGGTTACGTTTTGCAAACAATGAGGAAGTCTGGTGGAAGAGGTCGTGGCCGTGGGCGGTCATTGTCAGCTGGTAATGATGGTAGTGGTGGTGGAGCATCAGGTGGTCGTGGTAAAAGCAGTACAGCACCTAAGTCTCGAGTCGTTGAGCCAGGTTCGTCGTCTGGCTACACAAGGCCTCGAACGCTCCCTTTTCTGGGAGTAGGAAAACCGCTTTTAAAGCCGGAGCAGCAAGAACAATTTTTGGCTTTCCTTGCTGACTCAGCCTCTAGCTCTTTTGCCTCCTCTTCTGAAAGTGCAAAATGTAAAAGCAGCGCGTCGTTAGTGGATGTTAACGGTCAGGGACAAGTCGCTTCCTTGTCTTCTTCACCCAGAACAAGAGAGAAGGATGCGTCAGGAGACACAACGGGTTACTCCATGGAGCTCTTTACACATACCGTTCCTGGGTTAGACAGTGAAACAGTTAACAGGCCATGCCCATTAGAAGTTGAATCGGACATGGAGTGCACTGTTGCACAGCCACAGCCAGATTACTATGCTGTTCCTTTGACTCAGACCAGAACATTGCCCTCGCAGTGTACTGAGCCAGAATCAAACCCAGCTGAGACTATGGTGCCCCGTCACGAACGCTCTACCACCGGCTTACACGGTGACACAGACGAAGTTGCACACGAGATAGAAGAGGAGGTCATAGATGACCCAGTTGTTGACCCCGATTGGCAGCCATTGGGGGAACAGGGTGCAGGCGGCAGTAGTTCTGAAGTGGAGGAGGAGGAGGAGCCGCAGCAGGCATCAACATCACAACAGGTTCCATCTGCCGGGCCCGTATCTGGCCAAAAACGCGTGGCAAAACCAAAACCAGTTGGAGGACAGCGTGGCCATCCAGTTAAAGAAGCTCAGTCTGCAATGCCTGAAAAGGTATCCGATAGTAGAAAGAGTGCAGTCTGGCATTTTTTTAAACAACATCCAAATGATCAGCGAAAAGTCATCTGTCAAAAATTTTCAACTACCTTAAGCAGAGGTCAGAATCTTAAAAGTCTAAATACAAGTTGCATGCATAGACATTTATCCACCATGCATTTGCAAGCCTGGACTAACCACCAAACGTGCCTAAAGGTTGCAGCACCCTCGGCCAATGAAGCTAGTCAGCAACGCTACATCCCTTCCCTCACTGTAAGCCCACCATTTCCTGCAACACCTGCAGTATCTGTGCAGCTTTTGTCTCCAGGCCAAAGCAGTCAGGGAATCACCAGGTTCGTAGTAGAAAACACTGCATGCAGGGCACCGGCAAGAGTACCATCTCCAACCCTCTCTCAGTCTGCCATGTCCACCGGCACCACCGCTAGTTCCACGATCTCCAGCTCTCCAGTCCAGCTCACCCTACATGAGACTCTTGCTAGGAAAAGGAAGTACTCATCCTCGCATCCGCGTACACAGGGCTTGAACGCCCACATTGCTAGACTAATCTCATTAGAGATGATGCCCTACTGGTTAGTTGAAAGCGAAGCTTTCAAAGCGCTGATGGACTACGCTGTACCATGCTACGAGCTACCCAGTCGACACTTCTTTTCTAGAAAAGCCATCCCAGCCCTCCAATAGCATGTTAAAGACCGCATCGTCCATGCACTCAGGCAGTCTGTGACTACAAAGGTGCACCTGACAACAGATGCATGGACCAGTAGGCATGGCCAGGGATGTTACGTGTCCATCACGGCACACTGGGTGAATGTGGTGGATGCAGGGTCCACAGGGGACAGCAATATTGGGACAGTTCTGCCTAGCCCACGGTCAAGGAAAGAGTTGGCTGTAGGCGTTCGCCCCCCCTCCTCCTCTTCCTCGTCCTCCTGCAGAAGCGAGAGCTCGTCCATAGACCGCAGTCGCACATGCACTCCATCCACAGCTGCCACTGTTGCACACCAGGTGTGCCATTATGGGACAGCTAGTGGCAAGCGTCAGCAGGCTGTATTGGCAATAAAGTGTTTGGGCGACAACAGACACACCGCGGAAGTTCTGTCCGAGTTCTTGCAGAAAGAAACTCAGTCATGGCTGGGCACTGTACATCTTGAGGCAGGCAAGGTAGTGAGTGATAACGGAAGGAATTTCATGGCTGCCATAGCCCTTTCCCAACTGAAACACATTCCTTGCCTGGCTCACACCTTAAACCTGGTGGTGCAGTGCTTCCTGAAAAGTTATCCGGGGTTACCCGACCTGCTCCTCAAAGTGCGCAGACTTTGCTCGCATATCCGCCGTTCGCCCGTACACTCCAGCCGTATGCAGAACTATCAGCGGTCTTTGAACCTTCCCCAGCATCGCCTAATCATCGACGTTGCAACAAGGTGGAACTCCACACTGCACATGCTTCAGAGACTGTGCGAACAGAGGCGTGCTGTTATGTATTTGTGGGAGGATACACGGGCAGGCAGTTGGATGGCAGACATGGAGTTGTCAGGTGTGCAGTGGTCGAAGCTACAAGACCTGTGTCAAGTCCTTCAGTGTTTTGAGGAATGCACACGGCTGGTTAGTGCAGACAACGCCATAATAAGCATGAGCATCCCCCTAATGCGTCTGCTGATGCAAAGTTTGACGCACATAAAGGAGCAGGCGTCTGCAGCCGAGGAAGAGGAAAGCCTTGATGACAGTCAGCCATTGTCTGGTCAGGGCCGTGTAGAGGACACGGTAGCGGGCGAAGAGGAGGAGGAGGACGAGGAGGATGATGGGGATGAGTACTTTTTTAATGAGGAAGCTTCTCCTGGGCCAACAGAAATTAGTGGCGTTGCAAGGCCGGGTTCTGTTTTTTTAAGGGAGACAAGTGACGTAGATTTGCCTGTAACTGCCCCTCAAACCAGCACAACCGCAGATTTGACAACTGGAACTTTGGCCCACATGGCGGATTATGCCTTACGTATCCTCAAAAGGGACCCACGCATTATTAAAATGATGAGCGATGACGATTACTGGTTGGCCTGCATCCTTGACCCTCGCTATAAAGGCAAATTGCAAAATATTATGCCACATGAGAACCTCGAACAAATATTAGCAACCAAACAAGCTACTCTTGTAGACCATTTGATTCAGGCATTCCCAGCACATAGCGCTGGTGATGGTTCTCACACAAGCTGCAGGGGGCTACAGGGCAGAGGTGTTAGAGGTGCACAAATCAGAAGTGGCGTTGGACAGAGGGGTTTTCTGACCAGGTTGTGGAGTGATTTCGCAATGACCGCAGACAGGACAGGTACTGCAGCATCTATTCAAAGTGACAGGAGACAACATTTGTCCAGTATGGTTACTAACTATTTTTCATCCCTTATCGATGTTCTCCCTCAACCGTCATTCCCATTTGATTACTGGGCATCCAAATTAGACACCTTGCCTGAATTGGCAGAATATGCATTGCAGGAGCTTGCTTGCCCAGCAGCTAGTGTGCTATCAGAAAGAGTATTCAGTGCTGCTGGTTCAATATTAACCGAAAAAAGGACTCGTTTGGCTACCCAAAATGTGGATGATCTAACCTTCATTAAAATGAACCACTCCTGGATTTCAAATTATTTTGCCCCACCTTTCCCGGCTGACACCTAGCTTTCCTATAAAAAGGTCTTGCTTGTGGACTGGTCTTACTGAGTGTTCCAATCTCTTAATTTGCAGCAGCTGTTTGTCCAGCATACGACATGTTTACACCTCCCTCAATGGGAAAACTCCCCCCACGGGGCCGTGGTCTCGCCACTTGGCGCAAGCACCCGTTAGAGTGCCGTTTGTCTGAAGAGGTGGGTGTGCCCGCTTTTGGTCGACGGCACTGCCACTGGGTCCCTCATAGTACAATAAAGTGTCTCTGGCGGTGGTGGCGCGCACCCAACGTCAGACACACCGTTGTAACATGAGGGGCCCTGGGACGGTACCGCCGGCCACAAGAGAGTTCACCCCCCCCAGCTCAAACTGTGCTCTACCACGTGCAAAATTATCTCTCACAGCTCCACCAATGTTTAGTCTATGCGCTGACATCATTCAATGCCTGACACTGACAATATCAATTTGTTGACATCTATGGTGCTAGTTAAAGTAGTCTGGGTCAGTGTCCTATATTGACACCAGTAAATACTTACTGCCAAATTACTATGTCAGAAACTCAGCAGATGAGCCCACCCCTGTACCTAAGTATGCCACACTTTTTTTTTTGTTTTGCGAGACATTAACATCTATTTATTTTTTGTGAGTACTAACTGTGTCAGACACTCCTTGTAATCGTCCTCCGCTGACCACACCAATGCTGCCTGTGTACCCCTGCAAGATAACTCTAAGTGCCTTGAACCTATTTTTAGTTATTTTAGGCCTAGTAAGCCTGTCTGCGGTCCCTCTTTGCAATCCTCCTCCACTGACCACAATGCTGCCTGTGTATCCATGTAACCTATTTAAAACTGCATAGAGCCTATTTTTTTTTATTTTAGGCCTAGTAAGCCTGTCTGCGGTCCCTCCTTGCAATCCTCCTCCACTGACCACAACAATGCTGCCTGTGTACCCCTGCTAGATAACTCTAAGTGCCTTGAGCCTATTTTTAGTTATTTTAGGCCTAGTAAGCCTGTCTGCGGTCCCTCCTTGCAATCGTCCTCCACTGACCACACCAATGCTGCCCGTGTACCCCTGGAACCTATTTAAAAGTTCATAGAGCCTATTTATATATTTTATTTAATATTAATAAAGCCATGATACCACGCTGTACCACGCTACAAGCTAACCAGTCGACACTTCTTTTGCGAGAAAAGCCATCCCAACCCTCCACCAGCATGTAAAAGACCGCATTGTCCATGCACTCTGGCAATCTGTGAGTACAAAGGTGCACCTGACAACAGACGCATGGACCTGTAGGCATGGCCACGGAAGGTTACGTGTCCATTACGGCGCAATGGGTTAATGTGGTGGATGCATGGTCCACAGGGGATAGCCTACTAAGTCTGTCTGCAGTGTTGTGAACTGTGTTTCTGGGCTCCCTCTGGTGGTCACTAACGGTATTGTGTTAGGTATGTCTTGTTGCAGGCCTGAGCTCCAGCTGTGTCGTTAAGCAGCGGGTGTTTCCTATTTGAGTCTCCTCTGGACTCAGTCTCTTGCCTGGCATCGTTGTATCCAGACCTATTTGGTCTCCTCCGGATTCCTTTCAGTCTGCCTCATGCAAGAAAAGCTAAGTCTGTTTTGTACAATTTGGATCGTTTGCATTATTCAGTGTTTTTGTCCAGCTTGCTTTACATTTGATTTTTGACTCGCTGGAAGCTCTAGGGGGCTGATATTCTCCCTCCACACCGTCAGTCGATGTGGGGGTTCTTGAATGTTCAGCGTGGATGTTTTGTAGGGTTTTCTGCTAACCGCATAGTCCACTATCTATTTTCTGCTATCTAGACTATTGGGCCTCACTTTGCTGAATCTAGTTAATCTCTACGTTTGTGTTTTCCTCTTGCCTCACCATTATTATTTGTTGAGGGCTTTCTATATCTTTGGGGTTCAATTTCTCTGGAGGCAAGCGAGGTCTTATTTTTTCCCTCTAGGGGTAGTCAGTTCTCCGGCTGGCTCGACACGTCTAGAACCAACGTAGGCACGTTCACCGGCTACTTTTAGTTGTTTGTGTCAGGATCAGGTATGCGGTTAGCCCAGTTTCCACCTCCCTAGAGCAGTATTTATATTTTTGCTATCTTGCCGGAATATCAGAGATCCTCTGCCATTGGGATCATAGCAGAATGCCAGGCCAAAAGAAAATGTTTAATGCATCGCAGAAGCGGGATTAAAAAGAAGTTCTGAGTTTTTGTTTTTTTTTTGTTTGTTTTTTTTTGCTGCAGTTTGCCTAGCTTCTTCCATCCCCTTTTTCTCTGAGTGGCTGAAACTCTGCTGCAGATATGAATGTCCAGACTTTGACTTCTAGTGTGGATCAGCTTGCTGCTAGGGTGCAAAGCATTCAGGATTTTGTTATCCATAGCCCTATGTCTGAACCAAAAATACCTATTCCTGAGCCGTTTTTTGGAGATAGATCTAAATTCCTGAATTTTAGGAATAATTGTAAATTGTTTCTGTCTCTGAAACCTCGTTCCTCTGGTGATTCCGCTCAGCAAGTTAAGATTGTTATTTCCTTCTTGCGCGGCGACCCTCAGGATTGGGCCTTCTCTCTGGCGCCAGGAGATCCTGCATTGGTGAATGTTGATGCGTTTTTTCTGGCACTTGGTTTGCTTTATGAGGAGCCTAATCTTGAAAATCAGGCTGAAAAAATGTTGCTGGTTATCTCTCAGGGTCAGGACGAAGCTGAGGTATATTGCCAAAAATTTCGGAAATGGTCCGTGCTTACTCAATGGAATGAGTGTGCACTGGCCGCAAATTTCAGAAATGGTCTTTCTGAAGCCATTAAAGATGTGATGGTGGGGTTTCCTATCCCTACAGGTCTAAATGATTCAATGGCTCTAGCCATTCAAATTGATCGACGTTTGCGGGAGCGCAAATCTGATAATCCTTTGGCGGTGCTGTCTGAACGGTCACCTGATTCTATGCAATGTGACAGAATTCTGACCAGAGCCAAGCGACAAAATCATAGACGTCAAAATGGGTTGTGTTTCTACTGTGGTGATTCAACACATGTTATCTCAGCATGCTCTAAACGTTTAAAGAAAAAAGTTAATCCTGTCGCCATTGGTACTTTTCAGCCTAAGTTTATTTTGTCTGTGACTTTAATTTGTTCATTATCTTCTTACTCAGTTATGGCTTTTGTGGATTCTGGTGCTGCTTTAAGTCTGATGGATTTGTCGTTTGCCAAGCGCTGCGGTTTTGTCCTGGAGCCTTTGGAAAATCCTATTCCTCTTAGAGGAATTGATTCTACACCATTGGCAGAGAATAAACCTCAGTATTGGACGCAGGTGACCATGTGTATGACTCCTGTACATCAGGAGGTGATTCATTTTTTGGTACTGCATAAAATGCATGATGTTGTCGTTTTGGGTCTGCCATGGTTACAGGCCCATAATCCAGTTTTAGATTGGAAAGCTATGACTGTGTCTAGTTGGGGGTGTCAGGGGATTCATGGTGATTCTCCATTGGTGTCTATTGCTTTTTCTACTCCTTCTGAGATCCCTGAGTTTTTGTCAGACTTTCAGGATGTATTTAATGAGGCCAGGTCCAGTGCCCTTCCTCCTCATAGGGACTGTGATTGTGCTATAGATTTGATTCCTGGTAGTAAGTTTCCTAAGGGACGACTCTTTAATTTATCTGTGCCAGAGCATGCCGCGATGCGGAGTTATATAAAGGAGTCTTTGGAGAAGGGACATATTCGCCCATCCTCGTCCCTCTTGGTGCAGGATTCTTTTTTGTGGGCAAGAAAGACGGGTCTCTGAGACCTTGTATTGATTATCGTCTTCTGAATAAGATCACTGTTAAATTTCAGTATCCTTTGCCATTGTTGTCTGATTTGTTTGCTCGGATTAAGGGACCAAGTTGGTTCACCAAGATAGATCTTCGTGGTGCGTATAACCTTGTGCGCATAAAGCAGGGAGATGAATGGAAAACGTCATTTAATACGCCTGAGGGTCATTTTGAGTACCTGGTGATGCCTTTCGGATTATCTTATGCTCCTTCTGTGTTTCAGTCCTTCATGCATGACATCTTCCGGAAATATCTGGATAAATTTATGATTATTTATCTGGATGATATTTTGGTTTTTTCTGATGATTGGGAGTCCCATGTGAACCAGGTCAGGATGGTGTTTCAGGTTTTGCGGGAGAATGCTCTATTTGTGAAGGGCTCAAAATGTATCTTTGGGGTACAGAAGGTTTCTTTTTTGGGTTTTATTTTTTCCCCTTCTACTGTGGAGATGGACCCAGTTAAGGTCCGTGCCATTCATGACTGGACTCAGCCCACGTCTGTTAAGAGCCTGCAGAAGTTCTTGGGCTTTGCTAATTTTTACCGTTGTTTTATCGCTAATTTCTCCAGCGTGGTTAAACCTTTGACGGATATGACCAAGAAGGGTTCTGATGTTGCGAATTGGTCTCCTGCGGCCGTGGAGGCCTTTCGGGAGCTGAAGCGTCGGTTTACTTCAGCGCCAGTCTTGTGCCAGCCGGATGTCTCTCTTCCCTTCCAGGTTGAAGTTGATGCTTCTGAAATTGGTGCAGGGGCTGTTTTGTCGCAAAAAAGTTCTGATGGCTCCGTGATGAAGCCATGCGCCTTCTTTTCAAGGAAATTTTCACCTGCTGAGCGGAACTACGATGTTGGTAATCGGGAGTTGTTGGCCATGAAGTGGGCATTTGAGGAGTGGCGACATTGGCTCGAGGGAGCTAGACATCGTGTGGTGGTCTTGACTGATCATAAAAATCTGATTTACCTCGAGTCTGCCAAGCGCCTGAATCCTAGACAGGCCCGTTGGTCATTGTTTTTCTCCCGTTTTGACTTTGTGGTCTCGTACCTGCCTGGTTCGAAGAACGTGAAGGCTGATGCACTTTCTAGGAGTTTTGTGCCTGATTCTCCGGGAGTCTCTGAGCCGGCTGGTATTCTCAGAGAGGGAGTAATTTTGTCTGCCATTTCCCCAGATTTGCGACGAGGGCTGCAAAAATTTCAGGCTGATAGGCCTGATCGTTGTCCACCAGAGAGATTGTTTGTCCCTGATGGATGGACCAACAGAGTTATTTCTGAGTTTCATTCTTCGGTGTTGGCGGGACATCCTGGGATTTTCGGTACCAGAGATTTGGTGGCCAGGTCCTTTTGGTGGCCTTCCTTGTCGCGGGATGTGCGTTCTTTTGTGCAATCCTGTGGGATTTGTGCTCGGGCTAAGCCTTGCTGTTCTCGTGCCAGCGGGTTGCTTTTGCCCTTGCCTATCCCGAAGAGGCCTTGGACGAACATTTCCATAGATTTCATTTCGGATCTTCCGGTGTCTCGGAAGATGTCTGTCATCTGGGTGGTGTGCGATCGTTTTTCTAAAATGGTCCATTTGGTGCCCTTGCCTAAGTTGCCTTCCTCCTCTGATTTGGTTCCTTTGTTCTTTCAGAATGTGGTTCGTTTGCATGGCATCCCTGAGAATATTGTATCTGACAGAGGATCCCAGTTTGTGTACAGATTCTGGCGATCCTTTTGTGCTAAGATGGGTATTGATTTGTCTTTTTCGTCGGCTTTTCATCCTCAGACTAATGGCCAGACCGAGTGAACTAATCAGACGTTAGAGACTTATTTGAGATGTTTTGTCTCTGCTGATCAGGACGACTGGGTTACCTTTTTGCCACTGGCCGAGTTTGCCCTTAATAATCGGGCTAGTTCTGCCACCTTGGTTTCACCCTTTTTCTGCAACTCTGGTTTTCATCCTCGTTTCTCCTCGGGTCAGGTTGAACCTTCTGACTGTCCTGGGGTTGATTCTGTGATGGATAGGTTGCAGCAGATTTGGAACCATGTGGTGGACAATTTGAAATTGTCACAAGACAAGGCCCAGCGGTTTGCCAACCGCCGCCGCGGTGTGGGTCCCCGACTTCGTGTTGGGGATTTGGTTTGGTTGTCTTCTCGGCATGTTCCTTTGAAAGTCTCCTCTCCTAAGTTCAAGCCTCGCTTTATCGGTCCTTATAAGATTTTGGAAATCCTTAACCCGGTGTCTTTTCGCTTGGACCTTCCAGCGTCTTTTGCTATTCATAATGTGTTCCATAGGTCCTTGTTGCGGCGGTACGTGGTGCCTATGGTTCCTGCTGTTGAGCCTCCTGCCCCGGTTTTGGTTGAGGGCGAGTTGGAGTACGTGGTGGAGAAGATTCTGGATTCTCGTATCTCTAGACGGAAACTCCAGTATTTAGTTAAGTGGAAAGGCTATGGTCAGGAGGATAATTCCTGGGTTGTCGCCTCTGATGTTCATGCGGCTGATTTGGTTCATGCCTTTCACGCTGCTCATCCTGATCACCCTGGGGGTCTTGGTGAGGGTTCGGTGACCCCTCCTCAAAGGGGGGGTACTGTTGTGAACTGTGTTTCTGGGCTCCCTCTGGTGGTCACTAACGGTATTGTGTTAGGTATGTCTTGTTGCAGGCCTGAGCTCCAGCTGTGTCGTTAAGCAGCGGGTGTTTCCTATTTGAGTCTCCTCTGGACTCAGTCTCTTGCCTGGCATCGTTGTATCCAGACCTATTTGGTCTCCTCCGGATTCCTTTCAGTCTGCCTCATGCAAGAAAAGCTAAGTCTGTTTTGTACAATTTGGATCGTTTGCATTATTCAGTGTTTTTGTCCAGCTTGCTTTACATTTGATTTTTGACTCGCTGGAAGCTCTAGGGGGCTGATATTCTCCCTCCACACCGTCAGTCGATGTGGGGGTTCTTGAATGTTCAGCATGGATGTTTTGTAGGGTTTTCTGCTAACCGCATAGTCCACTATCTATTTTCTGCTATCTAGACTATTGGGCCTCACTTTGCTGAATCTAGTTCATCTCTACGTTTGTGTTTTCCTCTTGCCTCACCGTTATTATTTGTTGGGGGCTTTCTATATCTTTGGGGTTCAATTTCTCTGGAGGCAAGCGAGGTCTTATTTTTTCCCTCTAGGGGTAGTCAGTTCTCCGGCTGGCTCGACACGTCTAGAACCAACGTAGGCACGTTCACCGGCTACTTTTAGTTGTTTGTGTCAGGATCAGGTATGCGGTTAGCCCAGTTTCCACCTCCCTAGAGCAGTATTTATATTTTTGCTATCTTGCCGGAATATCAGAGATCCTCTGCCATTGGGATCATAACACTGCAGTCCCTAATTCAAATTGTCCTCCACTGTATAAATCTGAGCTTCAACCTTCTGGCTCTCATTAAAGGTAAGGTACCGCGTTTGTAGATTATTAATAAATCACTGTAATGTAGCATAACATGCTGCTATAACCAAGTTTTAAATGCATGTGAAACAGATTTCGTGTGTTATATGTGTTTAAAGAAGGAACTGGGGGCTGACATCTTGGTTTTGCAGCAGTAGCAGGGCACTAACAGTGTCATTTTACAGCACCCCATGGACATAGGAGATAATAGACCGGCGAGGACCCTATCTATAACATTGGAGAGGTGTTAGCAGTGAGCTGGGCACGCCTCTGTGGGCTGCACAACTCACTGCTGTAGGTGTGACTAGCAGCCATTTTATTATAGCCCAGTGCTCTCTGCCCAGCTCCACTTACTCTCTATCACAGGAGCTCCATTCACTCCATTACGCTGCATTCACAGCCTGCAGAGAGAGGTGACACCTGACACCTCTCTCAGCCATACTATGTATCTCTCCCCTCCCTCCACAATGCCTGGCCATTCACTGCAGACCTGGAGCTCCTTCTTATCTTACTGAGGGACGAGTCACAGACAGCTCTGCACAGACAATGCTGCTCCATACACACCACATAAACTAACTGTGCTTCTGATGCAGTAACTGCTGGTGATAGCAGATCACAGGGCAGTCACACACAAAATGGCTCTGCCCTGTGATGCTGCTCTTCATTCTGCCCCAGGGATATTAGACCACCCAAAAGGGGAGGGAAATGCTGATGTCAGCAGTTACTGCCCAGATTTTCCAGCTAACAGTAAAGCTGGTAAGTCTTACTATAGCTGCTTGAGGTCTAAAACGGAAAATGCTCCCCCTAGTGTCAATATATATATTTGTAAGAAAATATATAATATTTTTCATATAGAAATGTTTGCAAACAGTGCAAACATTGCATTAATACATTTTATTTACTATTTTAAGCTTAATTTCACAAAAAAACAAACTACAAGAAAACTGGTGGCACCTTCCCTTTAAGTGCTTTTTAAAAAAAAATTGGTGGTTGGGGCCTACTAACGGTGTCTGCCGCTCCTGGGTGTTATCCTCCTCCTGAGTGTTCTCCTCCTCCTTGGTGTTCTCCTCCAGGTTGCCTTGTCTGAGCTTCAACCTTCTGGCTCTCATTAAGTGCTTTTTTAACAAAAAATTGGTGGTTACGGCCTACTAACGGTGTCTGCCGCTCCCTGGTGTTGTCCTCCACTGTATAAATCTGAGCTTCAACCTTCTGGCTCTCATTAAGTGCTTTCTTTAAATAAATTGGTGGTTAGGGCCTATTAACGGTGTCTGCCGCTCCTGGGTGTTGTCCTCCTCCTGAGTGTTCTCCTCCTCCTTGGTGTTCTCCTCCAGGTTGCCTTGTCTGAGCTTCAACCTTCTGGCTCTCATTAAGTGCTTTTTTAACAAAAAATTGGTGGTTACGGCCTACTAACGGTGTCTGCCGCTCCCTGGTGTTGTCCTCCCCTGTCTAAATCTGAGCTTCAACCTTCTGGCTCTCATTAAGTGCTGTTTTTTAAAAAGTTGGTGGTTACGGCCTACTAACGGTGTCTGCCGCTCCCTGGTGTTGTCCTCCACTGTATAAATCTGAGCTTCAACCTTCTGGCTCTCATTAAGTGCTTTTTTAACAAAAAATTGGTGGTTACGGCCTACTAACAGTGTCTGCCGCTCCCTGGTGTTGTCCTCCACTGTATAAAGCTGAGCTTCAGTCTTTAGGCTTTTGGCCTATAGCAGCAGATATTAAACTGCATTTGGCCTACTAGTGTGGTTGGGCCCTTAAAACAGTGTCTGCTGCTCCTGGGTTTGCTACTCCACTGAACAAAGCAATGCCGCCTGTTTAGTCCTGTTACCAATTTTGAACTGCATTTAGCCTACTTTATTCTTTGGCCCTATATCTGTGTTTCCTCCTCATCCTGCCCGTTGCCCAGCCACTGCTAGATGAGTCTGCTGGTACATTGACCTAGACCACTACATTCCCCTTGCACTCTACACAGCCAGAATCTGACCCTGCTGAAAGTAAGGTTCCCCTTCCCACATGTTATACCACCTTACACAGGGACAAAGAGGAAGGTGCAAATGAAAGTGCAGGTTCCTTCATCAGGTGGGGGGGGCATACTCGTTGGCGACGTCACTGGCACAGGGCCCCTCAGAGTACGCAAAAGTGTCGCTGCTGGTGGGAGGCGCCCCCGCCGTGCAAACACACCGCTGTACTTTGAGGGGCCCTGTGCCAGTGCCAATGCCAACGAGTGGGCCCCCCCTGCTTGCTTAGGATCACAGCACTTGCAAACTTGACATACTTACCTCTCACTGCTCCACCGCCGTGACGTAGTCCACGTTTCCTGGGCCCACTAAAACCTTGAACCAGCCCTACCCCCCACAACTTTTGCCAAATGACCCCCAATTTCCAATGCCCAACTATTATTATAGTCGATCCCCGACTTTTAGCGATAATTGGCCGACTGCACTCGACTCGACTTTGGACAAAGTCGGGTTTCGCAAAACCCGACTCGATCTTAAAAAAATGAAAGTCGCTCAACCCTAGTGGATGAGGTTCTTTATTTACTCAGATGGTAAAGCTGCCCACTCTTCTTGCAAAAGCCTCCAGTTCCTGTAAATTCCTGGGCTGTCTAGCATGAACTGCATGCTTCAGATCTCTCCAGAGGGGCTCAATGATATTGAGGTCAGAAGACTGAGATGGCTACTCCAGGGTCTTCACTTTGTTCTGCTGTAGCCAATGACAGGTCGATTTGGCCTTGTATTTTGGATCATTGTTATGTTGGAGCATCCAGTGCGCAGCTTCCAGGCTGATGATTGTAAATTTACCTCCAGTATTTGCTGATAACATGCTGTATTCATATTTCCTTCAACTTTGACCAAGTTTCCTGTGCCTTTGTAGCTCACACTTACCCCAAAATATCAGCGATCCACCTCCGTTCTTTACAGTAGGAATGGTGTTCCTTTCATCATAGGCCTTGTTGACCTCTTTCCAAATGTAACATTTATGGTTGTGGCCAAAAAGTTAAATTTTGGCCTCATCACTCCAAATTACCATGTTCCAGAAGTTTTCAGGCTTGTCTCTGTGCTGTTTTTCATATTGTAGGTAAAATACTTTATGGCATATGCGCAGTAATGGCTCTCTCCTGTCGACTCAACCACGCAGCTCATTTTTCTTCAAGTGCCTCCTTATTGTGCATCTTGAAACAGCCACACCACTAGTGTTCAGAGAGTCCATTATTTCAGCTGATGTTATTTGTGGGTTTTTCTTGGCATCCCAAACAATTTTCCTGGCAGTTGTGGACAAAAAATGTTTTGGTCTGCCTGACCATGGTTTTGTTTTTACAAAGTCCCTGATTATCCATTTGTTAGTCAGAGTTTGAAAGCTGTTGACTTGCATTATCAATTCCTTGGATATCTTTTTGTATCCCTTTTCTGTTTTATACAGTTCAACTGTGTTTTCCCATAGATCCGTTGACAATTATTTTGTTTTTCCCATAACTCACAGTCCAGAAATGTCAGTGGCTGTATGAAAGATGCAAGAGTCTGTCTGGATCCCACAAACTCACTTTTCTTGTAATCAGTGTGTGTGCATAAAAGATGACAGGTCATAGGTGAGGATGTTACCTTTAGTAGCCATTCAAACCCATTTGCATCAACTTCTGTGCATGCTATCAGGCCAAAATCACCAGGGTATGTGAACTTTTTATAAGGGTCATTTGGATGTTT
This sequence comes from Ranitomeya variabilis, assembly GCF_051348905.1. NCBI lineage: Eukaryota > Metazoa > Chordata > Amphibia > Anura > Dendrobatidae > Ranitomeya > Ranitomeya variabilis. Next base: position 294,614,835 of record NC_135236.1, on the reverse strand, counting down.
CGGTTTGTCATTATGAGTTCAAAAGAGAAAAAACAGTAGTTTGACAATAAATGGCTTCATCCAAACACTAACCATGAGTGGAAAAAAAGTTTTGGTGTTATCATTCATATTCTCTGAAAAAAATGCCAAGAAAGCAAAAATTCTGCTGGGGCATGTAAACTTTTGAGCACAACTGTACCTCCCTTTGAAGGCAACAATTGTAGTGGGAATATTAACATGCAGTTATATTGTGTTTTGATGGTATAATGTAATTTGCATAGAGTGTTTTAAGTAATGATGCTGTTGTGTGGGTACTGCATTGGTAATGCCTACGGTAACCTGGTATATTCAGCTCAGGGATATGAACATTAAGGCAGTGGAGGGCTTATTAGTGTATAAGTGATAGGTATACAGTGGGTACGGATAGTATTCAGACCCCTTTCAATTTTTCACTTTGTTTCATTGCAGCCATTTGGTAAATTCAAAAAAGTTCATTTTTTTCATATTAACGTACACTCTGCACCCCATCTTGACTGAAAAAAATAGAAATGTAAACATTTTTGCAAATGTATTATAAATGAAAAACTGAATACTTTCCATACCCACTGTAAGTATTGGTAAAATAATCTTAATGTAGCAAAGTAATGCAAGCTGTGTGCTGAAATTAAGATGAGAAGTTAGATCATCCCAGCAACAGAATGCAGGAACAGATACAGTTAAACGTTTGGACAAGCCCAGCATTGGATGGGTGTTAGCAAGCATGGAGGAAAATCATTTCCAGATTTAGTCTTTCTGAGTTAGTGAGAGGTTCGTGTGAAGTTCAGGTTCAGTGTGCAGTGGGTTGGATTCAAATGGAGTACATATCGTTCTAACAGCATGAGGTCAGGGCCGGACTGGGACTAAAATTCAGCCCTGGCATTTGAAGTTACACAGGCCCACTTGTCACATGGTGACTGTATAATATCTTTGTACACTTGTAGGCAGGGCCGGTTTTAGGCAAAGTGGGGCCCTAGGCAAAGTTTAAAATGGGTCCCCAAATGCTAACATATTGCACATCACACAGAAGCCTTTCTGTTGTATTTACGTGCGCTGAGTTCAGGCCGCTAAGGCTACTTTCACATTAGCGTTTGAATCTGCAGCGTTTAATCCGCAAACGGAAGGACACGAAAAACGCATGAAAACGCGTGTAAACGCAGCGTTTTTAAAACGCTTACGGTTACCGCATGCGTCATTAAAACGCAGCGTTTACATACTTTTGCTTGCGTTTTCTATGCGTTTGCGTTTTTTGTGCGCATGGCGCAAAATTTCACCAGAGAAAAATTCTAGATGCAAGAACCAGCCAATGGGACTACAGAGGGCGTGTATTATGTGAAATCTATATATAGACCCTAGGACAGCTGAAATCTTCAGATTTTGCTCCTGTGTCCTGTGAGAAGATGGATCTTCACATGGATAGCTATTACTTTAAACTGGATCTGAGCATCAAGATTTTTCTGGCATGTGCGTTTGCTTGGGAGCAACACCGAAACCGGGAAAGACAGAGAAGGACAAGGCGTAGGCGGTTTTGGCAACACCCCATTGTAGAACTGCGGGAGAGCCGTGGTACATATCACACCCTGTATGGCGAGCTCAATGAGAACCCAGAAAAATTCCCAGAATATACCAGGATGTCACAAGACTCTTTCCGGGATTTGCTTGATCGTGTCCAAGGAGCCATCCGGAGACAGGACACACAGCTCCGTAGAGCCATTCCACCAGCGGAACGTCTCCTGGTTACCTTAAGGTACGTAATAATTCTAAACAAAAGCTAACCAAAATTTTTTGCAGGTCTGATGTTTTTTTGCCTATTTTGTAATTTATTTATTCTTACTACAGATTTCTTGCAACTGGAGAGAGCTTGTCATCCCTTCATTTCCAGTACCGCCTTGGGATTTCCACGCTCTCCGGAATTGTTTTTGAAACCTGCCGGGCTTTATGGACCATTCTCCATGAGGAATTTATACCCATACCCACGGAGGACATGTGGAAAGAAATTGCTGACAAATTTTGGACTGTTTGTGATTTTCCCAACTGTTTGGGTGCGGTGGATGGGAAGCACATCCGGATTACCAAACCAGCCAGAACGGGATCACAGTTCTTCAACTACAAAAAATATTTTTCTGTAGTTCTTATGGCAATAGCCGATGCGGACTGTCGCTTCATTGCTGTGGACATTGGTGCTTTTGGCCGTGGCAACGATTCACAGACTTTTAAAACCTCTGATATGGGCCGACGTGTTTATGGCAAAAATTTTAATTTCCCACAGCCACGACCACTCCCCTACACTCAAGGCCCACCGCTGCCATTTGTAATGGTTGGGGATGAGGCCTTTCAGATGAGTGAAAATCTCCTGAAGCCCTATTCAAGTCGGGACTTGAACCGCACAAAACGGATCTACAACTACAGACTAACCAGGGCACGCAGAACAGTAGAGTGTGCCTTTGGGATTATGGTGTCCAAATGGCGCATTCTAGCAACTGCAATAAATCTATAAATGGAGACAGTGGATGAGGTAGTTAAAGCCTGTGTGGTTCTCCACAATTTCATTCTGGCTAAGGAGCGACCCACCATAGAACTTGATGAACCTGTTGCCAACCCTTTGCCTGATTACCGTCATCATCCGCTGCGGTCAACAGTTGAAGTAGGCCACATGTGGCACCAATTTGCAGCGTTTTTTGATTCTGACATTGGACGTGTGCCATGGCAGGACAATATGGTGTAAAATGTACTGCTGGTTTCGGGTCTGCAAATTTATGTTTGGAATGTTAATGTTTTTTCAAATAAAATAATTGTGTTTTACTTTCTTCACCATGTCTCCTATCTATTTCCTTAACAAACCACTTTGGGTTTTTGGGCTTAGGTTGTTGACGTGAGTCCTGTCTTGGTTCACCATTAGCTTTTTGCCGCAGACTGTATAGACGATGTCCGTTATTGTCGCAGTATTTGTCCAGTACTTAACATCAGTATTTGTAAGCCTAAACCAGGAGCGGTAGTTAAATGCTTTTAGTGGTGCATATCTGTTTAATGTTAATGTACTTTTCCTCACATAGTTCCACTCCAGGTTTAGGCTTACAAATAGTGCTGTAAAATACAGAGCGAATACTGACAGTGTGATGGCAGCCTACACCAGAGATCTATAGTCATCAAGTCACGTGTCTGAACTAATGAATTCATGATGCTATTTGCTCTTGAATTCATTTTTCCTGACACTTGTCCGGGTGAGTATAGATATGCCATGTACATTGTTCCTTCACTTTGTGTGAAATATATGTATATGTACCAATAAGATAAAATGGAGGTAATACAATGCATTTCTAAAATCAGCAGGTCAGGGGTCATAAATAATGTTTCGGATAAGAAAGGACCTGTTGAGTATAGTTGTGCTGTGTATTACCACCATTTTGTCTTCTGTGTGCGACCAAAAGTCACGGAGTAAACAGAAAGAACTGTTTTTGGAGAAAATACAAGTGTTATTTTTGGGGGCAACCTCATATCTGTCAACCAAACACACCAAGCTTCAGTGTTCTGCTAAGTAGGTACTGGAGGTTGGAGGTGGCCCCCAAAAATGTGTTTGACGCATAATTTGTTATTGGCGCAGGCTGTGTGGTGACGGTGGCGAAATACACAATTAACCAAACCTTATTGGGGCAAAAAACACAGGTTTATTAAACACACACAAACCAAAAAATTAACTGCGCCTGCTTGGGGTTGAGTGCCGATATTGTGGGGTGTTGAGTAGTGAGGTCTGGCTTATTACTGTAGCCGACATAGGGGTGGCAGGAGAAGGCGCTATGAAACTACTGGGGTCAGGATATTCAGGGATAGGGCTAGACACATGAGAGGGTTGAGACACACTGGAAGGGTGAGACAAACCAGACATTACAGACACATTGGGAGGTGAGGGGGGAGGGATAGCTATGGTTTTTTGTTTTTTTTTGGCTTTCCCCTTTCTTGTTTTGCGCGGGCACGTTGTCGTGGTGGCAGGGAACGCCAGGGCAGGGTCCGTCAACGGCAGTCTGGTGGTGGTGGTGCCAGGAAACGCCAGGGCAGGGTCCGTCAACGGCAGTCTGGTGGTGGTGGTGCCAGGAAACGCCAGGGCAGGGTCCGGCAATGGCAGTCTGGTAGTGGTGGTGCCAGAGAACGCCAGGGCAGTGTCCGGCAATGGCAGTCTGGTAGTGGTGGTGCCAGAGAACGCCAGGGCAGGGTCCGGCAACAGCAGTCTGGTAGTGGTGGTGCCAGAGAACGCCAGGGCAGGGTCCGGCGGCGGCAGTCTGGTAGTGGTGGTGCCAGGAAACACCAGGGCAGGGTCCGGCGGCGGCAGTCTGGTAGTGGTGGTGCCAGGAAACACCAGGGCAGGGTCCGGCGGCGGCAGTCTGGTAGTGGTGGTGCCAGGAAACACCAGGGCAGGGTCCGGCGGCGGCAGTCTGGTAGTGGTGGTGCCAGGAAACACCAGGGCAGGGTCCGGCGGCGGCAGCATGCTGGTGGCAGTGGAGGAGGCCCAAGCAGGAGCAGCAGTTGTCATGGTGGTGGCGGTGGGCTGACCCACTGCACTGGGCATGGTGGTGGTGCTATAATACGGTCCGGAAGTGTTTGGAATGGAGGTGGCCGTGCAGTGGTATGCAGCAGATGTCGGCATTGATGTAAAGCGTGACAGTGTGGGCACTGTTGGAAATGCCCCCACTGTCTGCTGAAAATACCGACTCTGCTGCATAGCCTGCACGTAAGCAGCATTGCAGGCCTGCATAATAGTAATCTGGAGCTCAGGACTAAGGTGTTCCGACATGCCCTGTTCTATCTGATTAAAAAAATGATGTGCTGGCCTCTGGAGGTCGGCTTTCACTTGGGCAAGGGCTGTGGTTACCTCCTGGATACATGTGCTCATATGACGAATGGCAGTATCCAGTCGGTCACCCATCGCCTTGAGTCCCTCATGGAAGACCGAGCTCAAGTGCAAAAACTCGGGCATGAGTGACCTGTCCGCGGCCCTCTGCCGCTGCCGGGAGGAGCCCATAAAAAATTGGCTAGAGGCAGAGGACTGGGGAAGGGGAACATCTGATGGACCAGCTTCCTGGTCTCCAGGTTGTGTGGCAGGCCCACTTGCTGCAGCGCTGGAGGATGGCTGGGACGGGTCCGTGGCTGACTGATGAAGGACCGCTCCAGAACCTGGGCCAACAGTGGAGCTCCAAGTGCTGTGGAAAAAAAAAAAATAAATATTACAAAACATTTACAAAAAGATAACTGAACAGTTTAGATACACATTCAGATAGGGAAAGGTCACACTACTATTTGTAGTGAATTTTACATCAGAATTTTCAAGCCAGGAGTTCAACAGTAGGAATAAAAGTTTCATAAAACAACATGCTATACTTCTGCATGCATCGACCAGTCCTTGGGGATTACAAAAACTGATGTAAACTATGAAGAGACGATGGAGGCAATACAAGCCATATCTCTATACAAGGTATTGGTAAGCCAAAACCTGGAGAGGAACTATGTGAGGGAAAGTATTCAAAGAACACGTACCCCACTGCTGCATCTATCAATCAATCAAGGTTTCGGATTACAAATACTGATGGGAAATACGAATTGACGACAGAGGACATACAAGCCACCTGTATACTCACCAGGACAAGTGTCAGGAAAAATGAATTGATGAGCCATTGGCATCCTGAATTCATTATTTCTGACACCTAACTTGCTGAGTATAGATCTGTTGTGCAGGCTGCCATCACACTCTCAGTATTTGATCAGTATTTCAAATCAGTATTGGTATGCCAAAACCTGGAGAGGAACTATGTGAGGGAAAGTATTCAAAGAACACGTACCCCACTGCTGCATCTATCAATCAATCAAGGTTTCGGATTACAAATACTGATGGGAAATACGAATTGACGACAGAGGACATACAAGCCACCTGTATACTCACCAGGACAAGTGTCAGGAAAAATGAATTGATGAGCCATTGGCATCCTGAATTCATTATTTCTGACACCTAACTTGCTGAGTATAGATCTGTTGTGCAGGCTGCCATCACACTCTCAGTATTTGATCAGTATTTCAAATCAGTATTGGTATGCCAAAACCTGGAGAGGAACTATGTGAGGGAAAGTATTCAAAGAACACGTACCCCACTGCTGCATCTATCAATCAATCAAGGTTTCGGATTACAAATACTGATGGGAAATACGAATTGACGACAGAGGACATACAAGCCACCTGTATACTCACCAGGACAAGTGTCAGGAAAAATGAATTGATGAGCCATTGGCATCCTGAATTCATTATTTCTGACACCTAACTTGCTGAGTATAGATCTGTTGTGCAGGCTGCCATCACACTCTCAGTATTTGATCAGTATTTCAAATCAGTATTGGTATGCCAAAACCTGGAGAGGAACTATGTGAGGGAAAGTATTCAAAGAACACGTACCCCACTGCTGCATCTATCAATCAATCAAGGTTTCGGATTACAAATACTGATGGGAAATAATGACCAACAACAAATTGCATTATACACCATTTTTTTTTCTTTTTTAACCAATATACTTACGTTCTTCGTGCAAGGACTGGTCTCAAAAACGCAAGGATGCGGTGGTACTTGTATTTGCGTATCCTTGCTGCAGAACCACTTGGAAGCCGGCTCTCTTGGCGCAGGTCCTTGTTGAAGCGGTCCTTCATCGATCTCCAACGTGTTTTCACTTTTGACACTGTTGGCAAAACAAAACATAATAGTTAGGACAATGGTCTTTTGACCATGGTCACACAACTGTATGTGCTGTGAAAAAGTAATGACTTTCTGACATCATACACAGTTGTGTGAGCATGGCCAAGGTATTGACTACATCACACTGCATTGCGATACTTACCAAATGCAGAACGGACCCGAGCCGGGGCATTGGCCCAGCCATCCCACAACGCTGCGGCCACCTCATTCCAAAGCCTCCGGATCGTCACATTGTTGGCGTGCAGTGGATCCCTGGTGTCCCACAATGCGACTCGCTCGTGAACCAGGGAGATGAGGTGTTCATTCTCAATTAGGTCCTCATCCTCCTCTGGAACCTAACAACAAAAAGGACATTAATATTGGAGGCATTCACATACGGAAGACAGAAAACAGAATCAGAGGAATGGCATGAATATTGAAATAAAAAAAAAACACTGGTGCTGAAGCCAAAGGGAAAGAAAGAGAGAAGTAGAAAGAAATGAAGATTCCAGAATTATAAAGTGAGGATACAATACACATTCAGCCAGCTATACTTACACGATGCCGCCGTGTTGCCCGGCCGTGACTACGCTGCTCCTGCCCAGTCTCCTGCTCAGTGTCTTCCGCTGTAGAAGAAGTGGTCTGAAAAAGGGAAAATATACATTGTCATATGTGTAGATGTGACAGTGAATACTTACCAATCTGAGGAGGTGAATACTCACTTCGCTGACATGTTCCCCTTGTGCAGGCCCAGGCGTTTCCTCATCAGAAGCAGAAGACATTCTGATGTGTGCAGAAAGAAAGGAATGACAGAAATTAGGGCACATAGACACAGATTATAGAAAAGAAATGCTTTGGATAGGATATACTCACATAGTTCTGAGGCTTGTTTGCTGATCCAAGGGGCTGTGGGGCGTCTCGTCTGCAAGGCAGTCTGCTGACTAGTGACCTGCAAATGTCCACTTCCTCCCTTTATCACCTTCTATGTGGGGGGTGGCTTATCAGTGTCTAGACATGTTTTTCTCAATTGAGACGCATGCGTCGGCAAACGCAAGCAAACGCATGTACTGGAAAACGCATGCGTTTACATAGACTACAATGCGTTTTTTGGGCGCAAACCTTGCGCAATCAGCCGCATGCGTTTCCAGGCGGCAAATTGACGCCTCTAAAAATTACTACATGTTGCATTTCCGCGCCAAGATGCAGACGGCTAGACGACGCATGCGTCGTCAAACGCGGCAAAACGCGAACATAGAAAAACGCATGCGTCCATAATGTTAAAGATAGGAATACACAACGCATGCAGATATTTGCGGAAGAAACGCTGCGGACACAACCGCAAATGTGAAAGCGGCCTAAACGAGTTTGATCGACAATACTGAAGTTGTTCAACGCTTGTTTCCCGGCCTCTTTCCACCAGCTGAGGAATAATGATGAGACAGAACGATCACTAATAGATCACTAACAGATCACCATACAGTATCATGTTTTCAGCAGCACATCTACAGTTTACACTGGCAATGTGCTGCTGACAACAAGGCTTTTTGTTCCAGCAAAAACAATCCGAATATGCAGCATTTTACTTGTTTAGTAAAATACACCCCATAGTCCTCCATATATTATAATGTGCTCCATAGTCCTCCATATAGTATAATACACTCCCTATAGTCCTCCATATATTAAAATACACTGCTCAGTCCTCCACATAGTATAATACACTCCTCATAGTCCTCCATATAGCATAATACAATCCTCATAGTCCTCCATATAGCATAATACAATCCTCATAGTGCTCCATATAGTATAATGCACCGCCACAGTCATCCATGTAGTACAATTCACTTCCCATAGTATAATGCACCCCATAGTTCTTCATATAGTATAACGTATTCCCCATAGTCCTCGATACAGTATAATGCAGCCACCCCAGAGTATAATGCAGCCACCCCAGAGTATAATGCAGCCACCCCAGAGTATAATGCAGCCACCCCACAGAGTATAATGCAGCCACCCCAGAGTATGTAACCCCCATAGAATATAATACAGCCCACCTCCCCATAATATATAATGTAGCCCCCCATAGAATATAATGCAGCCCCCCATAGTATATAACGCAGCCTCCCCCATAGAATATAATATACCCCCACAATAGTATATAACACAGCCACATAGTACATAACATGGCCTCCCCCATAGAATATAATATACTCCCCATAGTATATAGCAAAGCCCGCATATTATATAGCACAAACCGCATAGTATACAGCACAGCCTGCATACTATAGCACAGCTCGTGTAGTAGATAACACAGCCCACACAGCAGTATTCAGCACAGACCACACAGTAGTATACAGCACAGACCACACAGTAGTATACAGCATGGCCCACGTAGAAGTATACAGCACAGTCCACACAGTAGTATACAGCACAGCCCACAGAGTAATATATACAGCACAGCCCACAAAGTAATATATACAGCACAGCCCACAAAGTAATATATACAGCACAGCCCACAGAGAACTATATACAGCACAGCCCACAGAGAACTATATACAGCACAGCCCACAGAGAACTATATAAAGCACAGCCCAGAGTACTATATACAGCACAGCCCAGAGTACTATATAAAGCACAGCCCAGAGAGTACTATATACAGCACAGCCCAGAGAGTACTATATACAGCACAGCCCAGAGAGTACTATATACAGCACAGCCCACAGAGTACTATATACAGCACAGCCCACAGAGTACTATACACAGCACAGCCCACAGAGTACTATATACAGCACAGCCCACAGAGTACTATATACAGCACAGCCCACAGAGTACTATATACAGCACAGCCCACAGAGTACTATATACAGCACAGCCCACAGAGAACTATATACAGCACACAGTAGTATACAGCACAGAGCACAGCCCACAGAGAACTATATACAGCCCACAGTAGTATACAGCACAGAGCATAGCCCACAGAGAACTATATACAGCCCACAGTAGTATACAGCACAGAGCACAGCCCACAGAGAACTATATACAGCCCACAGTAGTATACAGCACAGAGCACAGCCCACAGAGAACTATATACAGCACAGAGCACAGCCCACAGAGAACTATATACAGCCCACAGTAGCATACAGCACAGAGCACAGCCCACAGATAACTATATACAGCCCACAGTAGTATACAGCACAGAGCACAGCCCACAGAGTACTATATACAGCCCACAGTAGTATACAGCACAGCCCACAGAGAGCTATATACAGCCCACAGTAGTATACAGCACAGAGCACAGCCCACAGAGAGCTATATACAGCCCACAGCAGTATACAGCACAGAGCACAGCCCACAGAGTACTATATACAGCCCACAGCAGTATACAGCACAGAGCACAGCCCACAGAGTACTATATACAGCCCACAGTAGTATACAGCACAGAGCACAGCCCACAGAGTACTATATACAGCCCACAGTAGTATACAGCACAGAGCACAGCCCACAGAGTACTATATACAGCCCACAGTAGTATACAGCACAGAGCACAGCCCACAGAGTACTATATACAGCCCACAGTAGTATACAGCACAGAGCACAGCCCACAGAGTACTATATACAGCCCACAGTAGTATACAGCACAGAGCACAGCCCACAGAGTACTATATACAGCCCACAGTAGTATACAGCACAGAGCACAGCCCAGAGAACTATATATAGCACACAGTAGTATACAGCACAGAGCACAGCCCACAGAACTATATATAGCACACAGTAGTATACAGCACAGAGCACAGCCCACAGAGTACTATATATAGCACAGAGCACACAGTAGTATACAGCACAGAGCACAGCCCAGAGAACTATATATAGCACACAGTAGTATACAGCACAGAGCACAGCCCACAGAGTACTATATATAGCACAGAGCACACAGCAGTATACAGCACAGAGCACAGCCCACAGAGAGCTATATACAGCCCACAGTAGTATACAGCACAGAGCACAGCCCACAGAGAGCTATATACAGCCCACAGTAGTATACAGCACAGAGCACAGCCCACAGAGAGCTATATACAGCCCACAGCAGTATACAGCACAGAGCACAGCCCACAGAGAGCTATATACAGCCCACAGCAGTATACAGCACAGAGCACAGCCCACAGAGTACTATATACAGCCCACAGTAGTATACAGCACAGAGCACAGCCCAGAGTACTATATACAGCCCACAGTAGTATACAGCACAGAGCACAGCCCACAGAGTACTATATACAGCCCACAGTAGTATACAGCACAGAGCACAGCCCAGAGAACTATATATAGCACACAGTAGTATACAGCACAGAGCACAGCCCACAGAACTATATATAGCACACAGTAGTATACAGCACAGAGCACAGCCCACAGAGTACTATATATAGCACAGAGCACACAGTAGTATACAGCACAGAGCACAGCCCAGAGAACTATATATAGCACACAGTAGTATACAGCACAGAGCACAGCCCACAGAGTACTATATATAGCACAGAGCACACAGCAGTATACAGCACAGAGCACAGCCCACAGAGAGCTATATACAGCCCACAGTAGTATACAGCACAGAGCACAGCCCACAGAGAGCTATATACAGCCCACAGTAGTATACAGCACAGAGCACAGCCCACAGAGAGCTATATACAGCCCACAGCAGTATACAGCACAGAGCACAGCCCACAGAGAGCTATATACAGCCCACAGCAGTATACAGCACAGAGCACAGCCCACAGAGTACTATATACAGCCCACAGTAGTATACAGCACAGAGCACAGCCCAGAGTACTATATACAGCCCACAGTAGTATACAGCACAGAGCACAGCCCACAGAGTACTATATACAGCCCACAGCAGTATACAGCACAGAGCACAGCCCACAGAGAACAATATACAGCCCACAGCAGTATACAGCACAGAGCACAGCCCACAGAGAACTATATACAGCCCACAGCAGTATACAGCACAGAGCACAGCCCACAGAGAACTATATACAGCCCACAGCAGTATACAGCACAGAGCACAGCCCACAGAGAACTATATACAGCCCACAGTAGTATACAGCACAGAGCACAGCCCACAGAGAACTATATACAGCCCACAGTAGTATACAGCACAGAGCACAGCCCACAGAGAACTATATACAGCACACAGCAGTATACAGCACAGAGCACAGCCCACAGAGAACTATATACAGCCCACAGCAGTATACAGCACAGAGCACAGCCCACAGAGAACTATATACAGCCCACAGTAGTATACAGCACAGAGCACAGCCCACAGAGAACTATATACAGCCCACAGCAGTATACAGCACAGAGCACAGCCCACAGAGAACTATATACAGCCCACAGCAGTATACAGCACAGAGCACAGCCCACAGAGAACTATATACAGCCCACATCTCTTCTCTTCCTCCCCTCACCTCCTCCGAGAATGGCCCCACAGTCCAGAAAAAAAAAAAACTCTCCTCACCTCTCCTCGTGCCCAGCGTTGCTTCCTGGTTCCTGCTCCTGTCTCAGCAGCTGCAGTCTGCCCGGGACACAGCAGGTGCGCGATGATATGACATCATCGCGCACCCGCAGTGTCAGAGGCAGAGCGGGGAATGATGGGAGAGGAGCGTCTGTGGACGCTCTCTCCTCCATCATTGCATTCAACTGTACCGGCGTCTATACGCCGGTATAGTTGAATGCGACGGCGGGGGCGGCGGATTGAGCGGCCCACCACTGGCACCGGCCCTTCTGGCATTTGCCAGAAGTGCCCTATGGCCAGTCCGGCCCTGCATGAGGTAGTACCAAATTTCCTGTGGTCCTCTAATGGCTAGGGCCTACACTGAGAAGTGAGCCCTTATCCCTTCCATACAGAGGAAGCTGGACCAGGAACCAAGTGAGAGAAACGTAGCAGATCTTGGGAGTGTTGTGGAGCCAGATGCGAAATCCCAAGCTTAACGTAACCAGAGGCTTGAAATGTGCTGTGTTAATGAAACTGGAACTGGGGAATGCTGTGCTCTAAACTGAGTGATAAAGACGGTTGTATCTGAACTGTAAAGTAAAGTTGAATTTGTTATAAATGACCGGGTGTCTCCTGATTTGTGTGTGGATGAACCTGTACCAAAGGACGTGGATGCAGCAGAGGCTTACAGCCTCCTTGAGCAGCATGTCCATGCTCCACTTTCCTCCCACCTCTCATATAACTGTCTTCTTGACAACCTCCAATCTGGCTTCCGCCCCCACCACTCCACCGAAACTGCTCCGACCAAAATTACTAATGACTTACTTACAGCCAAAGCTAACAGACAGTTCTCTATCCTCCTCCTTCTGGACCTATCCTCTGCTTTCGACACAGTCGACCACTGCCCACTACTACAGATTCTTTCTTCCCTTGGCATCAAAGGCCTTGCCCTGTCCTGGATTGCTTCATACCTTTCCAACTGCACATTTAGCGTTTCCCACTCCCACACTACCTCCTCATCCCGCCATCTCTCTGTTGGAGTCCCTCAAGGCTCTGTCAAGAGCCCCTACTTTTTTCCATCTATACGCTTGGCCTAGGACAACTCATAAAGTCCCATGGCTTCCAGTACCACCTGCATGCAGACGACACTCAGATCTACCTCTCTGGCCCAGATGTTACCTCTCTGCTTTCCAGAATCCTGGAGTGTCTATCAGCCATATCCTCCTTCTTCAACTCTCGCTTCCTCAAGCTCAATGTAGACAAAACTGAACTCATCATCTTTCCCCATCTCGTGTATCCACCTACCTGATCTATCTATTATGGTAAACGGCATCATGCTCTCTCCTGCACCTGAAATCCGCTGCCTCAGGGTAACTCTCGACTCTGCCCTGTCCTTCAAGCCGCACATCCAAACTCTTGCCACCTCCAACTCAAAAATATTGCCAGAATCCGACCCCTCCTCAGCCCACAATCTACTAAAACTCTTGTGCATGCCCTCATCATCTCCCGTCTCGATTACTGCAACACCCTCCTCTGTGGCCGCCCAGCTAACTCTCTTGCACTGCTTCAGTCTGTCCTCAACTCTGCTGCCCGGCTAATCCACCTCTCTCCTCGCTACTTCCCTGCTTCTCCCCTCTGCAAATCCTTCCACTGGCTCCCAATTCCCCAACGAATGCAGTTCAAACTACTAACACTGATCTACAAAGCCATCCACAACCTGTCCCCTCCATATATCTCTGAACTAATCTCCCAATATCTTCCCTCATGTAATCTTCGATCCTCCCAAGACCTCCTACTCTCCTCCACACTTATTAGTTCCTTCTCACACAACCACCTCCAAGATTTCTCCCGAATATCCCCCATCCTCTGGAACTCCACGCCTCAACACGTCCGATTATCCACCACCCTCGGATCCTTCAGACGGAACCTGAAAACCCATCTCTTCAGGAAATCCTACAGCCTACAATAACCATTCTCCCACCTCACCACCACCCGAGCTGTCATGTCACCAACCGCTGGAGCTGCCGCGTCACCAACCGCCAAAGCTGCTGAGTCACCAACCACCAGAGCTGCCGCGTCACCAACCGCCAGAGCTTCCACCTCACCACCGCCAGAGCTTCCGCTCCCCTGACCTTCTGTCTCCTCCCCATTATCCCGCAGAATGTAAGTCCGCAAGGACAGGGTCCTCTCCCCTCTGCACCAGTCTGTCATTGTAAATTTGTTTACTGTAACTATGACCCTGTACAAAACCCCTTTTCTCATGTTCAGCACCATGGAATTAATGGCGCAATATAAATAAATAATAATAATTATAATAAAAGTGAGCACACTGCATTGTGCACAGCACCATATTGATGGACTAGGACACTGTGTTTATGTGGTGCCAGGGTGTGGTGAAGCAGCAGCTCACCCATGTCTGCCATCCTGGGCACCTTACACTATACTATACTCTGTGCTCTTACATGCAGGTGAAAATAGGCGGTTTACTTGACTTATTTTTGAGCTACAAAATGCACTATAGAAACCTGAATAAGCATCTTTGGGTAGGTACAATACAATAGTTTCATGTCCACTGCATGAATGTTTTACATGCCAGCACTGTACCATTGCTACCAGGATAGGTGGGTATGCTACATCTATCTCCAACACCTATCTGTCCAACTCCTCCTCTTGATCCTTCTCAACTGAAATGAACCCATCCACAACACTTACAGACTACAGCAGTGAATCCACATACCACCCTCATTTTTTTCATTCATGCAAGGTAAAGAACTGCCATTTTACAGTTAAAAAGCACCAGAAACAATAGCCATATGGTGGACAAGCTGCTGTTTTGCATCTAGTGGCAACAATGCCCACATAATTCTTGTTTTTCCTATGTTTGGGCAAAGTAACTTAGGCTCCTTGCATGTCACATGTTCTGAATTTAATTATTAAATGTTTCTTTAAGAAATACATCCACTTGAGGAATGTGGTGTCTATGGCCAGGAAAGTGTCAGGTCTAGTGATGACCGAATAGTGCAATATTCAGATTTGGGAAAATTAGCACAAATAATTTCTAATATAAGTGGTTTTTTTTACCAAACAATGAATCCAGTGCAAGTCAATGAGAAAGTTGAATATTTTTCTGCTGGACTCAAACAGGTCTGGGAACAAAAGCTGAAATGGTTTGGAAAGGGCTAAAACTAAATGGGAACAGCATGGAGAAGATGTCTGCATGCCTTTCTGACTCACTTATGGCATCTGGAAATTATGTTGTCACACTATTTCGCCAGATTTACAGATTTATAAGAAGACCTACCAAATTAAACCTATTTTTTTTTTACAGGGAAAAATGCTAAGAAATATATATATTTTTCATATAACATGCATATAATGCAAAATAAAAACTAAAAAAATAAATAAAAAATTATACCTCCCTTTCAGCATATGTTCACACGGAATGTTTGGTTTTAGTTTTTCCTTAAACATTTGTGAGGGCTCTCACTCCTACATTTGGGAGGTCCCTCCCTCATTCCAAATTATTAGCTAGCTAGTGTAAGACATACTCCCCATCACTTTAGAATGCCAGCTAAAACATGCCCTTTAGAAGTTTGGGCTTTGCCTGCCACCACCACCACATCCACTGCATGTCATTATGTCTCTTGACATTATCAGAGGGCCAGCAGGTCCCGTGAAACCTGAGCTTGGGACGGGCCCTCAGGTGGTCCTGTATCATACATTTTCGAGAGCTCTCACTCCTATATTTTAGAGGTCCCTCGTGAAACCTGAGTTTTGTGAGCTCAACAGTTCGTTTTGGCCACTGGATCCCATTGGAGCCACTGTCATAGCGGGTAAAGCTGCTGTAAGGTTAATATAATACAGAAGTTGGGGAAGTTGTTTAATCAATGTCAGTAAATAGGATTCTACCAGACCAAAAGCATTAGAATTAAAAACTGAGTACAGTGTATGCAAGCGAGGGCCTTTAATGTGTTCAGCCTGTAAGGTCTGAAACCCATGTCAGGAAAATGTACAAGCCTCATTTTACTTGGAAGCAGCCTCCTCATGGGAAAGAACAGGAGTGCCATTGACCAATCTGCACAAGCCTAAGCAATTCTTCTGGAAAGTACCCACCCAGGCAGAATGTATCTTTTGCATGGTTTTGAGCAACAATGGAGTAATTACAGGATGTGTCCCAGAGAGTGACGAGGTGTGTGGAGTGTATTACTCAGGTGACAGACCGTGCTACAGAGCTCAGGTAAAGGCCTTAGCATGGCAATGACCATGTTCCAATATGTGTAAGGTTGCGGCTTGAATAGGTGTATTTAACATATTAACCCAGTCTCTGAGACGTGCTTAAAATGTACAGAAACTGGGCAATACACCACCACCATTTTTTTAGGAACCAAATTTAGAAAATTGAAGGGAAGTGACAGTTTAATAAAGAGACAGAAGTCTCATTTAGGAGCCTGGAAAAGCAAGCATTGGTCTTTGTCCAGCACCGGACACTGTAACGAATTTGTATGCCCTATCTAACCAACAATTTGTGAACAGACATATATGCTGACAAGGGACAACTGAACGCTGTGCTGGGACATTGAACTGGACATGGTTGCTGACTGTTGTGTCTGTGTAATTGCAGGTTTTGGTCAGGAGGCATCAGCGCCTGCTTCCTAGACAGCAGATTGGGAAGACCGTAACACAGGGAAAGGGACAGTGGTTTCACCTTCAGACAC
This sequence comes from Ranitomeya variabilis, assembly GCF_051348905.1. Lineage (NCBI taxonomy): Eukaryota > Metazoa > Chordata > Amphibia > Anura > Dendrobatidae > Ranitomeya > Ranitomeya variabilis. Next base: position 294,597,918 of record NC_135236.1, on the reverse strand, counting down.
AAATTTTGTACACAGCATTCTGCCCACCTACTGGGGTGCTGCGTATATGAGCAGTATATGGCATATGTAGAATTTCTCTTTACAAAGAGATGTGTGGGTATGATTTTCAAATTAGCAGCATATATATGTGTATACAGTATATATATACAGTATATATATATATATATATATATATATATATATATATATATACAGTATATACTGTATATAAGATATTTGTGGAGCATATTAATGCTTTGATGTTCCAAAATGTCCAAGTGTAGACCAAAAATCAACATCAGGCTACCGGATACACACTGAAAAAGACCATGCTGGGGACCTAACAATAAATGTTGCAGTCATTATCATGGCATGCATGCACTGAAAATGGCACATCTGCCTCCATCATTAGAGAAGCAAATTGGATTGAGTGTAAAATAAAGATGTCAAAATCCCAGGTGTATTTATTTCATTAAAATACTTTATTCATAATGTGTCTGTGTTTTTAACCCTTTATTACTATTGGCTTAATAATGGATAGGTGTCTTATTGACATCTCTCCATTATTAACCTGGTTTAATGTCACCTTACATTAGCAAGGTGACATTAACCCTTTATTACCCCATATCCCACCGCTACTCGGGAGTGGGAAGAGATTGGCTAAGTGCCAGAATAGGCACATCTTACAGATGTGCCTTTTCTGGGGTGGCTGGGGGCAGATGTTTTTAGCCGGGGGGGGGGGGGGGGCAATAGCTATGGTCCCTCTCTAGGCTATTAATATCTGCCCTCAGTCACTGGTTTTCCCCCTTTGGCAGAGAATATTGCGCGGGAGCCCACGCCAGTTTTTTCCATGATTAAACCCTTTATTTTAACACATAAAGCTCCCAAATTTTGCACACAGGCACGTCTTACATTAGTAGTGAGGAATATGTATAACACAAAAAAAGGGATATGAAATGGTTTTCTGTATGTAAACCATGTCTCATATCCTGTCGGGTTTGATAAGGAGATAGCAAAAGCTGGCAATTGAATTACCGGCTTTTCTGCTATCTAGCTCTGTATGAAATATAAATAAATGTATATATATATATATATATATATATATATATATATATATATATATATATACTGTATATATATATGACTGTATATATGTTTTCACAAATATTTGAGCCCATGGATCCATTCCATGTCCGTTTTGCAAGCCGGCGAGAAAATCTCGCCGTACGGATGCCATACGGATGACATGCAGAGGTTTACATGCGCAAAATACGCAGCCACACCTTGCCTACGGATGACATACGGATCACTGTTCAGGGAACATTTCTGCATATTTGGTCTGTAAAAAACGGACCGTATTTTTATACATTGTGTGTGACTCCAGCCTTATAGTAACGTAGGCGTGTGTCCACCTCTGACGCGGTGTCCAACGCTAGTCACTGATATACGTCATGATTATCCTCCACCTTTTCAGATGTGAATTGCCTTTCCCCAATGTGGGTTTCTCCTGGCTGTGGGTGCTCAAATGTTTGGGCATCACTGCACTCCACCTCCTCTTGACCCTCTTTAATGGTGCACATTGAGAGGCCTGAAAAAGGGAATGTAAACAGTTCCTCAGAGTTGCCAGGGTTGGGGACTCTTGATGGTGGGAGGAAGAAGGACCAGGCTAAGGATTCAGAGGCCCAGCCTCTTGACTACTGAGACTGGACAGTGTGGAAGACTTTGTGATGCTGCTTGTCAACACACTGGAGCCTTTGTCTGCCATCCAACCCACAACATCCTCGCACTTGTTTGGGTTAATCAGTGGTGTAGTTCACTGACCAAATTTGGACAGGAAACTAGAATGAGATACAGTCACCTTCTGATCTGTCACATGGCCTCGGCAGGCACCATCACAATTCCTTAATGTCACCCTTTCTCATTATGCTTATGAAAAAAGTTTTCTGGTTTTATTTTTTACAAGTACCCTAACAGAGGTGTTATGTGCAAATTCACTGTATCTAGCAATGTGTGGCTATTTTTATTCAGATATCAGCTTTACTACTCACGGCAACAGCAGACTCACTAAAATTACAGGTAAATAGGCATGTTTGCGTATCTCAGCTCAGCAGGCTTTGCGCCAGTCGCACAAATGCTAGATAAAGATACGCTATTTACTAAATTAATAGAAAATTAGTATTTTTTCATATTACCTTGCTGACACACAGCAACAGCGGACTAATGAAAATTATTGCCACTAGTAAATTGCGATGTTTGCTTTTCTCTGCCCGGATTGCGCTAGTCGCACAACTGCTAGATAAAGATAATAGATGAGCAAATATTTCAATGTTCAGTTCGGATTACGATTGCTGAATTTGCAATATTCACCCATTAATTTGTCGAATATTCATAGAACATAACTGAATGCTATTCAGGTCAATGGGAGGCAAAACAAACGCATGCACAACACCTTATAATGGCCTCAAATGCTGCCAAAACACCTCAAATGAGGGACAGACACCAGGAAAGTAGCCTCAATTCACCAACAGCACAAATTTTAGCATGGAACTTCAGAAATCAGCCAGGCATGACGTATCTTGGTCTAGGACATTATTTATCTATCACGACCCTTGAAGCAGGCTTACAGCAGGGGTCTGCGCACAGATACAAAGAGAACAGGGGGGTGTGAGAGGAGAGATGCCATGAGCTTACTGACCTGAGAGCAGGACCTGAAATACATGATCCCTAATGGGAGTGGCAGGAGGTGGAGCCAGACACCGGGTAGCGGCAGATACCAGCAATGCTGGGTAGCAGTCAGAACGTGCCGAAGTCAAGCCTGGAGGTCAATGAGGTGTCAAAGAGTGAGACAAAAAGGAAGTCAGGATGTAGCCAAAGGTCAGAGTGCTGGAGTTAGCGGTACAGTTCAAGCGGGGTAGGCAGGTGCGGAGTAAGAGTAATCAAGCCAGAGGGTCAGAGCCGGAAGAGACAGTAATAACAGAGTCACAGAGCAAAGAACAAAATGAGAAAACGGACCAGGTCATATATGAGATACAATCAGACAAAACAGTATGCAAGCACATTAGGGGGTCAGAAACACAGCCAGAACGAATGTATAACTGACAAGGAACCCCAGATGGGGGTGGGTATATATAGCCCTCCCAAATCCAAAAGGAGACCACACAAAATTAACCCTGAGAGGACAGGGAAAGGAACCCTGTCCTCAACCATGACATTGCATCTTTCAATTGAATGTTACAGTAAGATGAGATGGGTGAGGGATCAGTGTAGGACCCCTTTGCTGGGAGCCCTGAGACCACAAGCAACACCTCTACCTGCTTTCATGCTGAGCCACACTCAGGTGGCTCAAATATCAGTTTTGTAGACTACCTTTGTCAGAAAAATTTAAGGATGGTAACACGGGTAGTTAAGTACAAGGAAGTGGAGGCCTGATGGTCTCAGAGGCCTATGGCTACAGGCAACACGCATGAAGGAGACTTAACCAGGAGTGTTCGCATTTAAACAAATGAGAGCCATACACCACAGAAGTGGCATCAATTTCACCACAGTAGAAATAGTATAATAGGGACCGTATCTTGTCCCTTGTGTCTTATATACAGGGGTGTTCTCACTGGGGCACATTGAGAGAGTGCTGGCCAGCCCACCTAATTGAATAGTAAGGGCGTGACTAATAAGCTAAGAACCAGACACTATGCATTTCCTCTATGTGAACAGTGTCCTATACTGGTCTTTATTGTGCAAATGTATACTAAGCAGTCACCCCCTCCATGAATGGGTAGGTGGTGAGTGGCTGTCTATTTTGTATTTTGCACCTGTGTTGCCAACATCTTGCTATATGGGCTGGCTGCACCCTGTAGTGCATTTGATCAAAGACCTGGGCAGGTAAGTGGTGTAGCAGTGGAGGAAGTTTTAAATGTAGAGGGTTCACTCACACTTGCGCATAAAAAAAAATCTGTCACATTCTCATCCACAAGAGTGAGACAGTTGTTTTTAACTCAGCAACTATTGTTCTTTTACAGGACCATTTAAAAGAATTCATTATCATTTAATGTAATAAATATCCACCTACTCCACTCCATTAGGCATGGAGAGAGGTGAATATTCATTACCTTAATGAGCGGAGACACATGATCCCTCGGCTACAGGAGCTGCTGGCACCGGAAAGAGATGCTGCAAGGGCACATAGGGAAGGTAAATAGGATATTTTTAATGCTTTTTTCTTGGGGGCCATACATACAAGGATGGGCATGAGAAGCCATGCAGACAAGGATGGGAATAAGGAGTCATGCAAACAAGGATGGAAATAAGGAGCCTCGCAGACAAGGATGGGAATAAGAAGCCATGCATACAAGGATGGGAACAAGGAGGCATGCATACAAGGATGGGAATAAGGAGCTATGCATACATGGATGGGAATAAGGAGCCATGGATACAAGGATAGGAATGAGGAGCTATGCATACAAGGATGGGAATAAGGAGCCATGCATACAAGGATGGGAATAAGGAGCCATGCAGACAAGGATGGGCAAAAGGAGCCATGCATACAAGGATGGGGTTGAGGAATCAGAATAGGGATTAGGGGAAAATGCTTACCCGTTTTATACTCAAGTCAATACGTTTTCCAAGTTTTTCAAGAGAAAATTAGGTGCATTGGCTTATATTCGGGTCTGCTTATACACGAGTATATACGGTATTACAATTAAAATGTAGTGAACATAATAAAAGAACAGCTACAAATCCTATATACTGATAGAGGCACTACTATAGGTAATATTGTTTCACCAAGTGATCATACAAACATTGGAAAAAAGAAGGAAACAAACCACTGGTTATCAGTAAGTGGGTCCTACAAATGTGAGCAAAAATTATGCGGCTTATGTCCATATATGTATAATACAAAAAATGTATTTTAATGAGTGATAACTGAATCTATATATATATAATTGTCTAAGGGTAAGATGCATAAGTTTTCAAACAATCATGCTTCTTGGTCAGTCACACTACATTATGCATTGATCATATCAATCTGCTTCTTATTTGCTTTTACTTCTGCTTTCTTACAAGTCGCCCGCCCTTTATCACATTCTGGGCACTCTCTTTATATCCACACCTCCCTTCTCCATTCTCCCATGTGTAACTCTGAGGCTCTACTGAAATTTCCTACCCACTCCAAACCAGCCACTACCTCCATGCAGCACTCAAAACGTTCATACAAATCATCCCACCACCTGCTCTTTCTGTTTTTTCTCCTTCTACTAGTTGCAGGAGACATCTCCGCCAACCCTGGGCCTCCTGTTGTGAATTTACCTTTTTGGCTCCCTCTAGTGGTTACTAGTGATTTGACTCTGGGAATGTCTGCCATCCCTTGTATGCTCACCTGGGTCGTTAGGTCAGGGGTGTTGCTATATAAGCTCCCTGGACCTTCAGTTCTATGCCTGGCAACGTTGTAATCAGAGCTAATCTGTTGTGCTCTGGTCTACTGATCCTGGTTCCTGCTAGATTAAGCTAAGTCTGTTTTCTTGCTTTTTGCTATTTGTTTTTGTTTGCATTTTTGTCCAGCTTGTACATAATCTGTATCCTAACCTTGCTGGAAGCTCTAGGGAGGCTGGAGTTCTCCCCCCGGGCCGTTAGACGGTTCGGGGGTTCTTGAATTTCCAGTGTGGATTTTTGATAGGGTTTTTGTTGACCATATAAGTTATCTTACTACATTCTGCTATTAGTAAGTGGGCCTCTCTTTGCTAAACCTAGTTCATCTCTGTGTTTGTCATTTCCTCTTACCTCACCGTTATTATTTGTGGGGGGCTTGTATCCAACTTTTGGGGTCTATTCTCTGGAGGCAAGAGAGGTCTTTGTTTTCCTCTTCTAGGGGTAGTTAGTCCTCCGGCTGGGCGAGACATCTAGCGACCAACGTAGGCATGTTCCCCGGCTACTTCTAGTGTTGGCGTTAGGAGTAGATATATGGTCAACCCAGTTACCACTGCCCTATGAGCTGGATTTTTGTACTTCGCAGACTTACTTGTTCCTCTGAGACCCTCGCCATTGGGGTCATAACAGTTTGCCAGGCCAGTATTAAATGTTAAATGCATTGCAGAAGCGGGATTATAAGAAAGAAAATTCTGAGCTTTTTTTTCTCTCTCTCATTTTTTTTTTTTTTCCTTTTCCCCTTTACCTCTGAGTGGCTTGTGTTTGCTGCAGACATGAATGTCCAGACCTTGATTACAGGTGTGGACCAGCTTGCTGCTCGTGTGCAGGGCATACAAGATTATATTACCAGAAATCCTATGTCAGAACCTAAGATACCGATTCCTGAACTGTTTTCCGGAGACCGATTTAAATTTAGAAATTTCAGGGATAATTGTAAATTATTTTTGTCCCTGAGACCTTGTTCATCTGGAGACTCCGCTCAGCAAGTGAAAATTGTTATTTCTTTTTTACGGGGCGACCCTCAGGATTGGGCTTTCTCGCTGGCGCCAGGAGATCCGGCATTGGCTGATATTGATGCGTTTTTTCTGGCGCTCGGTTTGCTTTATGAGGAACCCAATCTTGAGATTCAGGCAGAAAAAGCCTTGCTGGCTATGTCTCAGGGCCAGGACGAGGCTGAAGTGTATTGCCAAAAATTTCGGAAATGGTCCGTGCTGACCCAGTGGAATGAGTGTGCATTGGCTGCAAATTTTAGAAATGGCCTTTCTGAAGCCATTAAAGATGTGATGGTGGGTTTTCCCATTTCCACAGGTCTGAATGATTCCATGTCCCTGGCAATTCAAATTGACCGGCGGTTGCGGGAGCGCAAAACCGCAAATTCCCTCATGGTGTTGTCTGAACAGGCACCTGATTTAATGCAATGTGATAGAATCCTGACTAGAAATGAGCGGAAAATTCATAGACGCCAGAATGGCTTGTGTTACTACTGTGGTGATTCTACACATGTTATCTCAGCATGCTCTAAACGTCTTACTAAGGTTGTTAGTCCTGTCGCCATTGGTAATTTGCAACCTAAATTTATTCTATCTTTAACTTTGATTTGCTCACTTTCATCGTATCCTGTCATGGCGTTTGTGGACTCGGGTGCTGCCCTGAGTCTTATGGATCTGTCATTTGCCAAGCTGTTGTGAAATTGGATTCTGGGCTCCCCCGGTGGCCACTTGTGGAATTTAACTTGTGTGCATCATCCCCTCTGTTCACCTGCTCCTATCAGGATGTGGGAGTCGCTATATAACCTTGCTCCTCTGTCAGTTTCATGCCGGTCAACAATGTAATCAGTAGTCTTTCTGTGCATGTTCCTGCTACTAGACAACTCCCAGATAAGTTGGACTTTTGTCCTTGTGTGTTTTTGCATTTTGTTCCTGTTCACAGCTGCTGTTTCGTTACTGTGTCTGGAAAGCTCTTGTGAGCGGAAATTGCCACTCTGGTGTTATGAGTTAATGCTAGAGTCTTAAAGTAATTTCTGGATGGTGTTTTGATAGGGTTTTCTGCTGACCATGAAAGTGCCCTTTCTGTCTTCATGCTATCTAGTAAGCGGACCTCGATTTTGCTAAACCTATTTTCATACTACGTTTGTCATTTCATCTTAAATCACCGCCAATATATGTGGGGGCCTCTGTCTGCCTTTTGGGAAAATTTCTCTAGAGGTGAGCCAGGACTGTCTTTTCCTCTGCTAGGATTAGGTAGTTCTCCGGCTGGCGCTGGGCATCTAGGGATAAAAAAACGTAGGCATGCTACCCGGCCACTTCTAGTTGTGCGGCAGGTTTAGTTCATGGTCAGTATAGTTTCCATCTTCCAAGAGCTAGTTCTCATATACACTCACCGGCCACTTTATTAGGTACACCATGCTAGTAACGGGTTGGACCCCCTTTTGCCTTCAGAACTGCCTCAATTCTTCGTGGCATAGATTCAACAAGGTGCTGGAAGCATTCCTCAGAGATTTTGGTCCATATTGACATGATGGCATCACACAGTTGCCGCAGATTTGTCGGCTGCACATCCCAAAGATGCTCCATACAAGGCAGGATGGATCCATGCTTTCATGTTGTTTACGCCAAATTCTGACCCTACCATCCGAATGTCGCAGCAGAAATCGAGACTCATCAGACCAAGCAACGTTTTTCCAATCTTCTACTGTCCAATTTCGATGAGCTTGTACAAATTGTAGCCTCAGTTTCCTGTTCTTAGCTGAAAGGAGTGGTACCCGGTGTGGTCTTCTGCTGCTGTAGCCCATCTGCCTCAAAGTTCGACGCACTGTGCGTTCAGAGATGCTCTTAGGCCTACCTTGGTTGTAACGGGTGGCGATTTGAGTCACTGTTGCCTTTCTATCAGCTCGAACCAGTCTGCCCATTCTCCTCTGACCTCTGGCATCAACAAGGCATTTCCGCCCACAGAACTGCCGCTCACTGGATTTTTTTTCTTTTTCGGACCATTCTCTGTAAACCCTAGAGATGGTTGTGCGTGAAAATCCCAGTAGATCAGCAGTTTCTGAAATACTCAGACCAGCCCTTCTGGCACCAACAACCATGCCACGTTCAAAGGCACTCAAATCACCTTTCTTCCCCATACTGATGCTCGGTTTGAACTGCAGGAGATTGTCTTGACCATGTCTACATGCCTAAATGCACTGAGTTGCCGCCATGTGATTGGCTGATTAGAAATTAAGTGTTAACAAGAAGTTGGACAGGTGTACCTAATAAAGTGGCCAGTGAGTGTATGCTGGGCTATGTTCTCTCGCCATTGAGAATCATGACAGTTTGACCGGCCCAAAAAAGGGTTAAATTACTGGCTGAGAAAGGAGAGAAAAAAGAAGTCTGCTACAATTTTTTTTTTTTTTTTCCCTCTAGTTCTGAGTGTGCTCTTAATTGAATCACTTGCTAGTCTGCCTATACTGCAGCCTTCCTCTCTTCCTCTCCTTCTAATCCTTGAATGGCTCTGTGTTCACCTGTTTCAAATGGATCTTCAGAGTGTAGCTACAGGTTTGAATAATCTCGCCACAAAGGTACAAAATTTGCAAGATTTTGTTGTTCATGCACCTATGTCTGAGCCTAGAATTCCTTTGCCTGAATTCTTCTCGGGGAATAGATCTCACTTTCAAAATTTTAAAAATAATTGCAAATTGTTTTTGTCCCTGAAGTCTCGCTCTGCCGGAGACCCTGCACAGCAGGTCAGGATTGTAATTTCCTTGCTCCGGGGCGACCCTCAAGACTGGGCTTTTGCATTGGCACCAGGGGATCCTGCGTTGCTCAATGTGGATGCGTTTTTTCTGGCCTTGGGGTTGCTTTATGAGGAACCTCATTTAGAGCTTCAGGCGGAAAAGGCCTTGATGTCCTTGTCTCAGGGGCAAGATGAAGCTGAAATATACTGCCAAAAATTCCGCAAATGGTCTGTGCTTACTCAGTGGAATGAGTGCGCCCTGGCGGCGATTTTCAGAGAAGGTCTCTCTGATGCCATTAAGGATGTTATGGTGGGGTTCCCTGTGCCTGCGAGTCTGAATGAGTCCATGACGATGGCTATTCAGATCGATAGGCGTCTGCGGGAGCGCAAACCTGTGCACCATTTGGCGGTGTCTACTGAGAAAACGCCAGAAAATATGCAATGTGATAGAATTCTGTCCAGAAGCGAGCGGCAGAATTTTAGACGAAAAAATGGGTTGTGCTTCTATTGTGGTGATTCAACTCATGTTATATCAGCATGCTTTAAGTGTACTAAGAAGCCTGACAAGTCTGTTTCAATTAGCACTTTACAGTCTAAGTTTATTCTATCTGTGACCCTGATTTGTTCTTTGTCATCTATTACCGCGGACGCCTATGTCGACTCTGGCGCTGCTTTGAGTCTTATGGATTGGTCCTTTGCCAAACGCTGTGGGTATGATTTGGAGCCATTGGAGGCTCCTATACCTCTGAAAGGGATTGACTCCACCCCATTGGCTAGTAATAAACCACAATACTGGACACAAGTGACTATGCGTGTTAATCCGGATCACCAGGAGGTTATTCGCTTTCTGGTGCTGTATAATCTACATGATGTTTTGGTGCTGGGATTGCCATGGCTGCAATCTCATAACCCAGTCCTCGACTGGAGAGCTATGTCTGTGTTAAGCTGGGGATGTAAAGGAACTCATGGGGTCGTACCTTTGGTTTCCATTTCATCATCTATTCCCTCTGAGATTCCTTAATTCTTGTCTGACTTTCGTGACGTTTTTGAAGAACCCAAGGTTGGTTCACTACCTCCGCACCGGGAGTGCGATTGTGCCATAGACTTGATCCCGGGTAGTAAATACCCTAAGGGTCGTTTATTTAATCTGTCTGTGCCTGAACACGCTGCTATGCGAGAATATATAAAGGAGTCCTTGGAAAAGGGACATATTCGTCCTTCGTCATCTCCCTTAGGAGCCGGTTTTTTCTTTGTGTCTAAGAAAGACGGCTCTTTGAGGCCGTGTATTGATTATCGACTTTTGAATAAAATCACGGTTAAATATCAATATCCGTTACCACTGCTTACTGATTTGTTTGCTCGTATAAAGGGGGCCAAGTGGTTCTCTAAGATTGATCTCCGTGGGGCGTATAATTTGGTGCGAATCAAGCAGGGGGATGAGTGGAAAACCGCATTTAATACGCCCGAGGGCCATTTTGAGTATTTGGTGATGCCTTTTGGTCTTTCAAATGCCCCTTCAGTCTTCCAGTCCTTTATGCATGACATTTTCCGCGATTATTTGGATAAATTTATGATTGTGTATCTGGATGATATTCTGATTTTTTCAGATGACTGGGACTCTCATGTCCAGCAGGTCAGGAGGGTTTTTCAGGTTTTGCGGTCTAATTCCTTGTGTGTGAAGGGTTCTAAGTGTGTTTTTGGGGTTCAGAAGATTTCCTTCTTGGGATACATTTTTTCCCCCTCTTCCATCGAGATGGACCCTGTCAAGGTTCAGGCTATTGGTGATTGGACGCAACCCTCTTCTCTTAAGAGTCTTCAGAAATTTTTGGGCTTTGCTAACTTTTATCGTCGATTTATTGCTGGTTTTTCTGATGTTGTAAAACCATTGACTGATTTGACTAAGAAGGGTGCTGATGTTGCTGATTGGTCCCCTGATGCTGTGGAGGCCTTTCGGGAGCTCAAGCGCCGCTTTTCTTCCGCCCCAGTGTTGCGTCAGCCTGATGTTGCTCTTCCTTTTCAGGTTGAGGTCGACGCTTCTGAAATCGGAGCTGGGGCGGTGTTGTCGCAGAGAAGTTCCGACTGCTCCGTGATGAGACCTTGTGCTTTTTTTTCCCGTAAATTTTCGCCCGCCGAGCGGAATTATGATATTGGGAATCGGGAGCTTTTGGCCATGAAGTGGGCTTTTGAGGAGTGGCGTCACTGGCTTGAGGGGGCCAGACATCAGGTGGTGGTATTGACTGACCACAAAAATTTAATTTACCTTGAGTCTGCCAGGCGCCTGAATCCTAGACAAGCGCGCTGGTCGTTGTTTTTCTCTCGGTTTAATTTTGTGGTGTCTTACCTACCGGGTTCTAAGAATGTTAAGGCGGATGCCCTTTCTAGGAGTTTTGAGCCTGACTCCCCTGGTAATTCTGAGCCCACAGGTATCCTTAAAGATGGAGTGATATTGTCTGCCGTTTCTCCAGACCTGCGGCGGGCCTTGCAGGAGTTTCAGGCGGATAGACCTGATCGTTGCCCATCTGGTAGACTGTTTGTTCCTGATGATTGGACCAGTAGAGTCATCTCTGAGGTTCATTCTTCTGCGTTGGCAGGTCATCCTGGAATCTTTGGTACCAGGGATTTGGTGGCAAGGTCCTTCTGGTGGCCTTCCCTGTCACGAGATGTGCAAGGCTTTGTGCAGTCTTGTGACGTTTGTGCTCGGGCCAAGCCTTGTTGTTCTCGGGCTAGTGGATTGTTGTTACCCTTGCCTATCCCGAAGAGGCCTTGGACGCACATCTCGATGGATTTTATTTCGGATCTGCCTGTTTCTCAGAAGATGTCTGTCATCTGGGTGGTGTGTGACCGTTTCTCTAAGATGGTCCATCTGGTTCCCTTGCCTAAGTTGCCTTCTTCTTCCGAGTTGGTTCCTCTGTTTTTTCAAAATGTTGTTCGTTTGCATGGTATTCCGGAGAATATCGTTTCTGACAGAGGGACCCAATTCGTGTCTAGATTTTGGCGGGCATTCTGTGCTAGGATGGGCATAGATTTGTCTTTTTCGTCTGCTTTCCATCCTCAGACTAATGGCCAGACCGAGCGGACTAATCAGACCTTGGAGACATATTTGAGGTGTTTTGTGTCTGCGGATCAGGATGATTGGGTTGCTTTTTTGCCTTTGGCGGAGTTCGCCCTCAATAATCGGGCCAGCTCTGCCACCTTGGTGTCCCCGTTTTTCTGTAATTCGGGGTTTCATCCTCGATTTTCCTCCGGTCAAGTGGAATCTTCGGATTGTCCTGGAGTGGATGCTGTGGTGGAGAGGTTGCATCAGATTTGGGGGCAGGTGGTGGACAATTTGAAGTTGTCCCAGGAGAAGACTCAGCTTTTTGCCAACCGCCGTCGTCGTGTTGGTCCTCGGCTTTGTGTTGGGGACTTGGTGTGGTTGTCTTCTCGTTTTGTCCCTATGAGGGTTTCTTCTCCTAAGTTTAAGCCTCGGTTCATCGGCCCGTACAAGATATTGGAGATTCTTAACCCTGTGTCCTTCCGTTTGGACCTCCCTGCATCCTTTTCGATTCATAATGTTTTTCATCGGTCATTGTTGCGCAGGTATGAGGTACCAGCTGTGCCTTCCGTTGAGCCTCCTGCTCCGGTGTTGGTTGAGGGTGAGTTGGAGTACATTGTGGAAAAGATCTTGGACTCTCGTGTTTCCAGACGGAAACTCCAGTATCTGGTCAAATGGAAGGGATACGGTCAGGAGGATAATTCTTGGGTCACTGCCTCTGATGTTCATGCCTCCGATCTTGTCCGTGCCTTTCATAGGGCTCATCCTGATCGCCCTGGTGGTTCTGGTGAGGGTTCGGTGCCCCCTCCTTGAGGGGGGGGTACTGTTGTGAAATTGGATTCTGGGCTCCCCCGGTGGCCACTTGTGGAATTTAACTTGTGTGCATCATCCCCTCTGTTCACCTGCTCCTATCAGGATGTGGGAGTCGCTATATAACCTTGCTCCTCTGTCAGTTTCATGCCGGTCAACAATGTAATCAGTAGTCTTTCTGTGCATGTTCCTGCTACTAGACAACTCCCAGATAAGTTGGACTTTTGTCCTTGTGTGTTTTTGCATTTTGTTCCTGTTCACAGCTGCTGTTTCGTTACTGTGTCTGGAAAGCTCTTGTGAGCGGAAATTGCCACTCTGGTGTTATGAGTTAATGCTAGAGTCTTAAAGTAATTTCTGGATGGTGTTTTGATAGGGTTTTCTGCTGACCATGAAAGTGCCCTTTCTGTCTTCATGCTATCTAGTAAGCGGACCTCGATTTTGCTAAACCTATTTTCATACTACGTTTGTCATTTCATCTTAAATCACCGCCAATATATGTGGGGGCCTCTGTCTGCCTTTTGGGAAAATTTCTCTAGAGGTGAGCCAGGACTGTCTTTTCCTCTGCTAGGATTAGGTAGTTCTCCGGCTGGCGCTGGGCATCTAGGGATAAAAAAACGTAGGCATGCTACCCGGCCACTTCTAGTTGTGCGGCAGGTTTAGTTCATGGTCAGTATAGTTTCCATCTTCCAAGAGCTAGTTCTCATATATGCTGGGCTATGTTCTCTCGCCATTGAGAATCATGACACCAAGCGCTGCGGTTTCGTTCTGGAGCCATTAGAAAATCCTATCCCTCTCAGGGGTATTGATGCTACGCCATTGGCAAAAAATAAACCGCAGTTTTGGACACAGGTTACCATGTGCATGACTCCCGAACATCGGGAGGTGATACGTTTTCTTGTTCTGCATAAGATGCATGATTTGGTTGTTTTGGGTTTGCCATGGTTACAGACCCATAATCCAGTCTTGGACTGGAAGGCAATGTCAGTGTCTAGTTGGGGCTGCCATGGAATTCATGGAGATTCTCTGCCCTTGTCTATTGCTTCTTCTACGCCTTCGGAAGTCCCGGCGTATTTGTCTGATTATCAGGATGTCTTCAGCGAGTCTAAGTCCAGTGCACTGCCTCCTCATAGGGAATGTGACTGTGCAATAGATTTGATTCCTGGCAGTAAGTTTCCTAAGGGGAGACTGTTTAATCTGTCGGTACCTGAACATACCGCGATGCGTTCAAATATCAAGGAGTCTCTTGAGAAGGGGCATATCCGTCCTTCTTCTTCCCCTCTTGGTGCGGGATTCTTTTTTGTAGCCAAAAAGGACGGATCTTTGAGGCCTTGTATTGACTATCGGCTTTTAAATAAGATCACTGTCAAATTTCAGTATCCTTTGCCGCTGTTGTCAGACTTGTTTGCCCGGATTAAAGGTGCCAAGTGGTTCACCAAGATAGACCTTCGTGGTGCATACAACCTTGTGCGCATTAAGCAAGGCGATGAATGGAAAACCGCATTCAATACGCCCGAAGGTCATTTTGAGTACTTGGTGATGCCATTCGGGCTCTCTAATGCACCTTCAGTTTTTCAGTCCTTCATGCATGACATTTTCCGGAAGTATCTGGATAAATTTTTGATTGTTTATCTGGATGATATTCTGTTTTTTTCTGATGACTGGGACTCGCATGTGGAGCAGGTCAGGATGGTTTTTAAGATTTTGCGTGAAAATTCTTTGTTTGTTAAAGGCTCAAAGTGTCTCTTTGGTGTACAGAGGGTTCCCTTTTTGGGGTTCATTTTTTCCCCTTCTGCTGTGGAGATGGACCCAGTCAAGGTCCGAGCTATTCATGATTGGACTCAACCCTCGTCAGTTAAGAGTCTTCAGAAATACTTGGGTTTTGCTAACTTCTACCGTCGTTTTATCGCAAATTTTTCTAGCGTTGTTAAACCATTGACGGATATGACCAAGAAAGGCTCTGATGTAGCTAACTGGGCTCCTGCAGCCGTGGAGGCTTTTCAGGAGTTGAAACGCCGGTTTACTTCGGCGCCTGTTTTGTGCCAGCCTGACATCTCACTTCCCTTTCAGGTGGAGGTGGATGCTTCGGAGATTGGGGCAGGGGCCGTTTTGTCGCTGAGAGGCCCTGGTTGCTCTACTATGAGACCTTGTGCCTTTTTCTCTAGGAAGTTTTCGCCGGCAGAGCGAAATTATGATGTGGGCAATCGGGAGTTGTTGGCCATGAAGTGGGCATTTGAGGAGTGGCGTCATTGGCTCGAGGGTGCTAAGCATCGTGTGGTGGTCTTGACTGATCACAAAAATCTGATGTATCTCGAGTCTGCTAAACGCCTGAATCCTAGACAGGCCCGCTGGTCATTGTTTTTCTCCCGTTTTGACTTTGTGGTCTCGTATTTACCAGGTTCTAAGAATGTGAAGGCCGATGCTCTGTCTAGGAGCTTTGTGCCTGATGCTCCTGGAGTCGCTGAACCTGTGGGTATTCTTAAGGAAGGAGTTATCTTGTCAGCTATTTCTCCAGATCTGTGACGTGTGTTGCAGAGATTTCAGGCTGGTAGGCCTGACTCTTGTCCACCTGACAGATTGTTTGTGCCTGCTAAATGGACCAGCAGAGTCATTTCCGAGGTTCATTCCTCAGTGTTGGCAGGGCACCCGGGAATTTTTGGCACCAGAGATCTGGTGGCCAGGTCCTTTTGGTGGCCTTCCTTGTCAAGGGATGTGCGGTCATTTGTGCAGTCCTGTGGAACTTGTGCTCGAGCTAAGCCTTGCTGTTCTCGTGCCAGCGGGTTGCTCTTGCCCTTGCCTGTCCCGAAGAGACCTTGGACACACATCTCTATGGATTTCATTTCTGATCTTCCGGTGTCTCAGGGCATGTCTGTCATCTGGGTGATATGTGATCGTTTCTCCAAGATGGTCCATTTGGTTCCTCTGCCTAAGCTGCCTTCCTCTTCTGATCTGGTTCCTGTGTTCTTCCAGAACGTGGTTCGTTTGCACGGCATTCCTGAGAATATTGTGTCGGACAGAGGATCCCAGTTTGTTTCCAGGTTCTGGCGATCCTTTTGTGGTAGGATGGGCATTGATTTGTCGTTTTCGTCCGCTTTTCATCCCCAGACTAACGGACAAACGGAGCGAACTAATCAGACTCTGGAGGCTTATTTGAGGTGTTTTGTCTCTTCTGATCAGGATGATTGGATGACCTTCTTGCCGTTGGCTGAATTTGCCCTTAATAATCGGGCTAGTTCCGCCACCTTGGTTTCGCCATTTTTCTGCAACTCTGGTTTCCATCCTCGTTTTTCCTCGGGACATGTGGAGCCTTCTGACTGTCCTGGGGTGGATTCTGTAGTGGATAGGTTGCAGCGGATCTGGAATCATGTGGTGGACAACTTGAAGTTGTCACAGGAGAAGGCTCAGCGTTTTGCCAACCGCCGCCGCGGTGTGGGTCCCCGACTTCGCGTTGGGGATTTGGTGTGGCTGTCTTCTCGATTTGTTCCTATGAAGGTCTCCTCTCCCAAATTTAAGCCTCGCTTCATTGGTCCGTACAAGATATTGGAAATCCTTAATCCTGTATCCTTTCGCCTGGATCTTCCGGTGTCGTTTGCCATTCACAACGTATTTCATAGGTCCTTGTTGCGGCGGTACGTTGTGCCTGTGGTTCCTTCTGCTGAGCCTCCTGCTCCGGTGTTGGTTGAGGGCGAGTTGGAGTACGTGGTGGAGAAGATCTTAGATTCTCGTCTCTCCAGGCGGAGGCTTCAGTACCTGGTCAAGTGGAAGGGCTATGGTCAGGAGGATAATTCCTGGGTGGTCGCCTCTGATGTGCATGCGGCCGATTTGGTTCGTGCCTTTCACACCGCTCATCCTGATCGCCCTGGTGGTCTTGGTGAGGGTTCGGTGACCCCTCACTAAGGGGGGGGTACTGTTGTGAATTTACCTTTTTGGCTCCCTCTAGTGGTTACTAGTGATTTGACTCTGGGAATGTCTGCCATCCCTTGTATGCTCACCTGGGTCGTTAGGTCAGGGGTGTTGCTATATAAGCTCCCTGGACCTTCAGTTCTATGCCTGGCAACGTTGTAATCAGAGCTAATCTGTTGTGCTCTGGTCTACTGATCCTGGTTCCTGCTAGATTAAGCTAAGTCTGTTTTCTTGCTTTTTGCTATTTGTTTTTGTTTGCATTTTTGTCCAGCTTGTACATAATCTGTATCCTAACCTTGCTGGAAGCTCTAGGGAGGCTGGAGTTCTCCCCCCGGGCCGTTAGACGGTTCGGGGGTTCTTGAATTTCCAGTGTGGATTTTTGATAGGGTTTTTGTTGACCATATAAGTTATCTTACTACATTCTGCTATTAGTAAGTGGGCCTCTCTTTGCTAAACCTAGTTCATCTCTGTGTTTGTCATTTCCTCTTACCTCACCGTTATTATTTGTGGGGGGCTTGTATCCAACTTTTGGGGTCTATTCTCTGGAGGCAAGAGAGGTCTTTGTTTTCCTCTTCTAGGGGTAGTTAGTCCTCCGGCTGGGCGAGACATCTAGCGACCAACGTAGGCATGTCCCCCAGCTACTTCTAGTGTTGGCGTTAGGAGTAGATATATGGTCAACCCAGTTACCACTGCCCTATGAGCTGGATTTTTGTACTTCGCAGACTTACTTGTTCCTCTGAGACCCTCGCCATTGGGGTCATAACAGCCTCCCTCCACCAGCATACATTACTCTCCTCCAGCTGCATATAGAAACCCTGCTAATCATGCCATCAGACTCTTTAAGCCCTTCTCCTTGCGAGTGGCGGTTGTTTATCGCCCTCCAGGCTCCTCCTGTTATGATCTGGTGGCCTAGGAGCAGTATGGACGAGCTCTGGAGTAGGTGGCCTGTATACTGACCGCAGACTCTGAACTTAACACCGCAACTAGAAGTAGCCGTGGGGTGTTCCTGTCACTCCCTAGACACCTCGTCACAGCTGGAGGACTAATTACCCCTAAAGAAAGAAACAGGAAAACTATCTTGCCTCAGAGAAAATTCCCAAAGGAAAGACAGCCCCCCACAAATATTGACTGTGAGAGGAGAGGGAAATTACAAATGCAGACTGAAAACAGAATTTAGCAAAGGAGGCCAAGCTACCTAGAAAGAAAAGACAGGGCAGAGTACTGTGCGGTCAGTATTAAAATACTACAAAAATCCACCACAGAGAATACAAAAATCTCCACACCTAACTAAAGGCATGGAGGGTAACTCTGCAACTCCAGAGCTTCCAGCTTGGCTGAATAAATCCTTACACAGACAAAGCTGGACAAGAAAAAACATAGCAATTCACTGAACTATAAAGTCCACCGCATGTGGACTGCAAAAACAAAGCCAGGACTTATCTTTGATGATTTGGACAATCCAGCAGGAGAAACCAAGCAGAGATGTGAATTCTCCAGACAACAATGGACAACTGGCACTCACCAAAGGGTGATGCCAGGCTAAATAGCCCCGTCCAAAGTGGACGCACCTGATAACTGCTGTGAAGGACAAACAGCAGCACTACCACTTATAACCACAGGAGGGAGCCCAAGAGCAGAACCCACAACAGAATTCGCAACATCCTCCCGCCTGTTTCTAGACCACTTTGCCACCTGGCTTACTCACTTTCTATCCTGTGACATCCCCACCCTCATCATGGGAGACTTTAACATCCCCATCAATGATCCCCTCTCCCAATCTGCCTCTCATCTTCTTTCTCTAACTTCTTCATTCGGCCTCTCACAGTTTACTAATTCTCCTACGCATGAGGACGGGAATACAGTGGACCTGGTTTTCTCCCGTCCCGGATCGCTGCACGACTTTACTAACTCCCCTCTCCCACTCTCGGACCACAACCTTCTTTCCTTCTCTGTCAAGAATTGTCTCCTCACTTGGGACACTGTTATGACCCCAATGGCGAGGGTCTCAGAGGAACGTGGAAGTCTGCAGAATACAAAAATCCAGCTCATAGGGCAGTGGTAACTGGGTTGACCATATATCTACTCCTAACGCCAACACTAGAAGTAGCCGGGGATCATTCCTACGTTGATTCTAGATGACACGCACCAGCCGGAGAATCTAGCTACCCCTAGTAGAGGAAAACAAAGACCTTTCTTGCCTCCAGAGAAGGGGACCCCAAAGCTGGATAGAAGCCCCCCACAAATAATGACGGTGAGGTAAGAGGAAATGACAAACACAGAAATGAACCAGGTTTAGCACAGAGAGGCCCGCTTACTGATAGCAGAATAAAGAAAGGTAACTTATATGGTCAACAAAAACCCTATCAAAATCCACACTGGAAATTCAAGAACCCCCGAACCGTCTAACGGTCCGGGGGGAGAACACCAGCCCCCTAGAGCTTCCAGCAAAGGTCAGGATATAGATTTGGAACAAGCTGGACAAAAATACAAAACCAAAACAAATAGCAAAAAGCAAAAGGCAGACTTAGCTGATATAACTGGAACCAGGATCAGTAGACAAGAGCACAGCAGACTAGCTCTGATAACTACGTTGCCAGGCATTGAACTGAAGGTCCAGGGAGCTTATATAGCAACACCCCTAACTAACGACCCAGGTGCGGATAAAAGGAATGACAGAAAAACCAGAGTCAAAAAACTAGTAACCACTAGAGGGAGCAAAAAGCAAATTCACAACAGTACCCCCCCCTTAGTGAGGGGTCACCGAACCCTCACCACGACCACCAGGGCGATCAGGATGAGCGGCATGAAAGGCACGAACTAAATCGGCCGCATGAACATCAGAGGCGACCACCCAGGAATTATCCTCCTGACCATAGCCCTTCCACTTGACCAGGTACTGAAGCCTCCGCCTGGAGAGGCGAGAATCCAAGATCTTCTCCACCACGTACTCCAACTCGCCCTCAACCAACACCGGAGCAGGAGGCTCAGCAGAAGGAACTACAGGCACAATGTACCGCCGCAACAAGGACCTATGAAATACATTGTGAATAGCAAACGACACAGGAAGATCCAGACGAAAAGATACAGGATTAAGGATTTCCAATATCTTGTAAGGCCCAATAAAACGAGGTTTAAATTTGGGAGAGGAGACCTTCATAGGAACAAAGCGGGAAGAAAGCCACACCAAATCCCCAACGCGTAGTCGGGGACCCACACCGCGGCGGCGGTTGGCAAAGCGCTGAGCCTTCTCCTGTGACAACTTCAAGTTGTCCACCACATGATTCCAGATCTGCTGCAACCTATCCACCACAGAATCCACCCCAGGACAGTCAGAAGGCTCCACATGACCCGAAGAAAAGCGAGGATGGAAACCAGAGTTGCAGAAAAAAGGCGAAACCAAGGTGGCGGAACTAGCCCGATTATTAAGGGCAAACTCAGCCAACGGCAAGAATGTCACCCAATCGTCCTGATCAGCAGAGACAAAACACCTCAAATAAGCCTCCAAAGTCTGATTGGTTCGCTCCGTCTGTCCATTAGTCTGAGGATGGAAAGCAGACGAAAACGACAAATCAATGCCCATCCTACTACAAAAGGATCGCCAGAACCTGGAAACGAACTGGGATCCTCTGTCTGACACAATATTCTCAGGGATGCCGTGCAAACGAACCACGTTCTGGAAAAACACAGGAACCAGATCGGAAGAGGAAGGCAGCTTAGGCAAAGGAACCAAATGGACCATCTTGGAGAAGCGATCACATATCACCCAGATAACGGACATGCCCTGAGATAGCGGAAGATCAGAAATGAAATCCATGGAGATATGTGTCCAAGGTCTCTTCGGGACAGGCAAGGGCAAGAGCAAACCGCTGGCACGAGAACAGCAAGGCTTAGCTCGAGCACAAGTCCCACAGGACTGCACAAATGACCGCACATCCCTTGACAAGGAAGGCCACCAAAAGGACCTGGCCACCAGATCTCTGGTGCCAAAAATTCCCGGGTGACCTGCCAACACCGAGGAATGAACCTCGGAAATGACTCTGCTGGTCCACTTATCCGAGACAAACAGTCTGTCAGGTGGACAAGACTCAGGCCTATCAGCCTGAAATCTCTGCAACACACGTCGCAGATCCGGAGAAATAGCTGACAAGATAACTCCATCTTTAAGAATACCAACAGGATCAGCGACTCCAGGAGCATCAGGCACAAAGCTCCTAGAAAGAGCATCGGCCTTCACATTCTTTGAACCTGGTAAATACGAGACAACAAAATCAAAGCGGGAGAAAAACAATGACCAGCGGGCCTGTCTCGGATTAAGGCGTTTAGCAGACTCGAGATACATCAGATTTTTGTGATCAGTCAAGACCACCACACGATGCTTAGCACCCTCGAGCCAATGACGCCACTCCTCAAATGCCCATTTCATGGCCAACAACTCCCGATTGCCCACATCATAATTTCGCTCGGCAGGCGAAAATTTCCTAGAGAAAAAGGCACAAGGCTTCATAACAGAGCAACCAGGGCCTCTCTGCGACAAAACGGCCCCTGCCCCAATCTCCGAAGCATCCACCTCAACCTGAAAGGGAAGTGAGACGTCAGGCTGGCACAAAACAGGCGCCGAAGTAAACCGGCGTTTCAACTCCTGGAAAGCCTCCACGGCAGCAGGAGCCCAGTTAGCTACATCGGAGCCCTTCTTGGTCATATCCGTCAAAGGTTTCACAATGCTAGAAAAATTAGCGATAAAACGACGGTAGAAGTTAGCGAAGCCCAAGAACTTCTGAAGACTCTTAACTGACGAGGGCTGAGTCCAATCAAGAATAGCTCGGACCTTGACTGGGTCCATCTCCACAGCAGAAGGGGAAAAAATGAACCCCAAAAATGGAACCTTCTGTACACCAAAGAGACACTTTGAGCCCTTGACAAACAAAGAATTTTCACGCAAAATTTTAAAGACCAACCTGACCTGCTCCACATGCGAATCCCAATTATAAGAAAAAACCAAAATATCATCCAGATAAACAATCAAAAATTTATCCAGATACTTCCGGAAAATGTCATGCATAAAGGACTGAAAAACTGAAGGCGCATTGGAGAGCCCAAAAGGCATCACCAAGTACTCAAAATGACCTTCGGGCGTATTGAATGCGGTTTTCCATTCATCACCTTGCTTAATGCGCACAAGGTTGTACGCACCACGAAGGTCTATCTTGGTGAACCACTTGGCACCCTTAATCCGGGCAAACAAGTCAGACAACAGCGGTAAAGGATACTGAAATTTGACAGTGATCTTATTTAAAAGCCGATAATCAATACAAGGTCTCAAAGATCCGTCCTTTTTTGCCACAAAAAAGAATCCCGCACCAAGAGGGGAAGAAGACGGACGAATATGTCCTTTTTCCAGAGACTCCTTGATATATGAACGCATAGCGGTATGTTCAGGTACCGACAGATTAAACAGTCTTCCCTTAGGAAATTTACTGCCTGGGATCAAATCTATAGCACAGTCACAGTCCCTATGAGGAGGCAGTGCACTGGACTCAGACTCACTGAAGACATCCTGATAATCAGACAAATACTCCGGAACTTCCGAAGGCGTAGAAGAAGCAATAGACACAGGCAGGGAATCCTCATGAATACCACGACAGCCCCAACTTGAGACTGACATAGCCTTCCAGTCCAGGACTGGATTATGGGTCTGTAACCATGGCAGCCCTAAAACGACCAAATCATGCATTTTATGTAAAACCAGGAAACGTATCACCTCGCGGTGTTCAGGAGTCATGCACATGGTAACCTGAGTCCAATACTGCGGTTTATTTGCTGCCAATGGTGTAGCATCAATACCCCTAAGAGGAATAGGATTTTCTAATGGTTCAAGAGTAAATCCACAGCGCTTAGCAAATGAGAGATCCATGAGACTCAGGGCAGCACCTGAATCTACAAACGCCATGACAGGATAAGATGACAGTGAGCAAATCAAAGTTACAGACAGAATAAATTTAGGTTGCAAATTACCAACGGTGACAGGACTAACAACCTTAGCTATACGTTTAGAACATGCTGAGATAACATGTGTAGAATCACCACAGTAGTAGCACAAGCCATTCCGGCGTCTATGAATTTTCCGCTCATTTCTAGTCAGGATTCTATCACATTGCATTAAATCAGGTGTCTGTTCAGACAACACCATGAGGGAATTTGCGGTTTTTCTATCACATTGCACCGAATTAGGTGTCTGTTCAGACAACACCATGAGGGAATTTGCGGTTTTGCGCTCCCGCAACCGCCGGTCAATTTGAATAGCCAGTGCCATAGTATCATTCAGACCTGTGGGAATGGGAAAACCCACCATAACATTCTTAATGGCTTCAGAAAGGCCATTTCTAAAATTAGCGGCCAGTGCACACTCGTTCCAATGTGTCAGCACGGACCATTTCCGAAATTTTTGGCAATACACTTCAGCCTCGTCCTGCCCCTGAGACATAGACAGCAAGGCCTTTTCTGCCTGAATCTCAAGATTGGGTTCCTCATAAAGTAAACCGAGCGCCAGAAAAAACGCATCAAGATCAGCCAATGCCGGATCTCCTGGCGCCAGCGAAAAAGCCCAATCCTGAGGGTCGCCAAGTAAGAACGAAATAACAATTTTTACTTGCTGAGCAGAATCTCCTGATGAACAGGGTCTCAGGGACAAAAACAATTTACAATTATTCACGAAATTCCTAAACTTAAACCTGTCTCCGGAAAACAGTTCAGGAATCGGTATTTTAGGTTCTGACCTAGGATTTCTGATAACATAGTCTTGTATGCCCTGCACACGAGTAGCCAGCTGGTCCACACTTGTAATCAAGGTCTGGACATTCATGTCTGCAGCAAGCATAGCCACTCTGAGGTAAAGGGGAAGGAGAAAAAAAAAACTCAGAATCTTCTTTCTTATAATGCCTCTTCTGCAATGCATTAAACATTTAATACTGGCCTGGCAAACTGTTATGACCCCAATGGCGAGGGTCTCAGAGGAACGTGGAAGTCTGCAGAATACAAAAATCCAGCTCATAGGGCAGTGGTAACTGGGTTGACCATATATCTACTCCTAACGCCAACACTAGAAGTAGCCGGGGATCATTCCTACGTTGATTCTAGATGACACGCACCAGCCGGAGAATCTAGCTACCCCTAGTAGAGGAAAACAAAGACCTTTCTTGCCTCCAGAGAAGGGGACCCCAAAGCTGGATAGAAGCCCCCCACAAATAATGACGGTGAGGTAAGAGGAAATGACAAACACAGAAATGAACCAGGTTTAGCACAGAGAGGCCCGCTTACTGATAGCAGAATAAAGAAAGGTAACTTATATGGTCAACAAAAACCCTATCAAAATCCACACTGGAAATTCAAGAACCCCCGAACCGTCTAACGGTCCGGGGGGAGAACACCAGCCCCCTAGAGCTTCCAGCAAAGGTCAGGATATAGATTTGGAACAAGCTGGACAAAAATACAAAACCAAAACAAATAGCAAAAAGCAAAAGGCAGACTTAGCTGATATAACTGGAACCAGGATCAGTAGACAAGAGCACAGCAGACTAGCTCTGATAACTACGTTGCCAGGCATTGAACTGAAGGTCCAGGGAGCTTATATAGCAACACCCCTAACTAACGACCCAGGTGCGGATAAAAGGAATGACAGAAAAACCAGAGTCAAAAAACTAGTAACCACTAGAGGGAGCAAAAAGCAAATTCACAACAGGACACCCCCACTTACCACACTTATCGGAATACACGTTCCATTAATACCGAGCAGCTTATGGACAATCTCCACACATCTTTAGCCCCCATCTCCTCTCTCTCCTGTCCAGACTTAGCATCGTCACACTTCAATAATACACTGAAGAATGCCCTAGATGAAGCAGCACCTTCTACACGCAGAAAGACCCGACACAGACAATGGCAGCCCTGGCACACTATGCAAACACGCTTTCTTCAGCATTGCTCAAGGTGTGCAGAGCGGCAGTGGAGAAAATCTCTCTTAGCAGAAGATTTCATCCACTATAAGTTCATGCTCAAAACCAATAACTCTGCCCTTTATCTGGCCAAACAATCCTACTTCACCACCCTCATCACCTCCCTATCCAACAACCCAAAATGACTTTTTGAAACCTTAAACTCCCTCCTGACACCTAAAGTACAGGCCCCCATCACCAATCTCAGTGGTGAGGATCTGGCCACTTATTTCCTAGAAAAAATCAACCACATCCATCAGGATCAGCCCAATCTCCTTAGTGCCTGGATTCCCTTCCCTGCTGCACCTCAAGCTCCCTAGACATCTTTGAGCCTGGGTCAGAAGAAGTTTCCATGCTCCTCGCTTCTGCTCAGCCTACAACCTGCAACAGTGGCCCCATTCCTTCACATCTCCTGCAGTCTCTCTCACCAGTGGTCACCACTCACCTGACTAAAATATTTAACCTCTCTCTTTCTTCAGGTATCTTTCCCTCCTCATTTAAACATGCCATCATAACCCCTTTACTTAAAAAGCCATCCCTGGACCAGAACTGCACTGCTAACTACAGACCTGTCTCTAACCTTTCCTTCATCTCTAAACTCCTGGAACGCTTGGTCCACTCCAGTCTAATCCGCTATCTCTCAGATAACTCTCTACTCGACCCCTTACAATCTGGCTTCCACTCTTTACACTCCACTGAAACTGCCCTCACTAAAGTCTCTAATGATCTAATAACAGCTAAATCCAAAGCTCATTGCTCTCTGCTGATTCTCCTGGATCTCTCTGCCACATTTGACACTGTGGATCACCAGCTCCTTCTCACTATGCTCCGCTCCATAGGCCTCAAGGACACAGCCCTCTCCTGGTTCTCCTACTACCTCTCTGACTGCTCCTTCACTGTATCTTTTGCCGGCTCCTCTTCCTCTCCTTGTCCCCTTACTATCAAGGTTCCGCAAGGCTCAGTCCTAGGCCCCCTCCTCTTCTCTCTATACACAGCCCCTATTGGACAAACTATCAGCAGATTTGGCTTCCAGTATCATCTCTATGCTGATGACACTCAATTATACACTTCTTCCCCTGACATCACCCCTACCCTAATTCAAAATACCAAGGATTGTCTGTCTGCTGTCTCAAACATCATGTCCTCCCTCTATCTGAAACTAAATCTCTCCAAAACGGAACTTCTTGCTTTTCTCCATTCTACTAACTTCACTCTACCCAACATCGGAATTACCCGGGAGGGTTCAACCATAACTCCTAAGCAGCATACCCGCTGTCTTGGGGTCATATTCGACACCGAACTTTCCTTTACTCCCTATATCCGATCACTCACTCGCTCTTGTCACCTGCATCTTAAAAACATCTCCAGAATCTGACCTTTTCTCACCTTTGAAACTGCTAAGACTCTTACTGTCACTCTTATTCATTCTTGTCTGGACTACTGCAACTCTTTTCTGATCGGTCTCCCTCTTACCAAACTTTCTCTTCTCCAATCCATCTTGAATGCGGCAGCCAGGGTCATATTTCTGTCCAGCCGCTTCACCGATGCCTCCATCTTGTGCCAGTCATTACACTGGCTACTCATTCGCTACAGAGTCTAGTATAAACTCATCTCTCTCACCCACAAAGCTCTCTACAGTTCTGCACTGCCTTATATCTCCTCTCTCATCTCTGTCTATCACCCTCCATGTGCCCTTCGTTCTACAAATGACTAAAGACTAACATCCCCCGTAATCCAAACCTCACACCTCTGTCTCCAAGACTTCTCTCGTGCTGCGCCAGCTCTCTGGAATGCACTTCCCTAGACGATCAGACTGATACCTAGCTCCGACCTATTCAAGTGGGCTTTAAAAACCCATCTCTTCAAACAAGCCTACCACAACAACTTCTCAGTAAACTAACTTTGCCCTGTTCCCTCCTTCCAAATATTCTGAATCTGCACCCTACTATTCATCTGTCTCCACACTCTACTATTCATCTGTCTCCACACCCTCCATGCACATGATAACTGCACTTGATACTTGACTATTGCACTTAAACACACGGGCTGATGACCGGATCATGCAGCTTTATATGAAAATCCCTGTTTATTATAATTGCCAGACCTGAAATAACAAGCACTTTTCACCTATTGTGTCCCCCACATTTCCTTGTAGATTGTAAGCTTGCGAGCAGGGACCTCACCCCTAATGTCACTGTTTAAATTGCCTTAACTTGTACTGAATTTATTATCTGCACAAGTCCCCGCTTAATTGTAAAGTGCTGCGGAATATGTTGGCGCTATATAAATAAAAATGATTATTATTATTATAAGGGTCTGTTTGTCTGTAACCAAAATCCCGCGTCGTTGATTGGTCGTGCCCGGCTGGCCTCGACCAATCAACGTTCATAAATAAACTACCTACATATACTAGAACGAGAATACCATGAAGTACAGTCTGTGAGGGAGAGAATAACATGGAGGACAGTCTGTGAGAGAGAGAATAACATGGAGAACAGTCTATCAAGATGAGAATAACATGTAGGACAGTCTGTGAGGGAGAGAATAACATAGAGGACAGTCTGTGAGGGAGAGAATAACATGGAGGACAGTGTGTGAGGGAGAGAATAACATGGAGGACAGTCTGTGAGGGAGAGAATAACATGGAGGACAGTCTGTGAGGGAGAAAATAACATGGAGGACAGTGTGTGTTTGAGAGAATAACATGGAGGACAGTCTGTGAGGGAGATAATAACATGGAGGACAGTGTGTGAGGGAGAGAATAACATGGAGGACAGTGTGTGAGGGAGAGAATAACATGGAGGACGGTCTGTGAGGGAGAGAATAACATGGCGGACAGTGTGTGAGGGAGAGAATAACATGGAGGACAGTGTGTGAGGTAGAGAATAACATGGAGGACAGTGTGTGAGGGAGAAAATAACATGGAGGGCAGTCTGTGAGTGAGAGAATAACATGGCGGACAGTCTTTGAGCAAGAGAATAACATGGAGGTCAGTCTGTGAAGGCGAGAATACATGAAGGACAGTCTGTGAGGGAGAGAATAACATGGAGGACAGTTTGTGAGGGAGAAAATAACATGAAAGACAGTCTGTGAGAGAGAGAATAAAATGGAGGACAGTGTGTGAGGGAGAGAATAACATGGAGAACAGTCTGTCAAGATGAGAATAACATGTAGGACAGTCTGTGAGGGAGAGAATAACATAGAGGACAGTCTGTGAGGGAGAGAATAACATGGAGGACAGTGTGTGAGGGAGAGAATAACATGGAGGACAGTCTGTGAGGGAGAGAATAACATGGAGGACAGTCTGTGAGGGAGAAAATAACATGGAGGACAGTGTGTGTTTGAGAGAACAACATGGAGGACAGTCTGTGAGGGAGATAATAACATGGAGGACAGTGTGTGAGGGAGAGAATAACATGGAGGACAGTGTGTGAGGGAGAGAATAACATGGAGGACGGTCTGTGAGGGAGAGAATAACATGGCGGACAGTGTGTGAGGGAGAGAATAACATGGAGGACAGTGTGTGAGGTAGAGAATAACATGGAGGACAGTGTGTGAGGGAGAAAATAACATGGAGGGCAGTCTGTGAGTGAGAGAATAACATGGAGGACAGTCTGTGAGGGAGAGAATAACATGGCGGACAGTCTTTGAGCAAGAGAATAACATGGAGGTCAGTCTGTGAAGGCGAGAATACATGAAGGACAGTCTGTGAGGGAGAGAATAACATGGAGGACAGTCTGTGAGGGAGAAAATAACATGAAAGACAGTCTGTGAGAGAGAATAAAATGGAGGACAGTGTGTGAGGGAGAGAATAACATGGAGGACAGTCTGTGAGGGAGAGAATAACATGGAGGACAGTCTGTAAGGGAGAGAATAACAAGGAGGTCAGTCTGTGAGGGCGAGAATAACATGGAGGACAGTGTGTGAGGGAAATAATAACATGGAAGACACTGTGTGAGGGAGAGAATAACATGGAAAACAGTCTGTGAGGGAGAGAATAACATAAAGGACAGTTTGTGAAGAAGAGAATAACATGAAGGACAGTGTGTGAGGGAGAGAATAACATGGAGGACAGTCTGTGAGGGAGAGAATAACATGAAGGACAGTGTGTGAGGGAGAAAATAACATGGAGGACAGTCTGTGAGGGAAAGAATAACATGAAGGACAGTCTGTGAGGGAGAAAATAACATGGGGGACAGTCTATGAGGGAGAGAATAACATGGAGGACAGTGCGTGAGGGACAGAATAACATGGAAGACAGTGTGTGAGGGAGAGAATAACATGGAAGACAGTTTGTGAGGGAGAGAATAACATGAATAACAGTCTGTGAGGGAGAGAATAACATGGGGGACAGTCTATGAGGGAGAGAATAACATGGAGGACAGTGTGTGAGGGAGAGAATAACATGGAGGACAGTGTGTGAGGGAGAGAATAACATGGAGGACAGTGTGTGAGGGAGAGAATAACATGGAGAACAATATGTGAGGGAGAGAATAACATAAAGGACAGTCTGTAAGGAAGAGAATAACATGAAGGACAGTGTGTGAGGGAGAGAATTACATGAAGGACAGTCTGTGAGGAAAAGAATTACATGGAGGACAGTCTGTGAGGGAGAGAATAACATGGAGGACAGTATGTGAGGAAGAGAATAACATGGAGGTCAGTCTGTGAGGGAGAGAATAACATGGAGGACAGTGTGTGAGGGAGAGAATAACATGGAAGACAGTGTGTGAGGGAGAGAATAACATGGAAGACAGTTTGTGAGGGAGAGAATAACATGAATAACAGTCTGTGAGGGAGAGAATAACATGGGGGACAGTCTATGAGGGAGAGAATAACATGGAGGACAGTGTGTGAGGGAGAGAATAACATGGAGGACAGTGTGTGAGGGAGAGAATAACATGGAGGACAGTGTGTGAGGGAGAGAATAACATGGAGAACAATATGTGAGGGAGAGAATAACATAAAGGACAGTCTGTAAGGAAGAGAATAACATGAAGGACAGTGTGTGAGGGAGAGAATAACATGAAGGACAGTCTGTGAGGAAAAGAATTACATGGAGGACAGTCTGTGAGGGAGAGAATAACATGGAGGACAGTATGTGAGGAAGAGAATAACATGGAGGTCAGTCTGTGAGGGAGAGAATAACATGGAGGACAGTGTGTGAGGGAGAGAATAACATGGAGGGCAGTTTGTGAAGGGAGAATAACATGGAGGACAGTCTGTGAAGGAGAGAATAACATGGAGGACAGTCTGTGAGGAAGAGAATAACGTGGAGGACAGTCTGTGAGGGAGAGAATGTCATGGAGGACAGTCTGTGAGGCACAGAATAACATGAAGGACAGTGTGTGAGGGAGAGAATAACATGGAGGACAGTCTGTGAGGGAGAGAATAACATGATGAACAGTCTGTGAGGGAGAGAATAACATGGATAACAGTCTGTGAGGGAGAGAATAACATGGAGGACAGTGTGTGAGGGGGAGAATAACATGGAGGACAGTTTGTGAGGGATTGAATAACATGGAGGGCAGTCTGTGAGGGAGAGAATAACATGGAGGA
Organism: Ranitomeya variabilis; assembly: GCF_051348905.1. Taxonomy (NCBI): domain Eukaryota; kingdom Metazoa; phylum Chordata; class Amphibia; order Anura; family Dendrobatidae; genus Ranitomeya; species Ranitomeya variabilis. The sequence continues at coordinate 294,567,513 of NC_135236.1, read as the reverse complement.
CAGTCTGTGAAGGAGAGAATAACATGGAGGACAGTCTGTGAGGAAGAGAGTAACTTGGAGGTCAGTGTGTGAGGGAGAGAATAACATGGAGGACAGTGTGTGAGGGAGAGAATAACATAAAGGACAGTCTGTGAGGGCGAGTATAACATGAAGGACAGTTTGTGAGGGAGAGAATAACATGGAGGACAGTCTGTGAGGGAGAGAATAACATGGAGGAAAGTCTGTGAGGGAGAGGATAACATGGAGGACAGTCTGTGAGGGAAAGAATAACATTGAGGACAGTCTGTGAGGGAGAAAATAACATGGAAGACAGTCTGTGAGGGAGAGAATAACATGGAGGACAGAGTGTGTTTGAAAGAATAACATGGAGGACAGTCTGTGAGGGAGAGAATAACATAGAGGACAGTGTGTGAGGGAGAGAATAACATAGAGGACAGTGTGTGAGGGAGTGAATAACATGGCGGACGGTCTGTGAGGGAGAGAATAACAAGGAGGACAGTGTGTGAGGGAGAGAATAACATGGAGGACAGTGTGTGAGGGAGAGAATAACATGGAGGACAGTCTGTGAGGGAGAGTATAACATGGAGGGCAGTGTGTGAGGGAGAGAATAACATGGAGGACAGTTTGTGAGGGGGAGAATAACATGGAGGACAGTCTGTGAAGGAGAGAATAACATGGAGGACAGTGTGTGAGGGAGAGAATGTCATGGAGGACAGTCTGTGAGGCACAGAGTAACATGGAGGACAGTGTGTGAGGGAGAGAATAACATAGAGGACAGTGTGTGAGGGAGTGAATAACATGGAGGACGGTCTGTGAGGGAGAGAATAACATGGCGGACAGTGCGTGAGGGAGATAATAACAAGGAGGACAGTGTGTGAGGGAGAGAATAACATGGAGGACAGTGTGAGAGGGAGAAAATAACATGGAGAGCAGTCTGTGAGGGAGAGTATAACATGGAGGGCAGTCTGTGAGGGAGAGAATAACATGGCGGACAGTCTTTGAGCAAGAGAATTACATGGAGGTCAGTCTGCGAAGGCGAGAATACCATGAAGGACAGTCTGTGAGGGAGAGAATAACATGGAGGACAGTTTGTGAGGGAGAAAATAACATGAAAGACAGTCTATGAAAGAGAGAATAAAATGGAGGACAGTGTGTGAGGGAGAGAATAACATGGAGGACAGTCTGTGAGGGACAGAATAACATGGAGGACAGTGAGTGAGGGAGAGAATAACATTGAGAACAGTCTGTGAGGGAGAGAATAACATGGATAGCAGTCTGTGAGTGAGAGAATAACATGGAGGACAGTGTGTGAGGGGGAGAATAACATGGAGGACAGTTTGTGAGGGAGAGAATAACATGGAGGGCAGTCTGTGAGGGAGAGAATAACATGGAGGACAGTCTGTGAAGGAGAGAATAACATGGAGGACAGTCTGTGAGGAAGAGAATAACATGGAGGTCAGTGTGTGAGGGAGAGAATAACATGGAGGACAGTGTGTGAGGGAGAGAATAACATGGAAGACAGTCTGTGAGGGAGAGAATAACATGGAGGACAGTCTGTGAGGGAGAGAATAGCATGGAGGACAGTCTGTGAAGGAGAGTATAACATGGAGGACAGTGTGTGAGGGAGAAAACAACATGGAGGACAGTGTGTAAGTGAGAGAATAACATGGAGGTCAGTCTGTGAGGGCGAGAATAACATGAAGGACCATTTGTGAGGGAGAGAATAACATGGATGTTATGACCTCAATGGCAGAGGGTCTCATGTTGTGATTTTGCTTTTTGCTCCCTCTAGTGGTCATTAGTGATTTGACTCTGGAGCGTCTGTCTTTTCCTATATCCTCACCTGGGCCGTTAGTTCAGGGGCGTTGCTATATAAGCTCCCTGGACCTTCAGTTCAATGCCTGGCATCGTTGAAATCAGAGCTAATCTGTTGTGCTCTTGTCCTCTGATCCTGGTTCCTGTTTTTCAAGCTAAGTCTGCTTCTTTGCTTTTTGCTTTTGTTTTGTTTGGTATTTTTGTCCAGCTTGTTCCTATCTGTATCCTGACCTTTGCTGGAAGCTCTAGGGGGCTGGTGTTCTCCCCCCGGACCGTTAGACGGTTCGGGGGTTCTTGAATCTCCAGCGTGGATTTTTATAGGGTTTTTGTTGACCAGATAAGTTATCTTGCTATATTCTGCTATTAGTAAGCTGGCCTCTCTTTGCTGAACCTGGTTCATTTCTGTGTTTGTCATTTCCTCTTACCTCACCGTTATTATTTGTGGGGGGCTTGTATCTTGCTTTGGGGTCCCTTTCTCTGGAGGCAAGAGAGGTCTTTGTTTTCTTCTCCTAGGGGTAGTTAGATTCTCCGGCTGGCGCGAGTCATCTAGCGATCACCGTAGGCATGATCCCCGGCTACTTCTAGTGTTGGCGTTAGGAGTAGCTATTTGGTCAACCCAGTTACCACAGCCCTATGAGCTGGATTTTTGTATCTCGCAGACTTACACGTTCCTCTGAGACCCTGTCCACTGGGGTCATAACAGTATGCCAGGCCAGTATTAAATGTTTAATGCATTGCAGAAGTGGGATTATAAGAAAGAAAATTTTGAGTTTTTTTTTTCCCTCTCTCATTTTTTTTTTTTTTTTTCCCCTTTACCTCAGAGTGGCTTAAGCTTGCTGCAGACATGAATGTCCAGACCTTGATTACAAGTGTGGACCAGCTTGCCGCTCGTGTGCAGGGTATACAAGATTATGTTACCAGAAATCCTAGGTCTGAACCCAAGATTCCGATTCCTGAACTGTTTTCAGGAGACCGATTTAAGTTTAGGAATTTCAGGAATAATTGTAAATTATTTTTGTCCCTGAAACCTTGTTCGTCTGGAGACTCTGCTCAACAAGTAAAAATTGTTATTTCATTCTTACGGGGTGACCCTCAGGATTGGGCTTTTTCGTTGGCGCCAGGAGATCCGGCATTGGCTAATATTGATGCGTTTTTTCTGGCGCTCGGTTTACTTTATGAGGAACCCAATCTTGAGATTCAGGCAGAGAAAGCCTTGCTGGCTATGTCTCAGGGCCAGGACGAGGCTGAGGTGTATTGCCAAAAATTTCGGAAATGGTCCGTGCTGACACATTGGAACGAGTGTGCACTGGCCGCTAATTTTAGAAATGGCCTTTCTGAGGCCATTAAGAATGTTATGGTGGGTTTTCCCATTCCCACAGGTCTGAATGATACCATGTCCCTGGCTATTCAAATTGACCGGCGGTTGCGGGAGCGCAAAACCGCAAATTCCCTCATGTTGTTGTCTGAACAGACACCTGATGTGATGCAATGTGATAGAAAAACCGCAAATTCCCTCATGGTGTTGTCTGAACGGACACCTGATTTGATGCAATGTGATAGAATCCTGACTAGAAATGAGAGGAAAATTCATAGACGCCGGAATGGCTTGTGCTACTACTGTGGTGATTCTACACATGTTATCTCAGCATGCTCTAAACGTATATCTAAGGTTGTTAGTCCTGTCACCGTTGGTAATTTGCATCCTAAGTTTATTCTGTCTGTAACTTTGATTTGCTCACTGTCATCTTATCCTGTCATGGCGTTTGTAGATTCAGGTGCTGCCCTGAGTCTTATGGATCTCTCATTTGCCAAGTGCTGTGGTTTTATTCTTGAACCATTAGAAAATCCTATCCCTCTTAGGGGTATTGATGCTACGCCATTGGCAGAAAATAAGCCGCAGTATTGGACACAGGTTACCATGTGCATGACTCCTGAACACCGCGAGGTGATACGTTTTCTCGTTCTACATAAAATGCATGATTTGGTTGTTTTGGGGCTGCCATGGTTACAGACCCATAATCCAGTCCTTGACTGGAAGGCTATGTCAGTGTCTAGTTGGGGCTGTCGTGGTATTCATGAGGATTCCCTGCCTGTGTCTATTGCTTCTTCTACGCCTTCGGAAGTTCCGGAGTACTTGTCTGATTATCAGGATGTCTTTAGCGAGTCCAGGTCCAGTGCATTGCCTCCTCATAGGGAATGTGACTGTGCAATAGATTTGATTCCAGGCAGTAAATTTCCTAAGGGAAGACTGTTTAATCTGTCGATACCTGAACATACCGCTATGCGTTCATATATCAAGGAGTCTCTGGAGAAAGGACACATCCGTCCGTCTTCTTCCCCTCTTGGTGCGGGATTCTTTTTTGTGGCTAAAAAGGACGGATCTTTGAGGCCTTGTATTGACTATCGGCTTTTAAATAAGATCACTGTCAAATTTCAGTATCCTTTGCCGCTGTTGTCTGACTTGTTTGCCCGGATTAAAGGTGCCAAGTGGTTTACCAAGATAGACCTTCGTGGTGCGTACAACCTTGTGCGCATTAAGCAAGGGGATGAATGGAAAACCGCATTCAATACGCCCGAAGGTCATTTTGAGTACTTGGTGATGCCTTTTGGGCTCTCTAATGCCCCTTCAGTTTTTCAGTCCTTTATGCATGACATTTTCCGGAACTATCTGGATAAATTTCTGATCGTTTATCTGGATGATATTCTGGTTTTTTCTGATAATTGGGACTCGCATGTGGAGCAGGTCAGGATGGACTTTAAAATTTTGCGTGAAAATTCTTTGTTTGTCAAGGGCTCAAAGTGTCTTTTTGGTGTACAGAAGGTTCCCTTTTTGGGGTTCATTTTTTCCCCTTCTGCTGTGGAGATGGACCCAGTCAAGGTCCGAGCTATTCTTGATTGGACTCAGCCCTCGTCAGTTAAGAGTCTTCAGAAGTTCTTGGGTTTCGCTAACTTCTACCGTCGTTTTATCGCTAACTTTTCTAGCATTGTGAAACCTTTGACGGATATGACCAAGAAGGGCTCCGATGTGGTTAATTGGGCTCCTGCTGCCGTGGAGGCTTTCCAGGAGTTGAAACGTCGGTTTACTTCGGCGCCTGTTTTGTGCCAGCCTGATGTCTCGCTTCCCTTTCAAGTTGAGGTGGATGCTTCAGAGATTGGAGCAGGGGCCGTTTTGTCGCAGAGAGGCCCTGGTTGCTCTGTTATGAGACCTTGTGCCTTTTTCTCTAGGAAGTTTTCGCCTGCGGAGCGAAATTATGATGTGGGCAATCGGGAGTTGTTGGCCATGAAATGGGCATTTGAGGAGTGGCGTCATTGGCTCGAGGGTGCTAAGCATCGTGTGGTGGTCTTGACTGATCACAAAAATCTGATGTATCTCGAGTCTGCTAAACGCCTGAATCCTAGACAGGCCCGCTGGTCATTGTTTTTCTCCCGTTTTGACTTTGTTGTCTCGTATTTACCAGGTTCAAAGAATGTGAAGGCCGATGCTCTTTCCAGGAGCTTTGTGCCTGATGCTCCTGGAGTCGCTGAACCTGTTGGTATTCTTAAGGATGGTATTATCTTGTCAGCTATTTCTCCTGATCTGCGACGTGTGTTGCAGAGATTTCAGGCTGATAGGCCTGATTCTTGTCCACCTGACAGACTGTTTGTGCCTGATAAGTGGACCAGCAGAGTCATTTCCGAGGTTCATTCCTCGGTGTTGGCAGGTCACCCAGGAATTTTTGGCACCAGAGATCTGGTGGCCAGATCCTTTTGGTGGCCTTCCTTGTCTAGGGATGTGCGGTCATTTGTACAGTCCTGTGGGACTTGTGCTCGAGCTAAGCCTTGCTGTTCTCGTGCCAGCGGGTTGCTCTTGCCCTTGCCTGTCCCTAAGAGACCTTGGACACATATCTCCATGGATTTCATTTCTGATCTACCGGTGTCTCAGGGCATGTCTGTTATCTGGGTGATATGTGATCGCTTCTCCAAGATGGTCCATTTGGTTCCTTTGCCTAAACTGCCTTCCTCTTCCTATCTGGTTCCTGTGTTTTTCCAGAACGTAGTTCGTTTGCACGGCATCCCTGAGAATATTGTGTCAGACAGAGGATCCCAGTTCGTTTCCAGATTCTGGCGATCCTTTTGTAGTAGGATGGGCATTGACTTGTCGTTTTCGTCTGCTTTCCATCCTCAGACTAATGGACAGACGGAGCGAACTAATCAGACTTTGGAGGCTTATTTGAGGTGTTTTGTCTCTGCTGATCAGGACGATTGGGTGACCTTCTTGCCGTTAGCTGAGTTTGCCCTTAATAATCGGGCTAGTTCCGCCACCTTGGTTTCGCCGTTTTTCTGCAACTCTGGTTTCCACCCTCGTTTTTCTTCGGGTCATGTGGAACCTTCTGACTGCCCTGGGGTGGATTCTGTGGTGGATAGGTTGCAGCGGATCTGGAATCTTGTGGTGGACAACTTGAAGTTGTCACAGGAGAGGGCTCAGTGCTTTGCTAACCGCCGCCGCGGTGTGGGTCCCCGACTACGTGTTGGGGATTTGGTGTGGCTTTCTTCCCGCTTTGTTCCTATGAAGGTTTCCTCTCCCAAATTTAAACCTCGTTTTATTGGTCCTTACAAGATATTGGAAATTCTTAATCCTGTATCCTTTCGCCTGGATCTACCTGTGTCGTTTGCTATCCACAACGTGTTTCATAGGTCCTTGTTGCGGCGGTACGTTGTGCCTGTGGTTCCTTCTGCTGAGCCTCCTGCTCCGGTGTTGGTTGAGGGCGAGTTGGAGTACGTGGTGGAGAAGATCTTGGATTCTCGTCTCTCCAGGCGGAGGCTTCAGTACCTGGTCAAGTGGAAGGGCTATGGTCAGGAAGATAATTCCTGGGTGGTCGCCTCTGATGTTCATGCGGCCGATTTAGTTCGTGCCTTTCACGCCGCTCATCCTGATCGCCCTGGTGGTCGTGGTGAGGGTTCAGTGACCCCTCACTAAGGGGGGGGTACTGTTGTGATTTTGCTTTTTGCTCCCTCTAGTGGTCATTAGTGATTTGACTCTGGAGCGTCTGTCTTTTCCTATATCCTCACCTGGGCCGTTAGTTCAGGGGCGTTGCTATATAAGCTCCCTGGACCTTCAATTCAATGCCTGGCATCGTTGAAATCAGAGCTAATCTGTTGTGCTCTTGTCCTCTGATCCTGGTTCCTGTTTTTCAAGCTAAGTCTGCTTCTTTGCTTTTTGCTTTTGTTTTGTTTGGTATTTTTGTCCAGCTTGTTCCTATCTGTATCCTGACCTTTGCTGGAAGCTCTAGGGGGCTGGTGCTCTCCCCCCGGACCGTTAGACGGTTCGGGGGTTCTTGAATCTCCAGCATGGATTTTTATAGGGTTTTTGTTGACCAGATAAGTTATCTTGCTATATTCTGCTATTAGTAAGCTGGCCTCTCTTTGCTGAACCTGGTTCATTTCTGTGTTTGTCATTTCCTCTTACCTCACCGTTATTATTTGTGGGGGGCTTGTATCTTGCTTTGGGGTCCCTTTCTCTGGAGGCAAGAGAGGTCTTTGTTTTCTTCTCCTAGGGGTAGTTAGATTCTCCGGCTGGCGCGAGTCATCTAGCGATCACCGTAGGCATGATCCCCGGCTACTTCTAGTGTAGGCGTTAGGAGTAGCTATTTGGTCAACCCAGTTACCACAGCCCTATGAGCTGGATTTTTGTATCTCGCAGACTTACACGTTCCTCTGAGACCCTGTCCACTGGGGTCATAACAGTCTCAGAAATAATTACTAAGTCTGCAAACACAAAAAAACAGCTCATAGGGCAGTGGTAACTGAGCTGACCATATATCTAATCCTAGCACCACAAATAGCAGCAGCCGGGGAACGTGCCTACGTTGGTTCTAGACGTCTCGCGCCAGCCGGAGAACTAACTAACCCTAGAAGGGAAAAGAAAGACCTTTCTTGCCTCCAGAGAAAAGACCCCAAAAGTTGGATACAAGCCCCCAACAAAAAATAACGGTGAGGTAAGAGGAAAAGACAAACGTAAGAATGAGCTAGGTATTTAGCAAAGAGAGGCCCACTAGCTAATTGCAGAATAAGTAAGATGACTTATATGGTCAGCAAAAACCCTATCAAAATATCCACGCTGGATATTCAAGAACCCCCGAACCATCTAATGGCCCGGGGGGATAACACCAGCCCCCTAGAGCTTCCAGCAAAGTCAGGAATCACATTTAGTACAAGCTGGACAAAAATAAGAGCAAAGCAAATAACCAAAAAACAAAGAAGCAGGACTTAGCTTAATTTAGCACGAACCAAGACCAGCAGACAGGATCTGATTACAACAATGCCAGGCACTGGACTAAGGATCCAGGAAGCTTATATAGCAACACCCCTGGACTAACGACCCAGGTGGGTGCCAAACTGAGGAAAGACAATCCCAGAGTAATATCACAAGTAACCACAAGAGGGAGCCAAAAAGTCTAATTCACAACAGTACCCCCCCCTTAAGGAGGGGTCACCGAACCCTCACCAAGACCACCAGGGCGATCAGGATGAGCAGCGTGAAAGGCACGAACTAAATTGGCCGCATGCACATCAGAAGCAACCACCCAGGAATTATCCTCCTGACCATAGCCCTTCCACTTGACCAGATACTGAAGCCTCCGTCTGGAGAGACGAGAATCCAAGATCTTCTCCACCACGTACTCCAACTCGCCCTCAACCAACACCGGAGCAGGAGGCTCAACAGAAGGAACCACAGGTACAACGTACCGCCGCAACAAAGACCTATAGAACACGTTGTGAATGGCAAACGACACCGGAAGATCCAAGCGAAAGGACACAGGATTAAGGATTTCTAATATCTTGTAAGGACCAATGAAGCGAGGCTTAAATTTAGGAGAGGAGACCTTCATAGGAACAAATCGAGAAGACAGCCATACCAAATCCCCAACACGAAGTCGGGGACCCACACCGCGGTGGCGGTTGGCAAAACGCTGAGCCTTCTCCTGTGACAACTTTAAGTTGTCCACCACATGATTCCAGATCTGCTGAAACCTATCCACCACAGAATCTACCCCAGGACAGTCAGAAGGCTCCACATGTCCCGAGGAAAAACGAGGATGGAAACCAGAGTTGCAGAAAAATGGCGAAACCAAAGTAGCGGAACTAGCCCGATTATTAAGGGCAAACTCAGCCAACGGCAAGAAGGTCACCCAATCATCCTGATCTGCCGAAACAAAACACCTCAAATAAGCCTCCATAGTCTGATTAGTTCGCTCCGTTTGTCCATTAGTCTGAGGATGAAAGGCAGACGAAAACGACAAATCAATGCCCATCCTAGCACAAAAGGATCGCCAGAACCTGGAAACAAACTGGGATCCTCTGTCAGACACAATATTCTCAGGAATGCCATATAAACGAACCACATTCTGAAAGAACACAGGAACCAGATCGGAAGAGGAAGGCAGCTTAGGCAAAGGCACCAAATGGACCATTTTAGAAAAGCGATCACATACCACCCAGATGACAGACATGCCCTGAGACACCGGAAGATCTGAAATGAAATCCATGGAAATGTGTGTCCAAGGCCTCTTCGGGACAGGCAAGGGCAAGAGCAACCCGCTGGCACGAGAACAGCAAGGCTTAGCTCGAGCACAAGTCCCACAGGACTGCACAAATGACCGCACATCCCGTGACAAGGAAGGCCACCAAAAGGACCTAGCCACCAGATCTCTGGTGCCAAAAATTCCCAGATGCCCTGCCAACACTGAGGAATGAACCTCGGAAATTACTCTGCTGGTCCACTTATCAGGAACAAACAGTCTGTCAGGTGGACAAGAGTCAGGTCTACCAGCCTGAAATCTCTGCAAAACACGTCGCAAATCAGGAGAAATGGCCGACAAGATAACTCCCTCCTCAAGAATACCAACTGGTTCTGCGACTCCAGGAGAGTCAGGCACAAAGCTCCTTGAAAGAGCATCAGCCTTCACATTCTTTGAACCTGGTAAATACGAGACCACAAAGTCAAAACGGGAGAAAAACAATGACCAGCGGGCCTGTCTAGGATTCAGGCGTTTAGCAGACTCGAGATACATCAAATTTTTGTGATCAGTCAAGACCACCACACGATGCTTAGCACCCTCGAGCCAATGACGCCACTCCTCAAATGCCCACTTCATGGCCAGCAACTCCCGATTGCCAACATCATAATTCCGCTCAGCAGGCAAAAACTTCCTAGAGAAGAAAGCAAATGGTCTCATTACCGAGCAACCAGGGCCTCTCTGCGACAAAACGGCCCCTGCCCCAATCTCAGAAGCATCCACTTCGACCTGAAAGGGAAGTGAGACATCAGGCTGGCACAAAACAGGCGCCGAAGTAAACCGGCGCTTCAACTCTTGGAACGCCTCCACGGCTGCAGGAGCCCAGTTAGCAACATCAGAACCTTTCTTGGTCATATCCGTCAAAGGTTTAACAACGCTAGAAAAATTAGCGATAAAACGACGGTAGAAGTTAGCAAAACCCAAGAACTTCTGAAGACTCTTAACTGACGTGGGTTGAGTCCAATCATGAATAGCTCGGACCTTGACTGGGTCCATCTCCACAGCAGAAGGGGAAAAAATAAACCCCAAAAAGGGAACCTTCTGTACTCCAAAGAGACACTTTGAGCCCTTAACAAACAAAGCATTCTCACGCAAAACCTGAAACACCATCCTGACCTGCTCCACATGTGAGTCCCAATCTTCAGAGAAAACCAGAATATCATCCAGATAAACAATCATAAATTTATCCAGATACTTCCGGAAAATATCATGCATAAAGGACTGAAACACTGAGGGAGCATTAGAGAGCCCAAAAGGCATCACCAAGTACTCAAAATGACCTTCGGGCGTATTAAATGCTGTCTTCCATTCATCTCCTTGCTTAATGCGCACAAGGTTGTACGCACCACGAAGATCTATCTTGGTGAACCACTTGGCACCTTTAATCCGGGCAAACAAGTCCGACAACAGAGGCAAAGGATACTGAAATTTAACAGTGATTTTATTCAGAAGCCGATAGTCAATACAAGGTCTCAAAGATCCGTCCTTCTTGGCCACAAAAAAGAATCCCGCACCAAGAGGGGAAGAGGATGGACGGATATGCCCTTTCTCCAGAGACTCCTTGATATACGAACGCATTGCGGCATGCTCAGGTACAGACAGATTAAACAGTCTTCCCTTAGGAAATTTACTACCTGGAATCAAATCTATGGCGCAGTCACAGTCCCTATGAGGAGGCAGAGCACTGGACCTGGACTCGCTGAATACATCCTGATAATCAGACAAATACTCAGGAACTTCCGAAGGAGTAGAGGAAGCAATAGACACCGGCGGGGAATCAGCATGAATTCCCTGACAGCCCCAACTTGACACAGACATTGCCTTCCAATCCAAGACTGGATTGTGGGTCTGTAACCATGGCAGACCCAAAACGACCAAATCATGCATTTTATGCAGAACAAGAAAACGAATCACCTCCCGATGTTCAGGAGTCATGCACATGGTTACCTGCGTCCAAAACTGCGGTTTATTTTCCGCCAATGGCGTAGCATCAATACCTCTAAGAGGAATAGGATTTACCAACGGTTCAAGAACAAAACCACAGCGCTTGGCAAATGACAGATCCATAAGACTCAGGGCAGCACCTGAATCCACAAACGCCATAACAGGGTAAGAAGACAATGAGCAAATTAAAGTCACAGACAAAATAAATTTAGGTTGCAAATTACCAATGGCGACAGGACTAACAATCCTTGTTAGGCGTTTAGAGCATGCTGATATAACATGTGTAGAATCACCACAGTAAAAACACAACCCATTCTGACGTCTATGATTTTTCTGCTCATTTCTAGTCTGAATTCTATCACATTGCATTAAATCAGGTGTTTGTTCAGACAACACCACCAGAGGATTAGCGGTTTTGCGCTCCCGCAAACGCCGGTCAATTTGAATAGCCAGCGCCATGGAATCATTCAGACTTGTAGGAATGCGGAAACCCACCATCACATTCTTAATGGCTTCCGAAAGGCCATTTCTGAAATTTGCGGCCAGAGCACACTCATTCCACTGAGTAAGCACGGACCATTTCCGAAATTTTTGGCAATACACTTCAGCTTCATCCTGGCCCTGAGAAATAGCCAGCAAGGCTTTTTCTGCCTGAACTTCAAGATTGGGTTCCTCGTAAAGCAATCCGAGCGCCAGAAAAAACGCATCAATATTTGCCAATGCCGGATCTCCTGGCGCTAGTGAGAAAGCCCAATCCTGAGGGTCGCCCCGTAAAAAAGAGATAACAATTTTAACTTGCTGAGCTGAATCTCCAGATGAACGGGGTCTCAGAGATAGAAACAATTTACAATTATTCCTAAAATTCCTAAACTTAAATCGGTCTCCAGAAAACAGTTCAGGAATAGGTATTTTAGGTTCAGACATTGGACTACTGGTAACAAAATCTTGTATGCCCTGCACACGAGCAGCAAGCTGGTCTACACTTGTAATCAAGGTCTGGATATTCATGTCTGCAGCAAGCACAAGCCACTCAGAGGTAAAGGGGAGGAAGAGAGGAAAAAAAAAAAACAAAACTCAGAATTTCCTTTCTTATTATCCCACTTCTGCAATGCATTAAACATTCAATGTTGGGCCTGGCATACTGTTATGACCCCAATGGCAGAGGGTCTCAGAAATAATTACTAAGTCTGCAAACACAAAAAACCAGCTCATAGGGCAGTGGTAACTGAGCTGACCATATATCTAATCCTAGCACCACAAATAGCAGCAGCCGGGGAACGTGCCTACGTTGGTTCTAGACGTCTCGCGCCAGCCAGAGAACTAACTAACCCTAGAAGGGAAAAGAAAGACCTTTCTTGCCTCCAGAGAAAAGACCCCAAAAGTTGGATACAAGCCCCCAACAAATAATAACGGTGAGGTAAGAGGAAAAGACAAACGTAAGAATGAGCTAGGTATTTAGCAAAGAGAGGCCCACTAGCTAATAGCAGAATAAGTAAGATGACTTATATGGTCAGCAAAAACCCTATCAAAATATCCACGCTGGATATTCAAGATCCCCCGAACCATCTAACGGCCCGGGGGGAGAACACCAGCCCCCTAGAGCTTCCAGCAAAGTCAGGAATCACATTTAGTACAAGCTGGACAAAAATAAGAGCAAAGCAAATAACCAAAAAACAAAGAAGCAGGACTTAGCTTAATTTAGCACGAACCAAGACCAGCAGACAGGAGCAAACAGAAAGGATCTGATTACAACGATGCCAGGCACTGGAATAAGGATCCAGGAAGCTTATATAGCAACACCCCTGGACTAACGACCCAGGTGGGTGCCAAACTGAGGAAAGACAATCCCAGAGTAATATCACAAGTAACCACAAGAGGGAGCCAAAAAGTCTAATTCACAACAATGGAGGACAGTCTGTGAGGGAATGAATAACATGGATTACAGTCTGTGAGGGAGAGAATCCCTAGATCTAATTACCTTAACGGTAGAGTATCTCCAACGTGCTATTGCTGACAACGTTGAGAAAATTAAGTCTATTGAAATACAGTTGTCTGCGACAGGTACCCCGGAGGAGCTGTCTTCCCTCAAGACCGAGATCCAGGACCGTATCACCAGACACAAAAGGGACATCGAAGTCAGAAAATGGAACAAGTTTGTAAGGGACGCAGAGGACTATAAGAACAATAGAGTCAATAGATGGCAGGACAACTCTCGGCGCATGAACACACTTCCGAACCAGCCTACATCCTCAGATCTCTCAACTTCGGGGTCGGATCACGAATCTGGACCATCTACCACTGTATCAACCCTTCCTTTTTTAGGACAACGTCGATACCCTACAAGAAGACAAGACGGGGACAGAAACATAAGGAGAAACCAGGACACTTACAGGACCACCCGATCGAAGGTACAGACAATTTAGTTATTAATATCTCATCCCGTACTCTGAGTGTGGCTGAGCACTCGCTCCTACAAAAAGGACTCTCATTTTGTCCATCATATCGGTGCCGTACTTTCGATTTGGACATGGATCTTCAGAGATTCTTTCGTCTAATCAGATTAAAAGCACATTTCTCTATTAATCCTCCAGTTGCAGACATTGTTCCCACTAATAACAACCCTAAACTATTGTCTTCATCTAGCTTGGGCCTACGGACCAAAAGTCACTTTAGACCTCCACACTGCTCTCACGCGGTAGAAACTTTTGTCAGTTTCATACAAGATTAATTTACATCCCTTAGAGATGATATTGAAAGGGGTAATCTATTCTACCCTTCAAATTTAACTGTTGAGGAGAGACGCTCTCTCAAGAACCTCCAGGGTGATAAGTCTATCATAATGAAACCGGACGATAAGGGTGGGGCACTAGTAATCATGGACAAAACAAAATACCTAGCTGAGATAACACGACAACTGAGCGACAGCTCTATCTACCAGACATTGGATAGGGATCCTTCGCTTGACATTCGCCACAGTATTGAGACCATACTTCACAAATACACTGACCTGGGCGTCTTGGACCAAAAGACATGTAGTTTTCTTTTGAACTCTAATCCCATGACACCTGTTTTTATACACTGCCGAAGATCCACAAAAATCTAGAGAATCCACCAGGGAGACCCATAGTGGCCTCCACGGACTCCATACTATCTCCCATAGCGAGATATGCTGAGCGAATACTTACCCCTCTCATACAGAAGTCAAAATCTTTTTTATTAGACACGGGCTCCTTTTTACATCTCATTGGTTATATTAACATCATCCCCGTAGATGCCCTCCTAGTGACCCTCGACGTGAGGGATCTGTATACCTCTATTCCCCATGAGGAAGGTATCCTCTCGGTACGCCATGTACTCGAGGGTACAGATAGAGATACAGATCAAATATCACTGTGTGTCGACCTCCTTAGGATTATACTCACATCCAATTTTTTCCTGTTCCAAGACACATTTTACCTACAAAAACGGGGGACAGCGATGGGGTCGCACACAGCACCTCCTTACGCAAATGCGTATATGGTTCAGTTCGAGGAGAGTACCATATATTTAAGCCCTCTGTTCAGGGACAACATCATCGTATGGAAAAGGTACATAGATGATGTTTTCTGTGTATGGCAGGGTTCGGAAGAGACCCTCCATGCCTTCTTATCACTCTTAAACACCTCTTGGCCTGGTATTACTTTCACCATGAATTACGACCTGTGGAAAATGAATTTTCTGGACACACTGGTAGTGAAAGACTCGAGCGGTCTACTAAGTACAGATCTTTACTCCAAAAGTACAGACCGCAACAGTCTCCTACATTTCCAGAGTCTCCACCCCCCATCAACCAAAAAATCCATACCTAAGGCACAATATCAGAGGGTACAACGCATTGTCTCCAATACTGACACCAGGGAACAATGTACACATGAGATGACACAAAAGTTCAGAGCTAGAGGCTACCCTTCATCCCTCCTTGAGGAATCCAGGACCACCACCAACAGATCCAGGACAGATACCACCTCACGTATCCCGTTTGTACACTCATCCTTTTATGTACAAACTACATAGAGCTATCCGTAGGAATTGGTCAATCCTCTCCAATGCATATCCTGGTGTCAATGAATTTCAACACCCGTTCCTTCCATTCTTCAAAAGAGCCCCTAGTCTGCGAGACAATTTAGTTAAAGCAGATATTGGCACAAACACCATCATGAGACAAAGTTTCTTAGGCACACCAAGGGAAGGTACTTTCCCTTGCTTGCACTGTGTCCAGTGCAACAATGTTTTGAAAGGCAATGTGGTCAGACACCCATACTCTGGCAAAGAATTCAAAATCAGAGGATACTTCACGTGTAGTTCCACATATGTTATCTACGTTATCAAGTGCCCATGCGGCCTATTGTATGTGGGAGAAACATCACAACCAATTAGGGACCGAGTGTCTAAACATAAATCTACAATTCGCTGCAATAATCTCTTGCTACCATTACCCCATCACTTTCACACATCGGGACACAATGTCTCACAATTGAAATTTCAGGTCCTAGAGCAAGTTCCCATACAACGCAGGGGGGGTAACAGAATACTTATGCTCAAGAAACGTGAGGCATACTGGATCCACGTTTTAGATACAATATCACCCAAAGGACTTAACAGAGAATACGAGCTATCTGCATTTATTTAGTGGTACTGTTGATCTTTGTAACTACTGTTGCACGATTGATGTTAACATCCTGAATGGTATATATTTAATGAGAATGTGAACTGACAGATATTTTTGTCTTTTAGAGTCGTCTGTATTAAAGATGATTGGCACATCACGAGTTACTACCATTACCTGATCGAGCACCACTCTCTGTGCCACTACTCACCACGGACACATCTTAGAATCTAGATGGCACTTTCATTACGGATATCTCTCTGTGCCCACTTGTATGTATCACCATGTACCGCACAGTATTCACACACTTCGTCCAGCGGATTATATGTATTATATGTGTTCCTTAACACACACAGTATCTACGAAGTAGGTTATCTTCTTTTCCCTTTGTATGGTCCATGAAATCCCACAATATTCCTTCTCCGTTTCATCCCCATGTGTAATTATGTACACCCCCCTTCAACTCCTCCTCCTTATGTTTCCCTCCCACTCCTCTGTCACATGGTCGCTACGCTGCATTAAATATGCACATATTGCATGTCCCTTCATCTGCTACTGCAATATACAACCGCCCACATACATCGCATTGAACTTTTAACTATAACTGAATCAGCGCTATTCGAGTGGAACGCATATTTACATGGTGACATGCACGGCCATACACTTCCGCCCTGGCCATGTCATTTCACATCACATCCGGTCTCGGCGCTTCACCACAGCGCAGGCGCAGTGCTTTAAAAAGCGCAATGTACAAACACATCTCAGACAAGCGGTGGACACCGCGTCTGAGAGGACATCACACGCATCTGAGCGGCTTCCCTCCAGGTAATGTAAGATACGCCCTGCCACTGGATATATAGTTGGATCTTTATGCGCTGACAAGCTCTGATGTTATATTTCCTTCAGCCCCTGCTCCAATGCTGGCCGTTTTGAGGTGACTACCTCTAGCCTTATACATGCCTTATTTAAGGTAAATATATACAAGGGATCAACTTCACATTATAGACCTGTGACATTGTATAGTATACGCTCACATCTACCCCCCTCTTTCTCCCTTATCACAATATTATTCCACAGCTTGTATGCATTCTGCTTATCAAATTACTCCACTTCTTTTTGAAGTGGTTACCCACTGTGAGTATCACTCCGTTTTGATCTGAGTCCCATTATCTAAGTCCTCTATACATAGTTATATATTTCTGTTCTCTTCCTATGCCATATTAGGCATTACGCATGATCTGCATTCTAATTAAAGGTAGTATCGACACACTTTAAAAGGCACAGCACGGTATGTGTTTCTTTTATATCTTTTATAATGGTTAACTATAGAACACATCGAGCGAGAATATTATGCAAGTTTTCACTGCAATATAATGTTTAAAATGACTCTACAAACTTGGCTACTACTATATTTTGTGAGAAACTGTATATACTTTTGTTTTATGTATTATTTTTTGTTTGTACACTTTATTATATTCCTCTTCTTTTTTGAATGTTGTAGTGACTAGGGTTGAGCGACTTTTATTTTTATAGGATCGGGTCGGGTTTCACGAAACCCGACTTTCTCAAAAGTCGGGTCGAGCGAAATCGGCCGATCCTATAAAAAAGTCGGGGTCGGGGTCAGCCGAAACACGAAACCCAATGCAGTGCAATGGGATACTATGGTTCCCAGGGTCTGAAGGAGAGGAAACTCTCCTTCAGGCCCTGGAATCCATATTATTGTGTAAAATAAAGAATTAAAATAAAAAATATTGATATACTCACCCGTCCGGAGGCCCCTGGACATCACCGCTGGTAACCGGCAGCCTTCTTTGCTTAAAATGAGCGCGTTCAGGGCCTTCCATGACGTCACGGCTTCTGATTGGTCGCGTGCCGCTCATGTGACCGCTGCGTGACCAATCACAAGCCGTGACGTAATTCTTAGGTCCTAAATTCCTAGAATGAGGAATTTAGGACCTGAGAATTACGTCACGGCTTGTGATTGGTCGCGTGGCGGTCACATGGGCGGCCGCGACCAATCACAAGCCGTGACGTCATCTAAGGCCCTGAGCGCGCTCATTCTTAGGAAGGAAGGCTGCCGGAAAGAAGCCGAGGGTGAGTATATTCCTATTAGGTATATACTCACCCTCGGACGCGCCCTGCTTCTTTCCGGCAGCCTTCCTTCTTAAGAATGAGCGCGTGAAGGGCCTTAGATGACGTCACGGCTTGTGATTGGTAGCGACCGCCCATGTGACCGCTCACGCGACCAATCACAAGCCGTGACGTAATTCTCAGGTCCTAAATTCCTAGAATGAGGAATTTAGGACCTGAGAATTACGTCACGGCTTGTGATTGGTCGCGTGGCGGTCACATGAGTGGCACGCGACCAATCAGAAGCCGTGACATCATGGAAGGCCATAAACGCGCTCATTTTAAGCAAAAAAGGCTGCCGGTTACCAGCAGCGATGTCCAGGGGCCTCCGGAGAGGTGAGTATATCAATATTTTTTATTTTAATTCTTTATTTTACACTTAAATGTGGATTCCGATACCGATTTCCGATATCGCAAACATATCGGAACTCGGTATCGGAATTCCGATACCAGATTCAGAAGATCGCCGACCTCATGGCCTACCCCACACAGGGGTCGGGTCGGGTTTCATGAAACCCGACTTTGCCAAAAGTCGGCAACTTCTGAAAATGGCCGACCCGTTTCGCTCAACCCTAGTAGTGACTAATGAAAGCCTGATAAGGGCTGAAATGTTTCCAGTGCTACCTTTAGTACTAATAAATCTACAGATTAATAAGACTTAAGTTGAGTGCGAGACTTCTTTACAATTTACTATATGGTTTGGGTACCTAGTCTCTGCACCAGATTATAGTAGTGCACACGGTGTTTATTTCCATGTGAGGGAGAGAATGACATGGAGGACAGTCTGTGAGGGATAGAATAACATGGAGTACAGTCTGTGAGGGAGAGAATAACGTGGAGGACAGTCTGTGAGAGAGAGCATAACATGGAGGTCAGTCTGTGAGGGCGAGAATAACATGGAGGACAGTGTGTGAGGGAAAGAATAACATGGAGGACAGTCTGTGAGGGAGAGAATAACATGGAGAACAGTCTGTGAGGGAGAGAATAACATGAAGGACAGTCTCTGAGGGAGAAAATAACATGGAAGACAGTCTGTGAGGGAGAGAATAACATGGAGGACAGTCTGTGAGGGAGAGAATACCATGGAGGACAGTCTGTGAGTGAGAGAATAACATGGAGGACAGTCTGTGAAGAAGAGTATAACATGGAGGACAGTGTGTGAAGGAGAGAATAACATGGAGGACATTGAGGGAGAGACTAACATGGAGGACAGTCTGTGAGGGAGAAAACAACATGAAGGACAGTGAGTAAGTGAGAGAATAAAATTTCTCCCCGTTTTTAAGTTTATCATATGGTAAAATAAATGGTGTCTTTGAAAACTATATGTCCTCCTGTAGAAAACAAGCTGTCATACAGCGATAGATGACTCATAAAGTTTTGACTCTTAAAATAAAGACAGGAGCAGTGTGTCCAATGGGTTTAAACATAAATGTAAGCACCAATGTTTATATGAATTTAAGATGGTGGCCCGATTCTAACGCTTCGGGTATCTACTATATAATCATCTAGTTCTGTCTGTTTGTCTGTAACGGAAATCCCGTGTCGCTGATTGGTCTCGCCAGCTGCCCGCGACCAATCAGTGACAGGCGCAGTCTGACCGTGAATTGGCACGGGATTAGAACCACGCTTCGCTGATTGGTCGAGCCCAGCCAGCCGTGACCAATCAGCGATATTGGCGCAGTCCGGCCGTGAATTGGCACGGGATTTGAACCACGCTTCGCTGATTGGTCATGCCCAGCCGGCCGCGACCAATCAGTGTCAGGTGCTGTCCGTCCGCGAATTGGCGCAGGATTTGAACCATGCTTCACTGATTGGTCGCGCCCGGCCGGCCATGACCAATCAGTGATATTGGCATGGGATTTAAACACCGCTTCACTGATAATGTATATATTTTACCCGGAAAATCCTGTATATTCATTGCATTATTCTTAAATCTTCAAAAATAATCTACATACATATTCTAGAATACCCGATGTGTTAGAATCAGGCCACCATCTAGTATATTACAAAAGGCTTTATAAATTGTAAAAGCACATTTGTGGTTTATGTTATAACATGTGAAACATGTAAAATACAATATGTTGGCTGCACCACAAGGACTTTGAGAAAGCTCTCTGAACACATATACTGTATGATGCACAAAACAAAACCACCTGCAGTTTGTCATGTGCTTCTCAACTTTTCTTTAAATTACCATAAAGGTGATATTACTACCCTTAAGTTTAATGCAGTTGAAGGAACCCTTTCAACCACCAAAAGGGGAGGGGACAGATCACGATCTTTAAACTGCAATGAAACATCTACCATTCTTAAATTAAATGACAGAGTACTAAATGATATGAACATCAGAATGGATCTGTTGTATATTTATTAAGCACAAAAGGATTGGCAACAAAATAGAAGTATCAATAAGTAGTCATAGATTATGCAAACATCAAAAATTATAGTATGATACTAAATGTATAGGACCAATAATTGGTTAACACCTATTTGCTTAAACTCAAATAAGAAAGAAAAAGGTGTAGATAACTGTGTATAGTGAAATAAAAACAAAATTTATTAGTATATGAAAAAAATAGAAAGACATACAGCTAGCCAATGTGGTGGCCCACAAACCAGTATATCATAGTAAAATGATAAGTAAAAATCAGTCTACCAGGTACCGAACCTGGCTCTACAATATCTTATACATAAATTAATTGCATTTATGTCTACCCCATGGATTATTTGATCTGTATTTACTATTGATTTATTAGAGTTCTCACAGCGGCCACATACTACTATAGACTATTATGTTATACTAGATGGTGGCCCGATTCTAACGTATCGGGTATTCTAGAATATGCATGTCCATGTAGTATATTGCACAGCCCACGTAGTATATTGCCCAGCCCACGTAGTATATTGCCCAGCCACGTAGTATATTGCCCAGCCACGTAGTATATTGCCCAGGGACGTAGTATATTGCCCAGCGACGTGGTATATTGCCCAGCCACGTAGTATATTACCCAAATACGTAGTATATTGCCCAGCCACGTAGTATATTGCCCAGTTACGTAGAATATTGCCCAGTGACGTAGTATATTGCCCAGCCATGTAGTATATTGCCCAGTTACGTAGTATATTGCCCAGTGATAAGTATACAGCACAGAGC
Source organism: Ranitomeya variabilis (assembly GCF_051348905.1). Taxonomy (NCBI): domain Eukaryota; kingdom Metazoa; phylum Chordata; class Amphibia; order Anura; family Dendrobatidae; genus Ranitomeya; species Ranitomeya variabilis. Next base: position 294,546,269 of record NC_135236.1, on the reverse strand, counting down.
CACGTAGTATATTGCACAGCGACGTAGTATACAGCACAGAGCAACGTAGTATATTGCACAGTGACATAGTATACAGCACAGAGCCATGTAGTATATTGCCCAGCCACGTAGTATATTGGCCAGTCACGTAGTATATTGCTCAGCTACGTAGTATATTGCCCAGCCACGTATGTCACAGGTTAAAAAATAAAAAATAAACATATACTCACCTTCCGAGGGCCCCTTGTAGTCCTGTCGCCTCCTTCTCGTGCAGGCACGCAAGACCTGTGATCACGTCACATGACCGTGACATCACGGCAGGTCCTTCTCGCGCAGGCACGCAGGATCTGTGATGACGTCGCGGTCACTTGACCGTGACGTCATGGCAGGTCCTTCTCGCAGACCATCCTTGCCACTGGAACCTGCTGCTTGCATGGACCGGTCACCGGAGCGTCACGAGGAGCGGGAATGGCGGTAGAAGGTGAGTATATAATGATTTTTTATTTTTTTTATTATTTTTAACATTAGATGTTTTTACTATTGACACTGCATAGGCAGCATGAATAGTAAAAACTTGGTCACACAGGGTTAATAGCGGCAGTAACTGAGTGAGTTACCCGCGGCATAACGCAGTCCGTTACCGCTGGCATTAACCCTGTGTGAGCGGTGACTGCGGGGAGTATGGAGCGGGCGCCGGGCACTGACTGCAGGGGAGTAGGGAGGGAATAATCGGACTGTGGCCGTCGCTGATTGGTCGCGGCAGCCATGACAGGCAGCTGGCAAGACCAATCAGCGACTTGGATTCCATGACAGACAGAGGCCGCGACCAATGAATATCCGTTACAGACAGACAGACAGACAGACGGAAGTGACCCTTAGACAATTATATAGTAGATACATTTTATTTGTGTCTTACTACTCATTATGTCATCCATTGCTCCTGTATCTCTCCATATTCTCCTCAATGATTGAATCAGGTTTCAAGACTGATTTTTTTCTTATCATTTTATTATGATTTATTGGTTTGTGTGCCACCTTTTTGGCTAGTTGTATGTCTTTGTATTTTTATCATATACTAATAAAAATGTGTTATTTCACTATACACGGTTATCTAAACCCTTTCTTTCTTATTTGAGCTTCTGTATATTTACTAAATACAAATGCAATATCACTAAATAAATAAAATAAAAAACTGGTATAGAAAGTTGGTATATAATATGGAGATCTGTCAAGGCCATTTCCTGTTTAAATACTATATAACACAACACTCTACAGTAGGTCTAGGACGCATACCTTACTATGACTAAGGACAAGTAGTTCGAAACGCATCAGTCTAGTGCATTCCCAGGGATATGCAATTTTTACTAATATGATACAAAAATAAAAATAATAATCATTTTTTTAAATATATAGTCATTTTTAACACTTACTGTACGTCTCTGGCTTTGCTGCTGGACATCTCCCTCACTAAGTTGTCTTCATTTCCTGTTGCCTATACAGACCTTCATGTCTTTGCACTACTGGAGGACTTCAGTGTATGGGTGAGCTGGATAACAAATTTTGCTATGTGGGTACTGTATGTATATAGTTTCCTTTATATTATTTGCATGTTAAATGATTTTTTTTGTAACAGATAATGATAAATGCCACAAATATGTTTTTTAGTAAATACCAATTGGTCTTTTGGTCTTGCTGGTACACATGCAACATCAAGAATTTTCAATATTTTCATGAATTATATTAATTATGACATGAACTTATTTGGTATGCTTTTTTGATGCTCTTTACAAAGTACATTTCATATCAGTACCTTCCACTGTATCTCATGGGTCTTCTTAAAGTTCAGCAGAATGGCAAACATATTGGTCTGTTGTTTAAGGTGGCCCATGTGTATAGTGAAAAACAGATGGAATGTAAAAGAAAGACTGTCCCCATTTCACACCTGCTGGAAAAACAGCTTGTGGAAGTAGTGTACACGCTTTATCTGAAGGTTTTTTTTCCTTAATATTGAGAACAGTAATCTTAAATAACATCTCCCCCGTGAAAACAATAATTTGCAATTCAAAAAGATTTTAAATAATGTTTATTTAGGAATGAATAAAGCAAAAAGCAAATGTGTAAAATCAGCACATTAATACATTATTAGGAATAAAGGTGATCTTTAAAATATTGCTAATACATTATTTAATTCATTATATACAATTTTAAAGGAATTGTTCACTACTTTGATATTAATTACCTATTCTTAGGACATGTCTTCAATATCAGATCGGTGGGGACTAGAATACTACATGGTGTGCCGAGCACTTATACTCCGCACACTATTTATATCTGGTGTTTGGGAGGCTGAGTGTTGGATCTATATTTAGTTTACTCCATCACCCCAGAACTTGTTTTTGCCCTGCTGACAAGGCCAAATATTACAATTCTGACCAGAGTCATTTTATGAGGTTGTAACAAGGCAGACCGGGGGTAGTTATGGCCGAGTTATTTAAAGGCACAGTTTACAGACAGAGTCCACTGAGCATGCGGTCAGTGAGCACCCCCGTCCCCTTGTACATAAATAGACGGGACCGACGCAGCTTTTCCCAAAGTTTACCTTGTTCTCTTTCCGGCCACAGTAGTCCAGGCAAATTAGAGTCCTAGGAGGCAACTGTTGTCCAACAGGGAATAACGTTTAATGAACAGGGATGGAATATAAGGAGAGGAGTATATCACTGGATTCCTGATCTCTCCCTGACACACTCCACAGCCACACCCGCAGCAGCCGAAGATTCACAGTAGTCAACTCGCTGGGATCTGGGCTCTTAAAACCAACCCCTTCAGCAGAGTGTAATAATTATAGGGGATAACTCAGGAGACTCTTTGCGTGGAACAAGACAACTACAGGACACAGTTTTATAAGTGGTAAAGTCTATATTATCACATGGTGATTCAAACAGGTGCAGAGAGAAACTCAAGTCCACAACACTTGGTGCAAATAATAAACGCAGCTTAGCAGTCTTCAGAGAAAAATGCAATCAAGCAGAAAATCTATGAAGCACAGTTATTCTTGAGGATACTTGACACGAATAAATCCTTGTCTTAGTCCAGACACAGATAGATATGCTTATAGGCAGTTCAAATCATATCTTAGCTCAACCAGGGAGGCCTGGTTAATAGTCTCAGGTCATAGCAAAGCAGCAGCAGCTTACATGTCCAGCAAATGCAAATGAAGTAAACACGAGCAGCAGATGAAGGAGGATTACTGGAAACTTGGGTATACAGCAGGAACTCAGAGCAGAGTAGCAGGATCACCACACAGGTTCACAGGACCAGGTGTATAGCCAGGGAGTAATCAGAGGTCAGGAGCTGGATGCAAGGCAGAATACTCTAGCACAGACTGAAGGCTGGGGTGGAGTTTTATAGCAGGAAGACACACTGCACATGAGACCAAAGATGCCATCTTGGAAGAGGGCAGTAATGCACACAAGGTAAAAAATGTTCAGAGTCCTGACATTACTCCCTCCTTAGAAGCGGCCTCAGGACGATCCTGGACCTGGTTTCTAAGGGAATCTCTGATGAAAACGAGAAATCTTCTGTTGGGCATTGATGTTTTCCACAGGTTTCCAAGTGTCTTCCTCAGGGGGATATCCCTGCCATCTTATCAGATATTGGAGCCGATTCCTGCGAATCCTGGAATCAATAATTTCCTCCACCACAAATTGTTCTTGCCCATCAATCACCACAGGCTGCGGGGGTGGCACAACACGTCCCTGGAAGGTATTAGGAGATACAGGCTTTAGTAAAGATACATGAAAAACTGGGTGTACCTTCATTGTCCTAGGCAGCTTCAGCCGGCAGGTCACAGAGCTCACAATACCGTTGATCTTGAAAGGGCCAATGAATTTCTGTCCAAGTTTTTGTGAAGGAACGTTTAACTTCAGATTCTTAGTTGCCAATCACACGGAATCTCCTACCTTGAACATGGGTGCAGGTTTACGGAATCTATCAGCCGATCTCTTATAATGTTCTTGAGTTGTGGTCAGGGATTCCTTCAGAACCTCCAGATTTTGTCTCATCGCAGTCAGCCTTTCCTCTACTGCCGGAACCGGAGAATTAATTGGAGACCTAGGTAAAATACACAGATGATAACCCAGATTGGCAAAGAAAGGTGTAAATTTAGTGGAGGCACTCTGAGAATTATTATATGAAAATTTGGCTAACGGCAACAACTCCAACCAATCATCCTGGAGATGGCTGACATAGCATCTTAGATATTGTTCCAGAGTCTGGTTGGTATGCTCAGTCTGTCCATTTGTCTGGGGATGGTAAGAAGAAGAGAGACAGACATTAATATTGAGTGCAGAGCAAAACCCCTTCCAGAATCTTGAAGTGAACTGTACTCCACGGTCAGAGATGATCTCATCCGGAACCCCGTGCAACCGAAAGACATTCTGTATGACCAAGTTCACTGTATCTTTAGCTAAGGGGAGGCCGGTGCATGGAACAAAATGAGCAGCTTTAGTCAGGCGATCAACTACCACAATGATTGTATTCATGCCCCCAGTTGTAGGCAGCTCCACAATAAAGTCCATTGATATAGACCCCCAAGGGCGGGACGGAACCGGTAATGGTTGTAGAAGACCCGTAGGTGCCACATGAGGAGTCTTGTAACGGGCACATACCGTAAGAGAGAACATAGTCCTTGGTATCCTTCAGGCAAGTTGGCCACCAGAAGAATCGGCTCAGGAACTCTTGTGTCTTCTGTACCCCCCTGTGACCAGCCAACTTGGAGTCATGTGTTGTGAATTAGACTTTTTGGCTCCCTCTTGTGGTCACTAGTGATATGACTCTGGGATTGTCTTTCTTCAGTTTGGCACCCACCTGGGTCGTTAGTCCAGGGGTGTTGCTATATTAACTTCCTGGATTCTTAGTCCAGTGCCTGGCATCGTTGTAATCAGATCCTTTCTGTTTGCTCCTGTCTGCTGGTCCTGGTTCCTGCAAAATTAAGCTAAGTCCTGCTTCTTTGTTTTTTGGTTATTTGCTTTGCTCTTATTTTTGTCCAGCTTGTACTAAATGTGATTTCTGACCTTGCTGGAAGCTCTAGGGGGCTGGTGTTCTCCCCCCCGGGCCGTTAGACGGTTCGGGGGTTCTTGAATATCCAGCGTGGATATTTTGATAGGGTTTTTGCTGACCATATAAGTCATCTTACTATATTCTGCTATTAGCTAGTGGGCCTCTCTTTGCTAAATACCTAGCTCATTCCTTTGTTTGTCTTTTCCTCTTACCTCACCGTTATTATTTGTTGGGGGCTTGTATCCAACTTTTGGGGTCTTTTCTCTGGAGGCAAGAAAGGTCTTTCTTTTCCCTTCTAGGGTTAGTTAGTTCTCCGGCTGGCGCGAGACGTCTAGAACCAACGTAGGCACGTTCCCCGGCTACTGCTATTTGTGGTGCTAGGATTAGATATATGGTCAGCCCAGTTACCACTACCCTATGAGCTGTTTTTTTGTGTTTGCAGACTTGGTATTCATTTCTGAGACCCTCTGCCATTGGGGTCATAACAGTCATGTACCAACTTGAGGACCTGCAGACGGACGACCTCCGGGACGTAGATACATCGATCTCAGAACCACATGCCACCCTTAAAGACAAGATTAATATCCACAGGAGGGTTGGCCAGAAATACATCACCTTCATAGGCCTCCCTGCATTCCTTCCACAAGTCCTGATCGTGGATAACTCCGATGAAATTGGCATCAGATAGAATGGTCTTGGACGGGGCTCCAGGTACGGAATCTGAAGCATGGATTCGGGATAAAGCATCAGCCTACCCATTACGAGAACCTGGACGGTACGAGAAAACAAAGTTAAATTGATTTAAAAATAAGTTCCAACGAGCCTGATGAGGAGAAAGACATCTAGCGGATCTAAGGAACTCTAAATTGTGATGGTAGTTAGTACGATAATCTGTTGTGCAGCTCCTTGCAGATGAAGCCTCCATTCTTTGAAAGCCGCAATAATAGCTGGCAATTCCTTGTCTCCCACATCGTAATTCTTCTCTGCTGAGGTTAGTCTATGGTAAAAGAAAGCACAAGGATGTAGCAGACCCTTCTCTCCAGTTCTTTGGGAGAGAATAGCCCCCAAAGCATTATCAGAAGCGTCCACCTCCACAATGAAAGGTTGTGTTGGATCTGGGTGTATCAACAGTGGTGCTGATGTGAAACAGATCTTAAGCCGATCAAAAGCTTCTTGAGCCTGTGATGACCACATAAAGGGCTTTTCCTTCTTTGTCAAGGAAGTAATAGGATGGACAATATCAGAAAAATTTCGAATGAAGCGTCTGTAGAAATTTGCAAAGCCAATAAAACGTTGGAGCTCTGTTGTGAAATTGGATTTTGGGCTCCCCCGGTGGCCACTGGTGGAATTGAACTGGTGTGCATCATCCTCTCTGTTCACCTGTTTCCATCAGGATGTGGGAGTCGCTATTTAGCCTTGCTCCTCTGTCACTTCCATGCCGGTCAACATTGTAATCAGAAGCCTTTCTGTGCATGTTCCTGCTGCTAGACAACTCCCAGCTAAGTTGGACTTAGTCCTTGTTTGTTTTTGCATTTTGTTCCAGTTCACAGCTGTAGTTTCGTTTCTGTGTCTGGAAAGCTCTTGTGATCTGAAATTGCCACTCTGATGTTATGAGTTAATACTAGAGTCTTAAAGTAATTTCAGGATGGTATTTTGATAGGGTTTTCAGCTGACCATGAAAGTGCCCTTTCTGTCTTCCTGCTATCTAGTAAGCGGACCTCAATTTTGCTAAACCTATTTTCATACTACGTTCGTCATTTCATCTAAAATCACCGCCAATATTTGTGGGGGCCTCTGTCTGCCTTTCGGGGAAATTTCTCTAGAGGTGAGCCAGGACTATATTTTCCTCTGCCAGGATTAGTTAGTCCTCCGGCCGGCGCTGGGCGTCTAGGGATAAAACGCAGGCTACGCTACCCGGCTACTGTTAGTTTTGCGGCAGGTTTAGTTCATGGTCAGTTTAGTTTCCATCCTTCCAAGAGCTAGTTCGTATGTTTGCTGGGCTATGTTCTCTTGCCATTGAGAACCATAACAGTTTGACCGGCCAAAAAGGGTTAAATTAATTGACAGAGAAAGGAGAGAAAAGAGAAGTCTGCTGAAGATTTTTTTTTTTTTTTTTCTCAGTTCTGAGTGTGCTTGTAATTGAATCTCTTGCAAGTCTGCCTATATTGCAGCCTTTCTCTCTCTCTCTCTCTCCTTCTAATCCTGGAATGGCTCTGTGTTCACCTGTTTAAAATGGATATTCAGAGTTTAGCTGCAGGTTTGAATAATCTCACCACGAAAGTTCAAAACTTACAAGATTTTGTTGTTCATGTTCCTATATCTGAACCTAGAATTCCTTTGCCTGAATTTTTCTCGGGGAATAGATCTTGCTTTCAAAATTTCAAAAATAATTGCAAGTTGTTTTTGTCCCTGAAATCTCGCTCTGCTGGAGATCCTGCTCAGCAGGTCAGGATTGTGATTTCTTTGCTCCGGGGCGACCCTCAGGATTGGGCTTTTGCATTGGCTCCAGGGGATCCTGCGTTGCTCAATGTGGATGCGTTTTTTCTGGCCTTGGGGTTGCTTTATGAGGAACCTCAGTTAAAACTTCAGGCGGAAAAGGCCTTGATGTCCCTATCTCAGGGGCAAGACGAAGCTGAAATATACTGCCAGAAATTCCGTAAATGGGCTGTGCTTACTCAGTGGAATGAGTGCGCCCTGGCGGCGAATTTCAGAGAGGGTCTCTCTGATGCCATTAAGGATGTTATGGTGGGGTTCCCTGTGCCTGCGGGTCTGAATGAGTCCATGACATTGGCTATCCAGATCGATAGGCGTCTGCGGGAGCGCAAACCTGTGCACCATTTGGCGGTGTCTACTGAGAAGACGCCAGAGAATATGCAATGTGATAGAATTCTGTCCAGAAGTGAACGGCAGAATTTTAGACGAAAAAATGGGTTGTGCTTCTATTGCGGTGATTCAACTCATGTTATATCAGCATGCTCTAAGCGTACTAAGAAGCTTGATAAGTCTGTTTCAATTGGCACTTTACAGTCTAAGTTTATTCTATCTGTGACCCTGATTTGTTCTTTATCATCTATTACCGCGGATGCCTATGTCGACTCTGGCGCCGCTTTGAGTCTTATGGATTGGTCCTTTGCCAAACGCTGTGGGTATGATTTGGAGCCTCTTGAAACTCCTATACCCCTGAAGGGGATTGACTCCACCCCATTGGCTAGCAATAAACCACAATACTGGACACAAGTAACTATGCGGATTAATCCGGATCACCAGGAGATTATTCGCTTTCTTGTGCTGTATAACCTACATGATGTGTTGGTGCTTGGATTGCCATGGCTGCAATCTCATAACCCAGTCCTTGACTGGAAAGCTATGTCTGTGTTAAGCTGGGGATGTAAGGGGACGCATGGGGACGTACCTGTGGTTTCCATTTCATCATCTATTCCCTCTGAGATTCCTGAATTCTTGACTGAATATCGTGACGTTTTTGAAGAACCTAAGCTTGGTTCATTACCTCCGCACCGGGAGTGCGATTGTGCCATAGATTTGATTCCGGGTAGTAAATACCCTAAGGGTCGTTTATTTAATCTGTCTGTGCCTGAACATGCTGCTATGCGAGAATATATAAAGGAGTCCTTGGAAAAGGGACATATTCGTCCTTTGTCATCTCCCTTAGGAGCCGGTTTTTTCTTTGTGGCTAAGAAAGATGGCTCTTTGAGGCCGTGCATTGATTATCGGCTTTTGAATAAAATCACGGTTAAATATCAATATCCGTTGCCACTGCTGACTGATTTGTTTGCTCGCATAAAGGGGGCCAAGTGGTTCTCTAAGATAGATCTTCGTGGGGCGTATAATTTGGTGCGAATTAAGCAGGGGGATGAGTGGAAAACCGCATTTAATACGCCCGAGGGCCACTTTGAGTATTTGGTGATGCCTTTTGGTCTTTCAAATGCCCCTTCAGTCTTTCAGTCCTTTATGCATGACATTTTCCGTGATTATTTGGATAAATTTATGATTGTGTATCTGGATGATATTTTGATTTTTTCGGATGACTGGGACTCTCATGTCCAGCAGGTCAGGAGGGTTTTTCAGGTTTTGCGGTCTAATTCCTTGTGTGTGAAGGGTTCTAAGTGCGTTTTTGGGGTTCAAAAGATTTCCTTTTTGGGATATATTTTTTCCCCCTCTTCCATCGAGATGGATCCTGTCAAGGTTCAGGCTATTTGTGATTGGACGCAACCCTCTTCTCTTAAGAGTCTTCAGAAATTTTTGGGCTTTGCTAACTTTTATCGTCGATTTATTGCTGGTTTTTCTGATGTTGTTAAACCATTGACTGATTTGACTAAGAAGGGTGCTGATGTTGCTGATTGGTCCCCTGCTGCTGTGGAGGCCTTTCGGGAGCTTAAGCGCCGCTTTTCTTCCGCCCCTGTGTTGCGTCAGCCTGATGTTGCTCTTCCTTTTCAGGTTGAGGTCGACGCTTCTGAAATCGGAGCTGGGGCGGTTTTGTCGCAGAGAAGTTCCGATTGCTCCGTGATGAGACCTTGTGCTTTTTTCTCGCGTAAATTTTCGCCCGCCGAGCGGAATTATGATGTTGGGAATCGGGAGCTTTTGGCCATGAAGTGGGCTTTTGAGGAGTGGCGTCATTGGCTTGAGGGGGCTAGACATCAGGTGGTGGTATTGACTGACCACAAAAATCTAATTTATCTTGAGTCCGCCAGACGCCTGAATCCTAGACAGGCGCGCTGGTCGTTGTTTTTCTCTCGGTTTAATTTTGTGGTGTCCTACCTGCCGGGTTCTAAGAATGTTAAGGCGGATGCCCTTTCTAGGAGTTTTGAGCCTGACTCCCCTGGTAATTCTGAACCTACAGGTATCCTTAAGGATGGAGTGATATTGTCTGCCGTTTCTCCAGACCTGCGGCGGGCCTTGCAGGAGTTTCAGGCGGATAGACCTGATCGTTGCCCACCTGGTAGACTGTTTGTTCCTGATGATTGGACCAGTAAAGTCATTTCTGAGGTTCATTCTTCTGCGTTGGCAGGTCATCCTGGAATCTTTGGTACCAGGGATTTGGTGGCAAGGTCCTTCTGGTGGCCTTCCCTGTCTCGAGATGTGCGAGGCTTCGTGCAGTCTTGTGACGTTTGTGCTCGGGCCAAGCCTTGTTGTTCTCGGGCTAGTGGATTGTTGTTGCCCTTGCCTATCCCGAAGAGGCCCTGGACGCACATCTCGATGGATTTTATTTCGGATCTTCCTGTTTCTCAGAAGATGTCTGTCATCTGGGTGGTGTGTGATCGTTTCTCTAAGATGGTCCATTTGGTTCCCCTGCCTAAGTTGCCTTCTTCTTCCGAGTTGGTTCCTCTGTTTTTTCAAAATGTGGTCCGTTTGCATGGTATTCCGGAGAATATAGTTTCTGGCAGAGGTACCCAATTCGTGTCTAGATTTTGGCGAGCATTCTGTGCTAGGATGGGCATAGATTTGTCTTTCTCGTCTGCTTTCCATCCTCAGACTAATGGCCAGACCGAGCGGACGAATCAGACCTTGGAGACATATTTGAGGTGTTTTGTGTCTGCAGATCAGGATGATTGGGTTGCTTTTTTGCCTTTGGCGGAGTTTGCCCTCAATAATCGGGCCAGTTCTGCCACCTTGGTGTCTCCCTTTTTCTGTAATTCGGGGTTTCATCCTCGATTTTCTTCTGGTCAGGTGGAATCTTCGGATTGTCCTGGAGTGGATGCTGTGGTGGAGAGGTTGCATCAGATTTGGGGGCAGGTAGTGGACAATTTGAAGTTGTCCCAGGGGAAGACTCAGCTTTTTGCCAACCGCCGGCGTCGGGTTGGTCCTCGGCTTTGTGTTGGGGACTTGGTGTGGTTGTCTTCTCGTTTTGTCCCTATGAGGGTTTCTTCTCCCAAGTTTAAGCCTCGGTTCATCGGCCCGTACAAGATATTGGAGATTCTTAACCCTGTGTCCTTCCGTTTGGACCTCCCTGCATCTTTTTCTATTCATAATGTTTTTCATCGGTCATTATTGCGCAGGTATGAGGTACCGGTTGTGCCTTCCGTTGAGCCTCCTGCTCCGGTGTTGGTTGAGGGCGAGTTGGAGTACGTTGTGGAAAAAATCTTGGACTCCCGTGTTTCCAGACGGAAACTCCAGTATCTGGTCAAATGGAAGGGATACGGTCAGGAGGATAATTCTTGGGTGACTGCCTCTGATGTTCATGCCTCCGATTTGGTCCGTGCCTTTCATAGGGCTCATCCTGATCGCCCTGGTGGTTCTGGTGAGGGTTCGGTGCCCCCTCCTTGAGGGGGGGGTACTGTTGTGAAATTGGATTTTGGGCTCCCCCGGTGGCCACTGGTGGAATTGAACTGGTGTGCATCATCCTCTCTGTTCACCTGTTTCCATCAGGATGTGGGAGTCGCTATTTAGCCTTGCTCCTCTGTCACTTCCATGCCGGTCAACATTGTAATCAGAAGCCTTTCTGTGCATGTTCCTGCTGCTAGACAACTCCCAGCTAAGTTGGACTTAGTCCTTGTTTGTTTTTGCATTTTGTTCCAGTTCACAGCTGTAGTTTCGTTTCTGTGTCTGGAAAGCTCTTGTGATCTGAAATTGCCACTCTGATGTTATGAGTTAATACTAGAGTCTTAAAGTAATTTCAGGATGGTATTTTGATAGGGTTTTCAGCTGACCATGAAAGTGCCCTTTCTGTCTTCCTGCTATCTAGTAAGCGGACCTCAATTTTGCTAAACCTATTTTCATACTACGTTTGTCATTTCATCTAAAATCACCGCCAATATTTGTGGGGGCCTCTGTCTGCCTTTCGGGGAAATTTCTCTAGAGGTGAGCCAGGACTATATTTTCCTCTGCCAGGATTAGTTAGTCCTCCGGCCGGCGCTGGGCGTCTAGGGATAAAACGCAGGCTACGCTACCCGGCTACTGTTAGTTTTGCGGCAGGTTTAGTTCATGGTCAGTTTAGTTTCCATCCTTCCAAGAGCTAGTTCGTATGTTTGCTGGGCTATGTTCTCTTGCCATTGAGAACCATAACAGAGCTCCTTAACGTTCTTGGGTACCGGCCAGTCAAGGATAGCCTGAATCTTACCAGATTCCATGTTCAGCCCCTGGGGAGAGATGATATAACCTAAGAACTGTATCTCAGAACGATGGAACTCGCATTTCTCCGGCTTAATATACAGATGGTTCTCTTTCAGACATCTTAAAACAGTTTTGACATGTTCTTCATGTTCCTGTAGAGAGTCAGAAAAGATTAGTATATCGTCCAAATAGATCACTACAAACTGGTTCAACAAATCTCTGAAAATGTCATTAGCAAGGTGTTGAAATGTTGCAAGGGCGTTACAAAGCCCAAAGGGCATCACAGGAGATTAAAATTGTCCATACCGGCATCTGAATGCTGTCTTCCACTCATCCCCTGGACGAATACGCACCAAATTATAAGCCCCACGAAGATCCAGTTTAGAGAACACTTTAGCATGGCGGACTCTTTCCAGTAATTCGGGAATCAGAGGCAAAGGGTAAAAGTTTTGTACGGTTACCGTATTGAGTTCTCGATAGTCAACACAGGGTCTCAGGGTCCCATCCTTCTTCTTTACAAAAAAGATAGGTGCCCCTGCTGGTGAAGAAGAAGGACATATGAAGCCATTGGCCAGATTTTCATCAATATACTCTTTTAAGGCTTGAAGCTCAGGTGCCGCCAAAGGGTATACATTACCAAAAGGAATGGCTGCCCCGGGAATCAGCTCAATGGGACAGTCATAATGCCTGTGAGGAGGAAGCTGATCTGCATACTTCTTGTCACAGATGTCAGAGAACTCTTTATATGCTGGAGGTAAAGAAAATACCTGTACATGTGGTTCCGTAGTCGTGGACTCAGGGACAGCTTCTGTTAACGCTGAGTTGCTCCTTGTTGGGAAGATAATCTCCTTGGTCTCCCAGTTGATAATTGGGTTCTGAGGACGCAACCAAGGAATGCCTAAAATCACAGGAAAATGAGGAGAAGAAATTAGCAAGAAAGAAAGTTGCTCCTGATGATTAGGCTCCAACAAAATTTCAAGGGGTACAGTCTCCTGATCCACAGGCCCTGAGATTAAAGGTGACCTATACACTGTTTCCATGGTAATTGGAGAGGCTTTTTGCTGAATTTTAATACCATGTTCCTTAGCAAATGCGATATCCATGAAATTGCCACCTGCACCAGAGTCAATCATAGCTGAACTGGAAATCCACTGTCCTGAACACAGGATCTTAATAGAGAGATAACAGTGAGAGTTCTTTTCCTTCAGCTCCTTGGGGGGTGAAGTCATAGAAAGTGAATGGAATACAGCGTTTAAAGGCAGGCTATATTCAGAGATGTCAGATTCATCATCACAGTTGTCATACTCCCCTATTGCTGCTAGCACCTTGTTAGGCCGTCTAGGACACTTAGGACAATTGATCAAGAAGTGGTCAGACTGGCCACAGTAGAAACATAGACTTTCACGAAGGCGATGCTCCTGGTGCTCATTGATCTCGCGCCTCTGAACAGAATAAATTTGCATGGGCACCTCCTCCACCTCCCAAGAGGTTTTACCTGCAGGCTCTTTGGAAGGAAGGGAAAAGTTAGAAACACGGTTATATGCAGCAAATTTCTCCTGCCTACGCTCAGTAAGGCGAATGTCTATGCACACACAATGCTGTATAAATGTCTCTAGCTCTTGTGGAGACTCAGAGCGGGCTAGTTCATCTTTTACAATTCTAGACAGACCCCTTTTAAAAATATGCAATTGTGCATAACTGTCCCAATTGGTATCTACCGCCAATCTCCTGAATTCAGTGGCATACTCAATAACAGAATGTTTAGCCTGGCATAAGACAACAAAGCAGATTCAGCGGTTGCACGGCAATTATGGTCATTAAACATTAATGCCATAGTGGCCAAGAAATCATCCAAGTCATTTAACGGTGGGTCACGAGACTCAATCATCGGATTCGCCCAGGCGAGCGCTCGTGAGGTCAGTAGCATTATTACACACAATACTTTGGATCTATCAGTAGGAAAACGGTCAGCATGCACATCAAAATATAGCATACATTGATTCACAAAGCCACGAAATTTGTCGCGATCACCATTAAATCTGAATGGGGGCAACTTAGGTGGGCTAGCTGGTGGCGGTTGCCCAGAGGGTAAAGTCACTTGTGCAGCTATTTGCGTGCTTATGCCCTGAAAAGCCCGTCCATACTGGGACTCTATGACAGCAAGTTTGTTTTCCTGGGCTGCCATGCGGTTGCTCAAGTACTGCAAAGTCTGTCCAAACACTTGTTGATTGAGTTCAAAGCTTCCAAACTTCTTTTGAAGACCTTCCACATCTTTCTGCAGTGATCTAATTATGGAAAACACCTGCTCTAATCTGCTTTCTGCAGTCATTGTTCCAGCAGTCTCCTTTTTTTTTTCTTAGGCTAGAGTATCCTGTAATAATTATAGGGGACAACTCAGGAGACTCTATGCATGGAACAAGACAACTACAGGACACAGTTTTATAAGTGGTAAAGTCTATATTATCACACGGTAATTCAAACAGGTGCAGAGAGAAACTCAAGTCCTCAACACTTGGTGCAAATAATAAACACAGCTTAGCAGTCTTCAGAGAAAAATGCAATCAAGCAGAAAGTCTATGAAGCACAGTTATTCTTGAGGATACTTGACATGAATAAATCCTTGTCTTAGTCCAGACACAGATAGATATGCTTATAGGCAGTTCAAATCATATCTTAGCTCAACCAGGGAGGCCTGGTTAATAGTCTCAGGTTATAGCAAAGCAGCAGCAGCTTACATGTCCAGCAAACTCAAATGAAGTAAACACGAGCACCAGATGAAGGAGGATTACTGGAAACTTGTGTATGCAGCAGGAACTCAGAGCAGAGTAGCAGGATCACCACACAGCTTCACAGGACCAGGTGTATAGCCAGGGAGTAATCAGAGGTCAGGAGCTGGATGCAAGGCAGAATACTCTAGCACAGACTGAAGGCTGGGGTGGAGTTTTATAGCAGGAAGACACAGTGCACATGAGACCAAAGACGCCATCTTGGAAGAGGGCAGTAATGCACAAAAGGTAAAAAATGTTCAGAGTCCTGACACAGAGGCCCTTCCAGAGTTCTAGGGTCCGTGTTGCAATCTTTAGTCCTTGGGACCCCTTTTGAGTCCTCTCGCATCCTTTCAAGCTCCTCTGAGTCCCTTGAGCCTGGGGAACCAGATCTCTCCCCATCTGGGAGTTTGACAATGCCCCGGCTGTTACTATACATCTGCTCAGGGCTAACGTACCTGAGCTTCTGACTGGGAGCAAGAGATTCCTATTGCCTTTCCTGCTGCTGGCCCAGCCCACAATTTATTTATCAACTGTTTCTAACTTAGTGCAATACATAGATACTTAAAGGGGAGCTCCCCACATTACAGAATGTGAACATAGGGCAGTTTAATACACAAGGGAATAACATTAAAGGGAACCTGTCACTACCAAAATCGAGAGTGAGCTAAGCCCACTGGCATCAGGGGCTTATCTACAGCATTCTTTAATGCTGTAGATAAGGCCCTGATGTATCCTGAAAGATGAGAAAAAGAGGTTAGATTATACTCACCCAGGGGCAGTCCCACTGCGGTCCAGTCCGATGGGCATCGCGGTCCAGTCCGGGGCATCCCATCTTCTTATGATGACGTCCTCTTCTTGTCTTCACGCTGCGGCTCTGGTGCAGGCGTACTTTGTCTGCACTGTTGAGGGCAGAGCAAAGTACTGCAGTGCCCAGGTGCCGTTAAAGGTCAGAGAGGCATTATAGAATGCAGTAGATAAGCCCCTGATGCCGGTGGGCTTAGCTCACCTTCAAATTTTGGGGTGACAGGTAGGGTGGAGCGAAACGGATTGTTCATTTTCATAAGTCGCCGACTTTTGGCAAAGTCGGCATCTCATGAAACCGACCCGATCCCTGTGTGGGGTCGGCCATGCGGTACGCGACTTTCGCGCCAAAGTCGCATTTCAATGATGCTAAAAGCGCCATTTCTCAGCCAATGAAGGTGGACGCAGAGTGTGGGCAGCGTGATGACATAGATCTCAGTCCCCACCATCTTAGAGAAGGGCATTGCAGTGATTGGCTTGCTTTCTGCCGCGTCACAGGGGCTATAAAGGGGCGTTCCCGCCGACCGCCATCTTACTGCTGCTGATCTGAGCGTAGGGAGAGGTTGCTGCCGCTTCTTCAGAAGCAGGGATAGTGATAGGGAGGGTACATAAAGCCACAAACCGCTTGTGCTGTAGCGATTTCCACTGTCCAACACCACCTTTTGTTTGCAGGGACAGTGGAAGCTACATTTTTTTTTCCTCAGTGCTGTAGCTCATTGGGCTGCCCTAGAAGGCTCCCTGATAGCTGCGTTGCTGTGTGTGTACGCCGCTGTGCAAACCAACTGCTTTTTTCAAAGCACAAATCCTGTTGTTCCTTCCTTTCTGCACAGCTATCTTGTGTGTTTGTCCCCACTTTTGTGTGCAGCAGTCCTTTTTATAGCTGCCTGCCATACTTTCCTGAGATTACTGCAGGGAGAAAAAGATTGGCAAATCTGCCTCTGTGCCAGTGCTGTGTGTGGCATCTGTCTCTCATTGTGTGCCACCGAAAACCACTGTGTAATACTGGGCCTTTTTTTTTTTTTTTTTCTAAATTCTCCCTTTAAAAAAAAATTATAATTAGTGGGAGATAAAGATTGGCAAGTCTGCCTCTGTGCCAGTCCTGTGTGTGGCATCTGTCTCTCATTGTGTGCCACCAAAAACCACTGTGTAATACTTGGCCATTTATTTTTTTGGGTAAATTCTCCCTGTAAAAAAAAAATTATTAGTGGGAGATAAAGATTGGCAAGTCTGCCTCTGTGCCAGTCCTGTGTGTGGCATCTGTCTCTCATTGTGTGCCACCGAAAACCACTGTGTAATACTTGGCCATTTATTTTTTTTGGGTAAATTCTCCTTGTAAAAAAAAAAATAATTAGTGGGAGATAAAGATTGGCAAGTCTGCCTCTGTGCCAGTCCTGTGTGTGGCATCTGTCTCTCATTGTGTGCCACCGAAAACCACTGTGTAATACTTGGCCATTTATTTTTTGGGGGTAAATTCTCCCTTTTAAAAAAAAAAGAATTAGTGGGAGATAAAGATTGGCAAGTCTGCCTCTGTGCCAGTCCTGTGTGTGGCATCTGTCTCTCATTGTGTGCCACCGAAAACCACTGTGTAATACTTGGCCATTATTTTTTTGGGTAAATTCTCCCTGTAAAAAAAAAAATAATTAGTTGGAGATAAAGATTGGCAAGTCTGCCTCTGTGCCAGTCCTGTGTGTGGCATCTGTCTCTCATTGTGTGCCACCGAAAACCACTGTGTAATACTTGGCCATTTATTTTTTGGGGGTAAATTCTCCCTGTAAAAAAAAAATAATTAGTGGGAGATAAAGATTGGCAAGTCTGCCTCTGTGCCAGTCCTGTGTGTGGCATCTGTCTCTCATTGTGTGCCACCGAAAACCACTGTGTAATACTTGGCCATTTATTTTTTTGGGGTAAATTCTCACTGTAAAAAAAAAAATAATTAGTGGGAGATAAAGATTGGCAAGTCTGCCTCTGTGCCAGTCCTGTGTGTGGCATCTGTCTCTCATTGTGTGCCACCGAAAACCACTGTGTAATACTTGGCCATTTATTTTTTTGGGGTAAATTCTCCCTTTTAAAAAAAAATAATTAGTTGGAGATAAAGATTGACATGTCTGCCTCTGTGCCAGTCCTGTGTGTGGCATCTGTCTCTCATTGTGTGCCACCGAAAACCACTGTGTAATACTTGGCCATTTATTTTTTTGGGTAAATTTTCCCTGTAAAAAAAATAATAATTAGTTGGAGATAAAGATTGGCAAGTCTGCCTCTGTGCCAGTCCTGTGTGTGGCATCTGTCTCTCATTGTGTGCCACAGAAAACCTAGTGTGTAATATTGTTTTTTTTTGTTTGTTTTTTTTTAAATTCTCCCAGAAAAAAAAAATAAAATAGTGGGAGATTAAGATTGGCATTTCTGCTTGAGTGCTGGTCCTGTGTGTGCCATCTGTCTCAAATTATTGGGGCACAGAAAACCTAGAGTGTAACATTGGGCCTGATTTTCCTTTCAGTGTCAGGCACCTATAAAGGTATATATAAATCCTACAGAAGTTTGAGTTCACCTTATAAGTTGTTTTACAGTAACAAATACCGTTACTTTGGTTACGTTTTGCAAACAATGAGGAAGTCTAGTGGAAGAGGTCGTGGCCGTGGGCGGTCATTGTCAGCTGGTAATGATGGCAGTGGAGCATCAGGTGGTCGTGGTAAAAGCAGTACAGCACCTAAGTCTCGAGTTGTTGAGCCAGGTTCGTTGTCTGGCTACACAAGGCCTCGAACGCTCTCTTTTCTGGGAGTAGGAAAACCACTTTTGAAGCCGGAGCAGGAGGAACAAGTATTGGCTTTCATTGCTGACTCTGCCTCTAGCTCTTTCGCCTCCTCCTCGGAAAGTGCCAAATGTCAGAGCAGTGCATCGTCAGTGGATGCTCCCGGTCAGGAACAAGTCGCTTCCTTGTGTCCTTCACCCAGAACAACAGTGAAGGATGCGTCAGTCGACAGAACAGGTTACTCCATGGAGCTCTTTACACATACCGTTCCTGGGTTAGACAGTGAAACAGTTAACAGGCCATGCCCATTCGAAGTTGAATCGGACATGGAGTGTACAGATGCACAGCCACAGCCAGATTACTATGCTGTTCCTTTGACTCAGACCAGAACATTGCCCTCGCAGTGTACTGAGGCAGAATCAAACCCAGTGGAGACTATGGTGCCCCGTCACGAACGCAATACCACCGGCTTACACGGTGACACAGACGAAGTTGCACACGACATAGAAGAGGAGGTCATAGATGACCCAGTTGTTGACCCCGATTGGCAGCCATTGGGGGAACAGGGTGCAGGCGGCAGTAGTTCTGAAGCGGAAGAGGAGGAGCCGCAGCAGGCATCAACATCACAACAGGTTCCATCTGCCGGGCCCGTATCTGGCCAAAAACGCGTGGCAAAACCAAAACCAGTTGGAGGACAGCGTGGCAATCTGGTTAAAGAAGCTCAGTCTGCAATGCCTGAAAAGGTATCCGATAGTAGAAAGAGTGCAGTCTGGCATTTTTTTAAACAACATCCAAATGATCAGCGCAAAGTCATCTGTCAAAAATGTTCAACTACCTTAAGCAGAGGTCAGAATCTTAAAAGTCTAAATACAAGTTGCATGCATAGACATTTATCCACCATGCATTTGCAAGCCTGGACTAACTACCAAACGTCCCTAAAGGTTGCAGCACACTCTGCCAATGAAGCTAGTCAGCAACGCTACATCCCTTCCCTCCCTGTAAGCCCACCATTTCCCGCGCCACCTGCAGTATCTGTGCAGCTTTCGTCGCCAGGCCAAAGCAGTCAGGGAATCACCAGGTTAGTAGTAGGAAACACTGCATGTAGGGCACCGGCAAGAATACCATCTCCAACCCTCTCTCAGTCACCCATGTCCACCGGCACCACCGCTAGTTCCACGATCTCCAGCTCTCCAGTCCAGGTCACCCTACATGAGACTCTTGTTAGGAAAAGGAAGTACTCATCCTCGCATCCGCGTACACAGGGTTTGAATGCCCACATTGCTAGACTAATCTCATTAGAGATGATGCCCTACCGGATAGTTGAAAGCGAAGCTTTCAAAGCGCTGATGGACTACGCTGTACCACGCTACGAGCTACCCAGTCGGCACTTCTTTTCTAGAAAAGCCATCCCAGCCCTCCAACAGCATGTTAAAGACCGCATCGTCCATGCACTCAGGCAGTCTGTGACTACCAAGGTGCACCTGACAACAGATGCATGGACCAGTAGGCATGGCCAGGGATGTTACGTGTCCATCATGGCACACTGGGTGAATGTGGTGGATGCAGGGTCCACAGGGGACAGCAATATTGGGACAGTTCTTCCTAGCCCACGGTCAAGGAAAGAGTTGGCTGTAGGCGTTCGCCCCCCCTCCTCCTCTTCCTCCTCCTCCTGCAGAAGCAAGAGCTCGTCCACAGACCGCAGTCGCACATCCACTCCATCTGCAGCTGCCGCTGTTGCACACCAGGTGTGCCATTATGGGACAGCTAGTGGCAAGCGTCAGCAGGCTGTATTGGCAATGAAGTGTTTGGGCGACAACAGACACACCGCGGAAGTTCTGTCCGAGTTCTTGCAGAAAGAAACTCAGTCATGGCTGGGCACTGTACATCTTGAGGCAGGCAAGGTAGTGAGTGATAACGGAAGGAATTTCATGGCTGCCATAGCCCTTTCCCAACTGAAACACATTCCTTGCCTGGCTCACACCTTAAACCTGGTGGTGCAGTGCTTCCTGAAAAGTTATCCGGGGTTACCCGACCTGCTCCTCAAAGTGCGCAGACTTTGCTCGCATATCCGCCGTTCGCCCGTACACTCCAGCCGTATGCAAAACTATCAGCGTTCTTTGAACCTTCCTCAGCATCGCCTAATCATCGACGTTGCAACAAGGTGGAACTCCACACTGCACATGCTTCAGAGAGTGTGCGAACAGAAGCATGCTGTTATGTATTTGTGGGAGGATACACGGGCAGGCAGTTGGATGGCAGACATGGAGTTGTCAGGTGTGCAGTGGTCGAAGCTACAAGACCTGTGTCAAATCCTTCAGTGTTTTGAGGAATGCACACGGCTGGTTAGTGCAGACAACGCCATAACAAGCATGAGCATCCCCCTAATGCGTCTGCTGATGCAAAGTTTGACGCACATAAAGGAGCAGGCGTCTGCAGCCGAGGAAGAGGAAAGTCTTGATGACAGTCAGCCATTGTCTGGTCAGGGCCGTGTAGAGGACGCGGTAGCGGGCGAAGAGGAGGAGGAGGACGAGGAGGATGATGGGGATGAGTACTTTTTTAATGAGGAAGCTTCTCCTGGGCCAACAGAAATTAGTGGCGTTGCAAGGCCGGGTTCTGTTTTTTTAAGGTCTTGTAGACCGTTTGATTCAGGCATTCCCAGCACACAGCGCCGGTGATGGTTCTCACACGAGCTGCAGGGGGCTACAGGGCAGAGGTGTTAGAGGTGCACAGATCAGAAGTGGCGTTGGACAGAGGGGTTTTCTGACCAGGTTGTGGAGTGATTTCGCAATGACCGCAGACAGGACATTTACTGCAGCATCTATTCAAAGTGACAGGAGACAACATTTGTCCAGTATGGTTACCAACTATTTTTCATCCCTTATCGATGTTCTCCCTCAACCGTCATTCCCATTTGATTACTGGGCATCCAAATTAGACACCTGGCCTGAATTGGCAGAATATGCATTGCAGGAGCTTGCTTGCCCAGCAGCTAGTGTGCTATCAGAAAGAGTATTCAGTGCTGCTGGTTCAATATTAACCGAAAAAAGGACTCGTCTGGCTACCCAAAATGTGGATGATATCACCTTCATTAAAATGAACCACTCCTGGATTTCAAATTATTTTGCCCCACCTTTCCCGGCTGACACCTAGCTTTCCTATAAAAAGGTCTTGCTTGTGGACTAGTCTTACTGAGTGTTCCAATCTCTTAATTTGCAGCAGCTGTTTGTCCAGCATACGACATGTTTACACCTCCCTCAATGGGAAAATTCCCCCCACGGGGCCGTGGTCTCGCCACTTGGCGCAAGCACCCGTTACAGTGCTGTTTGTCTGAAGAGGTGGGTGTGCCCGCTTTTGGTCGACGGCACTGCCACTGGGTCCCTCATAGTACAATGAAGTGTCTCTGGCGGTGGTGGTGCGCCCCCAACGTCAGACACACTGTTGTAACATGAGGGGCCCAGGGACGGTACCGCCGGCCACAAGAGAGTTCCCCCCCCACAGCTCAAACTGTGCTCTACCACGTGCAAAATTATCTCTCACAGCTCCACCAATGTTTAGTCTATGTGCTGACATCATTCAATGCCTGGCACTGACAATACCAATTTGTTGACATCTATGATGCTA
The DNA here is from genome assembly GCF_051348905.1 of Ranitomeya variabilis. NCBI lineage: Eukaryota > Metazoa > Chordata > Amphibia > Anura > Dendrobatidae > Ranitomeya > Ranitomeya variabilis. The sequence continues at coordinate 294,524,228 of NC_135236.1, read as the reverse complement.
GTTAAAGTAGTCTGGGTCAGTGTCCTATATTGACACCAGTAAATACTTACTGCCAAATTACTTTGTCAGAAACTCAGCAGATGAGCCCACCCCTGTACCTAAGTATGCCACACTTTTTTTTACCGATTTTTTTTTTGTAACCGATTTAAAACTGCCTTGAGCCTATTTTTTGTTATTTTAGGCCTTCGTTATCCTGTCTGCTGTCCCTCCTTGCAATACTCCTCCACTGACCACAATGCTGCCTGTGTATCCATGTAACCGATTTAAAACTGCCTTGAGCCTATTTTTATTTATTTTAGGCCTTCATTAGCCTGTCTGCGGTCCCTCCTTGCAATACTCCTCCACTGACCACAATGCTGCCTGTGTATCCATGTAACCGATTTAAAACTGCCTTGAGCCTATTTTTTGTTATTTTAGGCCTTCGTTAGCCTGTCTGTAGTCCCTCCTTGCAATACTCCTCCACTGACCACAATGCTGCCTGTGTATCCATGTAACCAATTTAAAACTGCCTTGAGCCTATTTTTTGTTATTTTAGGCCTTCGTTAGCCTGTCTGGGGTCCCTCCTTGCAATACTCCTCCACTGACCACAATGCTGCCTGTGTATCCATATAACTGATTTAAAACTGCCTTGAGCCTATTTTTTTGTTATTTTAGGCCTTCATTAGCCTGTCTGCGGGCCTTCATTAGCCTGTCTGCAGTCCCTCCTTGCAATACTCCTCCACTGACCACAATGCTGCCTGTGTATCCATGTAACCTATTTAAAACTGCCTTGAGCCTATTTTTTTGTTATTTTAGGCCTTCATTAGCCTGTCTGCGGGCCTTCATTAGCCTGTCTGCGGTCCCTCCTTGCAATACTCCTCCACTGACCACAATGCTGCCTGTGTATCCATGTAACTGATTTAAAACTGCCTTGAGCCTATTTTTTGTTATTTTAGGCCTTCATTAGCCTGTCTGCGGGCCTTCATTAGTGTTATGATTTTCCCAATGGCAGGGAAATCAAAATAACAACGGACTAGCTCTCGGGTGATGGGAACTAAAGTGACCGTGACCTGAACCTGACACGACACTGGAAGTAGCCGGGGAGTGTTTCCTACGATGCCCTAGACACCACGCGCCAGCCGGAGATCTAACTACCCCTATCAGAGGAATATACAGGCCTGCCTTACCTCCAGAGATGAACCCCAAAAGGAGATAGCAGCCCCCCACAGATATTGACGGTGAGTCAAGAGGAAAAGACATACGTAGGATGAACAGCAGATTTAGCACAGTGAGGTCCGCTTACTAGATAGCAGAAGTACAGGAAAGAGTCACTTCACGGTCAACTTCAAAACACTACTCAAAAACACCATCCTGAAATTACTTTAAAACTCCAGTGACAACTCATGCCACTGGAGTGGCAATTTCAGTCCACGAGAGCTTCCAGCTACAGAGAGTCACATTGCAAATAGCTGGACAAAAATAGCATAAACTAGAAACAAAATTCAACTTAGCTGAACAGGATCTTGAGGCAGGAGAATGCAACAGAATGCTACTGATACATTGTTGGCCGGCATCAGACCAGCAGCCAAGCAGCCTTAAATAGGAAACTCCCCTAATGGGTGTCAACAGGTGATCAAGGATAGAAGAAGGCAAATAAGTGGCACTACCATAAAACACCACCGGGGGAGCCCACAAACAGAATTCACAACAGTACCCCCCCCTTAAGGAGGGGGCACCGAACCCTCACCAGAACCACCAGGGCGATCTGGATGAGCACTATGAAATGCACGAACCAAATCAGGAGCATGAACATCAGATGCTGTCACCCAAGAATTATCCTCCTGACCATAGCCTTTCCACTTAACCAGATACTGAAGTTTCCGTCTGGAAACACGGGAGTCCAAGATCTTTTCCACCACATACTCCAACTCACCCTCAACCAGCACAGGAGCAGGAGGATCAGCAGACGGAACAACCGGCACCTCATACCTCCGCAACAATGACCGATGAAAAACATTATGAATAGTAAAAGATGCTGGGAGGTCCAAACGAAAGGACACAGGATTGAGAACCTCCAGAATCCTATAAGGGCCGATAAACCGAGGCTTAAACTTAGGAGACGAGACCTTCATAGGAACAAATCGAGAAGACAACCAAACCAGGTCCCCAACACAAAGACGAGGACCGACACGCCGATGACGATTAGTGAACTGTTGAGTCTTCTCCTGGGACAACTTCAGATTGTCCACAACCTGTCCCCAAATCTGATGCATTCTATCAACCACAGCATCTACTCCAGGACAATCCGAAGACTCCAATTGACCGGACGAAAAGCGAGGGTGAAACCCTGAATTACAAAAAAATGGAGAAACCAAAGTGGCAGAACTGGCCCGATTGTTAAGGGCAAACTCTGCCAATGGCAAAAAATCAAGCCAATCGTAATGATCAGCGGACGCAAAACACCTCAAGTAAGTCTCCAAGGTCTGATTAGTACGCTCAGTCTGGCCATTAGTCTGAGGATGGAATGCAGACGAAAAAGACAAGTCGATGCCCATCCTGGCACAGAACGCCCGCCAAAATCTAGACACAAACTGAGTACCCCTGTCAGACACTATATTCTCAGGAATACCATGCAAACGCACAACATTCTGAAAAAATAGAGGAACCAGCTCAGAGGAGGAGGGCAATTTGGGCAAAGGTACCAAGTGAACCATCCTGGAAAAACGGTCACACACCACCCAGATGACGGACATCCTACGAGAAACAGGAAGGTCAGAAATAAAGTCCATAGAGATGTGCGTCCAAGGCCTCTTAGGAATAGACAAGGGCAACAACAACCCGCTGGCCCGGGAACAGCAGGGCTTAGCCCGAGCACAAACATCACAAGACTGCACAAAAATACGTACATCTCGAGACAAGGAAGGCCACCAGAAGGACCTAGACACCAGATCCCTGGTGCCAAAAATTCCAGGATGACCTGCCAACGCGGAAGAGTGAACCTCCGAAATAACTCTACTGGTCCAGTCATCAGGGACAAACAGTCTACCAGGCGGACAGCGATCAGGCCTATCCACCTGAAACTCCTGCAAAGAGCGCCGCAGGTCTGGGGAGACAGCTGACAATATCACCCCATCCTTCAGGATGCCAGTAGGTTCGGAATCACCAGGCGAGTCAGGCTCAAAACTCCTAGAGAGGGCATCCGCCCTCACATTCTTAGACCCAGGCAGATATGAAACCACAAAGTTAAATCGAGAGAAAAACAACGACCAGCGCGCCTGTCTAGGATTCAGACGCCTGGCTGACTAAAGATAAATTAGATTTTTGTGGTCAGTCAAGACCACCACCTGGTGTCTAGCACCCTCAAGCCAATGACGCCACTCCTCAAATGCCCACTTCATGGCCAAGAGCTCCCGATTTCCAACATCATAATTTCGCTCAGCGGGCGAAAACTTTCGAGAGAAAAACGCACATGGTCTCATCACTGAGCAGTCAGGACCTTTCTGCGACAAAACTGCACCTGCTCCGATCTCGGAAGCATCTACTTCAACCTGGAACGGGAGCGAAACATCAGGCTGGCGCAACACAGGAGCAGAAGAAAAGCGGCGCTTAAGCTCCCGAAAGGCCTCCACAGCCGCAGAGGACCAATTAGCAACATCAGCACCCTTCTTGGTCAAATCAGTCAAAGGTTTAGCAATGGCAGAAAAACCCGCTATGAATCGGCGATAGAAATTAGCAAATCCCAAGAATTTCTGAAGACTCTTTAGAGAAGTAGGTTGTATCCAATCACAAATAGCCTGAACCTTAACAGGGTCCATCTCCATAGATGAAGGGGAAAAAATATATCCCAAAAAGGAAATTCTCTGAACCCCAAAAATACACTTTGAGCCCTTCACAAATAGAGAATTAGCTCGTAAAACCTGAAAAACTCTCCTGACCTGTTGAACATGAGATTCCCAGTCCTCCGAAAAAATCAAAATATCATCCAAATACACAATCATAAATTTATCCAGATATTCACGGAAAATATCGTGCATAAAGGACTGAAAAACGGAAGGGGCATTCGCGAGACCGAAAGGCATTACCAAATACTCAAAATGGCCTTCAGGCGTATTAAATGCGGTCTTCCACTCATCCCCCTGCTTAATCCGCACCAAATTATACGCACCACGTAGATCGATCTTAGTGAACCACTTCGCCCCCTTTATGCGAGCAAAAAGATCAGTCAGTAAAGGTAACGGGTACTGGTATTTAACTGTAATCTTATTCAGAAGTCGATAGTCGATACAAGGTCTCAATGAACCATCCTTTTTACCCACAAAGAAAAACCCTGCCCTGTCATGATTCTCAATGGCGAGAGAACATAGCCCAGCATATATGAGAACTAGCTCTTGGAAGATGGAAACTATACTGACCATGAACTAAACCTGCCGCACAACTAGAAGTGGCCGGGTAGCATGCCTACGTTTTTTTTTATCCCTAGATGCCCAGCGCCAGCCGGAGAACTACCTAATCCTAGCAGAGGAAAAGACAGTCCTGGCTCACCTCTAGAGAAATTTTCCCAAAAGGCAGACAGAGGCCCCCACATATATTGGCGGTGATTTAAGATGAAATGACAAACGTAGTATGAAAATAGGTTTAGCAAAATCGAGGTCCGCTTACTAGATAGCATGAAGACAGAAAGGGCACTTTCATGGTCAGCAGAAAACCCTATCAAAACACCATCCAGAAATTACTTTAAGACTCTAGCATTAACTCATAACACCAGAGTGGCAATTTCCGCTTACAAGAGCTTTCCAGACACAGTAACGAAACAGCAGCTGTGAACAGGAACAAAATGCAAAAACACACAAGGACAAAAGTCCAACTTAGCTGGGAGTTGTCTAGTAGCAGGAACATGCACAGAAAGGCTACTGATTACATTGTTGACCGGCATGAAACTGACAGAGGAGCAAGGTTATATAGCGACTCCCACATCCTGATAGGAGCAGGTGAACAGAGGGGATGATGCACACAAGTTAAATTCCACAAGTGGCCACAGGGAGAGCCCAGAATCCAATTTCACAACAGTACCCCCCCCTCAAGGAGGGGGCACCGAACCCTCACCAGAACCACCAGGGCGATCAGGATGAGCCCTATGAAAGGCACGGACAAGATCGGAGGCATGAACATCAGAGGCAGTGACCCAAGAATTATCCTCCTGACCGTATCCCTTCCATTTGACCAGATACTGGAGTTTCCGTCTGGAAACACGAGAGTCCAAGATCTTTTCCACAACGTACTCCAACTCACCCTCAACCAACACCGGAGCAGGAGGCTCAACGCAAGGCACAGCTGGTACCTCATACCTGCGCAACAATGACCGATGAAAAACATTATGAATCGAAAAGGATGCAGGGAGGTCCAAACGGAAGGACACAGGGTTAAGAATCTCCAATATCTTGTACGGGCCGATGAACCGAGGCTTAAACTTAGGAGAAGAAACCCTCATAGGGACAAAACGAGAAGACAACCACACCAAGTCCCCAACACAAAGCCGAGGACCAACACGACGACGGCGGTTGGCAAAAAGCTGAGTCTTCTCCTGGGACAACTTCAAATTGTCCACCACCTGCCCCCAAATCTGATGCAACCTCTCCACCACAGCATCCACTCCAGGACAATCCGAAGATTCCACTTGACCGGAGGAAAATCGAGGATGAAACCCCGAATTACAGAAAAACGGGGACACCAAGGTGGCAGAGCTGGCCCGATTATTGAGGGCGAACTCCGCCAAAGGCAAAAAAGCAACCCAATCATCCTGATCCGCAGACACAAAACACCTCAAATATGTCTCCAAGGTCTGATTAGTCCGCTCGGTCTGGCCATTAGTCTGAGGATGGAAAGCAGACGAAAAAGACAAATCTATGCCCATCCTAGCACAGAATGCCCGCCAAAATCTAGACACGAATTGGGTCCCTCTGTCAGAAACGATATTCTCCGGAATACCATGCAAACGAACAACATTTTGAAAAAACAGAGGAACCAACTCAGAAGAAGAAGGCAACTTAGGCAAGGGAACCAGATGGACCATCTTAGAGAAATGGTCACACACCACCCAGATGACAGACATCTTCTGAGAAACAGGCAGATCCGAAATAAAATCCATCGAGATGTGCGTCCAAGGCCTCTTCGGGATAGGCAAGGGTAACAACAATCCACAAGCCCGAGAACAACAAGGCTTGGCCCGAGCACAAACGTCACAAGACTGCACAAAGCCTCGCACATCTCGTGACAGGGAAGGCCACCAGAAGGACCTTGCCACCAAATCCCTGGTACCAAAGATTCCAGGATGACCTGCCAACGCAGAAGAATGAACCTCAGAGATGACTCTACTGGTCCAATCATCAGGAACAAACAGTCTACCAGGTGGGCAACGATCAGGTCTATCCACCTGAAACTCCTGCAAGGCCCGCCGCAGGTCTGGAGAAACGGCAGACAATATCACTCCATCTTTAAGGATACCTGTGGGCTCAGAATTACCAGGGGAGTCAGGCTCAAAACTCCTAGAAAGGGCATCCGCCTTAACATTCTTAGAACCCGGTAGGTAAGACACCACAAAATTAAACCGAGAGAAAAACAACGACCAGCGCGCTTGTCTAGGATTCAGGCGCCTGGCAGACTCAAGGTAAATTAAATTTTTGTGGTCAGTCAATACCACCACCTGATGTCTGGCCCCCTCAAGCCAGTGACGCCACTCCTCAAAAGCCCACTTCATGGCCAAAAGCTCCCGATTCCCAATATCATAATTCCGCTCGGCGGGCGAAAATTTACGGGAAAAAAAAGCACAAGGTCTCATCACGGAGCAGTCGGAACTTCTCTGCGACAACACCGCCCCAGCTCCGATTTCAGAAGCGTCGACCTCAACCTGAAAAGGAAGAGCAACATCAGGCTGACGCAACACTGGGGCGGAAGAAAAGCGGCGCTTGAGCTCCCGAAAGGCCTCCACAGCATCAGGGGACCAATCAGCAACATCAGCACCCTTCTTAGTCAAATCAGTCAATGGTTTTACAACATCAGAAAAACCAGCAATAAATCGACGATAAAAGTTAGCAAAGCCCAAAAATTTCTGAAGACTCTTAAGAGAAGAGGGTTGCGTCCAATCACCAATAGCCTGAACCTTGACAGGATCCATCTCGATGGAAGAGGGGGAAAAAATGTATCCCAAGAAGGAAATCTTCTGAACCCCAAAAACACACTTAGAACCCTTCACACACAAGGAATTAGACCGCAAAACCTGAAAAACCCTCCTGACCTGCTGGACATGAGAGTCCCAGTCATCCGAAAAAATCAGAATATCATCCAGATACACAATCATAAATTTATCCAAATAATCGCGGAAAATGTCATGCATAAAGGACTGGAAGACTGAAGGGGCATTTGAAAGACCAAAAGGCATCACCAAATACTCAAAATGGCCCTCGGGCGTATTAAATGCGGTTTTCCACTCATCCCCCTGCTTGATTCGCACCAAATTATACGCCCCACGGAGATCAATCTTAGAGAACCACTTGGCCCCCTTTATACGAGCAAACAAATCAGTAAGCAGTGGTAACGGATATTGATATTTAACAGTGATTTTATTCAAAAGTCGATAATCAATACACGGCCTCAAAGAGCCGTCTTTCTTAGACACAAAGAAAAAACCGGCTCCTAAGGGAGATGACGAAGGACGAATATGTCCCTTTTCCAAGGACTCCTTTATATATTCTCGCATAGCAGCGTGTTCAGGCACAGACAGATTAAATAAACGACCCTTAGGGTATTTACTACCCGGGATCAAGTCTATGGCACAATCGCACTCCCGGTGCGGAGGTAGTGAACCAACCTTGGGTTCTTCAAAAACGTCACGAAAGTCAGACAAGAATTCAGGAATCTCAGAGGGAATAGATGATGAAATGGAAACCAAAGGTACGTCCCCATGAGTTCCCTTACATCCCCAGCTTAACACAGACATAGCTCTCCAGTCGAGGACTGGGTTATGAGATTGCAGCCATGGCAATCCCAGCACCAAAACATCATGTAGATTATACAGCACCAGAAAGCGAATAACCTCCTGGTGATCCGGATTAACACGCATAGTCACTTGTGTCCAGTATTGTGGTTTATTACTAGCCAATGGGGTGGAGTCAATCCCTTTCAGAGGTATCGGAGCCTCCAATGGCTCCAAATCATACCCACAGCGTTTGGCAAAGGACCAATCCATAAGACTCAAAGCAGCGCCAGAGTCGACATAGGCGTCCGCGGTAATAGATGACAAAGAACAAATCAGGGTCACAGATAGAATAAACTTAGACTGTAAAGTGCTAATTGAAACAGACTTGTCAGGCTTCTTAGTACGCTTAAAGCATGCTGATATAACATGAGTTGAATCACCACAATAGAAGCACAACCCATTTTTTCATCTAAAATTCTGCCGCTCGCTTCTGGACAGAATTCTATCACATTGCATATTTTCTGGCATTTTCTCAGTAGACACCGCCAAATGGTGCACAGGTTTGCGCTCCCGCAGACGCCTATCGATCTGAATAGCCATCGTCATGGACTCATTCAGACTCGCAGGCACAGGGAACCCCACCATAACATCCTTAATGGCATCAGAGAGACCTTCTCTGAAAATCGCCGCCAGGGCGCACTCATTCCACTGAGTAAGCACAGACCATTTGCGGAATTTTTGGCAGTATATTTCAGCTTCATCTTGCCCCTGAGACAAGGACATCAAGGCCTTTTCCGCCTGAAGCTCTAAATGAGGTTCCTCATAAAGCAACCCCAAGGCCAGAAAAAACGCATCCACATTGAGCAACGCAGGATCCCCTGGTGCCAATGCAAAAGCCCAGTCTTGAGGGTCGCCCCGGAGCAAGGAAATTACAATCCTGACCTGCTGTGCAGGGTCTCCGGCAGAGCGAGACTTCAGGGACAAAAACAATTTGCAATTATTTTTAAAATTTTGAAAGTGAGATCTATTCCCCGAGAAGAATTCAGGCAAAGGAATTCTAGGCTCAGACATAGGTGCATGAACAACAAAATCTTGCAAATTTTGTACCTTTGTGGCGAGATTATTCAAACCTGTAGCTACACTCTGAAGATCCATTTGAAACAGGTGAACACAGAGCCATTCAAGGATTAGAAGGAGAGGAAGAGAGGAAGGCTGCAGTATAGGCAGACTAGCAAGTGATTCAATTAAGAGCACACTCAGAACTAGAGGGAAAAAAAAAAAAAAAAAATTGTAGCAGACTTCTTTTTTCTCTCCTTTCTCAGCCAGTAATTTAACCCTTTTTTGGGCCGGTCAAACTGTCATGATTCTCAATGGCGAGAGAACATAGCCCAGCATATATGAGAACTAGCTCTTGGAAGATGGAAACTATACTGACCATGAACTAAACCTGCCGCACAACTAGAAGTGGCCGGGTAGCATGCCTACGTTTTTTTTTATCCCTAGATGCCCAGCGCCAGCCGGAGAACTACCTAATCCTAGCAGAGGAAAAGACAGTCCTGGCTCACCTCTAGAGAAATTTTCCCAAAAGGCAGACAGAGGCCCCCACATATATTGGCGGTGATTTAAGATGAAATGACAAACGTAGTATGAAAATAGGTTTAGCAAAATCGAGGTCCGCTTACTAGATAGCATGAAGACAGAAAGGGCACTTTCATGGTCAGCAGAAAACCCTATCAAAACACCATCCAGAAATTACTTTAAGACTCTAGCATTAACTCATAACACCAGAGTGGCAATTTCCGCTTACAAGAGCTTTCCAGACACAGTAACGAAACAGCAGCTGTGAACAGGAACAAAATGCAAAAACACACAAGGACAAAAGTCCAACTTAGCTGGGAGTTGTCTAGTAGCAGGAACATGCACAGAAAGGCTACTGATTACATTGTTGACCGGCATGAAACTGACAGAGGAGCAAGGTTATATAGCGACTCCCACATCCTGATAGGAGCAGGTGAACAGAGGGGATGATGCACACAAGTTAAATTCCACAAGTGGCCACAGGGGGAGCCCAGAATCCAATTTCACAACACTGCCCCCAGTGGAGACAAAGAGGGGCGAATATGACCCTTTTCCAAAGATTCTCTGATATACTCCCGCATAGCAGTATGTTCAGGTACAGACAAATTAAACAAGCGACCCTTAGGAAATTTACTACCGGGAATCAACTCAATAGCGCAGTCACACTCTCTGTGAGGGGGGAGAGAATCAGTTTTAGGCTCCTGAAAGACATCATAAAAATCTGACAGAAATGCTGGGATCTCAGAGGGAGTAGATGAAGAAATGGGAACCAAAGGTGCATCCCCATGAATCCCCTGACATCCCCAGCTCAGCACAGACATTGATCTCCAGTCCAAGACTGGATTATGAATTTGTAACCATGGTAATCCAAGTACTAATACGTCATGTAGATTATATAACACAAGGAAACGAATAATCTCCTGATGGTCTGGGGAAAGATGCATAGTCACTTGTGTCCAATATTGTGGTTTATTGCTAGCCAAAGGTGTAGAATCAATACCCTTTAAGGGAATAGAAACCTCCAGAGGCTCTAAATCAAACCCACAACGCTTGGCAAAGGACCAATCCATGAGACTCAGAGCGGCGCCAGAATCCACATAAGCATCCACAGTAACAGATGATAAAGTACAAATCAATGTCACGGACAAAAGAAATTTAGACTGCAAGGTACCCATAGAAAAAGATTTATCAACCTTTTTATCAACCTTCTTTATGCGTTTAGAGCATGCTGATATAACATGAGCTGGATCTCCACAATAGAAGCACAACCCATTTTTGCGCCTGTAATTCTGTCGTTCGCCTCTAGACAATACACTATCGCATTGCATATGCTCTGGTGCCTTTTCAGAGGTCACCGCCAAATGGTGCACAGGTTTTTGCTCAGAAGATACCGCCATATGGTGCACAGGTTTTTGCTCAAAAGATACCGCCATATGGTGCACAGATTTTTGCTCAGAAGATACCGCCATATGGTGCACAGATTTGCGCTCCCGTAAACGCCGATCAATCTGGATAGCCAATTTCATGGCATCATTCAGACCTGTAGGCACAGGGAACCCCACCATGACATCCTTCACGGCATCAGAGAGACCTTCTCTGAAATTAGCTGCTAGAGCGCACTCATTCCATTTAGTAAGCACCGACCATTTACGAAATTTTTGGCAGTATATCTCAGCTTCATCTTGCCCTTGGGAAAGAGCTATCAAGGCTTTCTCAGCCAAAATCTCTAAATTAGGTTCTTCATAAAGCAACCCCAAAGCCAGAAAAAACACATCTACATTTATTAACGCAGGATCCCCTGGCGACAATGCAAATGCCCAACTTTGTGGGTCACCCCGCAATAGAGAAATAACAATTTTAACCTGTTGCGCAGGATCACCAGCAGAGTGAGATTTCAGAGACAAAAACAATTTACAATTCTCTCTGAAATTCAAAAAACGGGATCTGTCTCCGGTAAAAAATTCAGGCATAGGGATCTTAGGTTCAGACATTGGAGCACGTATAACAAAATCTTGTAAGTTCTGGACCTTTGTAGCCAGGTTATTCAGACCTGCAACCAAACTCTGTGGATCCATGATTCAAACAGGTGTAACCAAAGCCATTCAGAGATTAAGAGGAGAGGAAAAAAAAAAAGGCTGAAGACTGCAGTTTAAGCAAGGAGTACAAATAAGCACTAAGGTGCACTTTCCAAACACAGAAGAAAAAAAAACCTTTTCATATCCTTTCCTGCTTTAGTGCATAGTTTAAACACATGTGGATGGCCGGCCAAACTGTTATGATTTTCCCAATGGCAGGGAAATCAAAATAACAACGGACTAGCTCTCGGGTGATGGGAACTAAAGTGACCGTGACCTGAACCTGACACGACACTGGAAGTAGCCGGGGAGTGTTTCCTACGATGCCCTAGACACCACGCGCCAGCCGGAGATCTAACTACCCCTATCAGAGGAATATACAGGCCTGCCTTACCTCCAGAGATGAACCCCAAAAGGAGATAGCAGCCCCCCACAGATATTGACGGTGAGTCAAGAGGAAAAGACATACGTAGGATGAACAGCAGATTTAGCACAGTGAGGTCCGCTTACTAGATAGCAGAAGTACAGGAAAGAGTCACTTCACGGTCAACTTCAAAACACTACTCAAAAACACCATCCTGAAATTACTTTAAAACTCCAGTGACAACTCATGCCACTGGAGTGGCAATTTCAGTCCACGAGAGCTTCCAGCTACAGAGAGTCACATTGCAAATAGCTGGACAAAAATAGCATAAACTAGAAACAAAATTCAACTTAGCTGAACAGGATCTTGAGGCAGGAGAATGCAACAGAATGCTACTGATACATTGTTGGCCGGCATCAGACCAGCAGCCAAGCAGCCTTAAATAGGAAACTCCCCTAATGGGTGTCAACAGGTGATCAAGGATAGAAGAAGGCAAATAAGTGGCACTACCATAAAACACCACCGGGGGAGCCCACAAACAGAATTCACAACACATTAGCCTGTCTGCGGTCCCTCCTTGCAATACTCCTCCACTGACCACAATGCTGCCTGTGTATCCATGTAACCGATTTAAAACTGCCTTGAGCCTATTTTTATTTATTTTAGGCCTTCAGTAGCCTGTCTGCGGTCCCTCCTTGCAATACTCCTCCACTGACCACAATGCTGCCTGTGTATCCATGTAACCAATTTAAAACTGCCTTGAGCCAATTTTTTGTTATTTTAGGCCTTCATTAGCCTGTCTGCGGGCCTTCATTAGCCTGTCTGCAGTCCCTCCTTGCAATACTCCTCCACTGACCACAATGCTGCCTGTGTATCCATGTAACCTATTTAAAACTGCCTTGAGCCTATTTTTTGTTATTTTAGGCCTTCGTTAGCCTGTCTGCGGTCCCTCCTTGCAATCCTCCTCCGCTGACCACACCAATGCTGCCCGTGTACCCCTGGAACCTATTTAAAAGTTCATAGAGCCTATTTATATATTTTATTTAATATTAATAAAGCCATGATGGACTACGCTGTACCACGCTACAAGCTAACCAGTCGACACTTCTTTTGCGAGAAAAGCCATCCCAACCCTCCACCAGCATGTAAAAGACCGCATTGTCCATGCACTCTGGCAATTTGTGAGTACAAAGGTGCACCTGACAACAGACGCATGGACCTGTAGGCATGGCCATGGAAGGTTACGTGTCCATTACCGCGCAATGGGTTAATGTGGTGGATGCATGGTCCACAGGGGACAGCCTACTAAGTCTGTCTGCAGTCCCTAATTCAAATTGTCCTCCACTGTCTAAATCTGAGCTTCAACCTTCTGGCTCTCCTTAAGTGCTTCTTTAAAAAAAATTGGTGTTTGGGGCCTAATACCTCTGTTTGCCGCTCACTGGTGTTCTCCTCAACTGAATAAATCTGAGCTTTAAAAAGAAAAAATGAAAGTGGCGCTGGTTTTTAGGTGTGGGATATACGCTACCTGCTCTCTAAAAATCAGAATTAATGAACACATGCGTAACATAAAGAAGAAGTTTACAGGTCACCCACTTTCCAAGCACTTCATAGAAGTACATGGTGGAAGGGTCCAAACAATGGAAATCTCCGGTATTGAAATTATCCATCCGCACTGGAGAGGTGGCGATTATATAAAATCCATGTCCAGGACTGAGAGTAAATGGATTTTTTTATTAGATACGCTAATTCCCAGAGGACTAAATTGTGGAGTGGAAATGTTCGTTTTCTATTAAAAGGAAGCATCGCGGATGCTATATAAGGACCCATAAGTCGGGCAAGGACCAGCCCTGAGGAAGAAAACAGTAGTTTTCGAAACGCGTAGGCTGTGTTGGTCCTTACCGCGATCCGTACCGAATATTGCAGTCACGTGGGGCGGTCACCTGTCTCACTGCGTCACACAGGTCCTAGACGCGCCAATCACACTACATGCACTGTGCGGCGCTGCCGGCCTTAGACGGAGTGTTCCCGCCTCTGGCTTCAACTCGGTGCACGGAGCAGCTGCTACCGGCCGGAGCAGCTCTCCGATACAGATATCCTGACAAAGACTTCATCCACACTATCCAGGAACCTCGATGAATCACAACGATGGATAAGTGATGCAACTTTACTTTGAAGGTACCTACATTTTCATTCAGGTTGCACGATCCACTGTGAGCTTTAGACTGTGAAGGTACTGACTTTTCATCTAGGCTGCACTATCAAGCTGCGGGTGCAGTGCTACAACTGTTCCTCCATAAGGGAGGTGTATGACTTTAGTGCACTTTCGAGTTAATTGACTATACACCTAATTCATAAGTATTGGTGACAGGATATACCAGCGCAAAATATTTATACTTTTTTATGTTTTAAATCTGAGCTTTAACCTTCTGGCTCTCATTAAGTGCTTTTTTTTAAAAAAATTGGTGTTTGGGGCCTAATACCTCTGTTTGCCGCTCACTGGTGTTCTCCTCAACTGAATAAATCTGAGCTTTAACCTTCTGGCTCTCATTAAGTGCTTTTTTTTAAAAAAAATTGGTGTTTGGGGCCTAATACCTCTGTTTGCCGCTCACTGGTGTTCTCCTCAACCAAATAAATCTGAGCTTCAACCTTCTGGCTCTCATTTTTTTATTTTATTTTTTAAATTGGTGTTTGGGGCCTAATACCTCTGTTTGCCGCTCCCTGTTGTTTGTCCTCAACTGTATAAAGCTGAGCTTCAACCTTCTGGCTTTCGGCCTATAGTATCAGATATTAAACAGCATTTGGCCTTCAACTATGGTTGCGGCCTAGTAATGGTGTCTGCCGCTCCCTGGTGTTCGTCCTCAACTGTATAAAGCTGAGCTTCAACCTTCTGGCTCTAATTAAGTGCTGTTTTTTAAAAAATTGGTGGTTAGGGCCTACTAACGGTGTCTGTCGCTCCCTGGTGTTGTCCTCCTCCTGAGTGTTCTCCTCCTCCTTGGTGTTCTCCTCCAGGTTGCCTTGTCTGAGCTTCAACCTTCTGGCTCTCATTAAGTGCTTTTTTAACAAAAAATTGGTGGTTAGGGCCTACTAACGGTGTCTGCCGCTCCATGGTGTTGTCCTCCACTGTATAAAGCTGAGCTTCAGTCTTTAGGCTTTTGGCCTATAGTATCAGATATTAAACAGCATTTGGCCTTCAACTATGGTTGCGGCCTAGTAATGGTGTCTGCCGCTCCCTGGTGTTCGTCCTCAACTGTATAAAGCTGAGCTTCAACCTTCTGGCTCTAATTAAGTGCTGTTTTTTAAAAAATTGGTGGTTAGGGCCTACTAACGGTGTCTGCCGCTCCATGGTGTTGTCCTCCACTGTATAAAGCTGAGCTTCAGTCTTTAGGCTTTTGGCCTATAGTAGCAGATATTAAACTGCATTTGGCCTACTAGTGTGGTTGGGCCCTTAAAACAGTGTCTGCTGCTCCTGGGTTTGCTACTCCACTGAACAAAGCAATGCTGCCTGTTTAGTCCTGTTACCAATTTTGAACTGCATTTAGCCTACTTTATTCTTTGGCCCTATATCTGTGTTTCCTCCTCATCCTGCCCATTGCCCAGCCACTGCTAGATGAGTCTGCTGGTACATTGACCTAGACCAGTACATTCCCCTTGCACTCTACACAGCCAGAATCTGACCTTGCTGAAAGTAAGGTTCCCCTTCCCGCATGTTATACCACCTTACACAGGGACAAAGAGGAAGGTGCAGATGAAAGTGCAGGTTCCTTCATCAGGTGGGGGGGCATACTCGTTGGTGACGTCACTGGCGCAGGGCCCCTCAGAGTACGCAAAAGTGTCGCTGCTGGTGGGAGGCGCCCCCGCCGTGCAAACACACCGCTGTACTTTGAGGGGCCCTGTGCCAGTGCCAATGCCAACGAGTGGGCCCCTCCTGCTTGCTTAGGATCACAGCACTTGCAAACTTGACATACTTACCTCTCACTGCTCCACCGCCGTGACGTAGTCCACGTTTCCTGGGCCCACTAAAACCTTGAGCCAGCCCTACCCCCCACAACTTTTGCCAAATGACCCCCAATTTCCAATGCCCAACTATTATTATAAAGTTAACTAAGATTGACAAGCTTCAGAAACAAGAATGGATGTTTTTGGCATTAAAATGGGCACTGTAGGTGTTTTCCTGGCCTCCACTCACTGTCGACTATGCTTCCCCATTGACTTGCATTGGGTTTCGTGTTTCGGTCGATCCCCGACTTTTAGCGATAATCGGCCGACTGCACTCGACTCGACTCTGGACAAAGTCGGGTTTCGCAAAACCCGACTCGATCTTAAAAAAATGAAAGTCACTCAAACCTAGTGACAGGTTCCCTTTATATGGTACATAGCGTTACACATGACAATATACAGACGTTTTACAATAAGGTGTGCAACATATTTACTGTATATAGGACGCACGGGGGTCACACTGAGAAGGAGAGGGCGCAACTGAGGGGACCTGCCACCTCCTTACAAGGTAATAACTCTGGAACACATCATATCACTGTGATTCTGACTATGATTTTTCGTGACACATTGTTTACTATGTTAGAGATAAATTTACATAGTAACATAGTAACATAGTTAGTAAGGCCAAAAAAAGACATTTGTCCATCCAGTTCAGCCTATATTCCATCATAATAAATCCCCAGATCTACGTCCTTCTACAGAACCTAATAATTGTATGATACAATATTGTTCTGCTCCAGGAAGACATCCAGGCCTCTCTTGAACCCCTCGACTGAGTTCGCCATCACCACCTCCTCAGGCAAGCAATTCCACATTCTCACTGCCCTAACAGTAAAGAATCCTCTTCTATGTTGGTGGAAAAACCTTCTCTCCTCCAGATGCAAAGAATGCCCCCTTGTGCCCGTCACCTTCCTTGGTATAAACAGATCCTCAGCGAGATATTTGTATTGTCCCCTTATATATTTATACATGGTTATTAGATCGCCCCTCAGTCGTCTTTTTTCTAGACTAAATAATCCTAATTTCGCTAATCTATGTGGGTATTGTAGTGCTCCCATCCCCCTTATTAATTTTGTTGCCCTCCTTTGTACTCTCTCTAGTTCCATTATATCCTTCCTGAGCACCGGTGCCCAAAACTGGACGCAGTACTCCATGTGCGGTCTAACTAGGGATTTGTACAGAGGCAGTATAATGCTCTCATCATGTGTATCCAGACCTCTTTTAATGCACCCCATGATCCTGTTTGCCTTGGCAGCTGCTGCCTGGCACTGGCTGCTCCAGGTAAGTTTATCATTAACTAGGATCCCCAAGTCCTTCTCCCTGTCAGATTTACCCAGTGGTTTCCCGTTCAGTGTGTAATGGTGATATTGATTCCTTCTTCCCAGGTGTATAACCTTACATTTATCATTGTTAAACCTCATCTGCCACCTTTCAGCCCAAGTTTCCAACTTATCCAGATCCATCTGTAGCAGAATACTATCTTCTCTTGTATTAACTGCTTTACATAGTTTTGTATCATCTGCAAATATCAATATTTTACTGTGTAAACCTTCTACCAGATCATTAATGAATATGTTGAAGAGAACAGGTCCCAATACCGACCCCTGTGGTACCCCACTGGTCACAGCGACTCAGTTAGAGACTATACCATTTACAACAATTTAGGTAGATATTTTTGCATTTACTTGTGAAAAGATCAGAATTTTGGCAAAAATTTTGAAATTTGAAGCATTTAATTTTCATGCCTTTAAACAAGATATTATCTATTTTGTTCATATAACTAAGTAACATTTACCACATGTTACTTTACATCAGCATCATTACTGAAACATAATTTGTTTCTTGCTATGAAGTTAGAAAGGTTAAAAGTTTATCAGAAATTTCCAATTTTTCCAACAAAATTTACAAAACCATATTTGGTAGGCACCACATCACATTTGGAGTGACTTTGAGGGGCTTATATAACAAAAAATATCCCAAAGTGACACCATTTTAAAAACTGCACCCCTCAAAGTACTCAAAATCACATTCAAGAAGTTTATTACCCTTCATTTGCTTCTTGGGAATTGAAGCAATGTGGAAGAAAAGAAATGCAATTTAATTTTTCCACACAAAAATGTTGCTTTAACCCAAAATGTAACATATTCACAAGGGCAACAAGAGAAAATGGATGATACAATTTGTTAATTTTTTCCTGAATATGCTGATATCCCATATGTGGTGAAAAACTACAAATTTGACACACAGCAGGGCATGGAAGAAAATTAGCACCATTTGATTATTGGAATATAAAATTGGCTGGAATAGATAGAGGATGCCATGTCATGTTTGCAGAACCCCTACTGTCCTTAAACAGTCAAAACCCCCCCCACAGGTGAAACTACACCCCTCAATGAATTTAATTAGAGGTCTGTTAAGCACCTTAAATCAACATAATACTTCATAGAATTTTAGAATGTTGAGCTGTGAAAATGAAAAAATAAATTTCAATAAATAAAAAAAGTCATTGTCACAAGGTTAACATGAGAAAATGGATAACACAATTTGATGGGCAATTGAGTACATCAATTCCCCAAATGTGGTGTGTTCGAGCACACACCAGGGCTCGAAAGGGAAGAAGTGTCAATTGAATTCTGGAACACAAGGATGGCTGGAATAGATTCGGATGCCATGTCACATTTGAAGAGCCATTGATGTGCCAAAACAGCAGAAACTTTCACAAGTGACCCCATTCTCTTGTGGAATTCATCTAGGGGAGTAGTGAGCATTTTTAATCCTTGGGCGATTCTCAGAATTGTACAACATTGTACTAAGTCATTGGAAAACTACTTTTTTTTCTATTTAAATGTTGCTAGGGTCTCAAGTTTTTAATTTTCAAAAGAGAAAATAGGAGAAAGATGTAGTTACTTAACAGTAACAGAATTTCTCAGAGCCCATGACAGCACCATGGACAGAGGGAATCCGCCCTTCAGGGACGGGAAACCTACAGATAAAAAGGGTGGTACCTCTCACTCTCATTAGTTGGTTTAGAGAGCATTGGAGGACCTACAGGTTATTGTCAAAATATAAAACATTTTTATCATAATACTTTTAAGAAACACTCTGTGTTTATACATAAATCACACCACAAACAATGAAAGCATGCTCACCCACACGTGACGGGAGGGAATATAAAGATGTTGTCATGGGCTTTGAGAAATCCCATTACCAGTAAGTAACTACGTCTTTCTCCTTCCCCCATGACAACTCTACAGAGAGAATTACAGAGAATTGTATCTTAGGGATTGACCACAGTCTATAGAACCATTCTCTGAAAGGTTAGGTCAGAAAAAAAGGCTAGATCCAGCTGATAATGTTTGAAAAAGGTAGAAGTTGATGACCAAGTCGCAGCCTTACAGATCAGCTCTATTTATACCTCCGACCTTTCTGCTCAGGAGGTTGCCACTGCCCTCGTGGAATGAGCTCTTAAACCCTCTGGGGCGACATTCCCACTAGATGAGTAGGCCAATGAGATTGCATCTCTTATCTTTCTTTCCAAGGTACTTTTGGAGGCCTTGAGTCCCTTCCTAGGCCCCTGAAAGCATAGAAACAAAGATCTATCTGTCCTACAACACTGGGTGGATGTTTTGCACTGAACCAAACACTTTTTTGCTTCTAAATTGTGGAAATTCTCTTCTTTTGTATTTTTGTGGCTGGAGCAAAAGGGAGGAAAGACTACCTCTTGGGACTTGTGGAAACGAGATGCTACCTTGGGCAAGTAAGCAGAGTCAAGTTTTCAAAAAAACTCTGTTTACTAGGATTTTAGTGAAAGGAGGGCCTGCAGATAAAGCCTGTATGTCGCTCACTCTACGGGCTGACACTGGAGCCACTAGAAGGACCGTTTTAAGTGACGGAGCCTTGAGTGGGGCCAAACCTAAGTGTTCAAAGGGAGGACCTGTTAGGGCTGATAAGACCAAGTTTAGATCCCATGTTGGCAGTTTTTGGCTGATAATGGGCCTAAATCTTGTGGATGCTCTAATAAATCTTGCTGCCCAAGCCTTGCCTGCTACATGTTGATTGTGTAATGACCCCAGAGCTGCCACCTGAACTTTTAGGGTACTAGTAGCCAGTAGAGTTGAGCGACTTTTACTTTTTTGGGATCGAGTCGGGTTTCGCAAAACCCGACTTTGTGAAATGTCGGGTCGGGTGAAATCGTCCGATTATTGCGAAAAGTCGGGGGCCGACTAAAACACGAAACCCAATGCAAGTCAATGGGGAATCAAACTCAGCAGTGAGTAGAGGACAGGAAAACACCTACAGTGCCAATTTTAATGCCAAAAACATCAATTCTTATTACTTAAGCTTGTCAATCTTAATTTACTTTATAATAATAGTTAGGCATTGAAAACTTGGGGTCATTTGGCTAAAGTTGTGGGAGGGTAGGGCTGGGTCAAGATTTTTGTGGGCACAGGAAATGCGGAATATGTCATGGCGGTGAAGCAGGGAGAGGTAAGTATTTCAACTTTGCAAGTGCTGTGATCCTGAGCAAGCAGGGGGGCCCACTCGTTCGTAGGAAGGTGCAGATGAAAGTGCAGGTTCCTTCATCAGGTGGGGGGGCATACTCGTTGGCGACGTCACTGGCACAGTGCCCCTCATAGTACGGCGGTGTGTTTGATGGCGGGTGGCGTCTCCCACTGGCAGAGACACTTTTGCATACTATGAGGGGCCCTGTGCCAGTGACGTCGCCAATGAGTATGCCCCCCCACCTGATGAAGGAACCTGCACTTTCATCTGCACCTTCCTCTTTGTCCCCGTGTAAGGTGGTGTAGTATGCGGGAAGGGGAACCTGACTTTCAGCAGGGTCAGATTCTGGCTGTGTAGAGTGCAAGGGGAATGTAGTGGTCTGGGTCAAAGTACCAGCAGACTCATCTAGCAGTGGCTGGGCAATGGGCAGGATGAGGAGGAAACACAGTTAGTAGGCCCAAATAATAAAGTGGGCTAAATGCAGTTCAAATGTGGTAACAGGACTTAACAGGTGGCATTGCTTTGTTCAGTGGAAAAAAACTGTAATGAGTGGCAGACACAGTTACTAGGCCCAAATAATAAAGTGGGCTAAATGCAGTTCAAATGTGGTAACAGGACTAAACAGGCGGCATTGCTTTGTTCAGTGGAGGAAAACTGTAATGAGTGGCAGACACAGTTAGTAGGCCCAAATAATAGAGTGGGCTAAATGTCTGCCAAAAAAATTGTTCATAAATAAACAGGTGGCATAGCTAGGTACAGGGGTGGGCTCCTCTGCTGAGTAGCAGACAGTGGTAGTTGGCGCAAAGTATTAACTGGTCTAAATGGAGGCCAGGGCCCCTGTATATTTTAACTATCATCTATCATTTCAACAAATTTGTATTGGCAGTGCCATTGAAGGATTTAACAGCACAGACTACACAGTGGTGGAGAAGGGAGAGGTAAGTATTGCAAGTGGTAGAGCACTGTTCAAGCTGGGGGGAACACTCTCTCGTGGGCGGCGGTACTGGCACAGGGCCCCTCATATTACAACGATGTGTCTGACGTTGGTTGTGCACCACCACCGTCAGAGACACTTCATTCTACCATGAGGGACCCTGTGCCAGTGCCGTCGCCCAAGAGTGGGCCCACCCGCCAGTTCAGGCAAATGGTACTCGCACGAGTGCTTGCGCCAGGTGGTGACCACGGCCCTGTGGGGAGAGTCAGCCCATTTAGGGAGGTATAAAAAGGCCTATGGTGGACATTCAGCATCTGCAAATGGAGGAATTGGAGAAGTCAGTAAGAGGAGGCCAAAAGCTAGACATTTTTCAGGCAAGCTACGTCTCAGCAGGGGAAGGTGGGGCAATATAATTTGAAATCCATGATTGGTTCATTTTAATGAAGGTTAGATCATTAACATTTTGGGTAGCCAGACGTGTCCTTTTTTCGGTCAGTATTGAACCAGCAGCAGTGAAGACTCCTTCTGATAGCACACTAGCAGCAGGGCAAGCGAGCTCCTGTAATGCATATTCTGCCAATTCAGGCCAGTTGTCTATTTTAGATGCCCAGTAATCAAAGGGGAATGACCTGTGAGAGAGAACATCGATAAGGGAGGAAAAGTAGTTCGTAACCATACTGGACAAATGCTGTCTCCTGTCACTTTGAATTGATGCAGCAGTACCTGTCGTGTCAGCGGTCATTGCGAAATCACTCCACAACCTCGTCAAAAAACCCCTCTGTCCAATGCCACTTCGGATTTGTGCACCTCTAATACCTCTGCCATGTTGCCCCCTACGGCTCGTGTGATAACCATCACCGTCGCTGTGTGCTGGGAATGCCTGAACCAAACGCTCTACAAGAGTTGCTTGTTTGGTAGCCAATATTTGCTCAAGGTTCTCATGTGGCATGATATTTTGTAATTTTCCTTTATATCGTGGATCCAGGAGGCAGGACAAACAAGAAATCATCACCGGTCATCATTTTGATAATGCAGGGGTCCCTTTTTAGGCCGGCCTCACACTAGCGAGTTTTACGGACGTAAGAGCGCAGAAATTACGTCCGTAAAACTCGCAAAATAAACGGCACAATTATTCTCAATGGGGCTGCTCCTATCAGCCGTATATTACGGTTCAGTATTATACGGCTTTCTACGGCCGTACAAAATCGCAGCATGCTGCGTTTGTCAGCGTATTGCGCAAAAAAATCGCTAATGAAAGTCTATGGGGGAGAGAAAAATACGGATTCCACACGGACCTGCAGTGTGACTTGCGAGAAATACGCAGCGCTGTTAGTGAAAAGTCGGTAATTCAATTGCCGGCTTTTCATTTCTCCTGCACAAACCCGACAGGATATGAGACGTGGTTTACATACAGTAAACCATCTCATATCCCCTTTTTTTTTGCATATTCCACACTACTAATGTTAGTAGTGTGTATGTGCAAAATTTCAGCGCTGTAGCTGCTGAAATAAAGGGTTAAATTGCGGAAAAAATTGGCGTGGGCTCCCGCGCAATTTTCTCCGCCAGAATGGTAAAGCCAGTGACTGAGGGCAGATATTAATAGCCAGGAGAGGGTCCATGGTTATTGCCCCCCCCCGGCTACAAACATCTGCCCCCAGCCACCCCAGAAAAGGCACATCTGGAAGATGCGCCTATTCTGGCACTTGGCCACTCTCTTCCCACTCCCGTGTAGCGGTGGGATATGGGGTAATGAAGGGTTAATGCCACCTTGCTATTGGAAGGTGACATTAAGCCAGATTAATAATGGAGAGGCGTCAATTATGACACCTATCCATTATTAATCCAATTGTTGGAAAGGGTTAAAAAACACACACACACATGATTTAAAAGTAGTTTAATGATATAAACACAGCGGTTGTTGTAATAATTTATTGTTCTCTCAATCCATCAGGAACACCCTCGCTTGGCAAAAATAATAAACGCACAAGATACATACCTTCTGGTGAACCGTCTCGTCCCACGAAGTAATCCATCTGAAGGGGTTAACTAATATTACAGGCACGAGCCCTGCAAATGCAGCTGTGCTCCGTGCTTGTAATTCCCCGGCGAATGAATGAAATGTAGGTCATTGACCTACATTTCCTTCAGTCGCGGTGATGCGCCCTCTGGTGGATGTTCTCATGAACTGCAGCCTGGGAACTTTTTCCCACGCTCCAGGTCATATGAGGACATCCACCAGGGGGCGCATCACCGCGACTGAAGGAAATGTAGGTCAATGACCTACATTTCATTCATTCGCCGGGGAATTACAAGCACGAGCACCGCTGCATTTAGCAGGGCTCCTGCCTGTAATATTAGTTAACCCCTTCAGATGGATTACTTCGTGGGACGAGACGGTTCACCAGAAGGTATGTATCTTGTGCGTTTATTATTTTTGCCAAGCGAGGGTGTTCCTGATGGATTGAGAGAACAATAAATTATTACAACAACCGCTGTGTTTATTGCATTAAAATACTTTTAAATCATGTGTGTGTGTGTTTTTTAACCCTTTCCAACAATTGGATTAATAATGGATAGGTGTCATAATTGACGCCTCTCCATTATTAATCTGGCTTAATGTCACCTTCCAATAGCAAGGTGGCATTAACCCTTCATTACCCCATATCCCACCGCTACACGGGAGTGGGAAGAGAGTGGCCAAGTGCCAGAATAGGCGCATCTTCCAGATGTGCCTTTTCTGGGGTGGCTGGGGGCAGATGTTTGTAGCCGGGGGGGGGGGGCAATAACCATGGACCCTCTCCTGGCTATTAATATCTGCCCTCAGTCACTGGCTTTACCATTCTGGCGGAGAAAATTGCGCGGGAGCCCACGCCAATTTTTTACGCCATTTAACCCTTTATTTCAGCAGCTACAGCGCTGAAATTTTGCACATACACACTACTAACATTAGTAGTGTGGAATATGCAAAAAAAAAGGGGATATGAGATGGTTTACTGTATGTAAACCATGTCTCATATCCTGTCGGGTTTGTGCAGGAGAAATGAAAAGCCGGCAATTGAATTACCGGCTGTTCACAGATATCGCGCTGAATGCAATCTAAATACAGAATATATATATATGTGTCTCAATGACATATATATATATATATATATACTGTATATATGTTTTCCCGAACATTTGAGCACATAAATCCATTAGATGTCGGTTTTGCAAGCTTGCGAGAAAATCTCGCAGTACGGATGCCATATGGATTACATACGGAGGATGCCATGCGCAAAATACGCTGAAACACCCTGACTACGGATCAATATTTTGGGAACATTTCTCTGTATTACGGCCGTAGTACGGACGTATAATACGTGGCGTATTGTCTTACGCCAAGTGTGAGGCCGGCCTTAGGATACGCAAGGCATACTCAGCCATGTGGGTTAATGTTCCAGGTGTCAATTCACTGCTTGTGCTGGGTTGAGGAGCACTTTCTTGCAAATCAACATCACTTGTGTCCCGCAAAAACCCTGCACCTGACCTTGCAATGCCACCAGTTTCTATTGTCCCCTGAGAAGCATCCTCCTCCCATAAATATTCATCCCCATCATCATCCTCCTCCTCCTCTTCTTCCTCCACCTCGTTCAAGAGAGTTCCCTGAGCAGACAATGGCTGACTGTCATCAAGGCTTCCCTCCTCCTCGGCAGCAGACGCCTGCTCCTTAATGTGCTTCAAACTTTGCATCAGCAGACGCATTAGTGGGATGCTCATGCTTATGATGGCGTCGTCTGCACTTACCAGCCGTGTGCATTCCTCAAAACACTGAAGGACTTGACAGAGGTCTTGTAGCTTTGACCACTGCACACCAGATGACTCCATGTCTGCCATCCAAGTGCCTGCCCGTGTATGTGTATCCTCCCACAAATTAACCCCTTCACCCCCGGAGCTTTTTCCGTTTTTTATTTTTCGTTTTTTGCTCCCCTCCTTCCCCTCTTCCCAGAGCCATAACTTTTTTATTTTTCCATCAATATGGCCATGTGAGGGCTTATTTTTTGTGGGACGAGATGTGATTTTGATAGATACCATTGGTTTTACCATGCCCTGTAACAGAAAACGGGAAAAAAATTCCAAGTGTGATGAAATTGCAAAAAAAGTGCAATCTCACACTTGTTTTTTGTTTGGCTTTTTTGCTAGGTTCACCAAATGCTAAAACTAACTTGCCATTATGATTCTCCAGGTCATTACGAGTTCATAGACACCTAACATATCTAAGTTATTTTTTATCTAAGTGGTGAAAAAAAAATCCAAAATTTGCTAAAAAAAAAAAAAAAATTGCGCGATTTTCCGATACGTCTCTAATTTTCGTGATCTGGGGTCAGGTGAGGGCTTATTTTTGCGTGCCAAGCTGATGTTTTTAATGATACCATTTTGGTGTAGATACTTTCTTTTGATCGCCCGTTATTGCATTTTAATGCAATGTCGCGGCGACCAAAAAAACGTAATTTTGGCGTTTTTTTTTCTCACTACGCCATTTAGCGGTCAGGTTAATCCTTTGTTTTTATTGATAGATCTGGCGATTCTGAATGCGGCGATACCAAATATGTGTATGTTTGATTTTTTTATTGTTTTATTTTGATTGGGGCGAAAGGGGGGTGATTTGAACTTTTATATATTTTTTATTTTTTTAATATTTTTAAATACTTATTTTTTTTTTATTTTGACATGCTTCAATAGCCTCCATAGGAGGCTAGAAGCATGCACAAGTCGATCACCTCTGCTACATAGAGGTGAAGTACAGATCACCTCTATGTAGCAGAAATGCCGGTGTACTTTGAACGCCGACCACAGGGTGGCGCTCAAAGCAATCGGCCATCAACAACCATAGAGGTCTCAAGGAGACCTCTGATTGTTATGGCAATGCACCGATGACCCCCGATCATGTGACGGGGGTCAGCGGTGCGAGCACTCCTGGCCGCACGGCCGGGAGCGCTAGTTAAATGCCGCTGTCAGCGCTTGACGGCAGCATTTAACTAGTTAATAAGCATGGGCGGATCGCGATTCCACTCACGCTCATTGCGTGCACATGTCAGCTGTATAAAACAGCTGACATGTCGTGGCTTTGAGGTGGGCTCACCGCCGGAGCCCACCTCAAAGTAGGGGATCTGCCAGCTGACGTACTATTCCATCAGCTGGCAGAAAGGGGTTAATTACAGCATGCCTCTGTTCGCACAGCCTCTGAACCATGTGCAGTGTGGAGTTCCACCTTGTTGCAACGTCGATTATTAGGCGGTGCTGGGGAAGATTCAGTGATCGCTGATGGTTCTGCATACGGCTGGAGTGTACGGGCAACCGGCGGATGTGCGAGCAAAGTCTTTGCACCTTCAGGAGCAGGGCTAGTAACTCTGGATAATTTTTGAGGAAGCACTGCACCACCAGGTTCAAGGTGTGAGCCAGGCAAGGTATGTGTTTCAGTTCTGAAAGGGCTATGGCAGCCATAAAATTCCTTCCGTTATCACTGACTACCTTGCCTGCCTCAAGATGTACACTGCCCAGCCATGACTGAGTTTGTTGCTGCAAGTACTCGGCCAGTACTTCCACGATGTGTCTGTTGTCGCCCAAACACTTCATTTGTAACACAGCCTGCTGATGCTTACCACTAGCTGTTCGTAACGGGACACCTCGTGTGCAACACTGGCAGCTGCAGATGGAGTGGTCCCTGTGTACGCGGATGAGAGGATGAGTACTTTCTTTCCCTAACGAGAGTCTCTTGTAGGGTGAGCTGGACTGGAGAGCTGCATATGGTGGAACTTGCGGGGGTGGTGGTGGACATGGCGGATTGAGAGAGGGTTGGTGATGGTATTCTTGATGTTGCCCTACATACAGTGTTTCCTATTAATAACCTTGTGATTCCCTGACTGCTTTGGCCTTGCGACGATACCTCCACATTTGCTGCTGGTGGTGTCCTAACCGGTGGGCTTACAGTGAGGGAAGCAATGTAGCGTTGCTGACTAACTTCATTCTGAGCAGGTGCACCAATGGTACGGGACGTTTGGTAGTTAGTCCAGGCTTGCAAGTGCATGCTGGTTAAATGTCTAAGCATGCATGTTGTATTTAAATTTTGAAGATTCTTCCCTCTGCTAAAGGTCTTTGAGCATTTCTTACAGATAACTTTTGACTGATCATTCGGATCTTGGTTAAAAAATTGCCACACTACACTCTTCCTACTATGGAATACCTTTTCAGGCATTGCACGCTGTGCTGCTTTCACCGGATAACCACGCTGTCCTAAAACTGTTTTTGTTTTTGACAAACGTTTTCGGCCTGATACGGGCCTGCCAGATGACAGCTGTTGCGATGTAGATGGCTGCTGTGGATCATCCTCCTCCGCTTCTGAGCTACTGGCAGCGGCACCCTCTTCCCCCAATGGCTGCCAATCTGGGTCAACAACTGGGTCAGCTATCACCTCCTCCTCAATGTCATGTGCACCTTCCTCTGTGTCACCGTGTAAGGTGCTTTAGCGTTCGGGATGGGGCACCATATTCTCATCAGGGTCAGATTCTGGCTCAGTACACTGCGAGGGCAATGTAGTGATCTGAGTCAATGGAACAGCATAATAATCTAGCTGTGGCTGTGCATCAGTGCATTCCATGTCCGATTCATCTTGTAATGGGCAGTTAACAATTTCCCTTTCTAACCCAGGCACGGTATGTGTAAAGAGCTCCATGGAGTAACCTGTAGTGTCACCTGACGCATCCTTCACTTTTGGTTTGGGTGAAGGGCTCAAGAAAACGTCTTTGTCACGATACCCGTGTAATAATGCTGCGGGGAAAACTGCACCCAGCAGCAACAGAGATCGGTCAGAAACCGGGTAACTAACATGAACACCAACGGGACCTTTCACATAAGACAGAGTGATCAGGTAAAGCAATAGGACCTATGATCATGTGACAGAGTAGGGGGCGGAGCCAGATGCTGGGGAAACAGAGAAGGGGCAAGCATAAAAGAATAGTGAAACAAGCCGAGGTCTAAGCCAGGAGATAACAAGATACCAACAGGGAGAGTCAGAGAATAGTCAGAAGCCAAGCCAGGGTTCAGAAATCCAGGGAAATGAATAAAGCAGGTGACAGCAAGACACAAAGCAAGCAGCACCCACTTCAGAGGTCAAGCATACAGACTGCAGAAAAACC
Organism: Ranitomeya variabilis; assembly: GCF_051348905.1. Lineage (NCBI taxonomy): Eukaryota > Metazoa > Chordata > Amphibia > Anura > Dendrobatidae > Ranitomeya > Ranitomeya variabilis. Next base: position 294,495,655 of record NC_135236.1, on the reverse strand, counting down.
TGTAGCTGACAAGGATACAAGGTTAGGAGTGAGTATAAATAGCCCTCCCATCTTGAAAGAGAGGCTAAGAACATTGACCCTTGAGAGCACAGGACAACCTTGTCCAAACCATGACAGTCTTGTTCCTGGCCGGGAGCATCCACTGACGACTCGCTGCTTTAATATTTGGAACTTTCTGAAGAGGATGCGAAAGAGCTAGAGGCTGAGTCAGCAAGGAAAGCCAAAACTTTTTCCTGCTGCTTCGGCTTTAAAAGCTGTTTTCCTACTCCCAGATAAGGGAGCCTTCGAGGCCTTGTGTAGCCAGACGATGACGCTGGCTCAACACCTCCAGCCTTAGGTGCTATTGTGCTTTTGCCACTGCCACCAGATGCACCACCACCACCATCAGTACCAGCTGGCAACCACCGCCCACGGGCTCTTCCACCAGACTTCCTCATTTTTTGGAATATCTAACCAAAATAACAACCGTTATATGGTACTGTAAAACAAGGTAGAAGGTGTATATAAACTTGTTGAGAATTTAAGGGTATGTGCACACGTTCAGGTTTTTTCACGTTTTTTCATGTTTTTTCATGATAAAAACGCTATAAAAACTCATTAAAATGCATACATTCTGCATCCTTTCATTTAGAATACATTCTGCATGTTTTGTGCACATGGTGTGTTTTTCTCCGCGAAAAAAACGCATCGCAGTAAAAAAAGCATCATGTTCATAAATTTTATGGATTTTCCGCATTTTTCCCGCAATTCTATGCATTTGGAAAAAAAACACACAAAAAAAGCACAAAAAACGCACAAAAAACGCATGCGGATTTCTGGCAGAAATTTCCGGTTTTTGTCAGGAAAATTTCTGCTAGACATCCTGACGTGTGCACATAGCCTAAATCTCCCTTTTTTTTTGTGGGAGACTGAACGAAAACTCAGGCCCTGTGCATAAAACAACACAATGTAAGTGGCAGAAAGTGGCTGGCTGATAAACAACAAACTAACAGGACTGAAGTATATCCACTTTGCGAGAATTTGAATCTCACTTTTTTGGGGGGAGACTGAACCAAAACTCAGGCCCAGTGTATAAAACAACACAATGTAAGTGGCAGAAAGTGGCTGGAAGATATATGAAAAAATACAAGGACTGTAGTACAATTTCAATCTCCCTACAGTGATCTCAGGACAAGTATGGCAGCAATAAAAAGGACTGCTGCACACAAAAGTGTGGACAAATAAACAAGATAACTGTGCAGAAAGGAGCAACAGGATTTTTGCTTTTAAAAAAGCAGTTGGTTTGCACAGCAGCGTGCAAACAGTAGCGCAGCTATCAGGGAGCCTTATAAGGCAGCCTAATAAGCTACAGAGCTGATGCACAAAAATATAGCCTCCACTGTCCCTGTAAAACAAAGGTGGTGTTGGACAGTGGAAATCGCTACAGCACAAGCAGTTTGGGGGTTAATCTTCCCTCCCTAACTATATCCCTTCTTCAGTTGAAGCTGCAGCAACCTCTCCCTATGCTAAGATCGGCAGAAGTAAGATGGCGGTCGGTGTGCACGCCCCCTTATAGCCCCTGTGACGCCGCAGAAAACAAGCCAATCACTGTCATGCCCTTATCTAAGATGGTGGGGACCGAGACCTATGTCATCACGCTGCCCACACTCTGCGTCCTCCTTCATTGGCTGAAAAATGGCGCTGAAAGCGTCATATGAAACGCGACTTTGGCACGCAGATTGCCGATTTCATTGCCGATCCCACACTAGGATCGGGTCGGGTTTCATGAAACCCGACTTTGCCGAAAGTCGGCGATTTTTTAATTTGTCCGATCCGTTTCGCTCAAGCCTAGTAGCCAGGCCTTGTTCCAACCCCTTTTGTAGAAACTGCAGGATTGCAGTAATTGGGACTCCATCTTGGACTCTCACCCTCAAGGTGGATAGGAATTTCTCCCAGGTTTTACTGGAGGCTCTGGTAGTGACAATTTTCCTACTTTGAAGAAGCATGGAAACCAAGTTTGGGGAAAACCCTCTGTCCTTCAAAAGCGCCTTTTCAAATTCCATGCTGTTAACACTGGTATCTGAGAAAGAAGTTCCTGGATTTCCGGTAGTAACCAAGGATCGGTGATAGACATCATCCTCAACCAAGTTCTTCTTCGCCAAAAGGGTACTATCAGTATCACTCTTGCCCTGTCCTTCTTGATCTTCCTTAGAACTGCTGGGAAGAGGATGACTGGGGGAAAGGCATAGGCCAGGCTCTGATTTCACTGAATCCTAAAGGCATCTAGATCCTGAGGATTACCTTTGGGATCTATTGAGCAAAAGGATCTATTGAGCAACACACCTTTGTGTTGTCAATGTTGGCAAAGTGATCTATGACCGGGAGGCCCAAACTTCAACAATCTGCTTGAAAATGGACTCTTTTAGCACCCACTTGCCCTGTCTCAACTGACTACGGCTCAAAAAGTCTGCATTCCTATTTTCTAACCCCTAAATGTGGAGTGCCATCGGGGAGAGGAGATTGCTTTTTGCCAGCCTGAAAATCTGAGTTGTTGTGTTCATCAAGGCCCGTGATTTGGTTCCCTCCTGATGGGTTTGATAGGCCAACACCATCTGATTGTCTGAAAATATTCGCACATGATGACTTCAAAGGGTATCTAACAACTATAACAGTGCATAACTCACTGCCAATAGCTCCTTTTGGTTTGAGGATACATCCAACTTCTGACTCATCCAGACCCCTGACTAACCTTGTTGACCAGGTAAGCCCCCACTCCGTGGGGCTTGCATCCATGGTAACTGCTTGTGACACTTTGGTCACCCAAGAAACCCCTTTGGTTAGATTGCTCATCTCTTTCCACCAACTCAGAGAACGAATAGCTACTGAAGATAGTCATACGACCTTCCAAATGACCCTTTTGAGAGACTTGTTTTTTTTTAAATGCCCCACTGGAAGCTCTGGTGTGTTTTTGGGCCCACTGAACTGCTTGCAGGCAAGAGGTTAGGGAACCTAACAGTGACATGGCCTTTCTCAAAGTCATGGATGAGTATTGTAATGACGTCAACTTCTGACTCGCAATCTTTTCCCTTTTGTCCTCCGGGAGGCAACACTCTTGCTTCTGGGAGTCGAACATAACTCCTGAGCAGTGTTTGGCTTGATCTTTGATTTTCTTTTTTTTTAGATTCAATAGCCTGCCTAGATTTACTAAAGAGGTCATTACTCTGTCTATTTGTGTTTTGCAGTACTGGGCCGTGTCGCCTATCACCAAGAAGTCATCCAAGTAAGGGACGATCAAAATTTCCTGTTCCCCTCAGGTGCGCCATTGCCTCCGCCACTAGCTTGGTAGACACCCGAGGGACTACCAAAAGAGACGAAGGGAAGGGCCTTGTATTGAAAGAATTTTGTTTGTCCTTTTATGGAGACCGCTACTCTGAGAAACTTTTTTAGAGTCTTTGTGTAAGGGAACATGATAATATCATCGCTCAGATCCAGGACCGTCATGAAGCAGCTGGGAAACAATATTTTGATAGCTGATTTTATTGATTCCATCTTGAACATTGAGTTGTTACATACTTGTTAAATTTTTTTATGTTGTTAACTGTCTGAAATGACCCTTCTGGTTTGTTTACCAGAAACAATGGGGAGTAGAAACCTACCATCTTTTCCCAAGGAGGAACCTCCGGGGCTTTGCTGACTAGGTCAATACCTCACTCCAAGGCACTTTGTTCTTATGGGGAGGATCGTAGGGGAGTTAAAACAAAGTTCTGGGGAGGAAATGAACAGAAGTCTATCCTCAGGCCTGAACTGATCTCAATGCTTTCTACGTCTTCTAAAGGGAAACAGATGCACCCCCCTACTTCGTCATCTGAAGATGAGGAAGTATCTGATGAACCAGAGTCTTTCTCCTCAGAGCCAAAAAACCCGTCAGATTTTGGGTGCTTGCTGGCCTTTTGTTCCCTGACTTTATCCCCTTGTGTCAGGGATCTAAAGGTGCTTTCAACCGCCATCTTAGTTCGGAGGTGAAATTTGGGGTCTCCTCACATAACACCTGTTCTATGCATGAACGGCAAAGTCTCTTATCCCGGGTGACAGGTAACTCTTTAATACACATGGGTCAACTTCTGTGTTTGGTTTTAGCCAAACTCTTTCCTCCCTGAATAATGAAAGAGAAAGGGGACCCCAATTACTGGGTGAACATTAATGAAGCTTACTCACCAATCAGATGCAGCCACGGGTATCTGTTTTGGAGAAGGAATAGGGTCCATTGAAGGGCCTTTTGAGGCCAGAGACTTTTCCACTGTGCTGGAGCTTCCGCTGTGCTGAGTGGAATGGCTGCTGAAACATCCACTCCGCTTGCTTGAAGAATCATGTTGCCTTCTTTTTGGCTGTTGCTGCTGCCTCTGGCGCTGATGCTGTGGTTGCTGCTGCTGCGATTCACTGTCCTGCTCCCCCATCCTACAGGGGACCGCTGGATGCAGGGTGTGCCTCAATTTGCTCCCTCTATTTGAATAAGCCGCCTGACATCCTCAGTAATACTTACGGTTTCACCCCGGAAGTTCCTACTCATCATGTGACCCCCCCTGGCTGCATCATCGGGGGCGACTTCGGCATATCCCCACGAATGCACAGACGGGACGTCCGGAAAGCCCACAGCACTGGAGTATGGTGCAGCGGCTGTGCTCCACCCCACTCACAGCACAAGACCCCTTGGTCCCAGTGGTGGCGGCTTCAGGACACCGCACCAGCCATGGCAGGGGCCTCCCCGCTGCCCATACCGGTCTCACTCGGAGCTTTAGATGGAAACCTCAAAGTGCTCATCATAGAGCGCCGCATAAATGTGATCATAAATGCTATGTAAAACATTCCCATTTAAAGCTTCAACGCAATCCACAAAAAAACAAGCCTTCACTCAGGTCCATCATCTGTTAACAAAAATATAGGGGCTTCCACGTTACTGGTAGCACAAAGGTTCTCTATACTGTAAGGTTTCTCTTACTGAGAGTGTTGGGGGACACTCACTTGGCCGCGATATTCAAGCACACGGGCACGGGTTTATAAAACAAAGCAGTCCATGCGGTTTATTAAGCCTCATAAACCGGGTTACGCACAGTTCATAACATAAAACACAACAGGCACCAACTGGTGATATTTACTTGCAGCTTCTAACACTTCAGTGTACGGCTTTGCCTCACGGACACTAACACGCTGGTCCTCCCTTAACCAGTTCCCAAGGGAGACCACACAGTTCATAGAACTTCACAAGCACTACCGGCCTGTACGATACCTGACGGGAGCTCCGGCTCCACCTGCTGACTTCTCGCCAGTCCACACCTCCGGGTAAGCTGCCTTACAGGGATCACCAACTTGCCTGGCCAGCACGCACTAGTCAGTCCAGACCTCACCGAAGGACTCCAGCTTCCCCAGACTCCGTTAACACTCTTCTGGGTAAGCTGCCTAACAGGGATCCTGTTGTGGATTCTGTTTTTGGGCTCCCTCTGGTGGTTACAACTGGTACTGAGTGACTTTGGTGGGTTGCGGTCTCTGGTTTCCACCTGTCCATCAGTGGCTGGGTGTTTCCTATTTAACCTGGCTTTCCTGTCATTCCCTTGCCGGCTATCAATGTATCAGTGTGTGTCTCTGTTACCTGCTCCTAGGCCTTCAAGACAAGCTAAGTCTGTATTTCCCTGTTTCATGATTGCTTTCATGTTTTTTAGTCCAGCTTGCAGATATGTAATTCTCTGCTGCTGGTTGCTCTAGTGGGCTGAAATTACCACTCATGTACCATGAGTTGGCACATGAGTTCAAGTAATTTCAGGATGGTATTTTGAAGGGTTTTTCAGCTGACCGCGCAGTTCACCTTTTGTATCCTCTGCTATCTAGCTTAAGCGGGCCTCATTTTGCTGAATCTATTTTCATAACTACGTTTGTGCCTTCCTCTCATTTCACCGTCATTATATGTGGGAGGCTGCTATCTCTGTGGGAATATTTCTCTGGAGGCAAGAGAGGTCTGTTATTCTTCTGATAGGGGAAGCTAGATCTCCGGCTGGCGCGAGACGTCTAGGGGCCCCCCAGGAACGTCCCCCGGCTACTGTTAGTTGAGTGTTGAGGTTCAGGATCGCGGTCAGCTCAGGTTCCATCACCCTAGAGCTCGTCCTGTTTTTGCCCGTGTTATGTTGACAAATTCCCTGCCATTGGGAATCATGACAGTATAGCCGGCCCACAAAGTGTTAATTGTTTGGGCTGAAGCAGGAGAAAAAGAAGTGTTGAAGGGAATTTTTTTTTTTTTTCCCCTCAGAGTTTTGCTGCCTAGCCCTTAATTGCTGTCTAGCTGCTTCTTACCTCCTCTTAACCCTTGAATGGCTCTGACCTTAGCTGTTTAACATGGATGTCCAGAGTTTGGCTTCCAGCCTGAATAATCTTGCTGTAAAAGTTCAAAATATACAGGATTTTGTTGTTCACACTCCTATGTCTGAACCTAGAATTCCTATTCCAGAGTTTTTTTCTGGAGATAGATCTACCTTCCTGAATTTCAGGAACAATTGCAGATTGTTTCTTTCTTTGAAATCTCGCTCCTCTGGAGACCCTGCTCAGCAGGTCAAGATTGTAATATCTTTCCTGCGGGGCGACCCTCAGAATTGGGCATTTGCATTGGCACCAGGGGATCCTGCATTGCTCAGTGTGGATGCGTTTTTTCTGGCACTGGGATTGCTCTATGAGGAACCTAACCTGGAGATTCAGGCTGAAAAGGCTTTATTGGCCCTCTCTCAGGGGCATGATGAAGCGGAAGTATATTGTCAAAAATTTCGGAAATGGTCGGTGCTTACTCAGTGGAATGAGTGCGCCCTGGCTGCAAACTTCAGAGATGGTCTTTCTGAGGCCATTAAGGATATTATGGTGGGGTTCCCTGCGCCTACAGGTCTGAATGAGTCTATGACTATGGCCATTCAGATTGATCGGCGTTTACGGGAGCGCAAACCTGTGCACCAGTTGGCGGTGTCTTCTGAACAGGCACCTGAGACTATGCAATGTGATAGAATTCAGTCCAGAAGTGAACGGCAAAATTATAGGCGGAAAAATGGATTGTGTTTTTATTGTGGTGATTCAGCTCATGTTATATCAGCATGCTCTAAACGCACAAAAAAGGTTGATAAATCTTTTGCCGTTAGTACTCTGCAGTCTAAGTTCATTTTGTCTGTAACTCTGATTTGTTCACTGTCATCCATTTCCGTCGATGCCTATGTGGACTCGGGTGCTGCCCTGAGTCTTATGGATTGGTCTTTTGCCAAACGCTGCGGTTTTAGTCTGGAGCCTCTGGAAGTTCCTATTCCTTTGAAGGGAATTGACTCTACACCATTGGCTATGAATAAACCGCAGTACTGGACACAAGTGACCATGCGCATGACTCCCGTTCATCAGGAGGTGATTCGCTTCCTTGTACTGTATAATTTACATGATGTACTAGTGCTTGGTCTGCCATGGTTACAAACTCATAATCCAGTCCTGGATTGGAAAACAATGTCTGTGTTAAGCTGGGGATGTCAGGGGGTTCATGATGATGCACCTCTGATTTCAATTGCTTCATCTACTCCTTCTGAGGTCCCTGCGTTTTTGTCTGACTATCGGGATGTTTTTGAGGAGCCTAAGCTCAATTCGCTCCCTCCTCATAGGGATTGTGACTGTGTTATAGAATTAATTCCTGGCAGTAAGTTCCCTAAGGGTCGTTTATTTAATCTGTCGGTGCCAGAGCATACTGCTATGCGGAATTATATTAAGGAGTCCTTGGAAAGGGGACATATTCATCCATCTTCGTCCCCTCTGGGAGCAGGTTTTTTTTTCGTGGCTAAAAAAGATGGTTCCCTGAGGCCTTGCATAGATTATCGCCTTCTGAATAAGATTACAGTCAAATATCAGTATCCATTGCCATTATTGACTGATTTGTTTGCTCGCATTAAGGGGGCTAGGTGGTTCACTAAGATAGAACTTCGCGGTGCGTATAATCTTGTGCGGATAAAGCAGGGTGATGAGTGGAAAACCGCATTTAATACGCCTGAGGGCCATTTTGAGTATTTGGTAATGCCTTTTGGACTTTCTAATGCTCCTTCAGTCTTTCAGTCCTTTATGCACAATATTTTCCGTGAATATCTGGATAAGTTTATGATTGTGTATTTGGATGATATTTTGGTGTTTTCTGATGACTGGGAGTCTCATGTTCTACAGGTCAGGAAGGTGTTTCAAGTCCTGCGGGCCAATTCTCTGTTTGTGAAGGGCTCAAAATGTCTCTTCGGAGTCCAGAAGATTTCTTTTTTGGGGTACATTTTTTCTCCTTCTACTATTGAGATGGATCCCGTCAAGGTTCAGGCGATTTGTGACTGGACACAACCTACATCTGTTAAGAGTCTTCAGAAGTTCTTGGGTTTTGCTAATTTTTATCGTCGGTTCATTTCTAATTTTTCCAGTGTTGTTAAACCTTTGACTGATTTGACTAAAAAGGGTGCTGATGTTGCTAATTGGTCTCCTGCGGCTGTGGAGGCCTTTCAGGAACTTAAGCGCCGGTTTTCTTCTGCTCCTGTGTTATGTCAACCAGATGTTTCACTTCCTTTTCAAGTTGAGGTTGATGCTTCCGAGATTGGAGCGGGGGCGGTTTTGTCACAGAGAAGTTCCGATGGCTCGGTGATGAAGCCATGTGCGTTCTTTTCTAGAAAATTCTCGCCCGCCGAGCGCAATTATGATGTGGGTAATCGGGAGCTTTTGGCCATGAAGTGGGCATTTGAGGAGTGGCGTCATTGGCTTGAGGGTGCTAGACATCGTGTGGTGGTCTTGACTGATCACAAAAATCTGATTTACCTTGAGTCTGCCAGGCGTTTGAATCCTAGACAGGCTCGTTGGTCGTTGTTTTTTTCTCGTTTCAATTTTGTGGTTTCATACTTGCCAGGTTCAAAGAATGTGAAGGCAGATGCTCTTTCCAGGAGTTTTGTGCCTGACTCTCCTGGAGACTCTGGGCCTACTGGCATCCTTAGGGATGGGGTAATATTGTCCGCCGTCTCCCCAGACTTGCGACGTGCATTGCAGGAGTTTCAGGCGGATAAACCTGGTCGGTGTCCACCAGAAAGACTGTTTGTTCCGGATGATTGGACCAGTAGAGTCATCTCCGAGGTCCATTCTTCTGTGTTGGCTGGTCATCCTGGAATATTTGGTACTAGAGACTTGGTGGCCAGGTCTTTTTGGTGGCCTTCCTTGTCAAGGGATGTGCGCACCTTCGTGCAGTCTTGTGAAGTGTGTGCTCGGGCTAAGCCTTGCTGTTCTCGGGCCAGTGGGTTGTTGTTATCCTTGCCTATTCCGAAGAGGCCTTGGACGCACATTTCCATGGATTTTATTTCAGATCTCCCTGTCTCACAGAAAATGTCCGTTATCTGGGTTGTGTGTGACCGCTTTTCTAAGATGGTTCATTTGGTACCCTTGCCTAAGTTGCCTTCCTCCTCTGAGTTGGTCCCTTTGTTTTTTCAGAACGTGGTTCGCTTGCATGGGATTCCGGAGAATATCGTTTCGGACAGGGGATCCCAGTTTGTGTCTAGATTTTGGCGGACGTTTTGTGCTAAGATGGGCATTAATTTGTCTTTCTCGTCTGCATTCCATCCTCAGACGAATGGCCAGACGGAGCGAACTAATCAGACCTTGGAAACTTATTTAAGGTGTTTTGTTTCTGCTGATCAAGATGACTGGGTTGCCTTTTTGCCACTGGCCGAATTTGCCCTTAATAATCGGGCTAGTTCTGCTACTTTGGTTTCTCCTTTCTTTTGTAATTCGGGGTTTCATCCTCGTTTTTCCTCTGGTCAGGTGGAGCCTTCGGATTGTCCTGGAGTGGACGTGGTGGTGGATAGGTTACATCAGATTTGGAATCAGGTGGTGGACAATTTGAAGTTGTCTCAGGAGAAGGCTCAGCAGTTTGCTAATCGTCGTCGCCGCGTGGGTCCCCGACTTCGTGTTGGGGACTTGGTGTGGTTGTCTTCTCGTTTTGTCCCTATGAAGGTCTCTTCTCCCAAGTTTAAGCCTCGGTTCATCGGTCCTTATAAGATCTTGGAGATTCTTAACCCTGTATCTTTTCGTTTGGATCTCCCAGCATCGTTTGCTATTCATAATGTGTTCCATCGGTCGTTATTGCGGAGGTATGAGGTGCCCGTTGTTCCTTCGGTTGAGCCTCCTGCTCCGGTGCTGGTGGAGGGAGAATTGGAGTATGTTGTTGAGAAGATCTTGGATTCTCGTGTTTCCAGACGTAAACTCCAGTATTTGGTTAAGTGGAAGGGTTATGTTCAGGAGGATAATTCCTGGGTGGTCGCCTCTGATGTTCATGCGACTGATTTGGTCCGCGCCTTCCATAGAGCTCATCCTGATCGCCCTGGGGGTTCTCGTGAGGGTTCGGTGACCCCTCCTCAAGGGGGGGGTACTGTTGTGGATTCTGTTTTTGGGCTCCCTCTGGTGGTTACAACTGGTACTGAGTGACTTTGGTGGGTTGCGGTCTCTGGTTTCCACCTGTCCATCAGTGGCTGGGTGTTTCCTATTTTACCTGGCTTTCCTGTTATTCCCTTGCCGGCTATCAATGTATCAGTGTGTGTCTCTGTTACCTGCTCCTAGGCCTTCAAGACAAGCTAAGTCTGTATTTCCCTGTTTCATGATTGCTTTCATGTTTTTTAGTCCAGCTTGCAGATATGTAATTCTCTGCTGCTGGTTGCTCTAGTGGGCTGAAATTACCACTCATGTACCATGAGTTGGCACATGAGTTCAAGTAATTTCAGGATGGTATTTTGAAGGGTTTTTCAGCTGACCACGCAGTTCACCTTTTGTATCCTCTGCTATCTAGCTTAAGCGGGCCTCATTTTGCTGAATCTATTTTCATAACTACGTTTGTGCCTTCCTCTCATTTCACCGTCATTATATGTGGGAGGCTGCTATCTCTGTGGGAATATTTCTCTGGAGGCAAGTGAGGTCTGTTATTCTTCTGATAGGGGAAGCTAGATCTCCGGCTGGCGCGAGACGTCTAGGGGCCCCCCAGGAACGTCCCCCGGCTACTGTTAGTTGAGTGTTGAGGTTCAGGATCGCGGTCAGCTCAGGTTCCATCACCCTAGAGCTCGTCCTGTTTTTGCCCGTGTTATGTTGACAAATTCCCTGCCATTGGGAATGATGACAGGATCCCCAACTTGCCTGTCCGGCATACAGTAGTCAGTCCAGACCTCACCGAAGGACTCCAGCTTCCCCAGTTCCACTGTGCACTGCTCCGGGATCCGGTCCTCCTACTAGGACCTCCCACGCCAGCAGGTGCTTTCCAGGAAGCCTCCTCTCAGGCTTCCAACACAGGAACACACCGAGCCCTCAGGAACTCCCTCAGGGATTTTGCACTTGGACCCTTCAGGTCCAAACACTGGAACCACACAGGACCATGTGACCCACACTCTGGTCACGTTATGTACCTGTAACCACACCCACAGTAATGGATCACATGGACTGGTCACGTGATCCTGACATCACTGCAGGTCAATTCTCACGGCCTCAATACAACTCCGTGCAGATCCCGGGGAGACCACGCAGCGCCCCCTACCTGTTACAGGGGTCACTGCATCACATATATCACATATCCTCCCCCTCTGTTCACACCTGTAGGGTTGAACACCTGTCATACACGTGGGATCACGGGATATGTCATGCACGTTGCCTTGCCCTACCTGTCGAGAGAACCGTCTCAGTCGGTTTTGAGCATCACACAGACCCATCCAGTTGTTGAGTTTACCCCGCCCCCAGCGGTCAACATGTAGGCCTTGAGGTTTGGCCCTTAAGTTACGATCTGTCCATGACACCAAACCTTTAGTCAAGTTTGTCTTTTTACTCGACCTTTCTCTCCAGGGTCGCCACCCACGGTTGGTACGGACATTAGTCCCACTTGCAGTCGAGACTAGCAACTGATCAGAGTCTGACCCTCCATCACTACGTCTACTACTGTACATGTCCTTTTTATTTCCTTTTCGTTGGGAAGAAGGCGGCTGCCACCTTGTGTTCTGCAGCTGTTTATTGACCTGCCGTCTGTACAGTGTCAGCTGCTCTATTTCTCTCAGGTAGGCCACGCGATACTTCAGGAGCATCCGGATATTCGCTAGACTCTCCTTGGACCCGACAACCAGGAATGACACCATTCCATCTTCACCCACCTGGGCCTTGTCTTCAGCCGGAATCCTCAGTCTCTTCACACCGGACACATCCACCATCTCCTGCATCGCTTTTCCAAATCGGCCAGTGAGCTTCGCTACCAGAGCTCTGGGCACTTGGACTGTGTCCTCCACCAAACCCAGACGACTTTGAGCTTTCCTGGCTTGCTCCAAACAACGAGTGGCCTCACCATTCCCCAACAGGACCCTCTGTTTCGTGCAGAGGCACCGTAGGTGCATGTCCCTCAGGACAGCCACCCTCTTCACTGTGACTTCCTTAGTAGACAGTACCACCAACTGTTTCGTCTCCAGCGCCCAGTGCACACTACACGCTTCCACTGCCTTTTTAAAGGCCTCATGCACACCCTCGCGGGTACATGCATCTTGCGCCTCTACGGGTACATCTATCACGCACTTGAAGAGCGGAGTCTCATTTCCTTCAAGAACAGATGGCTCCTGCCTTGCCATGGACCTTTCCATCAAGACACCTGTCACAACCGGGTGACCATCTTGTTCTGCTTTTAGCGCCCACTCCTCTTCAGCTTTACTCTCATTACCACTCTGGTACTGGCACGAGAAGTCTGCAACCACCACCTCTTTTCCTTGTAGAGGGCCTTTTAGTGCTTCTCTAAGCACTACAATGTCTTCGTTTAGGGTCTGATACTCACTTTGCCATCTGAACAGGTGGCCTCTGAGCTCAGAGACTTCCTTCTCCAGCTCATCCACTCTGCGCTCAGCCGCTTGTCTCAGGACCCTTTCTCGTTCGACATGGTCGTTCACCGTCTCTATAACCAATTCCATCTCGCTTCTCCCATCCTCCGGACTGGTGAAACATCCATCACTTGAGGAGGTATTCACTTCCGGCACCATCTCCTTGGTGGCCTCTGTTTTGCCACCAATCGTCACCACAGGTCCTGGACCCCGTCCTCCACCCGTCAGCACAGGTCCTGGACCCCGTCCTCCACCCGTCAGCACAGGTCCTGGACCCCGTCCTCCACCTATCACCATAGGTCCTGGACCCCGTCCTCCACCCGTCAGCACAGGTCCTGGACCCCGTCCTCCACCTATCACCATAGGTCCTGGACCCCGTCCTCCATCCGTCACCACAGGTCCTGGACCCCGTCCTCCACCCGTTACCACAGGTCCTGGACCCCATCCTCCACCCGTTACCACAGGTCCTGGACTCCGTCCTCCACCTGTCACCAGGGCATACGCGTTTGTTACTGTCCATGACTTGTCACAGTCACCCCCAGAATCTGTGTCACACCCCACAGTCTGATGACCCTGCAAGTCACTCTCTGTCTGGGTGTCAGCTCCACATGTTTTATCCAGCAGACCACTATCAGTCATATTGTGGCACACTTCAGGTGACGTCAGGTCAGTTAGTTGGACAGTCGCACCTTTCCCTCTGGTCAGGCCTGCCTTCTCAACATTACTAACTGACATCCACATTATATCCACAAACACTTCAGCCTTTTCCCACAGTGCTACCAAATCTTGTCCTATTACCATAGGATACGGCAAGATCGGGTCTACAACCACCTCATGGTATGTGGAAACCTCCGCTGCGACAATGTAGATAGTGGCTACCTGGAGATATTCAGTGTCGCCAGGTGACACAGAATCTCCTGGACGGGTTCTCAGCACAGACGCTTCTCTCCCCGGGTCTATCAACCCTTGCACACACTTTCCATCCAGCCAAAAAGGACACAGTCGTGACACCTCACTGATTGCCGCCCCTTTTTGGCTCCGCCCCCTTTCTGGGCAAGTGCTCCGCTTTTTGATACCACCCTGGTTCGAGATTCAGCCCCCCTTCGGGATTCCACCCCTTTTTGGGCCATTACCCCTATTCGGGTTACCGCCCCTTTTTGGGTCTCCGCCCCCTTTTGGGCAACCATCCCCGATTGGGCCACCGCTCACTATTAGGGATAATCCCCTCCCTGGGATACACCCCGTGGACTCCCCCACGGCACTCAGGCCCCAGTTCACACAGTACACCCCAATGTCTCTGGGCTTGTACTGGCCCTTTAAGAGTCTGCACAAAAAGAGAAATTTTTTTTTTTTTTTTTTCTTCTCTGTCACTTCACCAGCTCCTGCTGCAGTCACACACAACCGACACCTCCAGGTGCTGCCAACCACAAGCCACTACAGCTCCGCCTGCTGTGGAACCTCTCGCTGCAACCACGGCTACTCTCCACACGGCTCTGCACGGCTCCACCGCTGCCGCTTGTCACCTTCATGACCCCGCCGAGTCACAGCAGACGCTTCTCACTTTCGTAACCCCGCCGAGTTACCGCTAGACGCTTGTCACCTTCGTGGCTTTGCCACAGCAATTAACTCCACGTGTGCTAGCGGGATTGTTGCCAAAAATTCTCCACCAATTGTAAGGTTTCTCTTACTGAGAGTGTTGGGGGATGTAATGTCCACACTTTGTAAGTAATCCACACTAGTAAATCTTCATTATCTTTATTTCTCTTTAGCACGTTGCATAAGCTTGTCTCTGCATGCATGACAAAGTGAAAGTAACTTCTCCCCCTCCTCTCTGTAACTACCCACAATTCTCTACATCTCATCTTTCTTAAAGAGACAAGGTACAAGATTTAATTAATGCATATTACAACATCCCCCTTTTTTTTTTTTTTTTTTTTTAAACGAATAAAACTAAAATAAAATAACATGAACTAATGATGCAACAAGAAAAATGTCCAAGAAAACGTATGTCCATTTTGCCCTGTTAAAGAAAAGAAGTCACGCTTCTTCAATAAGTCTGGATGGAGCCCTTCTCTCTCTTGATGGATAACGTCTGGGCTCAGCGATGGTGTCCATTAATGAAGAACTTGTTGCCTCCTGGTGATTCTCTCCACTGTTGAGTGCCGAATCTTCCCCCAGAGAATGTCCATTGTCATTATTTTGAGGAATAATTTTGAAATGTGAAGAGTTTCGAGTTATGGAGTGTCCATCCCTCTCAGCCGTGACCATGCTGCCTTTCTTGTCAATAACGTTATATTTTGCGGGACAATATGCAGCTGAAGTCTTGTTGGTTGGTTTCTGACGCACCACAACGACGTCACCTCTTTTGATAGCATTTGGCTGTGCCCTTCGCCTTCTGTCTGCATAGTGTTTCATGGTTTGTTTGTTGGAAGAGTCTGCTAAGCGCACAGAGGAGTCACTTGGTACAGGACGACTGACTATGTCAGGGATTCGTATATGCAGAGTTCTGCCAAACATTAGATGCGCTGGAGCAGCATTGGTAGTAGAATGTGGCGTATTGCGGTAATTGCGCATGAATTTGTACAATGACTGTTTCAGTGGGGTGTGCTCCAGGCTAGCTGCCTTGATTCGTTTCCCCATGGTGCGCATGAAGCGTTCGACTATTCCATTTGCTTGCGGCCAGCACGGTGTGATTTTTCTGTGACTGAACCCCAAGTATTCAGCAAATTGTGTGAACACGTGTCCATTGAATGGAGGTCCATTGTCCGTTTTGACTACTCTTGGAATGCCATATGCTGAAAATATGTTATCCAGTTCTGGTATCACACTAGTAGCAGATGTTGAAGAGATAAAAGAAATGACAGGGTATCTGGAATATTCGTCAATTGTTACTAGAATGTATTGGCCATTTGGTAACGGTCCATATATATCGACTGCCACCTCCTCCCAGACAGCAGTGGGTAGAGGTGACATTTGTAAAGGCTCCAGCTGTGATGATGGAGTGATAACTTGGCAGGTGGAACAGTGTTTAACCTTCTCTTCCACCAATTGATCCATGTTTGGGAACCACACTTTTTCTCTGAGTAATTTCTTTGTGCCAACAATTCCCAGATGACCTTCATGCGCTATCTGTATTACTAAGCTGCGCAGAGTCTTAGGGTACCGTCACACAGTACCATTTACATCGCTACGACGGCACGATCCGTGACGTCGCAGCGATCGTATGAATATCGCTCCAGCATCGTAGACTGCGGTCACACTGTGCAATCACGGCGCTGGAACGATGCCGAAGTCCCCGGGTAACCAGGGTAAACATCGGGTAACTAAGCACAGGGCCGCGCTTAGTAACCCGATGTTTACCGTGGTTACCAGCGTAAAAGTAAAAAAAAAAAAACCGTACATACTCACTATCTGATGTCCGTCCGGTCCCTTGCCATCTGCTTTCCTCTCTGACTGTCTGCCGGCCGGAAAGTGAGAGCAGATCACAGCGGTGACGTCGCCGCTGTGATCTGCTCTCACTGTACGGCCGGATTCAGTCAGAGCAGGAAGCAGACGGCAAGGGACCTGACGGGCATCAGATGGTGAGTATGTACGGTTTTTTTTTTTTTACTTTTACGCTGGTAACCACGGTAAACATCGGGTTACTAAGCGCGGCCCTGCGCTTAGTTACCCGATGTTTACCCTGGTTACCAGCGAACACATCGCTGGATCGCTGTCACACACAACGATCCAGTGATGTCAGCGGGTGATCAAGCGACAAAAGAAAGTTTGAAACGATGTGCTACGACGTACGATTCTCAGCAGGGTGCCTGATCGCAGTAGCGTGTCAGACACTGCGAGATCGTAACGTTATCGCTACAACGTCACGAATCGTGCCGTCGTAGCGATAAAAATGCCACTGTGTGACGGTACCCTTAGGTACAACCAATTTGGTACCTCGAAGGATGAGGCATTCCTCAGTGACAGATAGTTCATACCGTACACTTGAGAATAGTTTTAATTCTGTCAGATCAATCTCAGGATCGGGAAATTTTTCTCTTTGAATTTCATGCCACCTTCGATTTCGGATGATTTGTATTAAAGCACGTAGTGTCTTGTCACTTGTTGTGGCGTTCACAAAGTGATCAATGGAAAGAGCTTTTGGTACTGCATGGGCTGTAATGAAGCATATGTATTCTTCAATGGCGGAATGCTCAGGTAGATCATCAGTCATCGGATGTCTTGACAGATAGTCAGCGGGATTGCTGAATTTTCCAGGCTTGTGGACAATTTTGTAGTTGTAGTCCTGTAGACGTAGACCCCACCGTTCTATGCGTGCAGGCATTTTAGCTCTGGGATTTCCAAAGATCGTAAGGAGTGCTTGATGATCTGTGACAACAGTGAAGGGAGCTCCATACAGAAATAAGTGAAAATGTTCGCATCCCCAGACAACTGCCAAGCTTTCTTTTTCAGGTTGTGAATATTTCCGTTCCGTGCTTGTTAAGCTTTTACTTGCATAAGAAATAATCTGAGGATTTTGATTGTTATCTTTATATTGTGCTAAGATGGCACCCAGCCCCACGGGACTGGCGTCCACAATTAGCTCAGTTTGGAGAGCTGGATCAAAATAGGCCATTGTGGTTGTTGAGCAAAGTTCAGTTTTAATTGTTTCAAATGCATTTTGACAGTCTGGAGACCATTGAAAAACACAACTCTGTTTTGTAAGTTCCCTTAATGGACTGTTAATTGTTGAGAAGTTTGGAATGTATCTGCAGCGCCCCAGAGTTCTGGTCGTTGCAGTACTGTGGCTCCGCCACTAAGGGGAGCCATGGTGCGTCCGATGGCACTGAAGGAGTTCCTCCAATCAGGTATCACAGACACCAATATGTTTCACAGCAGGGCCTCCGGGGGGAGCTAAGGGTGCTATTCATTAGGCCACTCCCCACCATAGTGGGTAAACTGGGGGTCAGGCAGGAAGTTAGAGAGAACGCTGACGGGATTGAACGGAGCAACACCCTGTGGCAGGGGGTGTTGTGAAGGGAGAGACTGTAGGGTCTCTGCCAGGGGTGGGATCCTGGCAGAGGCTTGGCATTGAAAGAACGTAACGGGTCCGCGCAGGCTCCTGGAAGCGGCGGGACTCAAGAAAGGACTAGAAGCGAGATAGATTGTGCTGAGTGAGAAACGAGATCAAGCAGAAGGAGAATACCAGCAGGGGTTGTGCTGAAAGAGGCAGCACCCTGCTGAGGCGCAATACCGGTGGCCGGAACGCCGAGGGAGTGGATTAGAATACAGCTTCAAGCCATACTCCAAACAGCGGCAGGACAGTCGGTCTCAGGCGGGCTGTCTACCACATATCACCTATGAAGTCTTGGGGGGCAATTGCGGGAGAGGGGCGACTCTAGGGTCCCGGAAGAACTCCAGGCCTACCTGACAAACGGGTGCCATTCCAACCTGAATACAGGGAAGGGGTGGATTACAGAGGAACATCAAATCGAGTTGTGAGGGAACTTAAGAAACAGACACAACCGTTGTGGGGTTACTTTCCGTGAGCACAGCAGGGAAGGACTACAACACATAGCGCTAGAAGGAAGGCACAGATTTCCACCTGAGAGGAGAACTCTGGAGGTGCCATTGGACCGGCCGGCCTTGCGTAGCCTGGTGAACCGTGTTCCGGACTGAGGACTCAGAGATCTCCAGTAAAGAGGTAAAGAGACTGCAACCTGGTGTCCTCGTTATTTACCGCGACTTACACCCCACAACCGTACCGCTCCATCGCTACCATTACTACCACTTATTGCACCGGACGTCCCCCACTGACGGACAGGGCCACGGACCGGGTCTAGCCACCGTGACAACCCCGAGACTGAGAACTAGAGGCCCGGCTCCGGGTATCCCCTCGGCCCTGCGGTGGTGTGGGGGCGCTCCATATCTAGCACAATAACTGGCCATTCCAAGAAACGAGCGTACTTCACTGGCATCTTGTGGAATTGAGGCTGATTTAATGGATTCCACTTTCTTGGGATCAGGTTGTACCCCTTTTGCCGAAAAAATATGACCGTAAAACTCTAATGAATTTTTATCAAATTCACATTTTTCCTTGTTTAAGGTGAGTCCAGCAGAGAGGAGGCATTCAAAGACGGCATATAGAGCACGATTGTGTTCAGCTTGAGTTTTGCCAAACACCAGTATGTCATCACTGTAATTAAAGGCATTTGGAATGTTCTGAATAATGCCCCTTATTGCATCCTGAAAAATTTCCGCTGCAGAGCAGACCCCAAAAGTCAATCTTTTATATCTTCTGAGGCCCACATGTGTGGAAAATGTTGTCAAATATCTGGATTCTGGACTCAGCTCTAACTGGTGATAGCCCTTATTGAGATCGAGTTTTGAAAAGACGGTCGCTCCATTTAACACATGAATGATGTCATCAATTGTGGGTGAGATATGTCTTTCTCTCTGAATGGCAGTGTTGGGTAGGCGCATGTCAACACACAATCTCACCTGGTCAGGAGCCTTTGGTTTAGGAACTACCACCAGTGGTGAGACCCAGGGAGTGGGCCCAGTAACGGTTTCGATAACGTCCTCGTCCATGAGGAATTGGAGTTCTTTTTCTACTTTCCTTCTCAGGTGAAATGGAATGCGCCTATGTGACTGGGCCACTGGGCGAACACTATCGTCCACATGAAGATGTACTTGAGAGTCTTTTAGTTTCCCCAAGCCACTAAATAGGGAGGGAAAATTATTCACCATGGTTTGTATATCCATGTCCGCAGGATCAGTTATGGTATGGATAATTTGGATGAGACCTAGCTTCAAGGCAGTGTGATAGCTGAGAAGACAGCCTCCTGATCCTTGTAACGCATGAAAGGTAGTTTTCTGCTTATTGTCTTTATAGCTCAGTTCAACATCAAACTGCCCTCTGGTAGTTAGAGGTATTTTAGATCCATATGGGAAGATTTTAGTATGTTCTTGCTGCAAAACTGGCTTTGTCTTCAATTGCTCATAGGTAGTGCTGTCTATGATGTCCACTGACGCTCCCGTATCTATTGTAAACGTGATATTGGTGTCGCAGATTGGGAGTGTGATACAGGGGGACTGTACAGAGCCAGTGGCAGAGGTGGTGAACACGTAGTTTTCTGCTCCAGATGCTTCTTCTGTATCCTGATTTACCATTTTTACATCTGCAGGCCGTGTCATAGGCAGAGAAGGCTTGTATTGTGCTGATCTGCAGACAGCTGCCAAATGGTTCCCTTTTCCACACTTATTGCATGTCTGTCCTATAGCTGGACATCTGTCCAGGCGGTGAGGGAACTCCTGTCCACATCTATAGCATTTTTTCTGTTTCGGGGTTTGCTTGTCTTGTGTATTTTTATGCACGAGATTATGTACCTGTGACTTTTCCCCACTCTCCATTGTAGTAGCCTGATGATCTGCTATTTCCGTAGCACGGGCTATTTTGAGTAATTCATGTAAAGAGAGATCTTGCTGCAGAGCTTTGCGCCTTATTTTGTTAGATGAGCATGTGACGATTACCTGAGTTAGGATTTCATCATCTATATCTGTGAATGCACATCCATGTGCTAGCTCCCTCAGTCGTGTGACATAGGTGTCTATGGATTCTTCGGGAAGCTGCTTAGCAATTCTGAATTTGTATCTCTCATATCTGATATTTTGTTTGGGATTGAAGTAATCAGTGAGAGCTTTGCTGCAATCGCTGTATGTATCTGTCTCAGATGCAGGTAATGTGCAGTAGATATCATAGACTCCTGTGCCTGCACAATGTAAAAGTAATGCTTTCTTTCTTTTCTCCTCTTTTATATCTATGGCTTCTAGAAAGTTCTCAAATCTGCTCAACCATTTTCTCCAGTTATGGGAGAGATTAGTGACATCAGTCATATCAAACTGTGGGAAACTGTGTAAGTATTCAGCCATGATGAAGTTTTTCAGTGGTGCAGCCGTGTGGATCAGTAAAATAGGGATTAGTACTCACTGCAGCAGAAGATTTTCATCCCATCCTCGTCGCCAGTTGTAATGTCCACACTTTGTAAGTAATCCACACTAGTAAATCTTCATTATCTTTATTTCTCTTTAGCACGTTGCATAAGCTTGTCTCTGCATGCATGACAAAGTGAAAGTAACTTCTCCCCCTCCTCTCTGTAACTACCCACAATTCTCTACATCTCATCTTTCTTAAAGAGACAAGGTACAAGATTTAATTAATGCATATTACAGGGGACACTCACTTGGCCGCGATATTCAAGCACACGGGCACGGGTTTATAAAACAAAGCAGTCCATGCAGTTTATTAAGCCTCATAAACCGGGTTACGCACAGTTCATAACATGAAACACAACAGGCACCAACTGGTGATATTTACTTGCAGCTTCTAACACTTCAGTGTACGGCTTTGCCTCACGGACACTAACACGCTGGTCCTCCCTTAACCAGTTCCCAAGGGAGACCACACAGTTCATAGAACTTCACAAGCACTACCGGCCTGTACGATACCTGACGGGAGCTCCGGCTCCACCTGCTGACTCCTCGCCAGTCCACACCTCCGGGTAAGCTGCCTTACAGGGATCACCAACTTGCCTGGCTGGCACGCACTAGTCAGTCCAGACCTCACCGAAGGACTCCAGCTTCCCCAGACTCCGTTAACACTCTTCTGGGTAAGCTGCCTAACAGGGATCCCCAACTTGCCTGTCCGGCATACAGTAGTCAGTCCAGACCTCACCGAAGGACTCCAGCTTCCCCAGTTCCACTGTGCACTGCTCCGGGATCCGGTCCTCCTACTAGGACCTCCCACGCCAGCAGGTGCTTTCCAGGAAGCCTCCTCTCAGGCTTCCAACACAGGAACACACCGAGCCCTCAGGGATTTTGCACTTGGACCCTTCAGGTCCAAACACTGGAACCACACAGGACCATGTGACCCACACTCTGGTCACGTTATGTACCTGTAACCACACCCACAGTAATGGATCACATGGACTGGTCACGTGATCCTGACATCACTGCAGGTCAATTCTCATGGCCTCAATACAACTCCGTGCAGATCCCGGGGAGACCACGCAGCGCCCCCTACCTGTTACAGGGGTCACTGCATCACATACAGTTAGGTCCATATATATTTGGACAGAGACATTTTTCTCATTTTGGTTATAGACATTACCACAATGAATTTTAAACAAAACAATTCAGATGCAGTTGAAGTTCAGACTTTCAGCTTTCATTTGAGGGTATCCACATTAAAATTGGATGAAGGGTTTAGGAGTTTCAGCTACTTAACATGTGCCACCCTGTTTTTAAAGGGACCAAAAGTAATTGGACAGATTCAATAATTTTAAATAAAATGTTCATTTTTAATACTTGGCTGAAAACCCTTCGTTGGGAATGACTGCCTGAAGTCTTGAACTCATGGACATCACCAGACGCTGTGTTTCCTCCTTTTTGATGCTCTGCCAGGCCTTGACTGCGGTGGTTTTCAGTTGCTGTTTGTTTGTGGGCCTTTCTGTCTGACGTTTAGTCTTTAACAAGTGAAATGCATGCTCAATTGGGTTGAGATCAGGTGACTGACTTGGCCATTCAATAATATTCCACTTCTTTGCTTTAATAAACTCCTGGGTTGCTTTGGCTTTATGTTTTGGGCCATTGTCCATCTGTAGTATGAAACAACGACCAATCAGTTTGGCTGCATTTGGCTGGATCTGAGCACACAGTATGGTTCTGAATACCTCAGAATTCATTCTGCTGCTTCTGTCCTGTGTCACATCATCAATAAACACTAGTGACCCAGTGCCACTGGCAGCCATGCATGCCCAAGCCATCACACTGCCTCCGCTGTGTTTTACATATGATGTGGTATGCTTTGGACCATGAGCTGTACCACGCCTTCAATATACTTTTCTCTTTCCATCATTCTGGTAGAGGTTGATCTTGGTTTCATCTGTCCATAGAATGTTCTTCCAGAACTGTGCTGGCTTTTTCAGATGTTTTATAGCAAAGTCCAGTCTAGCCTTTTTATTTTTGACACTTATGAGTGGCTTGCACCGTGCAGTGAACCCTCTGTATTTACTTTCATGCAGTCTTCTCTTTATGGTAGATTTGGATATTGATACGCCGACCTCCTGGAGAGTGCTGTTCACTTGGTTGGCTGTTGTGAAGGGGTTTCTCTTCACCATGGAGATAATTCTGCGATCATCCACTACTGTTGTCTTCCGTGGGCGCCCAGGTCTTTTTGCATTGATGAGTTCACCAGTGCTTTCTTTCTTTCTCAGGATGTACCAAACTGTACATTTTGCCACTCCTAATATTGTAGCAATTTCTCGGATGGGTTTTTTCTGTTTTCAGAGCTTAAGGATGGCTTGTTTCACCTGCATGGAGAGCGCTTTTGACCGCATGTTTACTTCATAGGAAAACCTTCCAAATGCAAGCACCACACCTCAAATCAACTCCAGGCCTTTTATCTGCTTAATTGAGAATGACATAATGAAGGGATTGCCAACACCTGTCCATGAAATAGCCTTGGAGTCAATTGTCCAATTACTTTTGGTCCCTTTAAAAACAAGGTGGCACAGGTTAAGGAGCTGAAACTCCTAAACTCTTCATCCAATTTTAATATGGATACCCTCAAATGAAAGCTAAAAGTCTGAACTTCAACTGCATCTGAATTGTTTTGTTTAAAATTAATTGTGGTAATGTCTATAACCAAAATGAGAAAAATGTTGTCTCTGTCCAAATATATATGGACCTAACTGTATATCACAATACCTACTGGCTCATGGGGCTAGCAACAGCATGCTCAATAACCTACCTAAATGGCAACATAACACTTATATAGATCCCAAAGAGATCACCCCTGATGAAGCCCTATTAGTGAGGATGATACACATGGGGCTGCATTGGCCCTGGTCCATTTCACTTCTTTGCCTGGGGTCCTCCCGGTTTGTGCATTTTGCACTTTAGGTAATTCAGCCTTATGGTCTCCTGGGACTCTTAATGCTCTTATTTGCTATATGAGTCACCCCTTGCCATTTTTATGGTTTTTTGGGATCTATACAAGTGTTATGTTGCCATTTAGGTAGGCTATTGAGTGTGCTGTTGCTAGCCCCATGAGCCAGTAGGTATAGAGGTGGGTTTTCAGGCATAATATATTATTATACTTCATATATACAGGTGTTAATATGTACAAACACTGGATATGGACAAGGTGTTCTTTGCTGTTTTTAAATATGTTTTAAATTTTGTGGTGTGCCAATAAAGACCTCTTTTTTCTATATATGGTTTATTGTTACTTATATATTCATGTATGTGGTGTGCATAATTGGAGTGGTGCTGTTCTCTTGTTTGTCGTTTAGTTTTACCACTCACTTGCACCCTGTACTCTAATATTCATATTATGGTAGTGCGCTTGGTTTACTTATTTTCATAAACCACATTTACCGCACACATGTTTGGCATTTCTGTAGTGATGAGTAGGGTTGAGCGAAACGGGTCGATCATTTTCAAAAGTCGCCGACTTTTGGCTAAGTCGGCGTCTCATGAAACCCGATCCGACCCCTGTGCTTGTCGGCCATGCGGTACGCGACTTTCGCGCCAAAGTCGCGTTTCAATGACGCGAAAAGCGCCATTTCTCAGCCAATGAAGGTGAACGCAGAGTGTGGGCAGCGTGATGACATAGATCCTGGTCCCCACCATCTTAGAGAAGGGCATTGCAGTGATTGGCTTGCTGTCTGCGGCGTCACAGGGGCTATAAAGGGGCGTTCCCGCCGACCGCCATCTTACTGCTGCTGATCTGAGCTTAGGGAGAGGTTGCTGCCGCTTCGTCAGAAGCAGGGATAGCGTTAGGCAGGGTCCACTAACCACCAAACCGCTTGTGCTGTAGCGATTTCCACTGTCCAACACCACCTTCGGTGTGCAGGAACAGTGGAAGCTATTTTTTTTTTTTTTTTCCTCAGCGCTGTAGCTCATTGGGCTGCCCTAGAAGGCTCCGTGATAGCTGTATTGCTGTGTGTACGCCACTGTGGAAACCAACTGCTTTTTTCAAAGCACATATCCTCTTGTTCCTTTCTGCACAGCTATCTTTTTTGTTTGTCCACACTTTTTATTTAATTTGTGCATCAGTCCACTCCTATTGCTGCCTGCCATACCTGGCTTAGATTACTGCAGGGAGATAGTAATTGTAGGACAGTCCCTGTTTTTTTTTTTTTTTTTTTTTTTGTGGGAGATTAAGATTGGCATTTCTGCTACAGTGCCATCCCTGTGTGTGCCATCTCTCACTGAGTGGGCCATAGAAAGCCTATTTATTTTTTCCGTGATTTGTGTTCTAAATTCTACCTCAACACAAAAACACTACATCAATCAGTGGTAGAAAAATATTGGCCTCAGTCAGGGCTTGTGTGCCACTGCTGTGTGTGCTATCTCTCATTCAGTGGGCTATAGAAAGCCTATTTATTTATTTATTTATTTATTTTTCTTATTATTTGGTTTCTAAAGTCTCCCTGAAAAAAAAAAAAAAAAACAGTGGGAGAGTAATATTGCCCTTTCAGCTTGTGTGCCAGTCTTGACTCCTGGGTGTGCCACCTCTCTCTCATTCAGTGGGCCATAGAAAGGCTATTTATTTTTTTGGTTTTTTTAATATTATTTGGTTTCTAAAGTCTCCCTGAAAATAAAAGAAAAAAAACTTAAAAAAACAGTGGGAGAGTAATATTGCCCTTTCAGCTTGTGCGCCAGTCTTGACTCCTGGGTGTGCCACCTCTCTCTCTCTAATTGTGGGCCATAGAAAGCCTTTTTTTTTTTCTTTTTTTTTAAATATTATTTGGTTTCTAAAGTCTCCCTTAAAAAACAAAAAATACATAAAAAAACAGTGGGAGAGTAATATTGCCCTTTCAGCTTGTGTGCCAGTCTTGACTCCTGGGTGTGCCACCTCTCTCTCTCATTCAGTGGGCCATAGAAAGCCTATTTATTTTTTTGGTTTTTTTAATATTATTTGGTTTCTAAAGTCTCCCTGAAAAAAAAAAAACATAAAAAAACAGTGGGAGAGTAATATTGCCCTTTCAGCTTGTGTGCCAGTCTTGACTCCTGGGTGTGCCACCTCTCTCCCTCTCATTCAGTGGGCCATAGAAAGCCTATTTTTTTTTTTTTTAATATTATTGGGTTTCTAAAGTCTCCCTTAAAAAACAAAAAATACATAAAAAAACAGTGGGAGAGTAATATTGCCCTTTCAGCTTGTGTGCCAGTCTTGACTCCTGGGTGTGCCACCTCTCTCATTCAGTGGGCCATAGAAAGCATTTTTTTTTTTTCCTTGATTTGTGTTCTAAAATCTACCTCAACACAAAAACACTACATCAATCAGTGGGAGAAAAATATTGGCCTCAGTCAGGGCTTGTGTGCCACTGCTGTGTGTGCTATCTCTCATTCAGTGGGCTATAGAAAGCCTATTTATTTATTTATTTTTTTTCTTATTATTTGGTTTCTAAAGTCTCCCTGAAAAAAAATAAATAAATAAAAAAACAGTGGGAGAGTAATATTGCCCTTTCAGCTTGTGTGCCAGTCTTGACTCCTGGGTGTGCCACCTCTCTCTCTCATTCAGTGGGCCATAGAAAGCCTTTTTATTTTTTTGGTTTTTTTAATATTATTTGGTTTCTAAAGTCTCCCTGAAAAAAAAAAACATAAAAAAACAGTGGGAGAGTAATATTGCCCTTTCAGCTTGTGTGCCAGTCTTGACTCCTGGGTGTGCCACCTCTCTCATTCAGTGGGCCATAGAAAGCCTATTTATTTTTTTTTTTAAATATTATTGGGTTTCTAAAGTCTCCCTTAAAAAACAAAAAATACATAAAAAAACAGTGGGAGAGTAATATTGCCCTTTCAGCTTGTGTGCCAGTCTTGACTCCTGGGTGTGCCACCTCTCTCTCTCATTCAGTGGGCCATAGAAAGGCTATTTATTTTTTTGTTTTTTTTAATATTATTTGGTTTCTAAAGTCTCCCTTAAAAAACAAAAAAAACATAAAAAAACAGTGGGAGAGTAATATTGCCCTTTCAGCTTGTGTGCCAGTCTTGACTCCTGGGTGTGCCACCTCTCTCTCTCATTCAGTGGGCCATAGAAAGCCTATTTATTTTTTTGTTTTTTTTAATATTATTTGGTTTCTAAAGTCTCCCTGAAAAAAAAAAAAGCATAAAAAAACAGTGGGAGAGTAATATTGCCCTTTCAGCTTGTGTGCCAGTCTTGACTCCTGGGTGTGCCACCTCTCTCTCTCATTCAGTGGGCCATAGAAAGCATTTTTTTTTTTTCCTTGATTTGTGTTCTAAAATCTACCTCAACACAAAAACACTACATCAATCAGTGGGAGAAAAATATTGGCCTCAGTCAGGGCTTGTGTGCCACTGCTGTGTGTGCTATCTCTCATTCAGTGGGCTATAGAAAGCCTATTTATTTATTTATTTTTTTTCTTATTATTTGGTTTCTAAAGTCTCCCTGAAAAAAAAAAAAACATAAAAAAACAGTGGGAGAGTAATATTGCCCTTTCAGCTTGTGTGCCAGTCTTGACTCCTGGGTGTGCCACCTCTCTCATTCAGTGGGCCATAGAAAGGCTATTTATTTTTTTGGTTTTTTTAATATTATTTGGTTTCTAAAGTCTCCCTTAAAAAACAAAAAATACATAAAAAAACAGTGGGAGAGTAATATTGCCCTTTCAGCTTGTGTGCCAGTCTTGACTCCTGGGTGTGCCACCTCTCTCTCTCATTCAGTGGGCCATAGAAAGCCTATTTATTTTTTTGGTTTTTTTAATATTATTTGGTTTCTAAAGTCTCCCTGAAAAAAAAAAAACATAAAAAAACAGTGGGAGAGTAATATTGCCCTTTCAGCTTGTGTGCCAGTCTTGACTCCTGGGTGTGCCACCTCTCTCATTCAGTGGGCCATAGAAAGCCTATTTATTTTTTTTAAAAAATATTATTGGGTTTCTAAAGTCTCCCTTAAAAAACAAAAAATACATAAAAAAACAGTGGGAGAGTAATATTGCCCTTTCAGCTTGTGTGCCAGTCTTGACTCCTGGGTGTGCCACCTCTCTCTCTCATTCAGTGGGCCATAGAAAGGCTATTTATTTTTTTGTTTTTTTTTAATATTATTTGGTTTCTAAAGTCTCCCTTAAAAAACAAAAAAAACATAAAAAAACAGTGGGAGAGTAATATTGCCCTTTCAGCTTGTGTGCCAGTCTTGACTCCTGGGTGTGCCACCTCTCTCTCATTCAGTGGGCCATAGAAAGGCTATTTATTTTTTTGGTTTTTTTAATAATATTTGGTTTCTAAAGTCTCCCTGAAAATAAAAGAAAAAAAACTTAAAAAAACAGTGGGAGAGTAATATTGCCCTTTCAGCTTGTGCGCCAGTCTTGACTCCTGGGTGTGCCACCTCTCTCTCTCATTCAGTGGGCCATAGAAAGCCTATTTATTTTTTTGGTTTTTTTAATATTATTTGGTTTCTAAAGTCTCCCTTAAAAAACAAAAAATACATAAAAAAACAGTGGGAGAGTAATATTGCCCTTTCAGCTTGTGTGCCAGTCTTGACTCCTGGGTGTGCCACCTCTCTCTCTCATTCAGTGGGCCATAGAAAGCCTATTTATTTTTTTGGTTTTTTTAATATTATTTGGTTTCTAAAGTCTCCCTGAGAAAAAAAAAAAAATAAATTAGGTGGGAGATTAATATTGACATTAGTGCTTGAGTGACAGTCCTGCGTGTGTGTCATCTCTGTGATTTTGTGCCACAGAAAACAGAGTGTGTAACATTGTGCCTGATTTTCCTTGTGGTCTCACCAACCTGTTAAGGGATATTGAAATCATACTGAAGTTATAGCTCACCGTGTAAGTTGTTTGACAGCAACAAATAAAGTTACTTTGGTTAAGATTTTAAAACAATGAGGAAGTCTGGTGCAAGAGGTCGTCGTGGGCGTTCATTGTCAGCTGGTAATGGTGGTAGTGGTAGTGGAGCATCAGGTGGTCGTGGGGATAAAAATATTCCACCTAAGTCTGGAGCTGTGGAGCCAGTTTCGTCGTCAGGCTACACAAGGCCTCGAACGCTCTCTTTTCTGGGAGTAGGAAAACCGCTTTTAAAGGCGGAGCAGCAACAGCAAGTTTTGGCTTACATTGCAGACTCAGCCTCTAGCTCTTTTGCCTCCTCTTCCGAAACTGGTAAATGTAAAAGCAGCGCGTCGCTTGTGGATGTTCACGGTCAGGGACAAGTCGCTTCCTTGTCCTCCTCAGCAAAAACTACAACAAGAGAGAAGGATGCAGCAGGCGACACAACGGGTCACTCCATGGAGCTCTTTACACATACCGTCCCTGGCTTAGAAAGTGAAACATTTAACAGGCCATGCCCATTACAAGTATATTCTGACATGGAGTGCACTGATGCACAGCCACAGCCAGAGTACTATGCTGCTCCTTTGACTCAGACCACCACATTGCCCTCTCAGGGTACAGATCCACAATCAGACCCTGATGAGACTATGTTGCCCCGCCACGAACGCTATACCACCGACCGACACAGTGACACAGACGAAGTTGCACACGAGCTCGAAGAGGAGGTAATAGATGACCCAGTTATTGACCCCGATTGGCAGCCATTGGGGGAACAGGGTGCAGGCGGCAGTAGTTCAGAAGCGGAGGTGGAGGAGGGGCCGCAGCAGGCATCAACATCGCAACAGGTTCCATCTGCCGGGCCCGTATCTGGCCCAAAACGCGTGTCAAAGCCAAAACCTGTTGGAGGACAGCGTGGCCATCCGGTTAAAGCTCAGTCTGCAATCCCTGAAAAGGGATCCGAGTCTAGGAAGAGTGCAGTCTGGCATTTTTTTAAACAACATCCAACTGATCAGCGCAAAGTCATCTGTCAAAAATGTTCAACTAGCTTAAGCAGAGGTCAGAATCTGAAAAGTCTAAATACTAGTTGCATGCATAGACACTTAACCACCATGCATTTTCAAGCCTGGACTAACTACCAAACGTCCCTTAAGGTTGTAGCACCCTCGGCCAATGAAGCTAGTCAGCAACGCAACATCCCTTCCGTCACTGTAAGGCCACCATTTTCCGCACCACTGGCAGTATCTGTGCAGGTTTCTTTGCCAGCCAAAAGCAGTCAGGGTCAGGGAACCACCAGTTTTGTAGGAGGAAATATTGCATCTAGGGCACCGGCGGAAACAATACCGTCTCCAACCGTCTCTCAGTCTGCCATGTACACCGGCACACCCGAAAGTTCCACGATCTCCAGCTCTCCAGTCCAGCTCACCCTACATGAGACTCTGGTTAGAAAAAGGAAGTACTTATCCTCGCATCCGCGTACACAGGGTTTTAACGCCCACATAGCTAGACTAATCTCGTTAGAGATGATGCCCTACCGGTTAGTTGAAAGCGAAGCTTTCAAAGCCCTGATGGAGTACGCTGAACCACGATACGAGCTACCCAGTCGACACTTTTTTTCCAGAAAAGACATCCCAGCCCTGCACCAGCATGTTAAACAGCGCATCGTCCATGCACTCAGGCAATCTGTGAGTACAAAGGTGCACCTGACTACAGATGCATGGACCAGTAGGCATGGCCAGGGACGTTATGTGTCCATCACGGCACACTGGGTGAATGTGGTGGATGCAGGGTCCACAGGCGACATCAATTTAGGGACAGTTGTGCCTAGCCCACGGTCTAGGAAACAGTTGGCTGTAGGCGTTCGCACCCCCTCCTCCTCCTCCTCCTCGTCCTCCTGCAGAAGCTACAGCTCTTCCACAGAACGCAGTCTGCCAACCACTCCATCGGCAGATGACACTGTTGCACACCAGTTGTCCCATTATGGGCCAGCTACTGCCAAGCGTCAGCAGGCTGTATTGGCTATGAAGTGTTTGGGCGACAACAGACACACCGCGGAAGTTCTATCCAAGTTCTTGCAACAAGAAACGCAGTCGTGGCTGGGCACAGTAGATCTTGAGGCAGGCAAGGTAGTGAGTGATAACGGAAGGAATTTCATGGCTGCCATCTCCCTTTCCCAACTGAAACACATTCCTTGCCTGGCTCACACCTTAAACCTGGTGGTGCAGTGCTTATTGAAAACTTATCCTGGGTTCTCCGACCTGCTCCTCAAAGTGCGTGCACTTTGCTCACATATCCGACGTTCGCCTGTACACGCCAGCCGTATGCAGACCTATCAGCGGTCTTTGAACCTTCCCCAGCATCGCCTAATCATAGACGTTGCAACAAGGTGGAACTCAACACTGCACATGCTTCAGAGACTGTGCGAACAGAGGCGTGCTGTTATTTATTTGTGGGAGGATACACGGGCAGGCAGTAGGATGGCAGACATGGAGTTGTCAGGTGTGCAGTGGTCTAAGATACAAGACATGTGTCAAGTCCTTCAGTGTTTTGAGGAATGCACACGGCTGGTTAGTGCAGACAACGCCGTAATAAGCATGAGCATCCCCCTAATGCATCTGCTGATGCAAAGTTTGACGCACATAAAGGAGCAGGCGTCTGCACCAGAGGAAGAGGAAAGCCTTGATGACAGTCAGCCATTGTCTGGTAAGGGCAGTGTACAGGACGAGGTAGCGGGCGAAGAGGAGGTGGAGGACGAGGAGGATGATGGGGATGAGTATATTTTTAATGCCGAACCTTTCCCGGGGGCACAGGAAATTGGTTGCGTGTCACGGCCGGGTTCTGGTTTTTTGAGGGACACAAGTGACGTAGATTTGCCTGCAACTGCCCCTCAACCAATCACAACCGGAGATTTGACAACTGGAACTTTGGCCCACATGGCGGATTATGCCTTACGTATCCTAAAAAGGGACACACGCATTACGAAAATGATGAACGATGACGATTACTGGTTGGCCTGCCTCCTTGATCCACGCTATAAAGGCAAATTGCAAAATATTATGCCACATGAGAACTTGGAACTAATATTAGCAACCAAACAATCAACTCTTGTTGACCGTTTGCTTCAGGCATTCCCAGCACACAGCGCACGTGATCGTTCTCACACGAGCTCCAGGGGGCAGCAGACTAGGAGTGTTAGGGGTGCACACATCAGAAGTGGCGTTGGACAGAGGGGTTTTCTGACCAGGTTGTGGAGTGATTTTGCTATGACCGCAGACAGGACAGGTACTGCTGCATCAATTGAAAGTGACAGGAGACAACATTTGTCCAGTATGGTTACTAACTATTTTTCATCCCTTATCGATGTTCTCCCTCAACCGTCATTCCCATTTGATTACTGGGCCTCCAAATTAGACACCTGGCCAGAATTGGCAGAATATGCATTGCAGGAGCTTGCTTGCCCGGCAGCAAGTGTCCTATCAGAAAGAGTATTCAGTGCTGCAGGTTCAATATTAACCGAAAAAAGGACTCGTCTGGCTACCCAAAATGTTGACGATCTAACATTCATTAAAATGAACCACAACTGGATTTCGAAATCTTTTGCCCCACCTTGCCCGGCCGACACCTAGCTTTCCTATGAAAAGCTCTTGCCTGTGAATTACTTTTCTAATGTCTAATTTGCTGCAGCTGATTGTACAGCATACGACATGTTTACACCTCCCTAAATGGCAAAACTCCCCACACGGGGCCGTGGTATCGCGACTTGGCGCAAGCACCCGTGAGACTGCTGTTTGTCTGAAGAGGTGGGTGTGCTCGCTTTTGGTTGACGGCATTGCTACTGGGTCCCTCATAGTACAATGTAGTGTCTCTGGCGGTGGTGGTGCGCACCCAACGTCAGACACACCGTTGTAACATGAGGGGCCCTGGGGCGGTCCCGCCGGCCTCAAGAGAGTTCCCCCCTACCCCAGCTCAAAATGTGCTCTACCACGTGCAAAATTATGTCGCACAGCTCCACCAATCTTTAGTCTATTCGCTGACATCATTCAATGTCTGGCACTGACAATACAAATTTGTAGACATCTATGATGCAACTTAAAGTAGTCTGTGTCTGTGTCCTATATTGGCACCATTAAATAGTTACTGCCAAATTACTATGTCAGAAACTCAGTAGATGAGCCCACCCCTGTACCTAAGTATGCCACCTTTTTTTTTGTTTTGGTTGTTTTGCGAGACATTAACATCTATTTATATTTTGGGAGTACTGGGACAGACACTCCTTGCACTACTCCTCCACTCACCACCAAGCTGCCTGTGTATCCATGTAACCGCTGTAAAGCTGCCATGAGCCTATTGTTTGTTATTTTAGGCCTTTGATAGCCTGTCTGCGGTCCCTACTTTAAATACTCCTCCACTGACCACCAAGCTGCCTGTGTATCCATGTAACCGATGTAAAACTGCCATGAGCCTATTGTATGTTATTTTAGGCCTTTGATAGCCTGTCTGCGGTCCCTACTTTAAATACTCCTCCACTCACCACCAAGCTGCCTGTGTATCCATATAACCGATGTAAAACAGCCATGAGCCTATTGTTTGTTATTTTAGGCCTTTGATAGCCTGTCTGCGGTCCCTACTTTAAATACTCCTCCACTCATCACCAGCTGCCTGCCCGTGTATCCATGTAACCGCTGTAAAACTGCCATGAGCCTATTGTTTGTTATTTTAGGCCTCTGATAGCCTGTCTGCGGTCCCTACTTTAAATACTCCTCCACTCACCACCAAGCTGCCTGCCCGTGTATCCATGTAACCGCTGTAAAGCTGCCATGAGCCTATTGTTTGTTATTTTAGGCCTTTGATAGCCTGTCTGCGGTCCCTACTTTAAATACTCCTCCACTCACCACCAAGCTGCCTGTGTATCCATGTAACCGATGTAAAACTGCAGTATTTTGCTTATAAAAAAGAAAATACTGGAGAGATATCAAATGCAGACATTTTAACATTAAAAACAAAAACACATACAACAAAAAACTGGTACAGTACAAAAATTGGCCACCAGCTACAAAAACTTTCTCCTGCAAGTAGTTAACTGAAAGGTTTTTTTCCATTGAAAACACAGATATGGCATCCACCGAGTGTTGTCCTGTCGCGTCTTCTTTATATTATTGCCAAGAAGCTGCAACTGAATAAAGCTGAGCTTCTACCTTCTGCCTCTTATTAACTGCTTTTTTTAAAAAAAATTGTCCACCAGCTACAAAAACTTTCTCCTGCAAGTAGTTAACTGAAAGGTTTTTTTCCATTGAAAACACAGATATGGCATCCACCGAGTGTTGTCCTGTCGCGTCTTCTTTATATTATTGCCAAGAAGCTGCAACTGAATAAAGCTGAGCTTCTACCTTCTGCCTCTTATTAACTGCTTTTTTTAAAAAAAATTGTCCACCAGCTACAAAAACTTTCTCCTGCAAGTAGTTAACTGAAAGGTTTTTTTCCATTGAAAACACAGATATGGCATCCACCGAGTGTTGTCCTGTCGCGTCTTCTTTATATTATTGCCAAGAAGCTGCAACTGAATAAAGCTGAGCTTCTACCATCTGCCTCTTATTAACTGCTTTTTTTAAAAAAAATTGTCCACCAGCTACAAAAACTTTCTCCTGCAAGTAGTTAACTGAAAGGTTTTTTTCCATTGAAAACACAGATATGGCATCCACCGAGTGTTGTCCTGTCGCGTCTTCTTTATATTATTGCCAAGAAGCTGCAACTGAATAAAGCTGAGCTTCTACCATCTGCCTCTTATTAACTGCTTTTTTTAAAAAAAATTGTCCACCAGCTACAAAAACTTGCTCCTGCAAGTAGTTAACTGAAAGGTTTTTTTCCATTGAAAACACAGATATGGCATCCACCGAGTGTTGTCCTGTCGCGTCTTCTTTATATTATTGCCAAGAAGCTGCAACTGAATAAAGCTGAGCTTCTACCTTCTGCCTCTTATTAACTGCTTTTTTTTAAAAAAATTGTCCACCAGCTACAAAAACTTGCTCCTGCAAGTAGTTAACTGAAAGGTTTTTTTCCATTGAAAACACAGATATGGCATCCACCGAGTGTTGTCCTGTCGCATCTTCTTTATATTATTGCCAAGAAGCTGCAACTGAATAAAGCTGAGCTTCTACCTTCTGCCTCTTATTAACTGCTTTTTTAAAAAAAAATTGTCCACCAGCTACAAAAACTTGCTCCTGCAAGTAGTTAACTGAAAGGTTTTTTTCCATTGAAAACACAGATATGGCATCCACCGAGTGTTGTCCTGTCGCGTCTTCTTTATATTATTGCCAAGAAGCTGCAACTGAATAAAGCTGAGCTTCTACCTTCTGCCTCTTATTAACTGCTTTTTTTTTATAAAATTGGCTGTTCCGGCCTACTAAAGGTGTCTGTCTGCCCCTGCCTGGTGTTGTCCTCAACTGAATAAAGCTGAGCTTCAACCTTCAGTTCCAAATTACCATTTTTAAAAATGCAATTGGCTGTTCCGGCCTACTAAAGGTGAATGTCTGCCCCTGCCTGGTGTTGTCCTCAACTGAATAAAGCTGAGCTTCAACCTTCAGTTCCAAATTACCATTTTTAAAAATGCAATTGGCTGTTCCGGCCTACTAAAGGTGTCTGTCTGCCCCTGCCTGGTGTTGTCCTCAACTGAATAAAGCTGAGCTTCTACCTTCTACCTCTTACTAACTGCTGTTTTTTTTTAAAATTGGCTGTTCCGGCCTACTAAAGGTGAATGTCTGCCCCTGCCTGGTGTTGTCCTCAACTGAATAAAGCTGAGCTTCTACCTTCTGCCTCTTACTAACTGCTGTTTTTTTAAAAAATTGGCTGTTCCGGCCTACTAAAGGTGAATGTCTGCCCCTGCCTGGTGTTGTCCTCAACTGAATAAAGCTGAGCTTCTACCTTCTGCCTCTTACTAACTGCTGTTTTTTTAAAAAATTGGCTGTTCCGGCCTACTAAAGGTGAATGTCTGCCCCTGCCTGGTGTTGTCCTCAACTGAATAAAGCTGAGCTTCAACCTTCTGTTCCAAATTACCATTTTTAAAAATGCCATTGGCTGTTCCGGCCTACTAAAGGTGTCTGTCTGCCCCTGCCTG
Organism: Ranitomeya variabilis; assembly: GCF_051348905.1. Lineage (NCBI taxonomy): Eukaryota > Metazoa > Chordata > Amphibia > Anura > Dendrobatidae > Ranitomeya > Ranitomeya variabilis. Next base: position 294,459,842 of record NC_135236.1, on the reverse strand, counting down.
GTGTTGTCCTCAACTGAATAAAGCTGAGCTTCAACCTTCAGTTCCAAATTACCATTTTTAAAAATGCAATTGGCTGTTCCGGCCTACTAAAGGTGTCTGTCTGCCCCTGCCTGGTGTTGTCCTCAACTGAATAAAGCTGAGCTTCTACCTTCTGCCTCTTACTAACTGCTGTTTTTTTAAAAAATTGGCTGTTCCGGCCTACTAAAGGTGTCTGTCTGCCCCTGCCTGGTGTTGTCCTCAACTGAATAAAGCTGAGCTTCTACCTTCTGCCTCTTACTAACTGCTGTTTTTTTTAAAAATTGGCTGTTCCGGCCTACTAAAGGTGAATGTCTGCCCCTGCCTGGTGTTGTCCTCAACTGAATAAAGCTGAGCTTCTACCTTCTGCCTCTTACTAACTGCTGTTTTTTTAAAAAATTGGCTGTTCCGGCCTACTAAAGGTGAATGTCTGCCCCTGCCTGGTGTTGTCCTCAACTGAATAAAGCTGAGCTTCTACCTTCTGCCTCTTACTAACTGCTGTTTTTTTAAAAAATTGGCTGTTCCGGCCTACTAAAGGTGAATGTCTGCCCCTGCCTGGTGTTGTCCTCAACTGAATAAAGCTGAGCTTCTACCTTCTGTTCCAAATTACCATTTTTAAAAATGCCATTGGCTGTTCCGGCCTACTAAAGGTGTCTGTCTGCCCCTGCCTGGTGTTGTCCTCAACTGAATAAAGCTGAGCTTCAACCTTCAGTTCCAAATTACCATTTTTAAAAATGCAATTGGCTGTTCCGGCCTACTAAAGGTGTCTGTCTGCCCCTGCCTGGTGTTGTCCTCAACTGAATAAAGCTGAGCTTCTACCTTCTGCCTCTTACTAACTGCTGTTTTTTTAAAAAATTGGCTGTTCCGGCCTACTAAAGGTGAATGTCTGCCCCTGCCTGGTGTTGTCCTCAACTGAATAAAGCTGAGCTTCTACCTTCTGCCTCTTACTAACTGCTGTTTTTTAAAAAAATTGGCTGTTCCGGCCTACTAAAGGTGTCTGTCTGCCCCTGCCTGGTGTTGTCCTCAACTGAATAAAGCTGAGCTTCAACCTTCAGTTCCAAATTACCATTTTTAAAAATGCAATTGGCTGTTCCGGCCTACTAAAGGTGTCTGTCTGCCCCTGCCTGGTGTTGTCCTCAACTGAATAAAGCTGAGCTTCTACCTTCTGCCTCTTACTAACTGCTGTTTTTTTTAAAAATTGGCTGTTCCGGCCTACTAAAGGTGAATGTCTGCCCCTGCCTGGTGTTGTCCTCAACTGAATAAAGCTGAGCTTCAAGCTTCAGTTCCAAATTACCATTTTTAAAAATGCAATTGGCTGTTCCGGCCTACTAAAGGTGAATGTCTGCCCCTGCCTGGTGTTGTCCTCAACTGAATAAAGCTGAGCTTCTACCTTCTGTTCCAAATTACCATTTTTAAAAATGCAATTGGCTGTTCCGGCCTACTAAAGGTGAATGTCTGCCCCTGCCTGGTGTTGTCCTCAACTGAATAAAGCTGAGCTTCTACCTTCTGCCTCTTATTAACTGCTTTTTTTTAATAAAATTGGCTGTTCCGGCCTACTAAAGGTGTCTGTCTGCCCCTGCCTGGTGTTGTCCTCAACTGAATAAAGCTGAGCTTCAACCTTCAGTTCCAAATTACCATTTTTAAAAATGCAATTGGCTGTTCCGGCCTACTAAAGGTGAATGTCTGCCCCTGCCTGGTGTTGTCCTCAACTGAATAAAGCTGAGCTTCTACCTTCTGTTCCAAATTACCATTTTTAAAAATGCAATTGGCTGTTCCGGCCTACTAAAGGTGAATGTCTGCCCCTGCCTGGTGTTGTCCTCAACTGAATAAAGCTGAGCTTCTACCTTCTGTTCCAAATTACCATTTTTAAAAATGCCATTGGCTGTTCCGGCCTACTAAAGGTGTCTGTCTGCCCCTGCCTGGTGTTGTCCTCAACTGAATAAAGCTGAGCTTCAACCTTCAGTTCCAAATTACCATTTTTAAAAATGCAATTGGCTGTTCCGGCCTACTAAAGGTGTCTGTCTGCCCCTGCCTGGTGTTGTCCTCAACTGAATAAAGCTGAGCTTCTACCTTCTGCCTCTTTCTAACTGCTGTTTTTTTAAAAAATTGGCTGTTCCGGCCTACTAAAGGTGTCTGTCTGCCCCTGCCTGGTGTTGTCCTCAACTGAACAAAGCTGAGCTTCCACATTCTGGCTTTCGCCCTATACTATCAGATATTAAACTGCATTTGGCCTACTAGTGTGGTTAGGCCCTTGAAACAGTGTCTGCTGCTCTTGGGTTTGCTACTCCACTGAACAAAGCAATGCCGCCTGTTTAGTCCTGTTACCAATTTTGAACTGCATTTAGCCTACTTTATTCTTTGGCCCTATATCTGTTTCCTCCTCATCCTGCCCATTGCCCAGCCACTGCTAGATGAGTCTGCTGGTACATTGACCTAGACCACTACATTCCCCTTATACTCTACACAGCCAGAATCTGACCCTGCTGAAAGTAAGGTTCCCCTTCCCGCATGTTATACCACCTTACACAGGGACAGAGAGGAAGGTGCAGATGAAAGTGCAGGTTCCTTCATCAGGTGGGGGGGCATACTCGTTGGCGACGTCACTGGCACAGGGCCCCTCAGAGTACGCAAAAGTGTCGCTGCTGGTGGGAGGCGCCCCCGCCATGCAAACACACATCGCTGTACTTTGAGGGGCCCTGTGCCAGTGCCAATGCGAATGAGTGGGCCCCCCCTGCTTGCTCAGGATCACAGCACTTGCAACGTTGAAATACTTACCTTTCCCTGCAACACCGCCGTGACGTAGTCCGCATTTCCTGGGCCCACGAAAAACTTGAGCCGGCCCTACTCCCCCCACAACTTTTGCCAAATGACCCCCAATTCCCTATGCCCAACTATTATTATAAAGTTAATTAAGATTGACAAGCTTCAGAAACAAGAATGGATGTTTTTGGCATTAAAATGGGCACTGTAGGTGTTTTCCTGGCCTCCACTCACTGCCGACTATGCTTCCCCATTGACTTGCATTGGGTTTCGTGTTTCGGTCGATCCCCGACTTTTAGCGATAATCGGCCGACTGCACTCGACTCGACTCTGGACAAAATCGGGTTTCACAAAACCCGACTCGATCTTAAAAAAATGAAAGTCGCTCAACTCTAGTGATGAGAACCCGCCTAAATTACAGGTGCGTTTCTCCAGAAGCATGAGCTGGGTATAATGTACTGGTCACTACAATGGCAGTTTGCAATTTTCACTCAGCAACTTCCACTGTTGCTTGTTTCTGGAAAATGCCCATGGAGTCAAAATCATCATTACATCTGTAGATAAATTTCCAAAGAGTTATAATTAGGGATGAGCGAGCATATTCATTAGGTTTCGGTACTCGGCGAGTAATGCGGTATTCGCGGTACTCGAATCCTGGCGAGTATTTGACTATTCGCCTCACAATATTCGTATCTCTCGCCCAGCATTAGCCAATCAAAGTAATGCCGAAGCCTTCTTGGTTGTGGGCGGAATTACTGTGATTGGCTGGCTGCACAGCGTCATAGATGAGTCATTGTAATAGGCTATGACTCATAAGCTTTATACATGCCCTGCCTGCGCCATTTTCTGCACATTGCATCCGGAACACAGCTAGTGCTAGTGTAGGGAGAATTGTGCTTTAAGAAATCATCCAGAAATCATCTAAAAAAAAACACAAAAGCTCTTGTGAGACCTATTCTAGCAGTAGTAGACTGTAGTAGTACAGGGAGACAGGCAGGAGAGTTACAGTACATACATAGTACCTCAATATCTCTGCTCTTGCTGAAAGTACTGTATATGTTTTATGGAACCCCTTCCCTTTATCTATAGGTCTTTGCTTGAGATTAACCTAGGATCGTCGGTGGGTCTATTCGCAAGGAATGGTTTGCCCACTCCATCGTAGGGTTTCAGCCTAGTCATAGTGCAGGGTCAGTTTTCCCCCTTCTACCTTAGTCCTGTGTTGCAGATCCGTAACACTCTGGAATCAGCCAAAAAGGCAAGGCAGGGTTCACGTGGCCGTCGAAAAGGCTAATGCAACACCTGGCTGCCTGTAAAATTGTTGTGATATATATGTATCTCCAATTTGGTAATTTAAGCAGGTGTGCCAAAACCGACCTGCAGTATTAAACGTCTCAACAATTAATGCTAATAAGTTGCACTTAAAGGTATGGTTATATTAGATAAATTAGCACTGCCCAAAACGGAACACCTAGCAACAACAGATGCCTGGAAGCAGTAACACAGCCTTAAATCCAACTATGTAAAAAAGAGAAGGAACAAGGAGAGCACTTGAGATGGACTTGATGACAATCGTATATACAAAATGATTCAGGCTGAGTGGCCTCTCACCTTAAGGAGTTGTGCACCTCTACACAACCCCAGTTGAATAGACTAGGACCTCTGCATAGGCGGAGGATCGTCACAGCATCCTGTGCAAGGCTTCCTAGAGCAGTCAAATGATCCCACCATGTGATCCAGAAGGGGGCGTTGCCAAACAGACGTCACCGCAGGTCCTCAAGCCACACCAAAGGGAAGGAATGTGCCGATGGCGGCCACCGCAATGTAAGTATGGATGGCGGATGGCAGCCACTGCCGCTTGGTTGTAGATGATACAGCTTGGCCGACTGTAAATTTAGATCCAATGCAGTTGCTCCTGCCGCTTACCCTCACGAGGGAAGCATAAATAGAAGCAAAAAACAATGCAGTCTTAAGAAGCGCTATGGCAAAACAAGGAGACAATTAAAAAGTGAAAGCACAAACCTTTAATAAAATCTCTGCAACCCATAAGGCGTTTGAATAGCATGATGCTATCTTCCTCAGGTGGTGATTTTGAGGTGACGCCTGCTGGTTTAAGCAAGTCAAATTTATTGAAGAATTTCTAGTATCCCCGATCATGTTATCTGTCATGGGATCTTCTTATATAAATACTGAGGAGAAAAAGACGTTTACAGATTCGCCTTTCACTCATCCTCTTCCCCCTTTCACTCAGACTATTTTTAAGGGGGCCAACGCTATAATTTTTCAGTTTCTTACCATTTATATAGTTGAAGAACATTTTTGGGTTCTTTTTACTTTCTTTGGCAATTAGTCTCTGTCTCAATCTTTGCTGCCTTGATTTAATTTTTGCACAATTTATTTTCTTTTCTATAACTATTTAATGCTTTGTCACCAGCCTTGTGCTTTAATTCTATAAACACTTTCTTTTTCTCATTTATTGCACCTCTTATGGCTCTTTTTATCCATAGATGTTTCCTCCTTTTTCTAACTTGCTTATTCCCATAGGTTATATATTGTGCACAGGTCCTATTCAGGATGCTTATAAAAGTGTCCCGTTTGTCTTGTGTACTTTTATTTCTCAAGACATTGTTCAAGTTTATGGCGCTAAGATCATCTCTTAGCCATTGAAAAGTTGCCTTTCTGAAGTTTAGTGTCCTTTGAGCCCCTTTACTACACATCTTGTTAAAGGATACATGAAAACTTATTATTTTGTGATCAATGTTACTCAGGCGACCCTCAACCCATATATTTGACATGCGGTCCACGCTATTGGTCAATATTAGGTCTAGCACTAGAACTACTGGTGGAGTCATTTTGACTAGTTTCACTTTTAAAAAATTGCACGTTTTTTTCAAAATTTACCTTAACTACTAAAGGTAGTCATTTTGACTACCTACTATATTTTGCTGTCCTTTTGTCACTAAATGTTGCTGTAAAGTTTTGTGCATAATTTTTCACTGTATCTTATTTACCCTGATGTTCATATAGATGTAGTTCAATTCAGATGGCAACTTTTCACATTTTCCTTGTGTTAGGGTACTTTCACACTAGCGTTGGTACGGACCCGTCGCAGTGCGTCGGGCCGACGTACCAACGCATCCTGTGAAATAAAATCACAATGGGGGCAGCAGATGCAGTTTTTCAACACATTCACTGGCCCATTGTGAGTTGAGCGGAGGAGGGGGTTTTTGGTGCTGTTTTTTGCTGCCGACGGTCCGCCAAAACACGACGCATCCATCGCACGATGGATGCGACGTGTGGCAATCCGTCGCAATGCGCCGCTAATGAAAGTCTATGGAGAAAAAAACGCATCCTGCGGGCAACTTTGCAGGATGCGCTTTTTCTCCAAAACAACGCATTGCGATGTGCGTCGAACGACGCAAGTGTGAAAGTAGCCTTATCCAACATCACCTACCATAGCACTGACCTCAGAGAGAAGAGGCGTAGTGTAAAGCATGGGTTACATAATCCTATTTGGTTATAATCCAATCCCTGTCTCATGCATACTGTGTAATGCTGAACTGAAAAGAGTTTGTTTGAAATACTGTAGGCTTTTATCTTATGCTAAAGAAGGGTGTTGTTTTTCTCTGGTCCTAGCAGTAGACAGTAGTCTGGATAGTAAGTTTACTTTCAGTTCAGCTGAAGAGACAAAGCGAACACATGCAGACATAAGAGCTCAAAAAACTCATACAAGTATATAGCAGATACAACATTTTATTGTCATATTATTCAATTATTTTGTACTGTATAGTGTGAAGCAGCAATTTTTTTTGGGGAAAAACTATATTTGCATACAGCTTGATGTTATTAGTTATAGTTTACAGCTAGAAAGAATATTTTTTTATCTGCAAATGGGCAATATGCATGAATATAGCAATAATGCAATGTAATGGTTTATGACGCGAAAATGATAAAAATTACATGTTTTTTTTTTCATTTTTCTTTTGTTTATGATCAACCATGTTCACATACAGTATAATTCTGCGAAAAAATGTATAAATTAGCTAAAACATCAAGACTTTTATAGGTCCAGTCAAAAATGAACGGGCATTATGCGTCTATTATTATTGTTTTACTTAGTTTACTTTTGTTATTTCCTGTAGAAAAATATGAAAAATCAGAAAAAAAACATTCCAAAGCATTACTCTTGGATCTCACAATATTAATACATTAAAATATTTATAAATAACCACAAATGAAACTCTAAAAATAAACGAAAACAAGTCAGTAGTCAAAATGACATTCAGTAGTTCTAGTCGGGGTCACGAGTTCAGTAGTTCTAGTGCTAGAAGTGCCAACCCTCTTGTTGGGTCCTGAACCTGTTGAGAAAGATAATTGTCTTACATTATTGTCAATACCAAATGGAAATACCCATTGACCTCAGTTGCCTTCTATCCGAATAAGTAAAACTATTGGTAGACATTGGTTTCCTGTAAAATGTCAAATTGAATATGCTTGCTTTTCAGTGTCCAAAACAATAAACATGTCTGTCTTCTATGACAAAAATATATTTTAGTCCCCAATTTCATGGTTTAATATATTGGAAAAGTACAATAGTATTTTTTTTTTAACTTTGAGCTATATAAATAAATTGTTCTCAGCTAGGTCCAAGAATGAGTGGGTCCTGGTCCAGACTTGATCCACAGAATTTTGGCCTCCAATAAGTCACCAGCTCTAAATTGCTACTTGCATTATTAGGCCAGGGTCACACAACTGTTTTTCTCTCATCTGAGAAAATCTGTTTGATTATGCTAATCACACTTTGATCAAACGCTGGTCAGCGTTTGATTACATTGTGATCAGGTTGTGATTTGATTTTCTTGAAGGTGGAGGGAAAAAAAGTGTCTCCACCTTCAATATAGTATAAGTCAGTGATTTTTTCCACAGACCCATAGAGTTGAATGGGCGAGTCTCCTCCAATTCTTGGAGTCAAATTGTGCATGCTGCAATTTTTATGGTTGTGTTCACGAGCTCCTATTGGGATATGGATGAATCGTTTTTAAAATTGGTAGAAATTACAGCAGCTATACTTCCTTTGAAGAGAGGAAACTTTGCACAAAGTACTTTATGAAAATACATAGATATATTCTTTTTTATAGATTATTCCTGGTGAGTTTGGGCATTGTTCATTTCCTTATTAGCATACAAGTAATAGTCTTCTGATGTTGACTAATTTGACAATACAAGGGTCATTGCTAAACTGAATATTTTCATGTTCAAACATCTAGCAACTATTAATACAAAGTAAACTGACAGTGGAAGCTATGGCAATAATTAGAGCAAAGCGACATGATAACATTATATATATAATGTGATTTTATATAACGAGTTTAAATTCTTGCAGTAGCTAAATGAAAGAGCACTGGCGAATAAATGTTTTTTAATGAGCAATTCTAGAGAAAATGTTCTCCCTCATGCTGGTAACATGAAAGCTATATGTTAAATGGATCGTGCAGGCGCTGAAGCTAAGAAGAACTAACACGGGTAGGTCAGAGAGGTCAGCATATAGAATTTTTAGTTTTAGCTTTAACAGTACAATACGCACTGCTGAAAAACAATTTAGCTGTACAATAATGGCCAAGAAAATTATATTATGTTAACTGTAAGAAATGTTAAAGTGATATTTAAATAATGTGCTAGATTAAGTTGCTTTCTGGTGTTTAATCAGAATTGAACACAATTGTTGATCTCCCTTCATATACAGTCATGGCCGAGAGCTTTGGCACCCTTAAAATTGTTCTAGAAAATAAAGCAGAACATTTTTGCAATTACCCATGTTTTGTTATACTAATATTTATTTCCTTTGTGTGTATTGGAATAACACAAAACAAAACCAGAGGAAAAAAGGCAAACTCAACATAATTTCACGCAAAACCCCCAAAATGGTCCAGACAAAATTGTTGGCACACTCAACTTAATATTTGGTTGCATACCCTTTGGAATAAATAACTGCAATCAATCTCTTTTTTTGTTTGACTATAAACAAGCTCCTCACTCCTCTCAACTTGGGAGAAGTCATTCTTCAAATATGAGAGGCATGGAGCAGTTTGCAAAAGAAGAGTGGTCCAAAATTACAGATGAGATGAATTTTCTGAGAGAAATACTTCACTTTCTGGAACAATTTCAAGGATGGCAAACACTTTCGGCTGTGACTATAGTTATTTTGTTTAAATGCTGCTTAATAGTAATTAGTGATAAGCGAATATACTCTTTACTCGAGATTTCCCATAGGGGTGGAGCCGCATATTCATCACTGTAATGAGCGGTACCACGTGACTGCTCATACAGGACAAGATGCGACGCTGAGAGGAAGCATCGAGGGAGCTGGGTGAGTATTTTATTTCCAGCGGGCGGGCGCACAGGGGGTGGGAGGGGGGAGGTTGCCGGGAATTTTATTTCAACCGCAAAAAAAATAAAAAAACAATGATTTTTCATTCCTTCTCTCCAGCGAACGCTGCTGGAGAGAAGGGATGAATGGCGGCTTCAGCACCCAAAGCAGGGGACAGCGCTTACTGTAGCGCTGTCTCCTGCATGGTCCGTGTGGTACCCAGTTGGCACACGGGCGGCACATGGCTGCCGCACGTGTGCCACACTGATGTGCCATGTGAGCACACGGACACACGGACACGGATAACTCCGGTACCGATTTTTACGGTACCGGAATTATCTGGACGTGTGAGACTGGCCTAATGAGTATATTCGCTCAACACTAATAGTATTCAAAGTGAAATATAGAGAAGTATACAATGATTTAGCAGTCATCTTAACTTAACCCCTTTCCGACATTGGGCGTAATAGCATGCTGATATCGGACTCTCCCTGTTTGGTTTCTGGACACATGACAGCTGATCTATACAGCTAACGTGTCCACAACAGCGTGATCCACTCACAGCTGTTAACTAGTTAAATGCACATTGCTAATCTCACCCATCGGTGACCCAGTCACATGATCGCAGGTCACCAACGGCATGAAAACCAGAGGTCTGAAGCAGACCTCTAAAGTTGTCATTGCCAGATTGCTATGAGCGCTGCCGCATGGTCAGTGCTCATAGCAAGTGAGCATTTCTGCTACACACAGGTGATCTGATAATCACCTGTGTGTAGCATAGGCGATCGGAGTATTGCAGCATCCAGTCTCCCATGGAGACTATTGAAACATGCAAAAAAAATGAAATGTTTTTAAAAATATAAAAAATGTAAAAAATATAAAAGCACAAATCACCCCCCCTTTCGCCTCATTCAAAATAAAACATTAAAAAGATGAAAAAAAATCAAATATACACATATTTTGTAGTGCCGCATTTAGAATCTGTTAAAACCAATGGTGTCATTCAAAATTACAGCTTTCCTGCAAAAAACAAGCCCTCACATGGCCATTTTGACTGAAAAAAAAAAAAAAAGTTATGGCTTTGGAAAGAAGAGGAGCAAGAAACAAAATTAATTGATTAAAGGTAATGTTCTGATCAATCCAGTCTATATTTCCTTTATTAAAGGGAACCTGTCACCAGAAAAAACGGTATTAACCTGCAGATTTGGGTTTAATTTTCAGGCTAATAGCGTTACTAACCTCTTTGGTCAACCGCTGCGGGAAGAAAATTAACTTTATCAACCCACCACCATGGCAGTATTCAGGTTTCTATAAGGGGGTGGCGCCAGCGAACGTTCAATCACCACTCTGAGAATTCAGAGAGACTGCTATAACCGCTCCTCTGGCCCTAACTGACACTGACTCTGCATCAGGGCTGGCGCCACACCAGGGACTGATACTGGAACGTTGTCAGTGGGAATAAAGTTAATTTTCTCACCGCAGAGTTTGACTAAGGCTGCCGTCACACTAGCAGTATTTGGTCAGTATTTTACATCAGTATTTGTAAGCCAAAACCAGGAGTGGAACAATTAGAGGAAAAGTATATTTGAAACATATGCACCATTTCTGTATTTATCACCCACTCCTGGTTTTGGCTTACAACTACTGATGTAAAATACTTACCAAAAACTGCTAGTGTGATGGCAGCCTAAGTGGGAGTACCGAGGAGGTTAGTAATGCTATAAACCTGAAGATTAACCACATGTCTGCAGGTTAATACAGTTTTTTCTGGTGACATGTTCCCTTTAAGTAGAGTGGTGAATCTGAATAGTTTCCATTCAATATTGCAGTTTTCCTTTTTGGCTGATTTGAGATAAATATACGCTTGCCAAATACATGTACTTTCAGCATTTACACTTGCACTAGTAGTCAGCTTAAAGGGAAACTAACATGTGAAAAAATTCTACTAAACTGCAGTTATGGGGTTAATGTACAGGATAACAGCAATCTGAACTTGCCAAGTGCCCGCACTTAAAACCTTTTTGCAAAGAATAAATTAACTTTGTTCCTCCTGGTAGCATTTGTGTTTCAGTCAGGGAGGGGGCACCAATGTGAGTTTTCCTTTACTGGCTGCTGTGGGATAAATATGTGTTTGCCAGTGGATTTCAGAAAATCGAACTGAAGTAATAAACTTATCAGTGAATCCCCAGTCAGAGAAAACTGTAGAGGACAATCCTTGATAAAGCAGCAGGTATAGCAGCGAAACGCGCGTCGGGGTGATGCCCAATCCAGGGATCCTCATGTGGGTAAGATTGTGCTTGTGCTTTGGGTGGGAAATTTTCTGACTCCGGGTGGCTTGGTACTTATATTGTTCCTCCAGGCACTATCCACGTTAGCCCTTACTGGGGATCAGGTTTCTTGGCCGGCACCTCTCAACACTGTAGCGTTATTGGCTAATATATATTATGGCGGTGATGGGGTAGTCCATGGCAACTAGGTCCGCATGTTAGGGTGGCGTGGAGGTTTTGCACATCTTTTCTCTGTATATCACTATATGCCAATGGTTGGCTGCTAACTTGTGACATAACATGGATTTCTGGTATTTTCATTTGGTGTCTTTTAAATGTGTGTGTTTTTAATTGTGTTTCTAATAAAACTTGTTATTTTGCTATATATACTCCCGTTGTCCTCCTTTATATATATATGCTTCATTGGGAGTTATGCTTATAGGGGCTGGGACATTGTTCCTGACCACCTGGTTGATTATGAGTAGTGTTGAGCATTCCGATACCGCAAGTATCGGGTATCGGCCGATACTAGCGGTATCGGAATTCCGATACCGGGATTCCGATACTTGCCGCGTATCGGATACCGGAATCGGAAGTTCCCAGATTCAAAATGCAGAAATTCAGCCAATGAGAATGATTTCAAGTGTGGGCACATCCTGTTCAGCATGGAGGGCATGAAACTACTGGCATGGCTGTGATTGGCTGCTGAAATGATGTCATGATGCAGTTTAAAAGTCGCTGGCGCCATTTTGCGATCACTCTGCTGTGAATTCAGTTAGTGACAGGACGCTGTTTGCTGACTGAGGGACAGTTTAGAGATAGCGATTTGCTTCTTTGTGCTTTCCAAAGGCTAATTTAGCAACCGCTGTGTTCACCTACTATTCACCTTCCTTTTGCCTTGTAGCGCTGTTTTCACAGCGATCTGCAAGGTCTCTCTGTGTGTGTGTGTGTGAGTGCAGCCCACTCTCTAGTCTGAGTGCAGCCACATAGGCCATCCATAGCTGGTTGTATTCAGTTCAGGGAGGGTGGTTCATTGCCTCATACTGTCCTTTTTTTTTTTTTTTTTGAAGTAGTGCAGGCTGCTGCACATTTTTTCCAAAAATTCCTATTAGTGTCTTTCCACCCGTCTCCAGCTAATTTGTGGAAAAACACTACATAGGATAAAGTAGAGGAGGGTTTTTGGGCCTTGCAGCGCCGTTTACGGCTGTCTGCACGGTCTCCGTGTGACTGCAGCTCGCCCTGTAATCTGTGAGCAGCTATAGCCTGGTTGTCTCCAGCTCAGGGTTTTTCACTGCGTCATACCGCCAAATCAATTTTCTTTTTTTTCAAAGTAGTGTAGTCTGCTGCTAATTTATTTTAAAAAATCCTATTAGTGTCTTTCCACCCGTCTCCAGCTAATTTGTGGAAAAACACTACATAGGATAAAGTAGAGGAGGGTTTTTGGGCCTTGCAGCGCCGTTTACGGCTGTCTGCACGGTCTCCGTGTGACTGCAGCTCGCCCTGTAGTCTGTGAGCAGCCGTAGCCTGGTTGTCTGCAGCTCAGGGTTTTTCACTGCGTCATACCGCCAAATCAATTTTCTTTTTTTTCAAAGTAGTGTAGTCTGCTGCTAATTTATTTTAAAAAATCCTATTAGTGTCTTTCCACCCGTCTCCAGCTAATTTGTGGAAAAACACTACATAGGATAAAGTAGAGGAGGGTTTTTGGGCCTTGCAGCGCCGTTTACGGCTGTCTGCACGGTCTCCGTGTGATTGCAGCTCTATCCGTTGTCAGTTCAGCCCCAAAAAAATAAATAAATAATAAAGTTCACCAAACACACCAGTTACACACCACTTTACATTTGTGTAGGCCACATTAGCTCATATTCAAGTCTAGTCCACACTTTAGAAAATTAGTGTGTCTTATACCTGTTAGGAGGAGTTGCTCAGGAATAAGCACACAAAGCCGTTAGTACTTTTCTGCTTATCTTTATCAGTCAACCAAGATGAAGAAGGCAGTGAGTAAGGCACGTGGGCGTGGGCGTGGGCGCGGAGCAGGGAGGGGACGTGGGGATTCTGTGCCTGCTGCGGGCACCGGTGAGTCATCAGCACCCACTTTCACAAGGGAACAGTCGTTCATGCGCAGCTTTGTCGCCGAGCGCCGTACACCGCTGCTGCGTGAAGACCAAATTGAAGCCGTTGTGGGATGGATGGCAGCTAATGCATCAACTTCCATTAGTGCCACATCCTCTCAGACACAGAGCACTGGAGAGCAGCCATCTGTCTCTTCACCACCTGCAAAATTGCCCAGGCAGACAGAGATCCCAGGACAGGAGCAGTCTCTACTTCTGTTCTCTGAATCATCTCTTGGCTTGGAAACAGGGGGCCAGCCAAGCAGCATTGGAGAAATGGAAGAAGAGGCAGGGTGCAGTGATGCCCAACCGCTTTTTCTGTCTTCCTCTGAAGAGGCGGGTGGGCCAGTGGCTCCGGTCACCACCTCGCAGGCCGCATCAGCTGATGATGACACTCAGGTGCCACTTACTGGTGCGTGCTCTGCTGCTGAGACTACCCAGGAGGAGCAGTTGGGGGCAGAGGGTAGTGTAGATGATGAGGTCCTTGACCCATCTTGGCGTCAGGGACAGGAAGGTGGTGGGAGCAGCTCTGAGGAAGAGATTCCCCGTACGGCCCAAAGAGGGAGAGGGAGGGGGAAGACTGCGGATCCTGCAGCCTCCGCTTTGGCACCCGTAAGGAGCATGTCTCTTCCAAAAGTCAAGAGGGGGGCTCCCAAGACTTGCAGTGCCTGGTCCTTTTTTGACCCAGTTGCAGATGACATTTGCTATGTCAGATGCAAGGTGTGTCATCAAAAAATCAAAAGAGGTCAAAAAGTCGCCAACCTCAATACCTCCAACATGTGGAAACATGTGCGCAACAGGCACCCGGCGGAGTTAGACAAACACACTGAAGAGCTAGGCCAACCAACAGCGGCAGCTACCACCTCTTCAGCTCGTGTTGCCTCTTCCTCTAGCTCACACGCAGCTGGTTCGGCTTCCTCCCAGGATCGCCGTGGAAGAACCTCTGGCCCTGTTGTCCAGAGACCCGCTGTCATTCCACCCGCAGCACCACTTTCCCAGTCATCCACACACTCCCAGCCCAGTCTACAGCCATCGGTAGTACAGGCATGGGAGAAAAGGCGGCCTTTCTCGTCAAACCACCCACGAGCACAGGCTCTGACTGCAGGCATTGCCAAACTTCTGTCACTGGAAATGCTGTCATTCAGGCTGGTGGAGACTGACAGCTTCCGTGACTTGATGTCATTGGCAGTCCCACAGTACAATGTGCCCAGCCGCTTTTACTTCAGCAGGCAAGCCGTCCCTGCCCTGCACAAGCATGTGGAGGGACACATAAAACACGCGCTACTGAACGCCGTCAGTAGCAAGGTCCACCTCACCACCGATGCGTGGACCAGTCAACATGGACAGGGGCGATACCTTTCCCTCACTGCCCATTGGGTTAATGTAGTTGAGCCGGGTACAGACCGTGCGAGTGGCGCAGGACGTGTCCTGCCCACTCCAAGGATTGCAGGAATCCATTCTGTACGCATTGACTCCTCCTCTTACACCAGTTCCTCAGAATCATCGCTGCAGGAGCCGTCACAGTCCACCTCCACATGGACCCGTGATGAACGTGTACCTGTTACGACCGACATGAGCACAGCCGTGGCCAAACGTCAACAGGCCGTCTTGAAATTAATTTTTTTGGGGAATCGTAGCCACACAGCGCAGGAGCTCTGGAATGCCATCAAGCAGGAGAGCGATGTGTGGTTTGAGCCAGCGAATCTCCAGCCAGGCATGGTAGTGTGTGATAATGGCCGAAATCTGGTGGCAGCCCTGGGCCTCGGCAACCTCACTCACATCCCATGTCTGGCACATGTGCTCAATTTGGTCGTGCAGAGTTTTTTGAGGGACTATCCGGATCTTGATGCACTGCTGCACAAGGTCCGCCTAGAGTGTGCTCACTTGCGGCGTTCCAGCACGGCAAAAGCGCGCATTGCGGCTCTGCAGCGCCGACACCGCCTGCCGGAACATCGCATCATATGTGACCTACCTACCAGGTGGAATTCCACGTTACATATGTTGGAGCGGTTGTGTGAGCAGCAGCAAGCTGTAATGGAGTACCAGCTGTATCAGGCGCAAAAAAGTCGCAGTCAGCGCCGTACAGACTTCACAACCACAGAGTGGGCCACTATGAAGGATGTCTGCCAGGTTTTGCGTCCCTTTGATTATTCCACGCGGATGGCGAGTGCAGATGATGCACTAGTCAGCATGACTGTCCCCCTTATCTGCCTGCTTGAAAAATCACTGCAAGCGCTAAGGGATGATGTTGTGGAAGAGGTGGAGGATGAGGATTCACCACTTCCATCATCTTCTGGACAGTCAGCGCCACGTGGTTCCTCACAAACGCGTAGGCAGGGGACAGTTTGTGAGGAGGATGAGGAGGAGTCAATGGAGGAGGAAGACATCCGTCCAGAGGAGGGAGTTACACAATTGTCCAGTACTCAGTGTGTACAGCGAGGGTGGGGTGATGACGAGCGGGCAGAGATCACGCCTCCAGCTGGGGACAGCGTTTCTTGGGCAGTTGGCAGTCTGCAGCACATGGTGGATTACATGCTGCAGTGCCTGAGAAACGACCGCCGCATCGACCACATTCTCAACATGTCTGATTATTGGGTGTTCACCCTCCTCGATCCTCGCTACCGGGACAACGTAGAAAGCCTCATCACACCGTTGAACCGGGAGCGAAAAATGCGGGAGTACCAAGACACACTGGTCAGTTCCATCATCTTCTCCATTCCAACTGAGAGAAGTGCTGCTACTGCATTCCAAAGCAGCTCAGTGCGTCCAGGCAGTGGTGGAGGCTCTGCACAAAGAGGGAGCAGAAGCAGTGCCTCTGCCCAAGGCAAGACCAGTATGGCCCAACTGTGGCACAGTTTTGTGTGCCCCCCACAAAAGTCTACACCATCACAGACGGCTCCAGTCAGCAGGAGGCAACGGTTCCGTCAGATGGTGACAGACTACATGTCTTGCCCTCTTGCTGTACTCCCAGACGGCTCTTCCCCTTTCAAGTTTTGGGTCTCAAAGCTGGATACATGGCCAGAGCTAAGCCAGTATGCATTGGAGGTGCTGTCTTGCCCTGCGGCCAGTGTATTATCGGAACGTGTCTTTAGTGCTGCAGGTGGTGTACTAACTGACCGTCGCATGCGACTATCCTCCGATAAC
The DNA here is from genome assembly GCF_051348905.1 of Ranitomeya variabilis. Classification (NCBI taxonomy): domain Eukaryota; kingdom Metazoa; phylum Chordata; class Amphibia; order Anura; family Dendrobatidae; genus Ranitomeya; species Ranitomeya variabilis. The sequence continues at coordinate 294,443,184 of NC_135236.1, read as the reverse complement.
GTTGACCGGCTTACTTTTCTGAAAATGAACAAGGCCTGGATCTCGCAGGAATTTGCCACTCCTCCTCCTGATTAAATAATTAGGTCACTGTATACGTTATCCAGGTCTCCTGTTGTGTTCATCTTTCTACCACCTGAACTTAAATTCCTGGGCTCCAACACCGCCAGTTGAGGCTCAGACGTGCCGTCTGCACAGTCAAAACATACGACCCAGTGTTATTGGGTTTCAGTAACGTCAGCTGATCCCCAGCTGTGTAGCCGGCAATGTGTCATGCGACCGCCACGCTGACACAACAACTGAAATGTAAGGGAATCTGTCCCCCCCCCCCCAAGGCGTTTGTTACTGAAAGAGCCACCTTGTGCAGCAGTAATGCTGCACAAGGAAAAAGGTAGCTATTTTGGTTTTGCTCCTTGCACACGCAAAACTTAACACTTATAAAATGTGTCCACTGATACCGTAAAACCGTCCCGGAGGTGGGACTTTCCTTCGTAATAGGACGCAGCACAGCCGTCATTCCTACCCCCCCGGCGCCGCGCCCCGGCTCCTCAGCGTTGTTTGATTCCGTCCCGGAGCCTGCGCTGTTATGTTATCCCGTGGCCAGGCACACTTAGCGCTGCACAAAATTTTATTCAATGATATCCCCAAACTAGTATTAAATAGAAAAACTAAACGAAAACTAATTTTAACCAAAATCTTTATTACAACATTTTTAGGATAAATATACCAACACAACCACTTAAAAACTTTTCATATAAAACGAGGTTAACTATCCGGTCACATATGTGTATATGGGCAGAGGGATGGGGTCACTGTCTAGGGTCTGAACCTGCACGTCCCTATGGTGTCCCCTGCCTGACTGCGGAGGTTGGCACCCTCTTGAGCGCAAAGTGGCGCCCCCGCTCGTCGACGGCTAGCCCTCAATGCCCTATGAGTCCCTAGTACACAAAAAGACGTTGATACCTCCTACCTGCCCACTCCTAGGGCCCAAATATTATCGATACTGACCAGATATGATATTTTCACCAATACCACAGCGATAGATGAAAAAACCGTCTCTTATGGCTCAATCAAAAGATTTAAAGACTGAACCATCTATTCTAGGCCTCCTTCACTGGCTATAACGCCCTCACGTGCCCCTACCAACGTTGCCCTACCTCTCAGCGGAGGTTGGCACCCTCTTGATCGCACTATGGCGCCCCCGCTCCTCGGCGGCTGTCCCTAGGGTACCCTAAAAAGGTCCCTACAAAAAATTGGACCCGCTGCGGGAGAGTGCCTATGGGGCTGTGCTGGTGGGCTACAATATATACATTAGTTCATCATATAGGCAGGAATTGCACAGTGAATTATAACATGCTGTGTATCAGCTCTGTCATTAAATTACTCACACAAAACAAAAATTAGATACAGTCTTGATTAAACCCTAAAGCCACATATATAATGATATCTCTGTTATTTCAAGATATACACATGGTGAAAAGATCAAAATAATAACGTTTAAAAATCTGTTGCACTTATCTGTGCCCAGGTCTCGCCTCTACGCGTTTCCCCCCCACGATATGGTTCCTCAGGAGGCACATGGGAAAAAAAAACCGTGTGCGTCCACATCGGTGATGCGCTGTGCCTGGTTGCAGGTGCAGGGATAACACTGATATGAACATACTTATATACCTCTCACATAACTCCCGCCCACTCGGCGGTGATGAAGGGGTTAAGTCATACCTCTAAATTACGAACTGATATGCTGATTGTGACGCAGATGTCCAGTAAAGTGCCCCCAGCTCGTCTTCCTATGTTGCACATGGCGGCCGCCATTATTCCACTGACATTCTCGGCGTGCCCGCACTGCGCATGCGCCGTCTACAGACCCTAGAGGTCCATTGCATTACTGCACATTGCGCAGGCGCTCTAAGAGGAATCCATTTTGTTGTAGACAATTCCTGTATCACCGTCGGTATGTCCGCATTGCGCATGACCGTCGGTGTGTCCGCATCGCGCCTGCGCCTTTTACAGACTCCTTATATTATTTCAGACTGCTCAGGCCATAAGGGAACACTCCATTTCGTTGTGGAGCCTCTCTCCCTTACAAAACATACAATGCTCGCTGCGGCTAATATCAATGTCATTTTATGGATCCTCAAAACAAATACAATGTACAAAACATGGACGGGTAAGGGGTAATAAATTGTATTCAAATTAATATCTGATTTATAATATATGCAGTCACACAAAGTTCACATCTTTCTTAATGTATTGAATTTAACCCTATAAAGTATCAGTGTTTATAACCATTGGGGCATGGTGCCAAGAATACCAAATACCCCATTTTAGGGTCCTACTACATCTATCAGTTTGCACATAGGCCACTTCAAATGTAACTCAGAGGCCTTTATGATCGTGGCCGTGCAGCTCCGTGTAGTAAGGAACCCTTCCCCCACCTTCAAAGAATTTATCCTCACGTCCATTGCTGGCGGAAAAACAGGGTTAGATCCTTAAATAACCCCCAATTATTATCTTTAACATTGCGAACCATCTAATAGGTCCACATAGCCTCTCTCATCAAATCGGGGAACCCGGGGAAGCCTGGACCATTGCAAACAGTTTATACAAAGCAGCTATATGTTAATCGCTCGTTAAGTCCCCTAGGGGCTACCGACTCCATTCTAAATATCCATTGTGTCTCTCTTTGTAAGATGACTCTATCCCAGTCCCCCCTTCTCCCATTTTGCTTTACCACCTCCAGGACACAAAAGGAGAGTGTCCCATTCTCTCCCTGATGAAATTCCCAGATGTGACGTGCTATGGGGGTGTCCCTGCAATTTTTGATGTCACCCAGATGTTCCCCGATTCTCCTCCTCAGCTCTCTCTTGGTTTTACCTATATAATTTTTCGGGCAACCACATGTAGCCATATAGACTACGCCCGTCGTCTTGCAGTTAGAGAAGTCTCTGCAGAAGAACTGCTTGCCATTGGATGCACTAACAAAGTTCCTGCCGGGACTTATAAAGCCACAAAATGAGCAGTTTCCACACTTAAACGTGCCATTTGGCCGTCTATCAAGCCAGGTTCCTGCTTGCTTTTCTCTTTTATAATGGCTGTGTACAAGCCGATCTTTAAGAGAGCGACCTTTACGGAAGGTGATCTGGGGTCTATCTGGAATGACATCTATTAGGGTTTCATCCATCCGTAGAATGCTCCAGTGTCTCTTTAGGATGTTGAACACCCGATTGGTTTGGTTATCATAGGTTCCAATGATCCTCAGAGCATTCTCGGTCTCCCTTTCTCTGATGGTACTCAAAAGGGACTGTCTATCCCTCCCCATAGCATTATGAAAAGCTGGATTTAGGACCTCATCTGGATAACCTCGATCCCGGAACCTTTCCCTCAGATCGTAGGCCTGTGCCCTGAAGGTGGCTGGGTTGGAACAATTCCTCCGAGCCCTGAGGTACTGACCTCGTGGGATGCCCCTCTTAAGGGGAACCGGATGGTGGCTTTCCCACCGAAGAAGGGCATTCGTAGCAGTTGGTTTACGGAACAATCTTGTTTCCAGAGTCCCGCTGGCACCAATGGAAATCTTTACATCTAGGAAGGCCAGTTCACATGTATTGCTTTCCGAGGTGAATCTTAGGCCGACCCTGTTATTATTCAACTCTTGCACAAACCCATCAAATTCCATTTGTGTACCACTCCATATGACCAGGACATCGTCTATATAACGATACCACCCCAAGATTTTGTTGTTCCACCAGCCTTCAATCTCGGGGAACACCACGGTTTCCTCCCACCAGCCCAGGAGGAGGTTTGCATACGAGGGTGCACAGGAACAACCCATCGCGGTCCCCCTGAGCTGGTGGAAGTACTTGCCGTCAAAAAGAAAGTAGTTGTGGGTTAAGATAAATTTCATTAATTCTACCACAAACTTACTATGTTCCTCGAAATAAATGGCCCTTGTTTTCAGATAATATTCTAATGCCCTGAGGCCCTCCATGTGTGGAATGCTACTATACAGGGCCTCTACATCAATTGAGCCTAGGATGGTGCCCTGTTCCACCACAATACCATCTATCTTTTGGAGTAAATCAGACGTGTCCCGGACATAGGAGGGTAAAGATGTTACAAACGGACGTAAGATATTATCCACATAGATGCCAGCGTTCTGACTCAAAGAGCCCACACCCGAAACTATGGGGCGCCCCCTTAGGGGCGAGAGACCCTTGTGTACTTTAGGAAGGGCGTAGAAGGTGGGGATCATGGGAGTGCGGGGAACCAGGAACTTGTGTTCATTATGGGAGATCAACCTGTCACTTAGACCTGTGTCCAAAATAGAGACCAACAATGTGGTATACTCATCAGTAGGGTCACTTGTGAGTCTACCATACGTCCCCTTATCATCCAAAATCAGCTTGCACATCCCCACATACAGTTGGTGGTCGAGGATGACCAAATTGCCGCCTTTGTCAGATGGTTTAATAACAATTTGATCATTTTTCTCCAACATCTCCAAGGCCTCCCATTCCTCCCTACTCAAATTTTGAGATGACCTATCATTTTTCCGGCAAACTTTTTTAAGGTCATCCTCGACCACTTTTAAGAACAAATCAATATTGGCATAGTCACCAGGGGGGGGCATCCTATTGCTCTTTAGTTTAAGGCTTGTATGTGGACCCAAACCCTCCTCCCTCTCATTATCCTCCAGAAGACCCGTCAGGATATTAACCCCTTCCAGATCCTCCTCAGATATGCCAAGTTCTGTGCATTGCTGTCTGTTGTGCAAGCAAAAAAATTTTTTCCATTTTAACTTACGACAATAAAGATTTAGATCTTTCACCCATGAAAAGGTATTAAACAAGGTCGTTGGGACAAAGGTTAGTCCTTTTTTGAGAACCCTCATCTCATTAAGTGACAGGACATGACTACTGAGATTCAAAATCTGATTATCATCATAACTCATTTTTACATTCGTTTCCTCAGATCGTACCCCCCAGGGGGTCTCTGTTCTAAAAAAGAGGCATGAGAGGAAGAGGAGGAGGACAAAGAGGTAGCCGAGGACGAGGGCGGCACCATTTGTGCTAGATTTCTTTGGGGTACACCAAAACCACCAGCTACATTTGTTGAACCACCATAGCCTTGTTCTTGATCTCTGCCCCCTTGGTACCTGCTTTTGTAATTTTTCGATTTCTGCCATTTTCCTTTTCCTCTATATGACGAGGAGCCCCCTCTCCCTCTTTGTCTCCAAAAACCACCTACTCTCTCTGTGTCAGAACCTTCTGCCTCTGAGGACGATATCTCTGAGGTAGTGTCCACACTCCCTGTAAAGTTGTATGCCCTGTTAGTTCTAAACTCCTCAGAATCCCGCAAAAATTGCGTGTGCTTCCGATTTTTTAGCTGGTTCTGATATCGCTCCACTGATATCTGTAGAGTACTTTCTTTTTTATTAAATTCTGGGTCTGACTTGAACTGTAAAGTTTTTTCTATTAGTTCATTAAGTTGTTTAGAAGTGGTTTCCAGAATCTTTTTCTCCTCCTCTAACAGTAATCTCATAAGTCTAACAGATGAGGCTGTGGATTCCTCCTGCCAAGCTTTCAATAGACAGGGATTATTCACTCTTGGTGATGGAAGGATATTTATTCGTAGTCCTTTAGGAACAATGTTATTTTTAATATAGTTCTCTAAGGCTTTTGTTTCCCACAAAGATTTAAGATACCTCTTGTAACACCCAGTAAGTTCCTTAAAAATGGAGTATATAGAAGGATTAGAGTCAGTGCCCGTGTACCCTGCGTCGACTGAAAACACACGATCCGCTTCACTAACCCAAGTTTCAGAACAGATAGGCCCCGACAAGAATCCGGCCATATTACAAAATAAATCAAAATTTTATTCAATGATATCCCCAAACTAGTATTAAATAGAAAAACTAAACGAAAACTAATTTTAACCAAAATCTTTATTACAACATTTTTAGGATAAATATACCAACACAACCACTTAAAAACTTTTCATATAAAACGAGGTTAACTATCCGGTCACATATGTGTATATGGGCAGAGGGATGGGGTCACTGTCTAGGGTCTGAACCTGCACGTCCCTATGGTGTCCCCTGCCTGACTGCGGAGGTTGGCACCCTCTTGAGCGCAAAGTGGCGCCCCCGCTCGTCGACGGCTAGCCCTCAATGCCCTATGAGTCCCTAGTACACAAAAAGACGTTGATACCTCCTACCTGCCCACTCCTAGGGCCCAAATATTATCGATACTGACCAGATATGATATTTTCACCAATACCACAGCGATAGATGAAAAAACCGTCTCTTATGGCTCAATCAAAAGATTTAAAGACTGAACCATCTATTCTAGGCCTCCTTCACTGGCTATAACGCCCTCACGTGCCCCTACCAACGTTGCCCTACCTCTCAGCGGAGGTTGGCACCCTCTTGATCGCACTATGGCGCCCCCGCTCCTCGGCGGCTGTCCCTAGGGTACCCTAAAAAGGTCCCTACAAAAAATTGGACCCGCTGCGGGAGAGTGCCTATGGGGCTGTGCTGGTGGGCTACAATATATACATTAGTTCATCATATAGGCAGGAATTGCACAGTGAATTATAACATGCTGTGTATCAGCTCTGTCATTAAATTACTCACACAAAACAAAAATTAGATACAGTCTTGATTAAACCCTAAAGCCACATATATAATGATATCTCTGTTATTTCAAGATATACACATGGTGAAAAGATCAAAATAATAACGTTTAAAAATCTGTTGCACTTATCTGTGCCCAGGTCTCGCCTCTACGCGTTTCCCCCCCACGATATGGTTCCTCAGGAGGCACATGGGAAAAAAAACCGTGTGCGTCCACATCGGTGATGCGCTGTGCCTGGTTGCAGGTGCAGGGATAACACTGATATGAACATACTTATATACCTCTCACATAACTCCCGCCCACTCGGCGGTGATGAAGGGGTTAAGTCATACCTCTAAATTACGAACTGATATGCTGATTGTGACGCAGATGTCCAGTAAAGTGCCCCCAGCTCGTCTTCCTATGTTGCACATGGCGGCCGCCATTATTCCACTGACATTCTCGGCGTGCCCGCACTGCGCATGCGCCGTCTACAGACCCTAGAGGTCCATTGCATTACTGCACATTGCGCAGGCGCTCTAAGAGGAATCCATTTTGTTGTAGACAATTCCTGTATCACCGTCGGTATGTCCGCATTGCGCATGACCGTCGGTGTGTCCGCATCGCGCCTGCGCCTTTTACAGACTCCTTATATTATTTCAGACTGCTCAGGCCATAAGGGAACACTCCATTTCGTTGTGGAGCCTCTCTCCCTTACAAAACATACAATGCTCGCTGCGGCTAATATCAATGTCATTTTATGGATCCTCAAAACAAATACAATGTACAAAACATGGACGGGTAAGGGGTAATAAATTGTATTCAAATTAATATCTGATTTATAATATATGCAGTCACACAAAGTTCACATCTTTCTTAATGTATTGAATTTAACCCTATAAAGTATCAGTGTTTATAACCATTGGGGCATGGTGCCAAGAATACCAAATACCCCATTTTAGGGTCCTACTACATCTATCAGTTTGCACATAGGCCACTTCAAATGTAACTCAGAGGCCTTTATGATCGTGGCCGTGCAGCTCCGTGTAGTAAGGAACCCTTCCCCCACCTTCAAAGAATTTATCCTCACGTCCATTGCTGGCGGAAAAACAGGGTTAGATCCTTAAATAACCCCCAATTATTATCTTTAACATTGCGAACCATCTAATAGGTCCACATAGCCTCTCTCATCAAATCGGGGAACCCGGGGAAGCCTGGACCATTGCAAACAGTTTATACAAAGCAGCTATATGTTAATCGCTCGTTAAGTCCCCTAGGGGCTACCGACTCCATTCTAAATATCCATTGTGTCTCTCTTTGTAAGATGACTCTATCCCAGTCCCCCCTTCTCCCATTTTGCTTTACCACCTCCAGGACACAAAAGGAGAGTGTCCCATTCTCTCCCTGATGAAATTCCCAGATGTGACGTGCTATGGGGGTGTCCCTGCAATTTTTGATGTCACCCAGATGTTCCCCGATTCTCCTCCTCAGCTCTCTCTTGGTTTTACCTATATAATTTTTCGGGCAACCACATGTAGCCATATAGACTACGCCCGTCGTCTTGCAGTTAGAGAAGTCTCTGCAGAAGAACTGCTTGCCATTGGATGCACTAACAAAGTTCCTGCCGGGACTTATAAAGCCACAAAATGAGCAGTTTCCACACTTAAACGTGCCATTTGGCCGTCTATCAAGCCAGGTTCCTGCTTGCTTTTCTCTTTTATAATGGCTGTGTACAAGCCGATCTTTAAGAGAGCGACCTTTACGGAAGGTGATCTGGGGTCTATCTGGAATGACATCTATTAGGGTTTCATCCATCCGTAGAATGCTCCAGTGTCTCTTTAGGATGTTGAACACCCGATTGGTTTGGTTATCATAGGTTCCAATGATCCTCAGAGCATTCTCGGTCTCCCTTTCTCTGATGGTACTCAAAAGGGACTGTCTATCCCTCCCCATAGCATTATGAAAAGCTGGATTTAGGACCTCATCTGGATAACCTCGATCCCGGAACCTTTCCCTCAGATCGTAGGCCTGTGCCCTGAAGGTGGCTGGGTTGGAACAATTCCTCCGAGCCCTGAGGTACTGACCTCGTGGGATGCCCCTCTTAAGGGGAACCGGATGGTGGCTTTCCCACCGAAGAAGGGCATTCGTAGCAGTTGGTTTACGGAACAATCTTGTTTCCAGAGTCCCGCTGGCACCAATGGAAATCTTTACATCTAGGAAGGCCAGTTCACATGTATTGCTTTCCGAGGTGAATCTTAGGCCGACCCTGTTATTATTCAACTCTTGCACAAACCCATCAAATTCCATTTGTGTACCACTCCATATGACCAGGACATCGTCTATATAACGATACCACCCCAAGATTTTGTTGTTCCACCAGCCTTCAATCTCGGGGAACACCACGGTTTCCTCCCACCAGCCCAGGAGGAGGTTTGCATACGAGGGTGCACAGGAACAACCCATCGCGGTCCCCCTGAGCTGGTGGAAGTACTTGCCGTCAAAAAGAAAGTAGTTGTGGGTTAAGATAAATTTCATTAATTCTACCACAAACTTACTATGTTCCTCGAAATAAATGGCCCTTGTTTTCAGATAATATTCTAATGCCCTGAGGCCCTCCATGTGTGGAATGCTACTATACAGGGCCTCTACATCAATTGAGCCTAGGATGGTGCCCTGTTCCACCACAATACCATCTATCTTTTGGAGTAAATCAGACGTGTCCCGGACATAGGAGGGTAAAGATGTTACAAACGGACGTAAGATATTATCCACATAGATGCCAGCGTTCTGACTCAAAGAGCCCACACCCGAAACTATGGGGCGCCCCCTTAGGGGCGAGAGACCCTTGTGTACTTTAGGAAGGGCGTAGAAGGTGGGGATCATGGGAGTGCGGGGAACCAGGAACTTGTGTTCATTATGGGAGATCAACCTGTCACTTAGACCTGTGTCCAAAATAGAGACCAACAATGTGGTATACTCATCAGTAGGGTCACTTGTGAGTCTACCATACGTCCCCTTATCATCCAAAATCAGCTTGCACATCCCCACATACAGTTGGTGGTCGAGGATGACCAAATTGCCGCCTTTGTCAGATGGTTTAATAACAATTTGATCATTTTTCTCCAACATCTCCAAGGCCTCCCATTCCTCCCTACTCAAATTTTGAGATGACCTATCATTTTTCCGGCAAACTTTTTTAAGGTCATCCTCGACCACTTTTAAGAACAAATCAATATTGGCATAGTCACCAGGGGGGGGCATCCTATTGCTCTTTAGTTTAAGGCTTGTATGTGGACCCAAACCCTCCTCCCTCTCATTATCCTCCAGAAGACCCGTCAGGATATTAACCCCTTCCAGATCCTCCTCAGATATGCCAAGTTCTGTGCATTGCTGTCTGTTGTGCAAGCAAAAAAATTTGTTTTGAGGATCCATAAAATGACATTGATATTAGCCGCAGCGAGCATTGTATGTTTTGTAAGGGAGAGAGGCTCCACAACGAAATGGAGTGTTCCCTTATGGCCTGAGCAGTCTGAAATAATATAAGGAGTCTGTAAAAGGCGCAGGCGCGATGCGGACACACCGACGGTCATGCGCAATGCGGACATACCGACGGTGATACAGGAATTGTCTACAACAAAATGGATTCCTCTTAGAGCGCCTGCGCAATGTGCAGTAATGCAATGGACCTCTAGGGTCTGTAGACGGCGCATGCGCAGTGCGGGCACGCCGAGAATGTCAGTGGAATAATGGCGGCCGCCATGTGCAACATAGGAAGACGAGCTGGGGGCACTTTACTGGACATCTGCGTCACAATCAGCATATCAGTTCGTAATTTAGAGGTATGACTTAACCCCTTCATCACCGCCGAGTGGGCGGGAGTTATGTGAGAGGTATATAAGTATGTTCATATCAGTGTTATCCCTGCACCTGCAACCAGGCACAGCGCATCACCGATGTGGACGCACACGGTTTTTTTTCCCATGTGCCTCCTGAGGAACCATATCGTGGGGGGGAAACGCGTAGAGGCGAGACCTGGGCACAGATAAGTGCAACAGATTTTTAAACGTTATTATTTTGATCTTTTCACCATGTGTATATCTTGAAATAACAGAGATATCATTATATATGTGGCTTTAGGGTTTAATCAAGACTGTATCTAATTTTTGTTTTGTGTGAGTAATTTAATGACAGAGCTGATACACAGCATGTTATAATTCACTGTGCAATTCCTGCCTATATGATGAACTAATGTATATATTGTAGCCCACCAGCACAGCCCCATAGGCACTCTCCCGCAGCGGGTCCAATTTTTTGTAGGGACCTTTTTAGGGTACCCTAGGGACAGCCGCCGAGGAGCGGGGGCGCCATAGTGCGATCAAGAGGGTGCCAACCTCCGCTGAGAGGTAGGGCAACGTTGGTAGGGGCACGTGAGGGCGTTATAGCCAGTGAAGGAGGCCTAGAATAGATGGTTCAGTCTTTAAATCTTTTGATTGAGCCATAAGAGACGGTTTTTTCATCTATCGCTGTGGTATTGGTGAAAATATCATATCTGGTCAGTATCGATAATATTTGGGCCCTAGGAGTGGGCAGGTAGGAGGTATCAACGTCTTTTTGTGTACTAGGGACTCATAGGGCATTGAGGGCTAGCCGTCGACGAGCGGGGGCGCCACTTTGCGCTCAAGAGGGTGCCAACCTCCGCAGTCAGGCAGGGGACACCATAGGGACGTGCAGGTTCAGACCCTAGACAGTGACCCCATCCCTCTGCCCATATACACATATGTGACCGGATAGTTAACCTCGTTTTATATGAAAAGTTTTTAAGTGGTTGTGTTGGTATATTTATCCTAAAAATGTTGTAATAAAGATTTTGGTTAAAATTAGTTTTCGTTTAGTTTTTCTATTTAATACTAGTTTGGGGATATCATTGAATAAAATTTTGATTTATTTTGTAATATGGCCGGATTCTTGTCGGGGCCTATCTGTTCTGAAACTTGGGTTAGTGAAGCGGATCGTGTGTTTTCAGTCGACGCAGGGTACACGGGCACTGACTCTAATCCTTCTATATACTCCATTTTTAAGGAACTTACTGGGTGTTACAAGAGGTATCTTAAATCTTTGTGGGAAACAAAAGCCTTAGAGAACTATATTAAAAATAACATTGTTCCTAAAGGACTACGAATAAATATCCTTCCATCACCAAGAGTGAATAATCCCTGTCTATTGAAAGCTTGGCAGGAGGAATCCACAGCCTCATCTGTTAGACTTATGAGATTACTGTTAGAGGAGGAGAAAAAGATTCTGGAAACCACTTCTAAACAACTTAATGAACTAATAGAAAAAACTTTACAGTTCAAGTCAGACCCAGAATTTAATAAAAAAGAAAGTACTCTACAGATATCAGTGGAGCGATATCAGAACCAGCTAAAAAATCGGAAGCACACGCAATTTTTGCGGGATTCTGAGGAGTTTAGAACTAACAGGGCATACAACTTTACAGGGAGTGTGGACACTACCTCAGAGATATCGTCCTCAGAGGCAGAAGGTTCTGACACAGAGAGAGTAGGTGGTTTTTGGAGACAAAGAGGGAGAGGGGGCTCCTCGTCATATAGAGGAAAAGGAAAATGGCAGAAATCGAAAAATTACAAAAGCAGGTACCAAGGGGGCAGAGATCAAGAACAAGGCTATGGTGGTTCAACAAATGTAGCTGGTGGTTTTGGTGTACCCCAAAGAAATCTAGCACAAATGGTGCCGCCCTCGTCCTCGGCTACCTCTTTGTCCTCCTCCTCTTCCTCTCATGCCTCTTTTTTAGAACAGAGACCCCCTGGGGGGTACGATCTGAGGAAACGAATGTAAAAATGAGTTATGATGATAATCAGATTTTGAATCTCAGTAGTCATGTCCTGTCACTTAATGAGATGAGGGTTCTCAAAAAAGGACTAACCTTTGTCCCAACGACCTTGTTTAATACCTTTTCATGGGTGAAAGATCTAAATCTTTATTGTCGTAAGTTAAAATGGAAAAAATTTTTTTGCTTGCACAACAGACAGCAATGCACAGAACTTGGCATATCTGAGGAGGATCTGGAAGGGGTTAATATCCTGACGGGTCTTCTGGAGGATAATGAGAGGGAGGAGGGTTTGGGTCCACATACAAGCCTTAAACTAAAGAGCAATAGGATGCCCCCCCCTGGTGACTATGCCAATATTGATTTGTTCTTAAAAGTGGTCGAGGATGACCTTAAAAAAGTTTGCCGGAAAAATGATAGGTCATCTCAAAATTTGAGTAGGGAGGAATGGGAGGCCTTGGAGATGTTGGAGAAAAATGATCAAATTGTTATTAAACCATCTGACAAAGGCGGCAATTTGGTCATCCTCGACCACCAACTGTATGTGGGGATGTGCAAGCTGATTTTGGATGATAAGGGGACGTATGGTAGACTCACAAGTGACCCTACTGATGAGTATACCACATTGTTGGTCTCTATTTTGGACACAGGTCTAAGTGACAGGTTGATCTCCCATAATGAACACAAGTTCCTGGTTCCCCGCACTCCCATGATCCCCACCTTCTACGCCCTTCCTAAAGTACACAAGGGTCTCTCGCCCCTAAGGGGGCGCCCCATAGTTTCGGGTGTGGGCTCTTTGAGTCAGAACGCTGGCATCTATGTGGATAATATCTTACGTCCGTTTGTAACATCTTTACCCTCCTATGTCCGGGACACGTCTGATTTACTCCAAAAGATAGATGGTATTGTGGTGGAACAGGGCACCATCCTAGGCTCAATTGATGTAGAGGCCCTGTATAGTAGCATTCCACACATGGAGGGCCTCAGGGCATTAGAATATTATCTGAAAACAAGGGCCATTTATTTCGAGGAACATAGTAAGTTTGTGGTAGAATTAATGAAATTTATCTTAACCCACAACTACTTTCTTTTTGACGGCAAGTACTTCCACCAGCTCAGGGGGACCGCGATGGGTTGTTCCTGTGCACCCTCGTATGCAAACCTCCTCCTGGGCTGGTGGGAGGAAACCGTGGTGTTCCCCGAGATTGAAGGCTGGTGGAACAACAAAATCTTGGGGTGGTATCGTTATATAGACGATGTCCTGGTCATATGGAGTGGTACACAAATGGAATTTGATGGGTTTGTGCAAGAGTTGAATAATAACAGGGTCGGCCTAAGATTCACCTCGGAAAGCAATACATGTGAACTGGCCTTCCTAGATGTAAAGATTTCCATTGGTGCCAGCGGGACTCTGGAAACAAGATTGTTCCGTAAACCAACTGCTACGAATGCCCTTCTTCGGTGGGAAAGCCACCATCCGGTTCCCCTTAAGAGGGGCATCCCACGAGGTCAGTACCTCAGGGCTCGGAGGAATTGTTCCAACCCAGCCACCTTCAGGGCACAGGCCTACGATCTGAGGGAAAGGTTCCGGGATCGAGGTTATCCAGATGAGGTCCTAAATCCAGCTTTTCATAATGCTATGGGGAGGGATAGACAGTCCCTTTTGAGTACCATCAGAGAAAGGGAGACCGAGAATGCTCTGAGGATCATTGGAACCTATGATAACCAAACCAATCGGGTGTTCAACATCCTAAAGAGACACTGGAGCATTCTACGGATGGATGAAACCCTAATAGATGTCATTCCAGATAGACCCCAGATCACCTTCCGTAAAGGTCGCTCTCTTAAAGATCGGCTTGTACACAGCCATTATAAAAGAGAAAAGCAAGCAGGAACCTGGCTTGATAGACGGCCAAATGGCACGTTTAAGTGTGGAAACTGCTCATTTTGTGGCTTTATAAGTCCCGGCAGGAACTTTGTTAGTGCATCCAATGGCAAGCAGTTCTTCTGCAGAGACTTCTCTAACTGCAAGACGACGGGCGTAGTCTATATGGCTACATGTGGTTGCCCGAAAAATTATATAGGTAAAACCAAGAGAGAGCTGAGGAGGAGAATCGGGGAACATCTGGGTGACATCAAAAATTGCAGGGACACCCCCATAGCACGTCACATCTGGGAATTTCATCAGGGAGAGAATGGGACACTCTCCTTTTGTGTCCTGGAGGTGGTAAAGCAAAATGGGAGAAGGGGGGACTGGGATAGAGTCATCTTACAAAGAGAGACACAATGGATATTTAGAATGGAGTCGGTAGCCCCTAGGGGACTTAACGAGCGATTAACATATAGCTGCTTTGTATAAACTGTTTGCAATGGTCCAGGCTTCCCCGGGTTCCCCGATTTGATGAGAGAGGCTATGTGGACCTATTAGATGGTTCGCAATGTTAAAGATAATAATTGGGGGTTATTTAAGGATCTAACCCTGTTTTTCCGCCAGCAATGGACGTGAGGATAAATTCTTTGAAGGTGGGGGAAGGGTTCCTTACTACACGGAGCTGCACGGCCACGATCATAAAGGCCTCTGAGTTACATTTGAAGTGGCCTATGTGCAAACTGATAGATGTAGTAGGACCCTAAAATGGGGTATTTGGTATTCTTGGCACCATGCCCCAATGGTTATAAACACTGATACTTTATAGGGTTAAATTCAATACATTAAGAAAGATGTGAACTTTGTGTGACTGCATATATTATAAATCAGATATTAATTTGAATACAATTTATTACCCCTTACCCGTCCATGTTTTGTACATTGTATTTGTTTTGAGGATCCATAAAATGACATTGATATTAGCCGCAGCGAGCATTGTATGTTTTGTAAGGGAGAGAGGCTCCACAACGAAATGGAGTGTTCCCTTATGGCCTGAGCAGTCTGAAATAATATAAGGAGTCTGTAAAAGGCGCAGGCGCGATGCGGACACACCGACGGTCATGCGCAATGCGGACATACCGACGGTGATACAGGAATTGTCTACAACAAAATGGATTCCTCTTAGAGCGCCTGCGCAATGTGCAGTAATGCAATGGACCTCTAGGGTCTGTAGACGGCGCATGCGCAGTGCGGGCACGCCGAGAATGTCAGTGGAATAATGGCGGCCGCCATGTGCAACATAGGAAGACGAGCTGGGGGCACTTTACTGGACATCTGCGTCACAATCAGCATATCAGTTCGTAATTTAGAGGTATGACTTAACCCCTTCATCACCGCCGAGTGGGCGGGAGTTATGTGAGAGGTATATAAGTATGTTCATATCAGTGTTATCCCTGCACCTGCAACCAGGCACAGCGCATCACCGATGTGGACGCACACGGTTTTTTTTCCCATGTGCCTCCTGAGGAACCATATCGTGGGGGGGAAACGCGTAGAGGCGAGACCTGGGCACAGATAAGTGCAACAGATTTTTAAACGTTATTATTTTGATCTTTTCACCATGTGTATATCTTGAAATAACAGAGATATCATTATATATGTGGCTTTAGGGTTTAATCAAGACTGTATCTAATTTTTGTTTTGTGTGAGTAATTTAATGACAGAGCTGATACACAGCATGTTATAATTCACTGTGCAATTCCTGCCTATATGATGAACTAATGTATATATTGTAGCCCACCAGCACAGCCCCATAGGCACTCTCCCGCAGCGGGTCCAATTTTTTGTAGGGACCTTTTTAGGGTACCCTAGGGACAGCCGCCGAGGAGCGGGGGCGCCATAGTGCGATCAAGAGGGTGCCAACCTCCGCTGAGAGGTAGGGCAACGTTGGTAGGGGCACGTGAGGGCGTTATAGCCAGTGAAGGAGGCCTAGAATAGATGGTTCAGTCTTTAAATCTTTTGATTGAGCCATAAGAGACGGTTTTTTCATCTATCGCTGTGGTATTGGTGAAAATATCATATCTGGTCAGTATCGATAATATTTGGGCCCTAGGAGTGGGCAGGTAGGAGGTATCAACGTCTTTTTGTGTACTAGGGACTCATAGGGCATTGAGGGCTAGCCGTCGACGAGCGGGGGCGCCACTTTGCGCTCAAGAGGGTGCCAACCTCCGCAGTCAGGCAGGGGACACCATAGGGACGTGCAGGTTCAGACCCTAGACAGTGACCCCATCCCTCTGCCCATATACACATATGTGACCGGATAGTTAACCTCGTTTTATATGAAAAGTTTTTAAGTGGTTGTGTTGGTATATTTATCCTAAAAATGTTGTAATAAAGATTTTGGTTAAAATTAGTTTTCGTTTAGTTTTACACTTAGCGCTGCCCGTCTTCTGGCATCATTTGGTGTCAGGCTGGCTGCGCCTGTGCGGCCACGCTGGCCGAGAGCCCGCCTCGCAGTGTCTTCTGATTTAATACCACTGGGGGCCTGGGATCTATGGACATGCGCAGTGCATATCTGAACCTCCACCTCTCACTCATCTCCCTATGGCTTCTTCAGACTGTTCGGTGTCAGCTGGTCCCTAATAGCATGCCACGGCCGTGACACCGCACAGTCTGAAAAAGAAGCCGTAGGGAGGGGAGTGAGAGGCGAGGATATGCACTGCGCATGGCCATGGATCCCAGGCCCCCAGTGGGATTACATCAGAAGACACTGCGAGGCGGGCTCTCGGCCAGCGCGGCCGCACAGGCGCAGCCAGCCTGACACCAAATGATGTCAGAAGATGGGCAGCGCTAAGTGTGCCTGGCCACGGGATAACATAACAGCGCAGGCTCCGGGACGGAATCAAACAACGCTGAGGAGCCGGGGCACGGCGGCGGGGGGGTAGTAATGATGGCTGTGCTGCGTCATATTACGAAGGAAAGTCCCACCTCCGGGACGGTTTCACGGCTTCAGGGGACACATTTTATAAGTGTTTAGTTCTGTGTTTGCAAGGAGCATGATGAAAAGAGCCACCTTTTCCTTTTGCATCTTTTGTGCTGCACAAGCTGGCTCTTTCAGCTACAAACGCCTTGGGGGGGGGGTTAAAGGTTCCCTTTCGACTTTCTCAGGCTTCGGCCTACATTGTGTTCCTCTGCTTTTCCACCTGCCCCTGGGCTCCAACACCGCTAGTTGCCGTCCAGAAGTGCTGTACGCACAGTCAACAGTCGCTCCTCTGTTATTGGGGTTCAGTAACGTCAGCTGTTCCCCTGCTGTGTGTGTGGCAATCCCTCCTACCTCCTCCAACCTCCTCCTCCTCCACCTGTCCCTGGGCTCCAACACCGCCAGTTGCCGTCCAGAAGTGCTGTACGCACAGTCAACAGTCCCTCCTCTGTTATTGGGGTTCAGTAACGTCAGCTGTTCCCCTGCTGTGTGTGTGGCAATCCCTCCTACCTCCTCCAACCTCCTCCAACCTCCTCCTCCTCCACCTGTCCCTGGGCTCCAACACCGCCAGTTGCCGTCCAGAAGTGCTGTACGCACAGTCAACAGTCCCTCCTCTGTTATTGGGGTTCAGTAACGTCAGCTGTTCCCCTGCTGTGTGTGTGGCAATCCCTCCTACCTCCTCCAACCTCCTCCAACCTCCTCCTCCTCCACCTGTCCCTGGGCTCCAACACCGCCAGTTGCCGTCCAGAAGTGCTGTACGCACAGTCAACAGTCCCTCCTCTGTTATTGGGGTTCAGTAACGTCAGCTGTTCCCCTGCTGTGTGTGTGGCAATCCCTCCTACCTCCTCCAACCTCCTCCAACCTCCTCCTCCTCCACCTGTCCCTGGGCTCCAACACCGCCAGTTGCCGTCCAGAAGTGCTGTACGCACAGTCAACAGTCCCTCCTCTGTTATTGGGGTTCAGTAACGTCAGCTGTTCCCCTGCTGTGTGTGTGGCAATCCCTCCTACCTCCTCCAACCTCCTCCTCCTCCACCTGTCCCTGGGCTCCAACACCGCCAGTTGCCGTCCAGAAGTGCTGTACGCACAGTCAACAGTCCCTCCTCTGTTATTGGGGTTCAGTAACGTCAGCTGTTCCCCTGCTGTGTGTGTGGCAATCCCTCCTACCTCCTCCAACCTCCTCCAACCTCCTCCTCCTCCACCTGTCCCTGGGCTCCAACACCGCCAGTTGCCGTCCAGAAGTGCTGTACGCACAGTCAACAGTCCCTCCTCTGTTATTGGGGTTCAGTAACGTCAGCTGTTCCCCTGCTGTGTGTGTGTGGCAATCCCTCCTACCTCCTCCAACCTCCTCCTCCTCCACCTGTCCCTGGGCTCCAACACCGCCAGTTGCCGTCCAGAAGTGCTGTACGCACAGTCAACAGTCCCTCCTCTGTTATTGGGGTTCAGTAACGTCAGCTGTTCCCCTGCTGTGTGTGTGGCAATCCCTCCTACCTCCTCCAACCTCCTCCAACCTCCTCCTCCTCCACCTGTCCCTGGGCTCCAACACCGCCAGTTGCCGTCCAGAAGTGCTGTACGCACAGTCAACAGTCCCTCCTCTGTTATTGGGGTTCAGTAACGTCAGCTGTTCCCCTGCTGTGTGTGTGGCAATCCCTCCTACCTCCTCCAACCTCCTCCAACCTCCTCCTCCTCCACCTGTCCCTGGGCTCCAACACCGCCAGTTGCCGTCCAGAAGTGCTGTACGCACAGTCAACAGTCCCTCCTCTGTTATTGGGGTTCAGTAACGTCAGCTGTTCCCCTGCTGTGTGTGTGGCAATCCCTCCTACCTCCTCCAACCTCCTCCAACCTCCTCCTCCTCCACCTGTCCCTGGGCTCCAACACCGCCAGTTGCCGTCCAGAAGTGCTGTACGCACAGTCAACAGTCCCTCCTCTGTTATTGGGGTTCAGTAACGTCAGCTGTTCCCCTGCTGTGTGTGTGGCAATCCCTCCTACCTCCTCCAACCTCCTCCTCCTCCACCTGTCCCTGGGCTCCAACACCGCCAGTTGCCGTCCAGAAGTGCTGTACGCACAGTCAACAGTCCCTCCTCTGTTATTGGGGTTCAGTAACGTCAGCTGTTCCCCTGCTGTGTGTGTGGCAATCCCTCCTACCTCCTCCAACCTCCTCCAACCTCCTCCTCCTCCACCTGTCCCTGGGCTCCAACACCGCCAGTTGCCGTCCAGAAGTGCTGTACGCACAGTCAACAGTCCCTCCTCTGTTATTGGGGTTCAGTAACGTCAGCTGTTCCCCTGCTGTGTGTGTGGCAATCCCTCCTACCTCCTCCAACCTCCTCCAACCTCCTCCTCCTCCACCTGTCCCTGGGCTCCAACACCGCCAGTTGCCGTCCAGAAGTGCTGTACGCACAGTCAACAGTCCCTCCTCTGTTATTGGGGTTCAGTAACGTCAGCTGTTCCCCTGCTGTGTGTGTGGCAATCCCTCCTACCTCCTCCAACCTCCTCCAACCTCCTCCTCCTCCACCTGTCCCTGGGCTCCAACACCGCCAGTTGCCGTCCAGAAGTGCTGTACGCACAGTCAACAGTCCCTCCTCTGTTATTGGGGTTCAGTAACGTCAGCTGTTCCCCTGCTGTGTGTGTGGCAATCCCTCCTACCTCCTCCAACCTCCTCCAACCTCCTCCTCCTCCACCTGTCCCTGGGCTCCAACACCGCCAGTTGCCGTCCAGAAGTGCTGTACGCACAGTCAACAGTCCCTCCTCTGTTATTGGGGTTCAGTAACGTCAGCTGTTCCCCTGCTGTGTGTGTGGCAATCCCTCCTACCTCCTCCAACCTCCTCCAACCTCCTCCTCCTCCACCTGTCCCTGGGCTCCAACACCGCCAGTTGCCGTCCAGAAGTGCTGTACGCACAGTCAACAGTCCCTCCTCTGTTATTGGGGTTCAGTAACGTCAGCTGTTCCCCTGCTGTGTGTGTGGCAATCCCTCCTACCTCCTCCAACCTCCTCCAACCTCCTCCTCCTCCACCTGTCCCTGGGCTCCAACACCGCCAGTTGCCGTCCAGAAGTGCTGTACGCACAGTCAACAGTCCCTCCTCTGTTATTGGGGTTCAGTAACGTCAGCTGTTCCCCTGCTGTGTGTGTGGCAATCCCTCCTACCTCCTCCAACCTCCTCCTCCTCCACCTGTCCCTGGGCTCCAACACCGCCAGTTGCCGTCCAGAAGTGCTGTACGCACAGTCAACAGTCCCTCCTCTGTTATTGGGGTTCAGTAACGTCAGCTGTTCCCCTGCTGTGTGTGTGGCAATCCCTCCTACCTCCTCCAACCTCCTCCAACCTCCTCCTCCTCCACCTGTCCCTGGGCTCCAACACCGCCAGTTGCCGTCCAGAAGTGCTGTACGCACAGTCAACAGTCCCTCCTCTGTTATTGGGGTTCAGTAACGTCAGCTGTTCCCCTGCTGTGTGTGTGTGGCAATCCCTCCTACCTCCTCCAACCTCCTCCTCCTCCACCTGTCCCTGGGCTCCAACACCGCCAGTTGCCGTCCAGAAGTGCTGTACGCACAGTCAACAGTCCCTCCTCTGTTATTGGGGTTCAGTAACGTCAGCTGTTCCCCTGCTGTGTGTGTGGCAATCCCTCCTACCTCCTCCAACCTCCTCCAACCTCCTCCTCCTCCACCTGTCCCTGGGCTCCAACACCGCCAGTTGCCGTCCAGAAGTGCTGTACGCACAGTCAACAGTCCCTCCTCTGTTATTGGGGTTCAGTAACGTCAGCTGTTCCCCTGCTGTGTGTGTGGCAATCCCTCCTACCTCCTCCAACCTCCTCCAACCTCCTCCTCCTCCACCTGTCCCTGGGCTCCAACACCGCCAGTTGCCGTCCAGAAGTGCTGTACGCACAGTCAACAGTCCCTCCTCTGTTATTGGGGTTCAGTAACGTCAGCTGTTCCCCTGCTGTGTGTGTGGCAATCCCTCCTACCTCCTCCAACCTCCTCCAACCTCCTCCTCCTCCACCTGTCCCTGGGCTCCAACACCGCCAGTTGCCGTCCAGAAGTGCTGTACGCACAGTCAACAGTCCCCCCTCTGTTATTGGGGTTCAGTAACGTCAGCTGTTCCCCTGCTGTGTGTGTGGCAATCCCTCCTACCTCCTCCAACCTCCTCCAACCTCCTCCTCCTCCACCTGTCCCTGGGCTCCAACACCGCCAGTTGCCGTCCAGAAGTGCTGTACGCACAGTCAACAGTCCCTCCTCTGTTATTGGGGTTCAGTAACGTCAGCTGTTCCCCTGCTGTGTGTGTGGCAATCCCTCCTACCTCCTCCAACCTCCTCCAACCTCCTCCTCCTCCACCTGTCCCTGGGCTCCAACACCGCCAGTTGCCGTCCAGAAGTGCTGTACGCACAGTCAACAGTCCCTCCTCTGTTATTGGGGTTCAGTAACGTCAGCTGTTCCCCTGCTGTGTGTGTGGCAATCCCTCCTACCTCCTCCAACCTCCTCCTCCTCCACCTGTCCCTGGGCTCCAACACCGCCAGTTGCCGTCCAGAAGTGCTGTACGCACAGAGCCAAACACCTCGCCTATGTGTTAGTGGGGTTCAGCACCGCCAGCTGTTCCCCTGCTGTGTATACGGCAACGTGTACTGCGACCACCACGCAGGCACAACAAGTTAAATTTAAGGGAACCTGTCCCCCCCCCCCCATGCGTTTGTTACTGAAGGAGCCACCTTGTGCAGCAGTAATGATGCAAAGGGAAAAAGTGCCTCTTTTCGTGGTGCTCCTTGCATATGCTGAACCTAACACTTATGAAATGTGTCCCCTCACAGCGTTCAACCGTCCGGTAGGTGGAACTTTCCTTTGTCATGTGACGCAGCACAGCCGTCATTTTTACCCCCTTGTCGCCGTGCGCCGCCTCCTCAGCGTTGTTTGAATCTGTCCCGGAGCCTGCGCTGTTAGGTTACCCCTTGGCCATGCACACATTTTGCGCTGCCCGTCTTCTGACATCATTTGCTGTCAGGCTGGCTGCGCCTGTGCGGGTGCGCTGTCCGAGATTCAGCCTCGCGGTGTCGTCTAATGTAATCCCACCGCGGGCCTGGGATCCGTGTCCATGCGCAGTGCATATCCTCGCCTCTCACTCCCCTCCCTACGGCTTCTAAAGACTGTTCGGTGTCAGCTGGTCCCTAATAGCATGCCACGGCCGTGACACCGCACAGTCTTTAGAAGCCGTAGGGAGGGGAGTGAGAGGCGAGGATATGCACTGCGCATGGACACGGATCCCAGGCCCGCGGTGGGATTACATTAGACGACACCGCGAGGCTGAATCTCGGACAGCGCACCCGCACAGGCGCAGCCAGCCTGACAGCAAATGATGTCAGAAGACGGGCAGCGCAAAATGTGTGCATGGCCAAGGGGTAACCTAACAGCGCAGGCTCCGGGACAGATTCAAACAACGCTGAGGAGGCGGCGCACGGCGACAAGGGGGTAAAAATGACGGCTGTGCTGCGTCACATGACAAAGGAAAGTTCCACCGACCGGACGGTTGAACGCTGTGAGGGGACACATTTCATAAGTGTTAGGTTCAGCATCTGCAAGGACCATAATTAAAAGAGCTAAGTTTACCTTTTCCAGCATTAGTGCTGTACACGATGGCTCTTCCAGCTACAAACGCCTGGGGGGGGGGGTTAAAGGTTTCCTTTCAACTTGCTCCAGTGCAGGCTTCGGCCTACACTCCGCTCCCCCTGCTCCTCCTGCTGACCCTGGGCTCTAACACCGCCAGTTGGGGCCCAGATGTGCTAGCTGCACAGAGAAAAACACCTCGCCAATGTGTCAGTGGGGTCCAGCACCGCCAGCTGTTCCCCTGCTGTGTAGCCGGCAACGTGTCCTGCAAAAGCCACGCAGACACAACAGACCCAAAGCTGCCGCCAGTGCAGGCTTCGGCCTACACTCCCCTCCCCCTGCTCCTCCTCCTCCTGCTCCTCCTCCTGCTGTCCCTGGGCTCTAACACACCGCCAGTTGGGGCCCAGATGTGCTAGCTGCACAGAGAAAAACACCAGCCAATGTGTCAGTGGGGTCCAGCACCGCCAACTGTTCCCCTGCTGTGCAGCCGGCAACGTGTCCTGCAAAAGCCACGCAGACACAAGAACTGAAATTGAAGGGAACCTGTCCCCCCTCCCCCAGGCATTTTTACGTTATCCAGCCACCTTGTACAGCGGTAATGCTGCATGTGTGCAAGGTGGCTCAGAAACGTATTCTCCTCGCACATGTGGAACTGAAAACACGTCTGAAATGTGTCCTCTGTGTGACCAGTTAACCGTCCCGGTGGTGTGACTTTCCTTTGTAATGACACGCTGCAACCCCCTTGGTAGCGCTGCCCGTCTTCTGGCATCATTGTTTGGCTGGCTGCGCCTCTGCGGCCGCCCTGACCCACACAACGCCCCTCGGTGTCTTATTTATTGGGACTGCGAGGGTGTGATTCATGGGCAGGATCAGTGCATCAGTTCGCCTGTCCCTCCTCTCCTTCCGCCTTCTTCGGACTGTGCGGCTTCATGGCCGTGGCATGCGATAAGGGATCAGATGACGCCGCACAGTCTGAAGCGGGTGTAAGGACCCGAGTGTGAGAGGCCAACATATGTGCTGCGCCAGGCCCTGAATCCCAGCCCCGCAGTGTTTTAACAATGTTAAGACACTGCGGGGCTGGGATTCATGGTCATCGCGAACCGCACCGGCCGACATTACATGATGCCAGAAGATGGGCAGCGCTAACGGCGCTAGGCCAGGGGATAACACGACAGCGCAGACTCCTGTACAGCAAATAACAACGCTCGGGAGGCTGCACCCAGCACCAAGGTGGGATTCTTGACACCTGTGCTGCGTCTCATTACAAAGGGAACTCGCGCCTCCATTACACAGTTTGACTGTATAAAGGGCTGAATGTTATACGTGTTCCATTCAGCGTGTGCAAGGAGAAAAATTACAAGAGCAACCTTTGACTTGCGCAGCACTGCTGCTGCATAAGCTGTGGCTCTTCTACTTTGTAACCCCTGAGGGGGGGTTAAAGGTGACTTTTGAAATCGGTTCAATTAGGCTTCGGCCTACACTCTGCTCCACCTGCAGAGCCCGGGCTCCAACAACGCTAGTTGCTGTCCGGAAGTGCTGGCTGCACAGAGCCAAACACCTCGCCAATGTGTCAGTGGGGTCCAGCACCGCCAGCTGTTCCCCTGCTGTGTAGCCGGCAACGTGTCCTGCAAAAGCCACGCAGACACAACAGACCCAAAGCTGCCGCCAGTGCAGGCTTCGGCCTACACTCCCCTCCCCCTGCTCCTCCTCCTCCTGCTCCTCCTCCTGCTGTCCCTGGGCTCTAACACACCGCCAGTTGGGGCCCAGATGTGCTAGCTGCACAGAGAAAAACACCAGCCAATGTGTCAGTGGGGTCCAGCACCGCCAGCTGTTCCCCTGCTGTGCAGCCGGCAACGTGTCCTGCAAAAGCCACGCAGACACAAGAACTGAAATTGAAGGGAACCTGTCCCCCCTCCCCCAGGCGTTTTTACGTTATCCAGCCACCTTGTACAGCGGTAATGCTGCATGTGTGCAAGGTGGCTCAGAAACGTATTCTCCTCGCACATGTGGAACTGAAAACACGTCTGAAATGTGTCCTCTGTGTGACCAGTTAACCGTCCCGGTGGTGTGACTTTCCTTTGTAATGACACGCTGCAACCCCCTTGGTAGCGCTGCCCGTCTTCTGGCATCATTGTTTGGCTGGCTGCGCCTCTGCGGCCGCCCTGACCCACACAACGCCCCTCGGTGTCTTATTTATTGGGACTGCGAGGGTGTGATTCATGGGCAGGATCAGTGCATCAGTTCGCCTGTCCCTCCTCTCCTTCCGCCTTCTTCGGACTGTGCGGCTTCATGGCCGTGGCATGCGATAAGGGATCAGATGACGCCGCACAGTCTGAAGCGGGTGTAAGGACCCGAGTGTGAGAGGCCAACATATGTGCTGCGCCAGGCCCTGAATCCCAGCCCCGCAGTGTTTTAACAATGTTAAGACACTGCGGGGCTGGGATTCATGGTCATCGCGAACCGCACCGGCCGACATTACATGATGCCAGAAGATGGGCAGCGCTAACGGCGCTAGGCCAGGGGATAACACGACAGCGCAGACTCCTGTACAGCAAATAACAACGCTCGGGAGGCTGCACCCAGCACCAAGGTGGGATTCTTGACACCTGTGCTGCGTCTCATTACAAAGGGAACTCGCGCCTCCATTACACAGTTTGACTGTATAAAGGGCTGAATGTTATACGTGTTCCATTCAGCGTGTGCAAGGAGAAAAATTACAAGAGCAACCTTTGACTTGCGCAGCACTGCTGCTGCATAAGCTGTGGCTCTTCTACTTTGTAACCCCTGAGGGGGGGTTAAAGGTGACTTTTGAAATCGGTTCAATTAGGCTTCGGCCTACACTCTGCTCCACCTGCAGAGCCCGGGCTCCAACAACGCTAGTTGCTGTCCGGAAGTGCTGGCTGCACAGAGCCAAACACCTCGCCAATGTGTCAGTGGGGTCCAGCACCGCCAGCTGTTCCCCTGCTGTGTAGCCGGCAACGTGTCCTGCAAAAGCCACGCAGACACAACAGACCCAAAGCTGCCGCCAGTGCAGGCTTCGGCCTACACTCCCCTCCCCCTGCTCCTCCTCCTCCTGCTCCTCCTCCTGCTGTCCCTGGGCTCTAACACACCGCCAGTTGGGGCCCAGATGTGCTAGCTGCACAGAGAAAAACACCAGCCAATGTGTCAGTGGGGTCCAGCACCGCCAGCTGTTCCCCTGCTGTGCAGCCGGCAACGTGTCCTGCAAAAGCCACGCAGACACAAGAACTGAAATTGAAGGGAACCTGTCCCCCCTCCCCCAGGCGTTTTTACGTTATCCAGCCACCTTGTACAGCGGTAATGCTGCATGTGTGCAAGGTGGCTCAGAAACGTATTCTCCTCGCACATGTGGAACTGAAAACACGTCTGAAATGTGTCCTCTGTGTGACCATTTAACCGTCCCGGTGGTGTGACTTTCCTTTGTAATGACACGCTGCAACCCCCTTGGTAGCGCTGCCCGTCTTCTGGCATCATTGTTTGGCTGGCTGCGCCTCTGCGGCCGCCCTGACCCACACAACGCCCCTCGGTGTCTTATTTATTGGGACTGCGAGGGTGTGATTCATGGGCAGGATCAGTGCATCAGTTCGCCTGTCCCTCCTCTCCTTCCGCCTTCTTCGGACTGTGCGGCTTCATGGCCGTGGCATGCGATAAGGGATCAGATGACGCCGCACAGTCTGAAGCGGGTGTAAGGACCCGAGTGTGAGAGGCCAACATATGTGCTGCGCCAGGCCCTGAATCCCAGCCCCGCAGTGTTTTAACAATGTTAAGACACTGCGGGGCTGGGATTCATGGTCATCGCGAACCGCACCGGCCGACATTACATGATGCCAGAAGATGGGCAGCGCTAACGGCGCTAGGCCAGGGGATAACACGACAGCGCAGACTCCTGTACAGCAAATAACAACGCTCGGGAGGCTGCACCCAGCACCAAGGTGGGATTCTTGACACCTGTGCTGCGTCTCATTACAAAGGGAACTCGCGCCTCCATTACACAGTTTGACTGTATAAAGGGCTGAATGTTATACGTGTTCCATTCAGCGTGTGCAAGGAGAAAAATTACAAGAGCAACCTTTGACTTGCGCAGCACTGCTGCTGCATAAGCTGTGGCTCTTCTACTTTGTAACCCCTGAGGGGGGGTTAAAGGTGACTTTTGAAATCGGTTCAATTAGGCTTCGGCCTACACTCTGCTCCACCTGCAGAGCCCGGGCTCCAACAACGCTAGTTGCTGTCCGGAAGTGCTGGCTGCACAGAGCCAAACACCTCGCCAATGTGTCAGTGGGGTCCAGCACCGCCAGCTGTTCCCCTGCTGTGTAGCCGGCAACGTGTCCTGCAAAAGCCACGCAGACACAACAGACCCAAAGCTGCCGCCAGTGCAGGCTTCGGCCTACACTCCCCTCCCCCTGCTCCTCCTCCTCCTGCTCCTCCTCCTGCTGACCCTGGGCTCTAACAAACCGCCAGTTGGGGCCCAGATGTGCTAGCTGCACAGAGAAAAACACCTCGCCAATGTGTCAGTGGGGTCCAGCACCGCCAGCTGTTCCCCTGCTGTGCAGCCGGCATCGTGTCCTCCAAAAGCCACGCAGACACTTGCTCTTGTACCTTCTGCTCCCCATCCTGGTTCCAGTACCGTCAGCTGGTTCCGGGCAGAGCCTTTGGCTTAGGTGCCTCCCTTTGGTATCCGAGTTCCACCAACGTCAGGTGGTCCTTGGTAGTGCTTTCAGGCACGGGTACCTCCTGCTTAGTAACCGGGTTCCAGTAACGTCAGCTGGTCCTCGGTAGTTCCATTGGCTCTTGGACCTTCGGCTACCCATCCGGGTTCCAGCACCGTCAGCTGGTTCTCGGCAGTGTCTTTTGCTCTTGTACCTTCTGCTCCCCATCCTGGTTCCAGTACCGTCAGCTGATTCCGGGCAGAGCCTTTGGCTTAGGTGCCTCCCTCTGGGTATCCGAGTTCCACCAACGTCAGGTGGTCCTTGGTAGTGCTTTCAGCACAGGTACCTCCTGCTTAGTAACCGGGTTCCAGTAACGTCAGCTGGTCCTCGGTAGTTCCATTGGCTCTTGGACCTTCGGGTAGCCATCCGAGTTCCAGTTCCATCAGCTGGTTCTCGGCATTTTCTCAGCCTTCTTGTACCTTCTGCTACATTTCCAAGTTCAAGAGACTAAACACAATGACCCAGAAGACCACCCCTAAGATGACGACGACACCAGAGACGACAACCACCGTGATGACGACGACCCTGGAGACGATGACCCCGAAGACCACCCCGATGACGACGACCCCGGAGACGACGACCCTGAAGACCACCCCGATGACGACGACCCCGGAGACGACGACCCTGGAGACGACGACGACCTGGAAGACCGAGAAGCAGAAGAACAAGAGGCTGCAGAACAAAGAGCAGAAGAACATTAAGCATAACACTAAATATCAGAGCAAAAAATATTATCTAAATTATAAGCAGAAGAAGACTAAGCAGTGTATGGGGGTGAGTCCGTTCCTCCTCGTGGTGCCCCTGGATAAAGCCTGATGCTGCAGGCCAAACTGAACGCGGACAAATGTAACTGTTTTGTGACAGGCAGAACGGAAGGTGTAATCTTCAAACTTTTATAGATAACAACTACGGGAATGCCTGTCACAAATAAGAATATGATGAAGAAGTTGAATATGATGAAGATAATAGTAAAATAAAAAGAATATGAACAATGTAACCCAAAAAATAATAGGTAGAAGATGAAGAAGAAGATGAATAAGGTGAAGAAGTTGATGTCAAAGAAGCTGATGATGAGGATAATTAAGAAGAAAGCGTGGGAGAAGTAAAAAAGAAGGTGAAGGGCGTGGAAGTAGTGAAACATCAATATCTGACATAAAAAAAAAAAAAAAAACATAGTCAAATTCTTTCTAACGCCGAACTTCATAAAAAAAAATAAAAAATCCTGCTATTCTATTACATTGGGCTAAACCTCTGTCCCTTTAATATCTCCGCCACGTCCCCCAATACATCCTACAATATTCTTAGTTGTTTTCCTTCATGTAGAATGAACCTACAAGTGTATAAAGGGTTTATTTTAATTCCGATATTTTCGTCCCATTGACTTGCATTGGGATCGGGTATCGGTATCGGATTGGATTCCGATACTGTGACGGTATCGGCCGATACTTTCCGATACCGATACTTTCCGATATCGGAAAGTATCGCTCAACACTAATTATGAGTCTGGGTTTGTGTGGAGAGGACAAGATAGAGCCTGGCATTGCAAAATCAATGTGTTGGCCCCATTCTTTCAGTGACTGGCACAACACAAAGATCAGACATATGCCATACATATCTTTCACATATATCAGTCAATGTGACACATATTGCATTTGAAGCTCAAATTGCGTTAATATCAACTGTTGGCGACCGAAAGTATTCGATGGAGTGTATATCTCTCCCAGAAAGTTAAGCTGGGAAAGATATTAAAAGGCGGGTAGTACTGGTTGGTGCAGCAGCTTAGGTGCTTACCTGTTTTATTTATGACAGTTCCGGGCCAGGTTTATTAAAGCGATGAGGAGGAATAAGTGGTGGGACTCATCACTCCCGCTCCATTACAGGTTTTGCTGAGGCTTATCCAGCCCAGCTGAGAGAGGTTGTCTCATTACTGACAAAGAAAAAGTTGGAAGAAGCTTTAGGCTATGTTCACACTTTGCAGTTTTTGCTGTGGATCCGCAGCAGATTTGACGCTGCGGATCCGCAGCAGTTTTCCATGCAGGGTACAGTACAATGTTACCCTATGGAAAACAAAAACCGCTGTGCCCACATTGCGGAAAATCCCTTTAAAAACCGTGCGGAATTGCTGCGGAAAAAAAGAAGGAGCATGTCACTTCTTTCTGCGGATTCCGCAGAGGTTTTCAACATGCACCAATAGGAAAGTGCTGTTGAAAACCCGCAGAGGAATCCGTAGAAGAAAACGCAGGAAAATCCGCAGTGAAAACCGCAGCGGATTTTGCACTGCGGTTTTTCCAAATCCGCTGCGGAAAAATCCGCAGCAAAATCTGCAAAGTGTGAACAAGCCCTTAGTGTGTCACAGCCTCCAGACTGGCATGATGTGTTCCTGAGGTGGAATTGCACAGCGGTTAAATTTGCTAAATGCCGAGTTGCTGGAAAGCCAAGTCCGGATACATCTCTAATAGTGAGAGTTAGCGGAATTTTATGTGTAACGTCTGTGCCTGACAGTGGCAGACTGCAGTGCATATAGCAAGAGGGTCTATTCCAGTTCTGTTTGCTGCTGCTGCTGCTATTACACATATTTCTAGACATAGCCCCAGGTATCAGGGGCCAGGAATACATTTTTTACAGGCCAGCTATTTAAATCTGTGGTTTGCAGTGCTTTAGGAAAGTTATTCACACCAGTTTGCTGGTAAAAATAGTTATATACAGGCCAGCTATTTAAAGCTGTGATTTGTCACTCACACACGGATCACTTATAAAAATTGGGCTACAAATTCTGCCATTTCTAGCCTCCCTTTAAATTGTATTGCAGTGTGATAGAAAAGTTATTGACACCAGTTTGCTGGTAAAAATAGTTACCTACAGGCCAGCTATTTAAAACTGTGGTTTGTCCGTCACACGGATCACATAAGCGTGCACTCAAAATTCTGCCATTTCTGGCCTTCCTTTACATTTTGTTGCAGTGTGTTAGCAAAGTGATTGACACCAGTTTGCTCGTCACAATAGTTACCCACAGGCCAGCTATTTCAAACTGTGGTTTGTCCATCACATGGATCACATACAAGTTTGCTCCAAATTCAGCCATTTGTAGTGAACGTGGAAAATATTTGTCATGTCGGATGCTGTTCAGACCAGGTCGTCCGACAGACAGCGGTAGTTCCGCTTTTGACCACTATTTGCTCATTGGCGTCGGCTAGATTTTGTATAGCTGTTCCGGGGTTAATTTACCTGATCCTCAGATTGGAAGCTGGGCCATGCCCATTGCCTTTAAATAGCTCTCCTGACCATTGGGCGTCGCCGATTATAGCTTCTGTCTTGCGCATTTGTTATCTCGACTCTGGAGTGGAGAGCTGGTCGTTGGAGTATCGTTGCTGGTGGTGTATTTTCCTTTGTCTTATTTACTCCTTCCTATATTTGTGTTTATTTTGCCCTGCACATTTATAGTGTATTCCTGAGTGACTGCAGCGTGATGTATATTTTCCTTTATCCTTGTCTGTGCTAAATGTGGGTATTAGTGTATTGCATTCACTGGGTGGAGGGCGAAGGTTTCCAGCTCAGGGTTGTATCAGGAGGCAGGGTGAGGTTCGAGGCCTGGACATGCACACCTTCAGTGTAAACTTCAGGTAGAGGGCCAGTCAGTATTTCCCTAGTCCAGTGATGGCAAACCTATGACACGCGTGTCAGTGCTGACACGCGTAGTCATTTTCAGTGACACGTGGCCGCCGGCCGCGGCCCCAAAGGAATTGCATCCTTACATTGCATGGCAAGCCGTTCCGATTTTTTATCGGATCGGATGCCATGCAGGAGGCCTGTTGGCCGAAACAACAGAGCTCCGGCGCAGAGCGTCTAGGCCTGGGACTTCCGGTAGACCCGGCGCAGCTCCCGGAAGTCCCAGACCTAGATGCTCTGCGCCGGAGCTCTGTTGTTTGGGCGGCAGGAGCAGGAGGTCAGCGGTGGGACAGGAAGGCTGGCTGCACAGCAGAGGGGTCAGCCTGCTGCAGAGCACGGCCGGCGGAGAGCACGGAGCGGAGCTGCGGAGAGCTGCTCATCGCGCTTCACTCTCCGTCACCGCAGCCAGCAATGCATGGCCTCCCATTGGCAGGAGGAAGCAGGCGGACTATGGCCACGGCTCACGCTCCCAACCTTCTCCTGGGGGGGAAACACACACACACTTGAGCCATTACTGACGGAGCTACGTGTGCTCCAAGGAAGTGATCCCAGGCCAGTTCAGAGGAAAGGAAGTGAACAAAAATCCTCAGAGGAGCTCATCACACGCTATGTATGGAGGGCGCCTGCCATTGTCGCACACTGCCCCTGGTGCCGCCACTAGAATGACTGGGGGTATTGTAGAGTACACCAAGGGCCGGAGGGAGAAAAGCAAAGGACTTTCACTAATGTCCTGGACAGTCACAGGACACTTCTAATTATAAGCTAGTGATTAGCATCTGCCCTGCACCTCAGCATCAGTGTACAGGAGGGACCCATCATCTGCCCTGCACCCCAGCATCAGTGAACAGGAGGGACCCATCATCTGCCCTGCACCCCAACATCAGTGTACAGGGGGGACCCATCATCTGCCCTGCACCCCAGCATCAGTGTACAGGGGGGACCCATCATCTGCCCTGCACCCCAGCATCAGTGTACAGGAGGGACCCATCATCTGCCCTGCACCCCAGCATTAGTGTACAGGGGAGACCCATCATCTGCCCTGCACCCCAGCATCAGTGTACAGGGGGGACCCAACATCTGCCCTGCACCCCAGCATTAGTGTACAGGGGAGACCCATCATCTGCCCTGCACCCCAGCATCAGTGTACAGGGGGGACCCATCATCTGCCCTGCACCCCAGCATTAGTGTACAGGGGAGACCCATCATCTGCCCTGCACCCCAGCATCAGTGTACAGGGGGGACCCATCATCTGCCCTGCACCCCAGCATTAATGTACAGGGGAGACCCATCATCTTAGTTCACGGCACCCCACACAAGTTAAATAATAGCAAGACCAACAAAAGAAACCAACTGACAGATGAACAAAGAAGTCACTAAGCAAGTAAGTTAATTACAATTATACATATTTGTTATTTAAACTATACATGTCGCAAAATTATGTTTTTTTTATCAAGGTGACACACCACCCAAGTTATGTTCGGTTTTTTGGCGAATTTTGACACACCAAGCTCAAAAGGTTGCCCATCACTGCCCTAGTCTTAGGGAAATTGCAGGAGCCCGGGTTATTAGCTCTCGCCCACCTAGTCTCTTCGTGACAATATTGTCCTCCATTTAAAATAGTTAAATCTTAATGTGTGTGGCAAGGGACGGTAACTGGACATGATGGTTATGGTACATGCAGAGGCTGAGGCCAAGGCCATGGGCAAGCTGAAATTGTGCCACAACAAACACCCACATCTTCTCGCACAACCTTCCTGTTCCAATTACTAGGGGACCCCAGCACACCACTATTAAACCCAAAGCAGTGTCAAAAGGTTGTTGTTTGCATAGCGGATAAGTACTCGGCCAGTACTTCCACGGTGTGTCTGTTGTCACCCAAACACTTCATTTGTAACACAGCCTGCTGACGCTTACCGCTAGCTGTTCGATAATGGGACACCTCATGTGCAACACTGGCAGCTGCGGATGGAGTGGTTGTGCGACTGGGCTCTGTGGATGAGCTTTCGCTTCTGTAGGAGGAGGAGGAGGGGGGTGGCGAACGCCTACAGCCAACTTTCCTAGACCGTGGGCTAGGCAGAACTGTCCCACTATGGCTGTCCCCTGTGGACCCTGCATCCACCACATTAACCCAGTGTGCCGTGATGGACACATAATGTCCCTGGCCATGCCTACTGGTCCTTGCATCTGTTGTGAGGTGCACCTTTCCACTGACTGATTGCCTCAGTGCATGGACAATGCGGTCTTTGACATGCTGGTGGAGGGCTGGGATGGCTTTTCTTGCAAAGAAGTGCCGACTGGGTAGGTCATAGCGTGGTACTGCATAGGCCATCAGGTCTTTGAAAGCTTCGCTTTCAACCAACCGCTAGGGCATCATCTCTAACGAGATTAGTATAGCAATGTGGGTGTTCAAACCTTGTGTACGCGGATGAGAGGATGAGTACTTTCTTTTCCTAACGAGAGTCTCTTGTAGGGTGAGCTGGACTGGAGAGCTGCATATGGTGGAACTAGTGGTGGTGGTGGTGGACATGGCGGATTGAGAGAGGGTTGGTGATGGTATTCTTGATGTTGGCCTACATACAGTGTTTCCTACCAAGAACCTTGTGATTCCCTGACTGCTTTGGCCTTGCAACGATACCTCCACATTTGCTGCTGGTGGTGTCCTAACCGGTGGGCTTACAGTGAGGGAAGCAATGTAGCATTGCTGACTACCTTCATTCTGAGCAGGTGCACCAACGGTACGGGATGCTTGGTAGTTAGTCCAGGCTTGCATGTGCATGCTGGTTAAATGTCGAAGCATGCACGTTGTATTTAAATTTTGAAGATTCTTCCCTCTGCTAAAGATCTTTGAGCATTTCTTACAGATAACTTTGCACTGATCATACGGATCTTGGTTAAAAAATTGCCACACTGCACTCTTCCTACTATGGAATACCTTTTCAGGCATTGCACGCTGTGCTACTTTTACCGAATGGCCACGCTGTCCTAAAACTGTTTTTGGTTATGACACATGGTTTTGGCCAGATACGGGCCTGCCAGATGAAAGCTGTTGCAATGTTGATGCCTGCTGCGGCTCATACTCCTCTGCTTCAGAGCTACTGGCAGCGGCACCCTCTTCCCCAATGGCTGCCAATCTGGGTCAACAACAGGGTCATCTATCACCTCCTCTTCAATGTCATGTGCACCTTCCTCTGTGTCACCGTGTAAGGTGCTATAGCATTCGGGACGGGGCACCATAGTCTCATCAGGGTCACATTCTGGCTCAGTACACTGCGAGGGCAATGTAGTGATCTGAGTCAATGGAACAGCATAATAATCTAGCTGTGGCTGTGCATCAGTGCACTCCATGTCCGATTCATCTTGTAATGGGCAGTTAACAATTTCCCTTTCTAACCCAGGCACGGTATGTGTAAAGAGCTCCATGGAGTAACCTGTAGTGTCGCCTGACGCACCCTTCACTTTTGGTTTGGGTGAAGAACACAAGGAAACATCTTATTCCTGACAGGGAGCATCCACTGACGACTCACTGCTTTTATATTTTGAACTTTCTGAAGAGGAGGTGAAAGAGCTAGAGGCTGAGTCAGCAAGGAAAGCCAAAACTTTTTCCTGCTGCTCCGGCTTTAAAAGCTGTTTTCCTACTCCCAGATAAGGGAGCCTTCGAGACGTTGTGTAGCCAGACGATGACGCTCAACACCTCCAGCCTTAGGTGCTATTGTGCTTTTGCCACTACCACCAGATGCACCACCACCACCATCAGTACCAGCTGGCAACCTATGCCCATGGGCTCTTCCACCAGACTTCCTCATTTTTTGGAAAATCTAACCAAAATAACAACCGTTATATGGTACTGTAAAACTAGGTAGAAGGTGTATATAAACTTGTTGAGAATTTAAATCTACCTTTTATTTTTTGGAGACTGAACCAAAACTCAGGCCCAGTGTATAAAACAACGCAATGTAAGTGGCAGCAAGTGGCTGGCTGATATACGACAAACTAACAGGACTGAAATATATCCACTTTGTGAGAATTTGAATCTCCCTTTTTTGGGGGGGAGACTGAACCAAAACTCAGGCCCAGTGTATAAAACAACGCAATGTAAGTGGCAGCAAGTGGCTGGCTGATATACGACAAACTAACAGGACTGAAATATATCCACTTTGTGAGAATTTGAATCTCCCTTTTTTTTTGGAGACTGTACCAAAGCTCAGGCCCAGTGTATAAATCAACGCAATGTAAGTGGCAGAAAGTGGCTGGAAGATATATGAAAAAATACAAGGACTGTAGTACAATTTCAATCTCCCTACAATGATCTCAGGACAAGTATGGCAGCAATAAAAAGGACTGCTGCACACAAAAGTGTGGACAAATAAACAAGATAACTGTGCAGAAAGGAGCAACAGGATTTTTGCTTTTAAAAAAGCAGTTGGTTTGCACAGCAGCGTGCAAACAGCAATGCAGTTATCAGGGAGCCTTATAAGGCAGCCTAATAAGCTACAGAGCTGATGCACAAAAATATAGCCTCCACTGTCCCTGCAAAAAAAAGGTGGTGTTGGACAGTGGAAACTGCTACAGCACAAGCAGTTTGGGGGTTAATCTTCCCTCCCTAACTATATCCCTTCTTCTGATGAAGCTGCAGCAATCTCTCCCTATGGTTCGATCGGCAGAAGTAAGATGGCATTCTGCGTGCACGCCCCTTTATAGCCTCTGTGATGCCGCAGAAAGCATGCCAATCACTGGCCTGCCCTTCTCTAAGATGGTTGGAACCGAGACCTATGTCATCACGTTGTCCACACTATGCGTCCTCCTTCAGTGGCTGAAAAATGGCGCTGAAATCGTCATATGAAATGCAACTTTGGCACGCTGATCGCCGACCGCATGACCGATCCCACATTAGGCCGAAAGTCGGCGATTTTTGAATTTGTCCATTCCGTTTCACTCAACCCTAATGAGTAGTGTTGAGCATTCCGATACTGCAAGTATCGGGTATCGGCCGATACTTGCTGTATCGGAATTTCCGATACCGAGATCCGATATTTTTGTGATATCGGGTATCGGGTATCGCAACAACATTAATGTAAAAATGTGTAAAAAAGAGAATTAAAATAAAAAATATCGCTATACTCACCTGTCCGACGCAGCCGGGACCTCAGCGAGGGAACCGGCAGCGTTGTTTGTTTAAATTTCGCGCTTTTACTTGGTTACGTGAAGTCCCGGCTTGTGATTGGTCAGGGCGGCCATGTTGCCGGGACGCGGACCAATCACAGCAAGCCGTGACGAAATTACGTCACGGCTTGCTGTGATTGGTCCGCGTCCCGGCAACATGGCCGCCATTAACCAATCACAAGCCGTGACGTCACGGGAGGCTGGACATGCGCGTATTTTGAAAAGCGCGCGTGTCCAGCCTCCAGTGACGTCCCGGCAACATGGCCGCCATTAACCAATCACAAGCCGGGACGTCACGGGAGGCTGGACATGCGCGTATTTTGAAAAGCGCGCGTGTCCAGCCTCCAGTGACGTCCCGGCAACATGGCCGCCATTAACCAATCACAAGCCGGGACGTCACGGGAGGCTGGACATGCGCGTATTTTGAAAAGCGCGCGTGTCCAGCCTCCCGTGACGTCACGGCTTGTGATTGGTTAATGGCGGCCATGTTGCCGGGACGCGGACCAATCACAGCAAGCCGTGACGTAATTTCGTCACGGCTTGCTGTGATTGGTCCGCGTCCCGGCAACATGGCGCCGTGACCAATCATAAGCCGGGACGTCACTGGAGGCTGGACACGCGCGCTTTTCAAAATACGCGCATGTCCAGCCTCCCGTGACGTCACGGCTTGTGATTGGTTAATGGCGGCCATGTTGCCGGGACTCGGACCAATCACAGCAAGCCATGACGTAATTTCGTCACGGCTTGCTGTGATTGGTCCGCGTCCCGGCAACATGGCCGCCCTGACCAATCACAAGCCGGGACCTCACGTAACCAAGTAAAAGCGCAAATTTTAAACAAACAACGCTGCCGGTTCCCTCGCTGAGGTCCCGGCTGCGTCGGACAGGTGAGTATAGCGATATTTTTTATTTTATTTCTTTCTTTTACACATTAATATGGTTCCCAGGGCCTGAAGGAGAGTTTCCTCTCCTTCAGACCCTGGGAACCATCAGGAATACCGTCCGATACCTGAGTCCCATTGACTTGCATTGGTATCGGGTATCGGTATCGGATTGGATCCGATACTTTGCCGGTATCGGCCGATACTTTCCGATACCGATACTTTCAAGTATCGGACGGTATCGCTCAACACTACTAATGAGCCCTGATGTGCACCCACATAGTGGTTTTCTGACACAAATGAGGTATCAGTGTACTCATCAGAAATTGCACAACAAATTTTGGGGTCCATTTTGTCCTTTTACCCTTGAAAAAATATAAAAGAATTGGGGCTAATTGATCATTTTTGTGGCAAAAATGTGATTTTTTTTTATTTTCACGAATTAAAGATATAGTTTTCTGTGTGGCACTTGGAGTTTCATGATGCTCATCACAAACCTAAATAAAGTCCTTGGGGTTTTAGTTTTCAAAATGGGGTCACTTGTGGAGGATTTCCACTATGTATGCATATCAGGGGCTCTGCAAATGGAACATGATGCCCACAGACCATTCAATCAAAGTCTGCATTCTAAAATGTCATTCCTTCACTTCCAAGCGCTGACTTGTGCCCAAACACTGGTTTCTATCCACACATGAATCATCAGAGTACACATCACAAATTAGACAACAAATGTGGGGTCCATTTTCTCCTGTTATCCATTTGAAAATAAAAGGACTGAAAGATAATTTTGGTGGAAAAAAAAAAGATATTTTTTAATTTTTATTTTCACGACAAGTTATAATTTTCTGTACGGCACTTGGTGGTTCACAGTGATCACCACATACCTAAATAAAATTCCTTGGGGGAATCTAGTTTTCAAAATGGGGGATTTCCACTGTTTAGGCCCATCAGGAGCTCTCCAAAGTCTCAATTTCATTCATAATATGTTCAGTATTTTAATATGTTTTTGTAAGCCAAAACCAGGAGTGGGACAATCAGAGGAAAAGTATATAGAAACACATCACTAAGGCCGACGACACACTATTTTACGGGCTGAGAAAATCGCAGCATGCTGCGATTGTCAGCGTATTCCTCAAAAAATACGCCAATGAAAGTCTATGGGGGCGAGAAAAATACGGATTACACACAGACCATGCATGTGACTTGCGAGAAATACGCAAGATTTTTCCAGGTGACAGGAAATGAGCCAAGCCATGATCAGGAAGCTTAGACATGCTAATTAGCTAAAAAAAATGCTCCACACATCCCAGAAGAACGCCTCCACGGAGTCCTGCAGCATGTCCTCCTTCATAAACGTGGAGATGCTTCTTGTTCTGGTCCAAGAAAGGCCAGAAATATGGGACCAGATGGATGCACACTACTCCAACCGGGCCTGTAAAGAGGCGGCATGGAGTAGGATATGTGGGCTAATTTTCTTGGAATTTGAAGAGCGTCCATGTGAGGGACAGCAACCACTAAGTAAGTTCACTCATGTTTTGAAAATAATATTATAAACTGCACTAAATAACAGGTTTTCACACTATCCCCTTAAATACTAGTCTGATGTTTTTAATGAAGTTATTAAGAATGAAGATAATGTTTAAAAAATCCCACTTACTAGGCCACATGACTATGTAAAATCTCAGTAAACTTGTTCCACTGTGTGCAATGCCCTTATACAATATTTTGTTATTTTGTTATCTGTCATTGCAGTGGAAGATGTTATGAGACGTTGGCGCAGCATCCGCAACCAGTATAGGAGGGAAAGACAGCAGTGGGCCAAGAGTGGTGCTTCCGCAACTACAAATATGTTTATTATGAGTGACTAGCATTTCTCAATCCAAGTATGGATCTCTGACCGTAAGTTCATACATCACACTACATTACACATATTTATTTTATATGCTTATGTTTAATTTTTTTTTTTTATTTCACATCAGAACTCAGTCCAATCTCACTGGGAGGGAGACAGGGTCAGAATCTGAGGCCATAATTGATCCAGTCGGGGAAGGTGAAGAAGTGGATGGCCCATCTTCTCAGCCTTCCAGCTGCATCCCTCAAGGTCCTTCTGCACCAGCCCCAGAAGCTCCTCCAACAAGCCCAGAAGCTGCACCAGCACCCGTCAGCCAGGAAATTCCAGGAAACAGCAGCAGCCCTACTGTACCGCTGGAGGCCTCCTGTTATGATCCTGGTGGCAAGGATCGCAAACTGACCTGCTAAGTAACAGAAATCCTTAGGACAAGCTCTGGGGATGTGGGAGCTATACTGACCGCAACCCTGATTCTATCAATACACACTATAGGCAGCCGTGGAGCGTTACCTAAAATCCTAGACGCCTCGTCACAGCCTGAGGAACTAGCTACCCCTAGAGAGAAAGAAAGCCTCACTTGCCTCAGAGAAATCACCCCAAAGTTTTAGACAGCCCCCCACAAATATTAACGGTGAGTTAAGGGGAAAACACAAACGTAGAAATGAAAACAGGTTTTTTAGCAAATGAGGCCCGCTAACACTAAATAGTCAGAAGACAGCAAGGGATCTGTGCGGTCAGTATAAAATGCTATCAAAAATAATCCACGCAGAGATTACAAGAACCCCCACACCGACTCACGATGTGAGGGGCGCAACTCTGCACCCCAGAACTTCCAGCAAGCGAGAATTACATATAAGCAAGCTGGACAAAACTCATCATATACAGAGAAACATTTTCAAGGAAATAATGAGCAAACATGAACTAGCAAGACTTAGCTTCTCAGGAGGAGACAGGTCACAAGGAATGTCCAGAGAGATCAGAACCAGTACTGAATACAACGACAGCAGGCAAAAAGTGAAGGTCCAGGTGGAGTTAAATAGAGGCCAGACTAGCAGAAAACGAGGCAGCTGGATTCCAGCTACAGACCCGCAGTAAGCACTAAAGGCCACCAGAGGGAGCCCAAGAACAGAACTCACACAATACCACTCATGACCACAGGAGGGAGCCCGAGAATGGAATTCACAACAGCCTCCCCACAGCCGGCTGTGATATCTCGCTGTGGGCGACGAAGGAGAGAGATCCCTGATACAAGGACGCATGTGGATACGGGGGTTCTTAATTATCTGGCCAGGGATGCCCAGGATGATTGTGAGGAGGCATATTCCCGCAGCATGGCCCGGTACCTCTGTCCCCTCTCCGTGATGTGAGGCTAGGTGTGAGAGGGTGTGTTCAGATCCTTATTGATGCATGCACACCCCCCAATACCATATATGAAGTGTTTGAATCCTTGGAGAGGTGGCAGCTGTCACCCCGTAACCTCATGAGAG
This sequence comes from Ranitomeya variabilis, assembly GCF_051348905.1. NCBI lineage: Eukaryota > Metazoa > Chordata > Amphibia > Anura > Dendrobatidae > Ranitomeya > Ranitomeya variabilis. The sequence goes on along the minus strand of NC_135236.1, from coordinate 294,402,538 downwards.
TTCAAACAAACCCACAAGTGCATGGTCAACAGGGATCTGATGAAGCTCCTCCACGTGTGCCTACACCTCTACCCATTCCCCCAAAACCAACCATTGCCACAACAGCCACAAATGACATCCTTTCACCAACCTTCCCAATATGGCCACTTGTACAGACCAAGTGTTGGAGGCTGATCCAAACCTGGGTTTGGACAACATGGCCATATTGAGGGGTATGAGTCACGTGGCTTCTATAATCCCCAGGAGTCACATATACATTATCCCTTTGGTCACTTGGCAAGTGTCCAATCTGACCATGGGCAACATCTACAGCATGGTCAAGAGTATGTACTGTTATGGACCTGGTGGTTAGGAGCACCTGGAATGACCTGATGAGTAAACTCAAAAAATGGAACTAGCTCTGGGGAAGTGGGAACTCTGCTGACCGCAAACTCTACTCCTATCGCACACACTAGAAATAGCCGTGGAGCGTACCTAACTCTCCCTAGACGCCTCTTCACAGCCTAAGAGCTAACCACCCCTAAAGATAGAAATAGAAGCCTAACCTTGCCTCAGAGAAATTCCCCAAAGGTAAAGGCAGCCCCCCACATATATTGACTGTGAGTTAAGAGGAAAGTCACAAACACAGGAATGAAACAGGTTTTAGCATAGGAGGCCAGACTTACTAAATAGTCAGAGGATAGAAAAGAATACTATGCGGTCAGCATAAAAAAACTACAAAACCACGCAGAGTATGCAAAAAGACCCCCGCACCGACTCACGGTGTGGAGGTGCAACACTGCACCCCAGAGCTTCCAGCTAGCAAGGAAACATCATGATAGCGAGCTGGACTAGAATTTAGCAGTGCTAAGAAATATATTCAGGCAGCAGTAACATCAAATGAACTAGCAGGGACTTAGCTTCTGCTGGAGTAGACAGGTCCTCAGAGAAGTCCAAGAGAGATCTGAACCAATTCTGATACATTGACAGCTGGCATCAGGTAACGATCTGAGTGGAGTTAAATAGGGAAGCCAGCATAGCAACATAACGAGAGCAGCTGATAAAGTCAACCTAGTGACCAGCAGTTCCGCTCGAAGCCACCAGAGGGAGCCCAAGAGCAGAACTAACCAAAGTACCATTCATGACCACAGGAGGGAGTCCGAGAACGGAATTCTCAACAGTACCTCCCCCTTGAGGAGGGGTCACCGAACCCTCACCAGGGCCCCCAGGCCGATCAGGACGAGCCAAATGAAAGGCACGAACTAAATCGGCAGCATGGACATCGGAGGCAACAACCCAGGAATTATCCTCCTGACCATAGCCCTTCCACTTAACCAGGTACTGAAGCTTCCGTCTCGAAATACGAGAATCCAAAATCTTTTCCACCACATACTCCAACTCCCCCTCAACCAACACCGGAGCAGGAGGATCAACGGAGGGAACCATAGGCGCCACATACCTCCGCAACAACGACCTATGGAACACATTATGGATGGCAAAAGAAGCCGGAAGGACCAAACGAAATGACACAGGGTTGAGAATTTCAGAAATCTTATAAGGACCAATGAAACGAGGCTTAAACTTAGGAGAAGAAACCTTCATAGGAACACAACAAGAAGACAACCAAACCAAATCCCCAACACGAAGTCGGGGACCAACACAACGACAGCGGTTAGCGAAACGTTGAGCCTTCTCCTAGGACAACGTCAGATTGTCCACTACGTGAGTCCAAATTTGCTGCAACCTGTCCACCACAGAATCCACACCAGGACATTCAGAAGGCTCAACCTGCCCCGAAGAAAAACGAGGATGAAAACCAGAATTGCAAAAAAAAGGCGAAACCAAAGTAGCCGAACTAGCCCGATTATTAAGGGCGAACTCAGCCAATGGCAAGAAAGTCACCCAATCATCCTGATCAGCAGAAACAAAGCATCTCAGATAGGTTTCCAAAGCGTGGTTGGTTTGTTCGGTTTGGCCATTTGTTTGAGGATGGAAAGCCGAAGAAAAAGACAAATCAATGCCCATCTTAGCACAAAAGGACCGCCAAAACCTAGAGACAAACTGGGAACCTCTGTCCAACACAATGTTCTCCGGAATGCAATGCAAACGAACCACATGTTGAAAAAATAATGGCACCAAATCAGAGGAAGAAGGTAATTTAGGCAAGGGTACCAAATGGACCATCTTAGAAAAGCAATCACAAACCACCCAGATGACAGACATCCTTTGAGAGATAGGAAGATCTGAAATAAAATCCATTGAAACATGCGTCCAAGGCCTTTTTGGGACTGGCAAGGGCAAAAGCAACCCACTGGCACGAGAACAGCAGGGCTTAGCCCGAGCACAAGTCCCACAGGACTGCACAAAAGAACGCACATCCCGTGACAAGGAAGGCCACCAAAAGGACCTAGACACCAAATCTCTGGTACCAAAAATCCCAGGATGACCAGCCAACACTGAGCAATGAACCTCAGAAATAACTCTGCTAGTCCATCTATCAGGGACGAACAATTTCTCCGCTGGACAACGGTCAGGTCTATCAGCCTGAAACTCCTGCAGCGCCCGCCGCAAATCAGGGGAGATGGCAGACAGAATTACCCCCTCTTTGAGAATACCAGCCGGCTCAGGGACTCCCGGAGAATCAGGCACAAATCTCCTAGAAAGGGCATCCGCCTTCACATTCTTAGAACCTGGAAGGTACGAGACCACAAAATCGAAACGGGAGAAAAACAGCGACCATCGAGCTTGTCTAGGATTCAACCGCTTGGCAGACTCGAGATAAGTCAGATTTTTGTGATCCGTCAAGACCACCACGCGGTGCTTGGCTCCCTCAAGCCAATGTCGCCACTCCTCGAATGCCCACTTCATAGCCAGCAGCTCCCAATTGCCAACATCATAATTACGTTCAGCAGGTGAAAACTTTCTAGAAAAGAAGGCACATGGCTTCATCACAGAGCCATCAGAACTTCTTTGAGACAAAACAGCCCCTGCTCCAATCTCAGAAGCATCAACCTCGACCTGAAAAGGGAGCAAAACATCTGGCTGACGCAACACAGGGGCCGAAGAAAAACGACATTTCAGCTCCTGAAAAGCCTCAACGGCCACAGAGGACCAATTCACCACATCAGCACCTTTCTTTGTCAAATCAGTCAAAGGTTTAACCACACTAGAAAAATTAGCGATGAAGCGACGGTAAAAATTAGCAAAGGCCAGGAATTTCTGGAGGCTCTTCACAGATGTAGGTTGAGTCCAATCATAAATGGCCTGAACTTTAACAGGATCCATCTCGATAGTAGAAGGGGAAAAAATGAAGCCCAAAAAGGAAACCTTCTGAACTCCGAAGAGACATTTAGACCCCTTCACAAACAAGGAATTAGCACGAAGAACCTGGAATACCATTCTGACCTGTTTCACATGAGACTCCCAATCATCCGAAAAGACCAAAATATCATCCAAATATACAATCATGAATCTATCCAGATACTTTCGGAAGATGTCATGCATAAAGGACTGAAACACAGATGGAGCATTTGAAAGCCCGAATGGCATTACCAGGTACTCAAAATGGACCTCGGGCGTATTAAATGCTGTTTTCCATTCATCGCCCTGTTTAATACGCACAAGGTTATACGCCCCTCGAAGATCTATGTTGGTGAACCAACTATCCCCCTTAATCCGAGCAAACAAATCAGACAGCAGAGGCAAAGGGTACTGAAATTTGACCGTGATTTTATTGAGAAGGCGGTAATCTATACAGGGTCTCAGAGAACCATCCTTCTTGGCCACAAAAAAGAACCCTGCTCCCAACGGTGATGAAGACGGGCGAATATGCCCTTTCTCCAAGGACTCCTTCACATAAGTCCGCATAGCGGTGTGCTCTGGCACGGATAAATTGAAAAGTCAGCCCTTAGGAAACTTACTACCAGGAATCAAATTAATAGCACAATCACAATCCCTATGAGGGGGTAGGACACTGGATTTGGGCTCATCAAATACATCCTGGTAATCCGACAGAAACTCAGGGACTTCAGAAGGAGTGGAAGCAGAAATTGACACCAATGGAACATCGCCATGTACCCCTTGACAACCCCAACTAGACACAGACATTGATTTCCAATCCAATACTGGATTATGAACCTGTAGCCATGGCAAACCCAACACGACCACATCATGCAAATTATGCAACACCAAAAAGCGAACATCTTCCCGATGTGCAGGAGCCATGCACATGGTCAACTGAGTCCAGTACTGAGGTTTATTCTTGGCCACCGGCGTGGCATCAATTCCCCTTAATGGAATAGGATACTGCAAAGGCTCCAAGAAAAAACCACAGTGCCTGGCAAACTCCAAGTCCATCAAATTCAGGGCAGCGCCTGAATCCACAAATGCCATAACCGAGTAGGATGACAAAGAGCAAATCAGAGTAACAGACAAAAGAAATTTAGGCTGTACAGTACCAATGGTGACAGACCTAGTGAACCGCTTAGTGCGCTTAGGACAATCAGAGATAGCATGAGTGGGGTCACCACAGTAAAAACACAGCCTATTCTGATGTCTGTGTTCTTGCCGTTCAGTTCTGGTCAAAGTTCTATCACATTGCATAAGCTCAGGCCTCTGCTCAGAGGACACCGCCAAACTGTGCACAATTTTGTGCTCGCGCAAACGCCGATCAATTTGGATGGCCAAGGACATTGACTCATTCAGACCAGCAGGCGTGGGGAATCCCACCATAACATCCTTAAGGGCTTCAGAAAGACCCTTTCTAAAAATTGCTGCCAGGGCACACTCATTCCATTGAGTAAGCACAGACCACTTTCTAAACTTCTGACAATATATCTCCGCTTCATCCTGACCCTGACAGAAAGCTAGCAAAATTTTCTCTGCCTGATCCACTGAATTCGGTTCGTCATAAAGCAATCCAAGCGCCAGAAAAAACGCATCTACATTAAGCAATGCAGGATCTCCTGGCGCAAGGGAGAATGCCCAGTCTTGAGGGTCACCACGCAACAAAGAAATAATAATTTTTACTTGCTGAATGGGGTCACCAGAGGAGCGGGGTTTCAAAGCAAGAAACAGTTTACAATTATTTTTGAAATTCAGAAACTTAGATCTATCCCCAGAAAACAAATCTGGAATTGGAATTCTAGGCTCTAACATCGGATTCTGAACTACATAATCTTGAATGCTTTGTACCCTTGCAGTGAGATGATCCACACAAGAGGACAGACCTTGAATATCCATATCTACGCCTGTGTCCTGAACCACCCAGGGGTTAAGGGGAAAAGAGAGACAAAACACACTGCAAAGAAAAAAAAATGGGTTCAGAACTTCTCTTATCCCTCTTTTGAGATGCATTAACACTTTACTGGCCAGCTGTACTGTTATGGACCTGGTGGTTAGGAGCACCTGGAATGACCTGATGAGTAAACTCAAAAAACGGAACTAGCTCTGGGGAAGTGGGAACTCTGCTGACCGCAAACTCTACTCCTATCGCACACACTAGAAATAGCCGTGGAGCGTACCTAACTCTCCCTAGACGCCTCTTCACAGCCTAAGAGCTAACTACCCCTAAAGATAGAAATAGAAGCCTAACCTTGCCTCAGAGAAATTCCCCAAAGGTAAAGGCAGCCCCCCACATATATTGACTGTGAGTTAAGAGGAAAGTCACAAACACAGGAATGAAACAGGTTTTAGCATAGGAGGCCAGACTTACTAAATAGTCAGAGGATAGAAAAGAATACTATGCGGTCAGCATAAAAAAACTACAAAACCATGCAGAGTATGCAAAAAGACCCCCGCACCGACTCATGGTGTGGAGGTGCAACACTGCACCCCAGAGCTTCCAGCTAGCAAGGAAACATCATGATAGCGAGCTGGACTAGAATTTAGCAGTGCTAAGAAATATATTCAGGCAGCAGTAACATCAAATGAACTAGCAGGGACTTAGCTTCTGCTGGAGTAGACAGGTCCTCAGAGAAGTCCAAGAGAGATCTGAACCAATTCTGATACATTGACAGCTGGCATCAGGTAACGATCTGAGTGGAGTTAAATAGGGAAGCCAGCATAGCAACATAACGAGAGCAGCTGATAAAGTCAACCTAGTGAACAGCAGTTCCGCTCAAAGCCACCAGAGGGAGCCCAAGAGCAGAACTAACCAAAGTACCATTCATGACCACAGGAGGGAGTCCAAGAACGGAATTCACAACAATGTACCCACACAGGGTGAAGGACAATATGGCCAACAGAGGCTGCAAGAGACTGAATCTGGACTGCCGCCATCACCTCCACCAATGTTTCAAAATCTTTAATTTTGTTTTTGCTACGTATTTTGCTGTTGCAAAAGTATTTTGTTTAATGCTTTGAAATTTAAAGTCTATGTTCCAAATATGTATGACCAAATTACTATGGCAAAAAAAGCCATATGACTTTAATATGGTTTTGTTTACTACAAAATTTGTTTTTGGTGTTGTAAAAAAGTTTGAAAAGCCAATCTTAAGTCAAATCAACACACACACTAAGTTAACTGAAAAAGTGATTTATATATAGACAAAAATTGTAATCTTATAAAACACAGAGACAGCATGCTCTTGCCAGGGAGTAGCACCCTGAGGTGTAACAAAATAATTTGTAAAGATATCACGGACTTTCAGTCCTGAAAGTGGATGACGCTGAGGGATGACATGTGGTGTAGGCCTACCCACATTGCCCATCACACCTTCAGCACCATCAGATGAGGAGCATTCATGTAGTCTTGTAAAATTATGTAGGACTACACAAGCTTTGATTACTTCATTGATGTTGCCTTCACTCAGCTGAATGGCTGACTGGAGGATCCGCCATTTGGCACAAAGAATGTCAAAGGTGCACTCAACCAGTCGCCGTGCGCGTGACAGACGCAAGTTAAATATCCAACGCCAGTGGTCCAGGTTTCGATGGGGATATGGCCTCATTACATGTCTTGTTAACTGGAAGGCCTCATCTGCCACAAGGACATATGGCACAGCTTCTACATTGGAGCCTGGAAGTTGACATGGTGGTGGTAGGTCCATCTGGTTATTGCGCAGCCGCCGACCCATAAGAATTGAAGACTCTAGAGTCTGCAGTTCTCCCATAGGCCCCAATATCTACAATTATAAACCTGTAGTGACTGTCAACCACAGCCAACAACACTACAAAAAAATATTGTTTATTTTTATAGAATTGGGACCCGGAGTTTGGCGGTTTACACACACGGATGTGTTTGCCATCAAGGGCTCCAATGCAATTTGGGAATTCACAATGCTCCTGAAAGCCACACGCAATCCGCATCCAGTCTTCCATCTTGAGCACAGTCATGACCAGTTGATGTAGTCTTGACCAGATTTCCGCACAGGTTGCCCGGACTATGCCGGAGATAGACCTCCCAATCAAAAATTTCAGATGTAGGGCAGCATATGAAAAGCCAGTTGTCAGGAAGCTGAAAGCAGACAAAAATCAAAATTACAAGGTTTGAATGATTTAGAACATTCCTGTACAACCCAAGTACTGTGTGGAACTAACAAGCCAGGCTAGCAGTACCTTCAAAAATTAACACTGGCTATGTGAATTTAACTTTAACTACATATTCTTACTAATATTTTAGTAGAGTCTGTACATATATTAATAATAAATTTACATCAGCTGCTGAGCATAACTAAATAACACATTTATTATAGACAAATCATCAACATAGAGCATGTGAGGATGAGGAATACATACCGTAAAGTAAGGAGAAGACGCTCCTCTGCAGATATACATTTCCGCATCCTGGTGTCCTGAAAGGTTATCCCAGGGTGCACTGTCTCCAACAAAATATCAAAGGTGGCAATACTCATGCGACAATACTGGAAAAACTTGTCGGGATGTGTCCGCAGAGATGCATATAAACGGTGGAAATGTCCTTTAGTGAGGTGTTGCCTCAAAAGCGAATGGACCCACAATCATCTCCTCCTCCTCGGATCCACTATCACTGGGTATTGTTGGCCAAAGCGGCATGACAAAACCCAATTATATAAGACCCGCTCAGTTGGGGTGAAATGAAGTAGGTCTGACATGTTGCCAAAAACCACCAACACACCGAGACAAGCACAGCAACAAAATGGCCAGATTGGAGGTTGCCACCTGTTGTAGAGGCAATAAATAGGCTTGCTGATGATTATTTAAATTAATTTCAGGCCTCAAAACCGTTAAATGTCCATTTTGGAAGGTTATGAGAAAAAAAAGCAATACGGATGCCATACAGATGACATGCAGAGGATTATGCAGCGCCCCAGAGTCCTGGTCGTTGCAGTAATGTCGCTCTGCCACTAAGGGGAGTGATGTTACGTCTGATTGCACTAAAGGAGTTCACCTGACCAGGTATCACAGTCTCACATTACACTTCACATTCTGACCACCAGGGGGAGCAAAGGGTTCTATGTATTAGGCCACTCCTCACACTCTGGTAAAACTGGGGGTTGGATAGGAAGTTAGAGAGAAGCTGACTGGGTTTTGCCCGGGCAACATCTAGTGAGAGGAGAGCATTGCTTGGGAAGATTCAGGGGGGTCCCTGTCAGGGGTGGGATCCTGACAGTGGCCTAGCAAAAGGAAAGATCTTTACGGAGCCGCGCCTGCACTTCATTGCGGCGGCATCTTAAGAAAAGGCACGAAGCGAAGTATTTTGTGGAGAAGTGAGAAACGAGATCACAGCACAAAGGAGAAAGAACCAGAAGGAGTTGTGCCCCTAAGATTGTGGCAACATCCTTCTGAGGCGCGTAGCCGGTGGCCGGAACGCCGAGGAAGTATTAGGCTCTACGCATTACTTCAAACCCACGGCAGGACAGTTAACTTTAGGTTGGCTGTCTCACCTAAATCACCTAAGCAGACAACAGAGGCAATTGTGGGAGAGTGGTGTCTCTAGGGTCCCAGAATAACTCCAGGCCTACCCCGTCATACGGGTGCATCCTATCCATATCATCTGGGGGACGGAGAGAAAGAACATCAGAAACATACACGACAGTTCTGAGGACTATCCCGTGGTGCTCAGCAGGGAAGTACTACAACAAACAGGCGCTAGTAGGTAGGCACTGATTTCCACCTGCAAAGGGAACTCTGGATGTGCCTTCGGACCGGCCGGTCTCAGCCAGCCCTGTTAGCAGTGCTCTGGATTGCAGATCCCGAAGCCTTCAGTAAAGAGGTAAAGAGACTGCAACCCTGTGTCCTCGTTATTCATCGCACCTTGCACCACCTACCATCACCTTTAATTGGACGCCCCTTAGCAGGGTCACGGACCAGGTCTAGCCACCGTGACATCCCCAGAACCGAGAGAAGAGACCCAGTACCGAGTACCCCGCAGCCCTGCATCTGGGGGCTCTCCAATTACATGTGCAAACTACACAGCCACACGTTGCCAACGGATGACACAAGGATCACTGTTGAGGGAACATTTCTGCGTATTAGGCCAGTAAAAAATGGACAGTATTTTTATACGTTAGGTGTGGTGCCGGCCTCATTCTGTATTATCACCCACTCCTGGTTTTGGCTTACAAATACTGATGTGAAATACTAACCATCAAGCACGGACTGGGAGTGAAATACAGCCCTGGCATTTGAAAGCACATAGGCTCCTGATGCTTCATCTCAGCTGCACTCTAAGGGTATGTTTCCACATTCAGGAAACGGTGCAGGTTTGACACTGCGTAGAGCCACAGCATCAAACACGCAGTGTCCAGATGTTACAGCATAGTGGAGGGGATTTCATGAAATCCCGTCTCCACTATGCATGGTAACACGCACCCGGCGGCCCTGCGATTCCAGACATGCGGCGCATCTTTTTAGATAGCAGCATGTCCGTTTACCTTGCAGCGACGCTACGCCGCCGCAAGGTAAAACACAGGGCTTTATTTGTGGCATGAGATGATGCCGGATGTGTGCAATGAACACATCCGGCATCATCGCGTCTCCAGAGGGGGGCAGAGATTTGGGCGGAGCGAGTTTCCAATTGAAAAACAAGTTAGATTATATTCACCCAGGGACGGTCCCGGTGCAGTCCGGTCCGATGGGTGTTGCGGTCCGGGTCCGGCGCCTCCCATCTTCATACGATGACGTCCTCTTCTTGCCTTCCTGCTGTGTCTCTGCTGGGAAAGGTCAGAGGCCCAGCGCCTGCACACTGCAGTACTTTGCACCGCCCTCAACAGGGCAGACAAAGTACGCCTGCGCAGGAGCCATGGTAGGAAGAAAAGAAGATGACAACATCGTATGAAGATGTCAGGCGCCAGACCGCGATGCCCATCAAACCGCACCGAAACCGCCCCTGGGTGAGTATAATCTAACTTGTTTTTCTTCTCTTTCAAGTTACATCAGGGGTTTATCTAGAGCATTACATAATGCTCTAGATAAGCCCCTGATGCCGGTGGCCTTAGCTTATAGGCGAATTTTGGGGTGACAGATTCCCTTTAACAGCATAACAGACAATGCTTCCCAAGACTGGACCAGCCCATTTGGCATTTTCCAGAATTGCCAGATGGCCAGTCAAGCCCTGCTAACCATATACTGAACATGTCAGTGTGGCTTTATTCTGTATGTATAGACTGCACAGTACCACGTCTCTTTCCTGTATATATACATTGCACAGTGCCACTCCTCCTATCCTGTATATATACACTGCACAGTACCACTCCTCTTGTCCTGTATATATACACTGCACAGTACCACTTCTCCTTTCCTGTATATTGTAAGATTGTGGTAGAATCGTACGCAGTGAAGAGGCAGTGACCCACAAAGTTCCAACACAAAAGTCTCTTTAATGTGTTTCCTCACAGCATTAAAGTTCAATTCACACAGATGCATATAACTTCAGTGTATATTGTCTGTGATCGTTCACACCAGTTCATATCATATGGCTAGATTTTCAGTCCCTAAACAGGCCAGACTTCCCTTGTCCAGTTTCTCTAGGCGACTGCACGTCATATTACCGTATCCATATACACAGCCTCATATGTTGCAGACACTACACACGCCAGCCCCCTCCGACTAGTTCCCGTGGGTGTCCTGCATCACTATATAACAGTCTCTTACAGTCTCTTGACTCACACAGCCATAAACAGCCAAGGAAATCCTCCGGATAGCAGCCGGACACCATATCCACCTGTTTGCAATTGTTACACATGCTATTCCTCTTTCAGGCACAGGACATCCACCTCCGGGCACAGGACTGTCCACATCCATCTCCTTCGGGCACAGGACATCCACCTCTGGGCACAGGACTCTCCACATCCAACTCCTTCGGGCACAGGACATCCACATCTTGGCACAGGACTGTCCACATCCGACTCCTTCGGCACAGGACATCCACCTCCGGCACAGGACTGTCCACATCCGACTCCTTCAGGCACAGGACATCCACCTCCAGGCACAGGACTGTCCACATCCATCTCCTTCGGGCACAGGACATCCACTTCCGGGCACAGGACTCTCCACATCCAACTCCTTCGGGCACAGGACATCCACCTCCGGGTACAGGACTCTCCACATCCAACTCCTTCGAGCACAGGACATCCACATCTTGGCACAGGACTGTCCACATCCGACTCCTTCAGCACAGGACATCCACCTCTGGAACAGGACTGTCCACATCCGTCTCCTTCAGGCACAGGACATCCACATCTGGGCACAGGACTGTCCACATCCAAATCCAGTACCATGGATGTCTTGCATCGCTGTATACGCTGTGGGTGCCAGGCTATTCAGCTGCCCTGGGTGTTGGCTCTGCTGGCCTGTGCCTCCATGTACTCAGCCAGTGCTCTGCAGGCCTCTGCTCTGCACACCATCACACACCAGACTGACACTGAGGTTGCACTTCACACACCTGACACACCCATACCCCTTACTGCAGGGCTTTTAACACACACAAACTTATGGCCTTCAGCCACATGGAAAACCTGGACTGGAAATCCATGACTCCCATGCATACCTATGGACTTCATCCGTCTGCATGCACAACCTGGGAAGAACACACAGTGACCCCTACCTGTGACATGAGTCACTGCCTCATATTGCAATCACAGCTACACCTGCGACTGCCATGCACACTTATGGACTTCATCCGTCTGCATGCACAACCTGGGGAGAACAAAACAGTGCCCCCTAGCTGTAACAGGGGTCACAGCCTCACAATATATACAGTGCACAGTGCCACTCCTCCTGTCCTGTATATATATACACTACACAGTACCACTCCTCCTGTCTTGTACATATACACTGCACAGTGCCAGTCCTCCTGTACTGTACATATACACTGCACAGTACCACTTCTCCTTTCCTGTGTATATACACTGCACAGTACCACTTCTCCTGTCCTGTATATATACACTGCACAGCACCAATCCTCCTGTCCTGTATATACATTGCACAGTACCACTCCTTCTGTCCTGTATATACAGTATACACTGCACGGTATCACTTCTCCTGTTCTGTTTTCAGAGAAGCGACATTGGTCTTTGGGAGGGTCAATACTGTTTCATTATTTTCAGTTTTTCTAAGGGAAACATTTTTCTAAAAATATTGGAAAACCCTTTTAAATGGATTATCCCAAGTAATCTTCTATGCCGAGAACTTTCCAATTGCTGGGGTCCAAAAGCTGAGACCCCCAAGATCCAGAGAATTAGAGCTCTAAAGAGCACCATGTAAATGGACCTGTGGCCGATCATGTGCACTGCGGCGCCATTCACGTGAAGCTCTTCAAATAACTCCTTTACGAGGAGTGTTGAAGGGCACGACAAAGTATAGCAAAATTCCCTGATCGGGTGTGGCGATTGTTTGGGTATGTGGGCTGGTGGGGTTTGTGTGGCAGGGCTGCTTTTTTGTCCCAGTCTGGCCCTGACTTTAGGGAATGTTCATGCAAAGATTTGTTGTAAATGTTTCTGTGACTGACAGATTCATCTGAACAGTTTTTGTAGAAATCCATGCACATGCTGCAGAAATTAGAATATTATTCAGTGTTTATATTGACCAGTAATGTTCCAGGTGTATAAACTATACATAAACAATGGAGCACAAAATATGGATAATTCCCACTGTAGACTCCTGGTCAGTGTGACTAGGAGATATTTTTGCAACTTTACACAATTTTGAAATACTTGACCTAAAATGATCAAAATCATTTGTTCACATACATGACACTCATTGTTTGTAATGAACTGACATTTTTGGAGCTTTAAATAATATAGAATATATGTAAATGCATACATCTTCTTATATCTTTGAATGAACACCTTCAGGCTGTTCTGGAAATAGAAATCCCAATCACTGGAATACAAAGTATAATCCATAATATCGTGTAGATAGTTACAGGTTCAGCAAATTATCATTCCAAATAATGAGCTGGCATTTGTGAATTAAATACCATTTATGAATTAAGTCAGAATTAAAATAAATGTTTAATTGAATCTTGGAAAAAGTCATTTTCCCACAACACCTGCTATTTTAAATAAGTTGCATACAGTATGTTTACAGTAAGCTATATTTAGCTTAAATCTCTCATCTGAAATGAAATTTCTTTGCATAAATTTAAATATTTATTGGATGAACACTGAACACAAGCAATAACGTTTGCATAGTTTAATATAGTATACAGCAACATTTGCAGGGATATGATGTAGCCAATTTGGGAATTACGTAAAATAATGAACTCAGTGCTGCAAATACGGATTTTAGAGGATAGAACTGTGACCTCCTTTACGTTTTACCACTACAGCTGTATATGCGTTTAAACACATTTCCCATCACAGGTTCACAATCTCTGATATGAATATACAACCACAGTAAAGACAGTTTCATAGAAATCTAATTGACCTTCGAATGTTTTTAGAGTGAAGGCTCATACAAGTATCCAGGCAAATCAGTTAGAGCACTGATCAGTAATTCATGGACTGACCACAGGTCTCCTGACCCAAGTCTGACAGCCTGTCCCACTTGGGTCTGGAGTGCCGCATCCACTCCATGCATTGTGGTCCGAGATTGGACTGAAATCCACAAACGTCTTCTTGAGCCTTACTATCTGAAGAATAGTCAGACACTAGAAGGATGTACACTAGAAACTGCTGGACTGTGAGTTAGGTGCAGGCAGAGATGTTATGGTGGATTGAGAAAGATGTGGTGTGTTCAGTGTCTGAGATTGGTTAAAAACAGCAGGCATCTCTACTTTCATAACACCTGACAGGCTTTCACTCACCCTGACTGTAGCAGGTAAATATGTCACGGTGATGGAGGAAGAAGAAGCAACACATGTGGATGATGGGGAGGCTGGTGGTTGTCGAGGTCCGTTAGTCCACATTTAAGGGCAGTGAGATTACCAGGCTAACAGATGTTGATTGCATATGTGCTGTTTCATGCAAATAATAGTCAAATTATTAGAACGTTTGCCTCTACTGAGTCATTTTTTTTACAAGGTTGGTAGATAATGTGAGTTCGGTCATCCTTTGCAGTCTCAAAAAAGGCCAAGGCTAGGCAACTCTTGCCACCCCCACAAACGGCAGACTTGCGAACGCTGCTTGCCGCAACCAGGGTTGTGACTGAGGATGTAGTGCTTGTCATTGGAGAGTTGTGATGTGGGGGGAAACAAGGGTAACTAGAGTGCCATCTCTGAGGACTATACTGTGTGTGATGTTAAGGTGGAGGAAGAGGAGAAGAGGCCACTAGATGCAGCGCTTATCATCCACTGGAGCACATGCTCTTTCTGGCCTCATCTACAAGGCGTTCTGCTGTGCGGCTGCCAAAGAAGGGGAGTGGAGTAGCCTGTCCAGTAACAGACATTGTCATTTGTCTTTGGATAGGATGAGCCGGTGTTTGTTCAGCAGAGCTTTTATTAACAATACCACCTATGCCACGTACACCTCGAACACCAAGCCTATTCCCCTTCCATCACAACCTTGCTTTTTCCCACTGATGTTTGATGTACCTTTCCCTTCTTTTAACCAGCTGTTTTATAACCCTAGACTCTGGCATGGCAGTCATCTGTCACTAAATTAACAATCAGTATTTATTTGCTGAGATAGTGTGGCTGGACTACAAAGTTATCACAAACAATTAATATGCAGAAATGTGAACTGGTGGCTGGACCACACAATTTCCACAAATGGATTTATATGCTGAAGTGGCGACTGGTTTCTGTATCACAGAATCAGCAGCACTATGGATTTATATGCTGATGTGGCAACTTGTTGCTGCATCACAGAATTAGCACTCCAGATTAATGTTCTGGAAGGTTGATTTGACACAGAATTCTATTTGAACCAGCTAAGAAGAAACAGCCTAGCTAACTAATGATCTGTCTACTTGCAACAGTAGCCTTACTACGCTGTTACATTCACAAAATGGTGAAGACATCACGTGTCCACTTTTTATATGGAGAGGGACATGTTGTCACAGGTTTACAGCAACAATATGGAACCAGAAGACAGCAGTGTCTGATTGCTCCTACTCTAGTGCTCAGAAAAAGCACTTCTTCATTTTAAATGTGTTAAATTATTCTAGCACAACAGGGGTTATCCGGCCATGTTGGAAATCCCTGTGTTCACAGCTGAGCTGGGTTGGCCACTCCCTTCCCCTTTATAATCTTTGTCAGAGCTCCTAACCAAGGGAGAGGAGTACATATGAGGAGAGTTGAAGGAGTTATTAGTGACTGTTGCTTGGTTTGCGTGTGTGGTAATTCCATATCCTTCTCTGTCTTGGTTTATTTCCCTACCTTCATACCCCGATGCATTCCTCTGTTACATGTGAGTGAATATATTGTATGCCTGGAATTTTCTGTTAACCCTTGTTTGTGATGCCTTGTTTGTCGGGTTGGTGTACTATGGTACACAGTAGCGCCCCCTCTTCCCTGGGTGAGGAAAGAGAACAGACAGAGGGCTAACTGTTATGACCTGGTGGTTAAGGAGCGGTACTGAGATGACCTGGTGGGTAAAACCAATCATGGACAAGCTCAGAGGAGGTGGCAGCTCCATAGACAGAAATCACTGATATGACCTAGTGATTACGAAGCAGCACTGAAATGACCTGGTGGGTAAAACAAATAATGTACAAGCTCTGAGGAGGTGGTAGCTTTACTGACCGCAATCCCTACTCCTAACACCAACACTAGAAATAGCCGTGGAGCGTTCCTATCTCTGCCTAGACGCCTCTTCACAGCCTAAGAACTAGCTACCCCTGAAGATGGAAACGGAAAACTATCTCGCCTCAGAGAAACCCCCAAAGGAAGATAGCCCCCCACAAATATTGACGGTGAGTGGAGAGAGAAATGACAAACTCAGAAATGAAACTAGATTTTAGCAAAGGAGGCCAATACTATCTAAATAGACAGAGATAGAAAAGGCTACTGTGCGGTCAGTATAAAAGCTAAATGTCCACGCAGAGTTTACAAAAATAACCTCCACACCGACTCACGGTGTGGAGGAGGAAATCTGCGACCCCAGAGCTTCCAACTAGCCGGAATATTTCATAATGACAAGCTGGATAAAAGAGACATAACTTAAACTGAACAGAAGGTCATAAGCAGGGAAACACCCAAAAACTAGCAGAACTTATCTTAAGCTGAAATGGACTGGCCAACAGAGAACTTCCAGGAAAAAACTGAATCCACAGGAAAAACATTGACAGCTGGCATCAACTACAGCCAAAAGCCCAGTTAAATAACAAGGCCAGGGAAGCGATTAGTGAAAGCAGCTGCTAAGTTCCACTCGAAACCACCAGAGGGAGCCCAAGAGCAGAACTCCCAAAAATACCATTCGTAACCACAGGATGGAGCCCAAGAACGGAATTCACAACAGTGCCCCCCCCTTGAGGAGGGGTCACCGAACAATCACCAGAGCCCCCAGGCCGATCGGGACGGGCCAAATGAAAAGCACGTACCAAATCGGCAGCATGGACATCGGAGGCAAAAACCCAAGAGTTATCCTCCTGGCCATAACCCTTCCACTTGACCAGATACTGAAGTTTCCGCCTTGAAAGACGAGAATCCAAAATCTTCTCCACCACATATTCCAGCTCCCCCTCAACCAACACCGGAGCAGGAGGGTCAATGGAGGGAACCATGGGCACCACATATCTCCGCAACAAAGATCTATGGAACACATTATGAATGGAAAAGGAAGCTGGAAGGGCCAAATGAAAAGATACCGGATTGATAATTTCCGAAATCCTATAAGGACCAATAAAACGAGGTTTGAACTTAGGGGAAGAGACCTTCATAGGAACATGACGTGAAGACAACCAGACCAAATCCCCAACCCGAAGCCGGGGACCAACGCACCGACGGCGGTTAGCAAAACGTTGAGCCTTTTCCTGAGACAATGTTAAATTGTCCACCACATGAGTCCAAATCCGCTGCAACCTGTCCACCACAGAATCCACCCCAGGACAGTCAGAAGGCTCAACCTGTCCTGAAGAAAAGCGAGGATGAAAACCGAAGTTACAAAAAAAGGCGAAACCAAAGTAGCCGAACTAGCCCGATTATTAAGGGCAAACTCGGCCAACGGCAAGAAGGTAACCCAATCATCCTGATCAGCAGACACAAAGCATCTCAAATAGGTTTCCAAGGTCTGATTGGTTCGCTCCATCTGTCCATTTGTCTGAGGGTGAAACGCTGAAGAAAAAGACAAATTAATGCCCATTCTAACACAAAAGGACCGCCAAAACCTAGAAACAAACTGGGTACCTCTGTCAGACACAATATTCTCTGGAATACCATGCAAACGAACCACATGCTGGAAAAACAAAGGAACCAAATCAGAGGAGGAAGGCAACTTAGGCAAAGGTACCAAATGGACCATTTTAGAAAACCGGTCACAAACCACCCAGATGACAGACATCTTCTGAGAAACAGGAAGATCAGAAATAAAATCCATGGAAATATGCGTCCAGGGCCTCTCAGGGATAGGCAAAGGCAAAAGCAACCCACTAGCACGAGAACAGCAGGGCTTAGCCCGGGCACAGATCCCACAGGACTGCACGAAGGAATGCACATCCCGTGACAAAGAAGGCCACCAAAAGGACCTGGCAACCAAATCTCTGGTACCAAAGATCCCAGGATGACCAGCCAACACCGAACAATGAATCTCAGAAATCACCTTACTAGTCCATCTATCAGGAACAAACAATTTCCCCACAGGACAGCGGTCGGGTCTATCAGCCTGAAACTCCTGAAGCACCCGCCGCAAATCAGGGGAGATAGCAGAAAGAATCACCCCCTCCTTGAGAATACCAGCCGGCTCACGGACTCCCGGAGAATCAGGCAAAAAACTCCTAGACAGGGCATCAGCCTTCACATTCTTAGATCCCGGAAGATACGAGACCACAAAATCAAAACGGGAGAAAAATAAAGACCACCGAGCCTGTCTAGGATTCAACCGCTTGGCTGACTCAAGGTAAATCAAATTCTTATGATTGGTCAAGACCACAACACGATGCTTGGCTCCCTCAAGCCAATGTCGCCACTCCTCGAATGCCCACTTCATAGCCAACAACTCCCGATTGCCGACATCATAATTACGCTCAGCAGGCGAAAACTTTCTAGAGAAGAAAGCACACGGCTTCAACACAGAGCCATCAGAACTTCTCTGAGACAGAACAGCTCCTGCCCCAATCTCAGAAGCGTCAACCTCAACCTGAAAAGGGAGAGAAACATCTGGCTGACGCAACACAGGGGCAGAAGTAAAACAACGCTTAAGCTCCTGAAAGGCCTCCACAGCCGCAGAGGACCAATTCACCACATCAGCACCTTTCTTGGTCAAATCGGTCAGAGGTTTAACCACAGTAGAAAAATTAGCAATGAAGCGGCGATAAAAATTAGCAAAGCCCAAAAATTTCTGAAGGCTCTTCACAGATGTGGGTTGAGTCCAATCATAAATAGCCTGGACCTTAACAGGGTCCATTTCAATAGCCGAGGGAGAAAAAATGAACCCCAGAAAAGAAACCTTCTGAACTCCAAAAAGGCACTTAGACCCCTTCACAAACAGAGTATTAGCACGAAGAATCTGAAATACCATCCTGACCTGCTTCACATGAGACTCCCAATCATCGGAAAAAAACAAAATATCATCCAAATATACAATCATAAATTTATCCAGATACTCCCGGAAAATATCATGCATAAAGGACTGAAACACAGATGAAGCATTAGAGAGCCCGAAAGGCATCACAAGATATTCAAAATGGCCTTCGGGCATATTAAATGCTGTTTTCCATTCATCACCCTGTTTGATGCGGACCAGATTATACGCCCTTCGCAGGTCAATCTTGGTAAACCAGCTAACCCCTTTAATCCGAGCAAACAAATCAGAGAGCAAAGGCAAAGGGTACTGGAATTTGACCGTGATCTTATTGAGAAGGCGATAATCTATGCAGGGCCTCAAGGAGCCATCCTTCTTGGCAACAAAAAAGAACCCCGCTCCCAACGGTGACGAAGACGGGCGAATATGCCCCTTCTCCAAGGACTCCTTTACATAAGTCCGCATAGCGGCATGCTCTGGCACTGACAGATAGAAAAGTCGACCCTTAGGGAACTTACAGCCAGGAATCAAATTAATAGCGCAATCACAGTCCCTTTGAGGAGGCAGAGGACTGGATTTAGGCTCCTCAAATATATCCTGGAAATCCGACAAAAACTCAGGAACTTCAGAAGAAGGGGACAAGGAAATTGACATCACAGGAATGT
The DNA here is from genome assembly GCF_051348905.1 of Ranitomeya variabilis. Classification (NCBI taxonomy): domain Eukaryota; kingdom Metazoa; phylum Chordata; class Amphibia; order Anura; family Dendrobatidae; genus Ranitomeya; species Ranitomeya variabilis. The sequence goes on along the minus strand of NC_135236.1, from coordinate 294,382,854 downwards.
CACTATGTATCCCCTGACAACCCCAACTAGTCACAGACATAGATTTCCAATCCAGCACTGGATTATGTACCTGTAACCATGGAAACCCCAGCACAACCACATCATACAAATTATGCAACACCAAAAAGCGAATATTTTCCTGATGTGCTGGAGCCATGTTCATGGCTAACTGTGTCCAGTACTGAGGTTTATTCTTGGCCAATGGCGTAGCATCAATCCCCCTCAAGGGAATCGGACTCTGCAAAGGCTCCAAGGAAAAACCACAGCGCTTGGCAAATTCTAAGTCCATTAAGTTCAGGGCAGCGCCAGAATCCACAAATGCCATTACAGAAAAGGACGACAATGAGCAAATCAGGGTAATAGACAAGAGAAATTTAGGCTGTACAGTACTGATGGTAACCGACCTAGCAACCCTCTTAGTTCGCTTCGGGCAGTCAGAGATAGCATGAGTAGCGTCACCACAGTAAAAACACAGCCCATTCTGACGTCTGAATTCCTGCCGTTCTGCTCTCGTCAAAATTCTATCACATTGCATAGGCTCAGAACTCTGCCCAGAGGACACCGCCATATGGTGCACTACCTTACGTTCACGTAGGCGCCGATCAATCTGAATGGCCAGAGACATTGATTCATTCAAACCAGCTGGTGTGGGAAACCCCACCATAACATCTTTAAGGGCTTCAGAAAGACCCTTTCTGAAAATAGCCGCCAGGGCATCCTCATTCCATTTTGTAAGCACAGACCACTTTCTAAATTTCTGGCAATATATCTCTGCCGCTTCCTGACCCTGACACAGAGCCAGCAAAATTTTTTCTGCCTGATCCACAGAATTGGGTTCGTCATAAAGCAATCCACGTGCTTGAAAAAATGAATCTACATTGAGCAATGCAGGATTCCCTGGCTCAAGGGAGAATGCCCAATCCTGCGGGTCGCCACGCAGCAGAGAAATAACAATCTTCACCTGCTGAATGGGGTCACCAGAGGAACGGGGTCTCAGCGCAAAAAACAATCTGCAATTATTTTTAAAGTTCAAGAACTTAGATCTATCCCCAGAAAACAAATCAGGGATAGGAATTCTAGGCTCAGAAACAGGAGTTTCAACAACATAGTCTTGGATACTCTGTACCCTTGCAGCGAGATGATCAACACGCGCAGACAGACCCTGAACCTCCATATCAGCACCAAGCTCCTGCACCATCCAAAAATCAAGGGGAAGAAAAAAGACAAAACAAGCAACAAGGAAAAAAAAACAATGACTCAGAACTTTCTCTTCCCTCTTTTGAGATGCATTTAACACATTGTGGGCCAGCTGTACTGTTATGACCTGGTGGTTACGGAGCGGTACTGAGATGACCTGGTGGGTAAAACCAATCCTGGACAAGCTCAGAGGAGGTGGCAGCTCCACAGACAGAAATCACTGATATGACCTAGTGATTACGAAGCAGCACTGAAATGACCTGGTGGGTAAAACAAATAATGTACAAGCTCTGAGGAGGTGGTAGCTTTACTGACCGCAATCCCTACTCCTAACACCAACACTAGAAATAGCCGTGGAGCGTTCCTATCTCTGCCTAGACGCCTCTTCACAGCCTAAGAACTAGCTACCCCTGAAGATGGAAACGGAAAACTATCTCGCCTCAGAGAAACCCCCAAAGGAAGATAGCCCCCCACAAATATTGACGGTGAGTGGAGAGAGAAATGACAAACTCAGAAATGAAACTAGATTTTAGCAAAGGAGGCCAATACTATCTAAATAGACAGAGATAGAAAAGGCTACTGTGCGGTCAGTATAAAAGCTAAATGTCCACGCAGAGTTTACAAAAATAACCTCCACACCGACTCACGGTGTGGAGGAGGAAATCTGCGACCCCAGAGCTTCCAACTAGCCGGAATATTTCATAATGACAAGCTGGATAAAAGAGACATAACTTAAACTGAACAGAAGGTCATAAGCAGGGAAACACCCAAAAACTAGCAGAACTTATCTTAAGCTGAAATGGACTGGCCAACAGAGAACTTCCAGGAAAGAACTGAATCCACAGGAAAAACATTGACAGCTGGCATCAACTACAGCCAAAAGCCCAGTTAAATAACAAGGCCAGGGAACCGATTAGTGAAAGCAGCTGCTAAGTTCCACTCGAAACCACCAGAGGGAGCCCAAGAGCAGAACTCCCAAAAATACCATTCGTAACAACAGGATGGAGCCCAAGAACGGAATTCACAACAGCTAACTCAGGAGACAAGGCAAGGGTGGATGCCCCAGCATCTTCACCATCTGAAGTATCCCAGGGAGAAGGTCGAGCTAAGGCACCCCCTAGTGTTAGGGACAGGGAAGGAGCCCCTGGTCCCGGGTCACCCAACAGCTGTGCTGTGACATTTGCTCTGACCATAAACAATTTTTCTGATCCATTATGGATCCAATCACTGCTCTGACAGGGCAACTGCGGCAGCTCGGTCTGGAGGCAGCAGATTTACACATGGTGGTTTTTTTTTAAACAATAAATTTTTATTGAAAGTTTTCGGTTTACATATAAGATATAATTAAGGTAATCAAAAAAAAATCAGAATAAGTCTTTACATACAATCTGAACAATAATGCATGTGGTTAACTGACATGCAATCATACAACCTAACCAAAGTAAGGGGAAGGGGGAGTAGGGGAGGGGAGCCCGAGTGAAGGAGTGTATAGCGTCTGAGGGGTATGGTAGGTTATTCTGAATCCGACTGGGTGTAGTTAGTTAGGTATAGTACCGGTGTGGCAAAAGGGGTATGGTTGGTGTATTCCGCCCAGGGGAGCCATATTTTCTCGAATTTGCCAACTTTGTCCATTAAAATAGCCGACAATTTCTCGTTGATCATGTACCAGGTGAGGCGTGTTTTGACCGCGGAAAAGGCTAAGTTTGGTTTTTTCCATGCCAAAGCAATGATTTGTTTTGCTGCCAAAAATATAAATGAGATAAGGGATCGGGTATGATTAGGGATATTGGGGATGCGTTTGTTGAGTAGCGCCTCCCATGGGTTTTTTTTAAGGTTGATGTTCGCTATGGAAAAAACCCAAATGGTATATCCTAATCCAGAACCTTCTGACAATCGGGCAAAGCCACCATATGTGGAACATGTCTCCTGTAGAATTGCATCCCCTGAAGCAACTTGGGGAGTGGTTAGCCACAGCTTTAGCTATTCTAGCAGGGGTCAGATACCATCGGGTTAGCACTTTGTAGTTGGTTTCCAGCATGAGTGTATTTAACATTCCTCCAGTAGAAGAGGACCAAATTTGAGACCATTCCGAATCAGTCAGGGTAGATCCGATGTCCGACTCCCAACGAACGGTATATTTCAAACTGTGCCTATGGGAAGGGGCATTAATGTATGAGTAGAGGAGAGAAATAATCCCCGAGGCATGTGGGTTTTGGCGACACTTTTGTTCAAATGGGGTCATGGAGTAAGGAGGGGTAGAATTTTTTAATAAGGAGTTGACAAAATTCTTTAATTGTAAGTAACGAAAGATTTCTCCAGGGGGGAAGTGGTATTTTTCCTGTAAGGCCGGGAATGGGATTATCCCGTCGATATTGAACAGTTGGTGAACCTTAGTTATGCCGGCTTCGATCCATCTATAAAAACTTTTGATAGATCCCACGCCTGGGGGGAATAGGGTATTACCCCAAATGGGAGCTAGGGGTAAAAAGGGTGAGATCAGTTGTGAGGAATATTTTAGAGTGTCCCAGATTGTAAGAGAATGCATTATAATGGGGTTCGAGATGTGTTTGCGTTGAATTGGGAGGATCCATAGTACTGTGTCAAGCGTACTAGGTTGCATTTCGAATGCTTCCAGGGATAGCCATAATGGGGGTTCGTTATAAGCATGGTATAAAGTCAGTTGGCCTAATTGTGCTGCGCGGTAATATTTCAAAAGGTTGGGGACTCCCAAACCCCCTTTCAGGCGGTGACGGTATAAAGTAGCCTTGTTAACCCTCGGGATGCCTCCCCTCCATACGAAGGTGTCTATAGATTTTTGGGCCATTTTGAGAAAGTGTGAGGGGATAGGTACAGGCAGAACGCGAAATAAATAGAGCAGTTTGGGGAGGATTGTCATTTTTAGCGCACGTACACGGCCCAACCAAGAGAGATGCAATTTCTCCCATGATTGAAGCAGGAGGCGAAGTTTCCGAAGCATAGGAGGATAATTAGCCGCATAAAGGGAGTCTAGGTTAGCTGTTAGTTTAATCCCCAAATAGTCCAGGTGGTCAGTGGCCCATTGGAACGGAAAGTTGTGTTGAAGAAATAATACAGTAGGTCGCGAAAGGGATAAATTCATAGCGTAGGATTTGCTGGTGTTTAAGTGGAGGCCTGATATAGTTTCGAAGCTTTCTAGAGTAAGTAAGAGGGCTGGCAAGGATGTCTTAGGGGACGACAAAAGTAATAGCATGTCGTCAGCAAATAACAGAAGTTTGTGAGAAACTGACGCCACTTCCACTCCCTGAATCTCAGAATTAAGGCGCATATGAATAGCTAAAGGTTCAAGCGCCAAAAGAAACAACAGGGGTGAAAGGGGACATCCCTGCCTGGTCCCCCTACCAATAGGGAAGTATGTAGAGGAAAAGCCATTGTAACGTACGTAGGCCGAAGGAGAGCTATAAAGGGCGTGAATCCAAGAAAGAAAGTGGTCGGGAAACTTCCATCTCCGCAGCACAGCAAACAAATATGGCCATGAGATAGAGTCAAAGGCTTTCTTGAAGTCTAATGACAGTAGCATACTTGGTATATCACGATGTTTGCAGAGGTGCAACAGATGGGAGACCCTCCGTACGTTGTCTGAAGCTTGTCTCCGAGGGACAAAACCCACTTGATCTTTGTAGATTAGGGTACCTAGGCCAGAGTTCAGTCTTTGGGATAGTATTTTGGCTAAAAGTTTGAGATCTATGTTGATAAGGGATACTGGTCTATAGTTAGACCAGAGTAGGTGGTCTGTATTGGGTTTAGGTATCATAGATATTGCTGCAATTAGAGAAGCTGCACCTGGCTTATTACCTTCTCTCAGGGAGTTGAAATATTTAGTGAGGTGGGGGATCAGAATTGGAGCATATTTCTTGTAATAGAGGGCCGTAAAACCATCGGGGCCAGGTTTTTTGTTGGTTTTCAGTTGTTGAATGGCTAGTTCAATTTCACTTGACGTTACGGGTTGGTTGAGGAGTTCAATCAAATCAGAGCCGAGAGCCGGCAGGGGAATAGAATCTAAAAATTTCTCTATCGTTTCTGAGTTCGAGGTAGTTGGGGCCCTGTACAGCTGTTTGAGTTTTTGTTGAAAGAAGTGGGAAATTTGTTGTGGGTTAGATGTGATACCTGTAGGTGCACATATTCGAATAGGGGGCCTGGGTAAGGGTAGGCATTTTAAACGTCGGGCTAAATTAGAGTTATTTTTATTATTGAGAGCATAGAAGCGTTGCTGTGACCATTGTATGGCCCGGTCTGCTATCTCAGAAAGACTGAGATCTAATTCAGTGCGAGCATGGAGAAGGTCGCGATACATAGTTGGTGAAGGGTTATTTTTCATCTGAGACTCTAAGGCTAACACCCTGCCCTCCAGTTCAGCTATCTTCGCGTTCCTGTCTTTTTTCTTGCGAGAGGCCTCTTGAATGCAGAGACCTCTTAGCACAGCTTTATGTGCTTCCCAAAGGGAGATTGGCGATGAAGCTGAATGTTGATTCAAGGAGAAATAATCGTCAATGTGATTTTTCAGCCTTTGAGAAATATCGGGATAGGAGAGCAGTGAGTCATTCAGAGTCCAGTTGAATGAACGGGGCCGTGGGTGGAGCGTCGAGCATGTGAGGAGATTTGGGGAGTGATCCGACCAGGGTGTAGAAAGAATGGATATATTAGAGATGTTTGGGAGAAGGATGGGTTAGCGAATATGTGGTCGATTCTAGTGTACACTAAGTGGCGTGCGGAGAAGTACGTGTAGTCTCTATTGGAGGGGTGGATCTCCCTCCATAAGTCCACCCAGTGGTGTTGGGCGAGAAGCTTATTAAGAGCGGTTGAATCCGCAGAAGAGTAAGGCTGCGGGGGATTAGAGGAATGGGGGTTTGAGGATTTATCGAGGCTAGCTTTCAGTATGCAATTGGAGTCTCCACATAGTATTGTGGTGCCTTGGGCATGTTCGGAGACTAATTCCAATAACTGGGAAAAGAAGGCAGCTTGGTGGGAGTTGGGAGCATAATACGAGACAAAAGTGACCAGTTCATCTGATATCGAACCTGTCACCATGATATAGCGTCCTTCCTTATCAGCTACTGACGACTTAAAAATGAAGGGGACAGATTTTTTAAAACAGACCGCGACTCCTTTGGTTTTATTTGGGGCGTTCGCCATGTAGAAAAGTGGATAAGAAGTGGACATAAATTTGGGGTAGGAGCTGGTTGAGAAGTGCGTCTCTTGGAGGCAAACGACGTCTGCATGTTGGGATCTATAGTAACGAAAGGCCTTAGTGCGTTTGTGAGGGGAATTTAGGCCCCTCACATTGTGTGATAGGATCTTTAATGGCATGATAAATGGTTGTTGAATTTGCTTATGTTGGCAGTAAGTTTTGGGTCGTTGGCAGAGTTAGAGAAATTATTGTTAGGTGGACCAAATTGGTAGAGTGTACTCGGGCGAGTAGTATGGATGGAAGGGAGGGTAGGTTGAACAATAACTATGATTAGGACTGGGTAGGAAGAACTCTTTGGGGAGGGGGGGGTAGGACTGTTGTTGGCTAAGCACATAGTGCGAAGCATCAGTGTACAAGGACACTGTGGGGTCATGAGGGTCCGCTAGGGGGCGCAATGAAACATATTTAAATGTCGTGAAGAACGGGAGTGAAAGCTAGGTAGTGGGTTAAGTAAAACTGGAAATTCAATTTTGCAGGCTAGGAGTGGGCTTTTCATAGCGCCGTGGGAATTAGGGATAGGGGGCGTAATGCGAGACCTGAAAAAAACCATTATATTAAACATAGTTAATTAACGACTTAATATGGTCTAGTGAGATAATTGAGACCTGGCTGCCCATTTAAAAGGCCTGATAAAATTCTACAACTTAACACGTTATAAAGAGGAGAAAAGAGAAAAAACAAAAACAAAGAAGAACACTGTGAAAACTCGTGTAATAAACATAGTCACTTGTCTGAAGGGAAGAGCAAGTCAAATGGCGTTGACAGTCTGGAAGTTCGGTTGAAGCGGAAGCTGCAACGGCTCCTGTAGGGTAGGTAGTGGAGCTGAATGCTCCAAGAACACCTGTAACAATAAACTGAAAAAAACCACATATGAACTGTTTGTTCCAATGAACATTATAAGGTATAGCGTGTTGTATCCGGGACTACGCTATGAGATTGTCCTGAAGAGAAGCCTGTGGAGTAGTATAGGCACGAGCTAAAATTAGTGGATATCCAGCACGTCACGGGGGAGCCGGAGGATCACGTGGTCTGGGACGGAGGGTCGCAGGTTGGGGCCTCGTGGAAGAAGGTGGGGGGGATGATGGGAGGTCCATGAGTTGTAGTTTAGAAAAGCAGCGGCTTGCTCCTTCAGGGGAGAGAACTGTATGGACCATATCGAGGTGAGAGAAGATCAGTTTAAATGGGAAGCCCCAGCGGTACTTGATATTATTGGAGCGTAGGACATCCAGGTATGGTTTCATAGCACGTCTTTTGGCGATGGTAGAGGGGGCCAAGTCGGAGAACAGCTCGTATGAGTGGCCTTGAAATACCAGCGGTGACGAATTTCTAGCTGCTTGTAAGAGCTGTTCCTTGGTTTTGTAATGATGTAATTTAAGGATGATATCCCTTGGTGGACCTTCCGGTTTGCGTTTGCTCAGGGCTCTATGAATTTGGTCCATTTCTAGGCGTTCTATAGGGATTCCTGGTGATAGTTCCTGAAAGAGAGCCGTCGCCGTGGACTGGAGATCGGTGATTGTTTCGGGTATGCCCCTGATTCTGATGTTGCACCTGCGGGCTCGATTTTCGAAATCCTCCAGTCTGTTGTTAAGGGTGTGAATTTCGTCATGTAGCATCTCGATGTCTTTCTCGTGAGTAGCAAGGGTTGAATGGGTAGCATCCATTTTGTCCTCTAGGTCGGAGGTACGGGAACCAAGTTCTCTGATCTCCTTAGTTAAATCCTTGGTCAATTTTTCTGACATTTTGAGTAATTCGGAGTGTAAGATTGATTGAAACTATGATAGTAAGGCAGATTGATCTGAGGTTGAAGTATTAGGGGTCTTGGTTGTTAAAGCTGGAATCATTTCAGAGTCCGCACCCTCAGGTATAGACGAATTAGAGGATTCTGACTGGGAGAAGGGGCCCGAGGACATATCGCCGTCCAGATCTGTTAAAGCGGCAAATCTGTTGCTGGGTTGTTTTGAGCTAGCTCTGCGTGCTTTAGGCATGAGGGCGAGTTGAGTAGGAAAGGGGCTCCGTGGTGCTTTTCCTTTTTAAGGAAAGAGGGTCAGAAGGAGGGCATATTGCAGGGCGACCCCTAGTGGATATAGGGGGGGGCACTTTAAAGCATTACAAGAGTCTTAAGGTGTATTATAAGCTGGGCCTATTTGGGGTGGAGGCGTGGCGGAGGATTGTCAGAGATAAATATCAACTGCAATGGGAGGGTTGGTATGATGGTAAATAGCCAGCCTAAGTCAGGGGAGCCTCAGCAGGGGTCGGTCCACCGTCCCGACTCAGGTCTCAGACAGCTCTGCAGCACCCAGTCAGGGAAGGCAGCGGGCCTTAATGTCACTGTCGAGACCCTCTCACAGATAGCCCAGGCGGTTAGGGGATCACTCACTAGCCCCCCCTCCTCCGCTCAGTTTGACCCTGTTGTGCGGGGGGCCTCCGGGACCCGGATGAATACCGGCTGGAGCCTGCAGGACTGGCAGAGCCGAGGGCTACTTATGGGAGCCGGGAGACCACTGCGGCGCCAGCCCCTCCGCCGGGGGGGGGCAGCAACTTCCTCTGTGTCCGAGGCCCAAATCTCTCACAGATGGTTCAGGTGTATATGGATTTAGCACAATACATGAAAAGGGCACAAGGTGGCAGCAGAGAGCTGCGATCTGCAAGTTCACTGAATCTGTACACGCTGGCCGGGAATATCAGATCGCATCAGCAAACAACAGCAGGGGGAAGGAGAGAATATTTACCCTCTACAGACAACAGCAGCTAACTCCCGTTCTAGCCAGGCACACCCAGCTCTCCGGCCGCTGCAGAAGTCCAGATCCAGGGCTCCGGCACACTTAGTCTCCCAACCTACTCCACGTGTAGAGGGCTCCCAAGATGGCCGCTGTCCCTCTGCTTATTTCCTGCCACAGACCCTCCACCGCCTCAGGGGATCCGGACCTAGCGTTCAGCCTCCAGACGCTCCCCTCAGCCTCACCGCTGTCTTCAACTCACCGAGTAGCCGAACTGCAGGTGAGTCATCGGTTGTGCAGGTCTGATGTCTGTCGGCTTCCAGCACGCTGAGCCTGCCGCTGCCACAGCTCTGCAGTTGCTTTGTAGCCTGGACCAGACGCGGTCTACGCTTCTCCGTGTGTGCTTCTTACACCACTCCAGCCTCCAACGGTCAGTTCGGTGGGAGAAAACGCCGGTATTTGTGCCGTTATTGGCAGGAGCTCAGCAGCGTGCGACCTCTCTCCTCAGCGTCTTGGCCACACCCCCCTACACATGGTGGTTTTGCAGCATCCTGATACATCTGGTGTGGGACTCCCATCTGCCCAGGAAACCATAGTGGAGCCCAAGATCGCATTGCCTAACAGGTTCTCTGGGGGGTGTGACAAGTTTGCTGTGTTTCAGGAGGCCTGTAAATTGTACTTCAGGTTACGTCTGGTTTCCTGAGGTACAGAGGAGCAACAGGTGGGAATAGTAATCTCACTCTTCGAGGGGGACCCTCAAGCATGGGCATTTTCTCTCCTGCATGACTCTAAGTCACTTCAGACAGTGGAGGGATTTTTTTGGGAACTGGGCCTTATATATGACCCTGATTGCATCTCCTTAGCTGAGTCCACACTGCGCCAACTTCAGCAAGGAGACTGGCCAGCAAAGGAATATGGCTCTGAGTTCCGGAGGTGGGCCATGGACACCAAGTGGAATGACCCTGCTCACAGTAAGGGTGAAGGATGCCTTAGCTCTGTATGAGACTCCTGACTGCCTTGAGGCAGCCATGTCTCTGCTGATCCGGGTTGATCGCCGTCTTCGCCAGAGACATGGGGAGTCACGTCAGTGTGCGGGAGGTCTGGGGTCAAAGGAGGTCAGCACTGAGCCTACTGGAACCCATGCAGGTGGGGTGGCACCTCACTCGGGTAAACTACCTTTTATCTGACATAAGGAGTGTGTATGTTTCAATTGTGGCAAAAAGGGCCATTTTGTGGGTACATATCCTTCCCGATCACATGGTAAACACCTGCCAAGAAAACTGGGTAGCTCGGGTTATGGGGAGGTTAACAACCTGGATGTCCTCATAACCTCCATGGTAGGACACAATTTTTCCTACCAGCTTGTCAGGACTCTGAAAATGTTTTACCTTTTGTGCATTACTGCCCTTTTCCAACATGGCGTCTTTGGTTTCATGTGCACTTGTCTTCCTGCTATAAAACTCCACCCCAGCCTTCAGTCTGTGCTATATTATTCTGCTTTGCATCCAGCTCCTGATTACTCCCTGGCCTTGCACCTGCACCTGCTCCTGTGAACCTGTGTTGGAGATCCTGCCACTCTGCTCTGAGTTCCTGCTGCATACACCAGTGTTCAGTAATCCTCCTTCATCTGCTGCTCGTGTTACTTCCATCTGCATTTGCTGGACATGTAAGCTGTTTCTGCAATGCAAAACCTGAGACTATTAACCAGGCCTCCCTGGTTGAGCTAAGATATGATTAGAACTGCCTAATAGCATATCTATCTGTGTCTGGACTAAGTCAAGGATCTATTCGTGTCAAGTTTTCTCAAGAATAACTGTGCTTTATAGACTTTCTGTTTGTTTGCATCTACCTCTGTTTCCTATTGACTGCTTAGCTGCGTTTATTATTTGCACCAACTGTTATGGACTTGAGTTTCTCTCTGCACCTGCTTGAATCACCGCGTGATAATATAAACTTTACCACTTATAAAACTGTGTCCTGTTGTCTTGTTCCACACAAAGAGTCTCCTGAATTATCCCCTATAATTATTACAGGATAATCTAGCCATAAAAAAAAGGGAGACTGCTGGAACAATGACTGCAGAGAGCAGATTAGAGTAGGTGTTTTCCATAATTAGATCACCGCAGAAAGATGTGGAAGGTCTGCAAAAGAAGCTTGGAAGCTTAGAACACAATCAACAAGTGTTTGGACAAACTTTACAGGACTTAAGCAATCGCATGGCAGCCCAGGAAAACAAACTTGCTGGCATAGAGTCCCAGTATGGACAGGCTTTTCAGGACATAAGCACGCAAATAGCTACACAAGTGACTTTACCCTCTGGGCAACCGCCACCAGCTAGCCCACCTAAGTTTCCCCCATTCAGATTTAATGGTGATCGCGACAAATTTCGTGGCTTTTTGAATCAATGTATGCTATATTTTTATGTGCATGCTGACCGTTTTCCTACTGATAGATCCAAAGTATTGTGTGTAATAATGCTACTGACCTCACGAGAGCTCGCCTGGGCGAATCCGATGATTGAGTCTCGTGACCCACGGTTAAATGACTTGGATGATTTCTTGGCTGCTATGGCATTAATGTTTGATGACCCTAATCACCGTGCAACCGCTGAATCTGCTTTGTTGTCTTTACGCCAGGCTAAACGTTCTGTTATTGAGTATGCCACTGAATTCAGGAGATTGGCGGTAGATACCAATTGGGACAGTTATGCACAATTGCCTATTTTTAAAAGGGGTCTGTCTAGTATTATAAAAGTTGAACTAGCTCGCTCAGAGTCACCACAAGAACTAGAGACATTTATACAGCATTGTGTGCGCATAGACATTCGCCTTACTGAGCGTAGGCAGGAGAAATTTGCTGCATATAACCGTATTTCTAACTTTTCCCTTCCTTCCAAAGAGCCTGCAGGTAAAAACATCTCGGGAAGTGGAGGAGGTGCCCATGCAAATTGATTCCGTTCAGAGACGCGAGATCAATGAGCGCTGGGAGCATCGCCTTCGTCAAAGTCTATGTTTCTACTGCGGCCAGTCTGACCACTTCTTGATCAATTGTCCTAAGTGTCCTAGATGGCCTAACAAGGTGCTAGCAGCAATAGGGGAGTATGACAACTGTGATGATGAATCTGACATCTCTGAATGTAGCCTGCCTTTAAACGCTGTATTCCATTCACTTTCTATGACTTCACCCCCCAAGGAGCTGAAGGAAAAGAACTCTCACTGTTCTCTCCCTATTAAGATCCTGTGTTCAGGAAAGTGGATTTCCATTTCAGCTATGATTGACTCTGGTGCAGGTGGCAATTTCATGGATATCGCATTTGCCAAGGAACATGGTATTAAAATTCAGCAAAGAGCCTCTCCAATTACCATGGAAACAGTGGATGGGTCACTGTTGTGAATTAGACTTTTTTGGCTCCCTCTTGTGGTCACTAGTGGTGTGACTCTGAGATTGTCTTTCCCTAGTTTGGCACCCACCTGGGTCGTTAGTCCAGGGGTGTTGCTTTATGAACTTCCTGAATTCTTAGTCTGGTGCCTGGCATCGTTGTAATCAGTCCTTTCTGTTTGCTCCTGTCTGCTGGTCCTGGTTCATGCAAAATTAAGCTAAGTCTTGCTTCCTTGTTTTTTGGTTATTTGTATTGCTCTTATTTTTTGTCCAGCTTGTACTAAATGTGATTCCTGATTTTGCTGGAAGCTCTAGGGGGCTGGTATTCTCCCCCCGGGCCGTTAGACGGTTCGGGGGTTCTTGAATATCCAGCGTGGATATTTTTGATAGGGTTTTTGCTGACCGTATAAGTCATCTTACTATATTCTGCTATTAGTCAGTGGGCCTCTCTTTGCTAAATACCTAGTTCATTCTTACGTTTGTCTTTTCTTCTTACCTCACCGTTATTATTTGTTGGGGGCTTGTATCCAACTTTTGGGGTCTTTTCTCTGGAGGCAAGAAAGGTCTATCTTTTCCCTTCTAGGGTTAGTTAGTTCTCCGGCTGGCGCGAGACGTCTAGAACCAACGTAGGCACGTTCCCCGGCTGCTGCTATTTGTGGTGCTAGGATTAGATATACGGTCAGCCCAGTTACCACTGCCCTATGAGCTGGTTTTTTGTGTTTGCAGACTTGGTATTTATTGCAGAGACCCTCTGCCATTGGGGTCATAACAGTATGCCAGGCCAAAGTTGAATGTTTAATGCATTGCAGAAGTGGGATAATAAGAAAGGAAATTCTGAGTTGTTTTTTTTTTTTCCTCTCTTTCTTCCTCCCCTTTACCTCTGAGTGGCTTAAGCTTGCTGCAGACATGAATGTCCAGACTCTGATTACAAGTGTGGATCAGCTTGCTGCTCGTGTGCAGGGCATACAAGATTTTGTTACCAGTAGTCCTATGTCTGAACCTAAAATACCTATTCCTGAACTGTTCTCTGGAGATCGATTTAAGTTTAGGAATTTCAGGAATAATTGTAAATTGTTTCTTTCTCTGAGACCCCGTTCGTCTGGAGACTCAGCTCAGCAAGTTAAAATTGTTATCTCTTTCTTGCGGGGCGACCCTCAGGATTGGGCTTTCTCGCTAGCGCCAGGAGATCCGGCATTGGCGAATATTGATGCGTTTTTTCTGGCGCTCAGATTGCTTTACGAGGAACCCAATCTTGAAATTCAGGCAGAAAAAGCCTTGCTGGCTATTTCTCAGGGCCAGGATGAAGCTGAAGTGTATTGCAAAAATTTCGGAAATGGTCCGTGCTTACTCAGTGGAATGAGTGTGCTCTGGCCGCAAATTTCAGAAATGGCCTTTCTGAAGCCATTAAGAATGTGATGGTGGGTTTCTCCATTCCTACAAGTCTGAATGATTCCATGGCGCTGGCTATTCAAATTGACCGGCGTTTGCGGGAGCGCAAAACTGCTAATCCCCTGGTGGTGTTGTCTGAACAAACACCTGATTTAATGCAATGTGATAGAATTCAGACTAGAAATGAACGGAAAAATCATAGACGGCAGAATGGGTTGTGTTTTTACTGTGGTGATTCTACACATGTTATATCAGCATGCTCTAAACGCCTTACAAGGGTTGTTAGCCCTGTCGCCATTGGTAATTTGCAACCTAAATTTATTTTGTCTGTGACTTTAATTTGCTCATTGTCTTCCTACCCTGTTATGGCGTTTGTGGATTCAGGTGCTGCCCTGAGTCTTATGGATCTGTCGTTTGCCAAGCGCTGTGGTTTTGTTCTTGAGCCATTGGTAAATCCTATTCCTCGTAAAGGTATTGATGCTACGCCATTGGCGGAAAATAAACCGCAGTTTTGGACACAGGTAACCATGTGCATGACTCCTGAACATCGGGAGGTGATTCGTTTTCTTGTTCTGCATAAAATGCATGATTTGGTCGTTTTGGGTCTGCCATGGTTACAGACCCATAATCCAGTCTTGGATTGGAAGGCAATGTCTGCGTCAAGTTGGGGCTGTCAGGGAATTCATGGTGATTCCCCACCGGTGTCTATTGCTTCCTCTACTCCTTCGGAAGTTCCTGAGTATTTGTCTGATTATCAAGATGTATTCAGCGAGTCCAGGTCCAGTGCTCTTCCTCCTCATAGGGACTGTGACTGCGCTATAGATTTGATTCCGGGTAGTAAATTTCCTAAGGGAAGATTATTTAATCTGTCTGTACCTGAGCATACCGCAATGCGTTCGTATATCAAGGAATCTCTGGAGAAGGGGCATATCCGTCCTTCCTCTTCCCCTCTTGGTGCGGGATTCTTTTTTGTGGCCAAGAAGGACGGATCTTTGAGACCTTGTATTGACTATCGGCTTCTGAATAAAATCACTGTCAAATTTCAGTATCCTTTGCCTCTGTTGTCGGACTTGTTTGCCCGGATTAAAGGTGCCAAGTGGTTCACCAAGATAGATCTTCATGGTGCGTACAACCTTGTGCGCATTAAGCAAGGAGATGAATGGAAAACTGCATTTAATACGCCCGAAGGTCATTTTGAGTACTTGGTGATGCCTTTTGGGCTCTCTAATGCTCCTTCAGTGTTTCAGTCCTTTATGCATGATATTTTCCGGAAGTATCTGGATAAGTTTATGATTGTTTATCTGGATGATATTCTGTTTTTTGCTGATGATTGGGACTCGCATGTAGAGCAGGTCAGGATGGTGTTTCAGGTTTTGCTTGAGAATGCTTTGTTTGTTAAGGGCTCAAAGTGTCTCTTTGGAGTACAGAAGGTTCCCTTTTTGGGTTTTATTTTCTCCCCTTCTGCGGTGGAGATGGACCCAGTCAAGGTCCGAGCTATTCATGATTGGACTCAACCCACATCCGTTAAGAGTCTTCAGAAGTTCTTGGGCTTTGCTAACTTCTACCGTCGTTTTATCTCTAATTTTTCTAGTGTTGTTAAACCTTTGACGGATATGACCAAGAAAGGTTCTGATGTTGCTAACTGGGCTCCTGCAGCCGTGGAGGCTTTCCAGGAGTTGAAGCGCCGGTTTACTTCAGCGCCTATTTTGTGCCAGCCTGATGTCTCACTTCCCTTTCAGGTTGAAGTGGATGCTTCTGAGATTGGGGCAGGGGCCGTTTTGTCGCAGAGAGGCCCTGGTTGCTCTGTAATGAGACCATGTGCTTTTTTCTCTAGGAAGTTTTCGCCTGCTGAGCGGAATTATGATGTTGGCAATCGGGAGTTGCTGGCCATGAAGTGGGCATTTGAGGAGTGGCGTCATTGGCTCGAGGGTGCTAAGCATCGTGTGGTGGTCTTGACTGATCACAAAAATCTGATGTATCTCGAGTCTGCTAAATGGCTGAATCCTAGAGAGGCCCGTTGGTCATTGTTTTTCTCCCGTTTTGACTTTGTGGTCTCGTATTTACCAGGTTCAAAGAATGTGAAGGCTGATGCTCTTTCAAGGAGCTTTGTGCCTGACTCTCCTGGAGTCGCAGAACCAGTTGGTATTCTTAAAGAGGGAGTAATCTTGTCAGCCATTTCTCCGGATTTGCGACGTGTGTTGCAGAGATTTCAGGCTGGTAGACCTGACTCTTGTCCACCTGACAGACTGTTTGTTCCTGTTAAATGGACCAGCAGAGTCATTTCCGAGGTTCATTCCTCGGTGTTGGCAGGGCATCCGGGAATTTTTGGCACCAGAGATTTGGTGGCTAGGTCCTTTTGGTGGCTTTCCTTGTCGCGGGATGTGCGGTCATTTGTGCCGTCCTGTGGGACTTGTGCTCGAGCTAAGCCTTGCTGTTCTCGTGCCAGCGGGTTGCTCTTGCCCTTGCCTGTCCCGAAGAGGCCTTGGACACACATTTCCATGGATTTCATTTCAGATCTTCCGGTGTCTCAGGGCATGTCTGTCATCTGGGTGGTATGTGATCGCTTTTCCAAGATGGTCCATTTGGTATCTTTGCCTAAGCTGCCTTCCTCTTCCGATCTGGTTCCTTTGTTCTTTCAGAATGTGGTTCGTTTACACGGCATTCCTGAGAATATCGTGTCTGACAGAGGATCCCAGTTTGTTTCCAGGTTCTGGCGATCCTTTTGTGATAAGATCGGCATTGATTTGTCGTTTTCGTCTGCCTTTCATCCTCAGACTAATGGACAAACGGAGCGAACTAGTCAAACTTTGGAGGCTTATTTGAGGTGTTTTGTTTCTGCGGATCAGGATGATTGGGTGACCTTCTTGCCGTTGGCTGAGTTTGCCCTTAATAATCGGGCTAGTTCCGCTACTTTGGTCTTGCCATTTTTCTGCAACTCTGGTTTCCATCCTCGTTTTTCCTCGGGACATGTGGAGCCTTCTGACTGTCCTGGGGTAGATTCTGTGGTGGATAGGTTGCAGCAGATTTGGAATCATGTGGTGGACAACTTGAAGTTGTCACAGGAGAAGGCTCAGCGTTTTGCCAACCGCCGCCGCAGTGTGGGTCCCCGACTTCGTGTTGGGGATTTGGTATGGCTGTCTTCTCGATTTGTTCCTATGAAGGTCTCCTCTCCTATATTCAAGCCTCGCTTCATCGGTCCTTACAAGATATTGGAAATCCTTAATCCTGTGTCCTTTCGCTTGGATCTTCCGGTGTCGTGTGCCATTCACAACGTGTTCCATAGGTCTTTGTTGCGGCGGTATGTTGTACCTGTGGTTCCTTCTGTGGAGCCTCCTGCTCCGGTGTTGGTTGAGGGCGAGTTGGAGTACGTGGTGGAGAAAATCTTGGATTCTCGTCTCTCCAGACGGAGGCTTCAGTATCTGGTCAAGTGGAAGGGCTATGGTCAGGAGGATAATTCCTGGGTGGTTGCCTCTGATGTGCATGCAGCCGATTTAGTTCGTGCCTTTCACGCTGCTCATCCTGATCGCCCTGGTGGTCTTGGTGAGGGTTCGGTGACCCCTCCTTAAAGGGGGGGGTACTGTTGTGAATTAGACTTTTTTGGCTCCCTCTTGTGGTCACTAGTGGTATGACTCTGAGATTGTCTTTCCCTAGTTTGGCACCCACCTGGGTCGTTAGTCCAGGGGTGTTGCTATATGAACTTCCTGAATTCTTAGTCTGGTGCCTGGCATCGTTGTAATCAGTCCTTTCTGTTTGCTCCTGTCTGCTGGTCCTGGTTCATGCAAAATTAAGCTAAGTCTTGCTTCCTTGTTTTTTGGTTATTTGTATTGCTCTTATTTTTTGTCCAGCTTGTACTAAATGTGATTCCTGATTTTGCTGGAAGCTCTAGGGGGCTGGTATTCTCCCCCCGGGCCGTTAGACGGTTCGGGGGTTCTTGAATATCCAGCGTGGATATTTTTGATAGGGTTTTTGCTGACCGTATAAGTCATCTTACTATATTCTGCTATTAGTCAGTGGGCCTCTCTTTGCTAAATACCTAGTTCATTCTTACGTTTGTCTTTTCTTCTTACCTCACCGTTATTATTTGTTGGGGGCTTGTATCCAACTTTTGGCGTCTTTTCTCTGGAGGCAAGAAAGGTCTATCTTTTCCCTTCTAGGGTTAGTTAGTTCTCCGGCTGGCGCGAGACGTCTAGAACCAACGTAGGCACGTTCCCCGGCTGCTGCTATTTGTGGTGCTAGGATTAGATATATGGTCAGCCCAGTTACCACTGCCCTATGAGCTGGTTTTTTGTGTTTGCAGACTTGGTATTTATTGCAGAGACCCTCTGCCATTGGGGTCATAACAGGTCACCTTTAATCTCTGGGCCTGTAGATCAGGAGACCATACCCCTTGAAATTTTGTTGGAGCCTAATCATCAGGAGCAACTTTCTTTCTTGCTAATTTCTTCTCATTTTCCTGTGATTTTAGGCATTCCTTGGTTGCGTTCTCAGAACCCAATTATCAACTGGGAGACAAAGGAGATTATCTTTCCAACATGGAGCAACTCAGCGTTAACAGAAGCTGTCCCTGAGTCCACGGCTACGGAACCACATGTACAGGTATCTTCTTTACCTCCAGCATATAAAGAGTTCTCTGACCTCTGTGACAAGAAGAATGCAGATCAACTTCCTCCACACAGGCATTATGACTGTTCCATTGAGTTGCTTCCTGGGGCAGATATTCCTTTTGGTCACGTATACCCTTTGGCGGCACCTGAGCTTCAAGCCTTAAAGGAGTATATTGATGAAAATCTGGCCAAAGGCTTCATGCGTCCTTCTTCCTCACCAGCAGGGGCACCCATTTTTTTTGTAAAGAAGAAGGATGGGACCCTGAGACCCTGTGTTGACTATCAGGAACTCAATAAGGTAACCGTACGAAACCGATACCCTTTGCCTCTGATTCCCGAATTACTGGAAAGAGTCCGCCATGCTAAGGTGTTCTCTAAGCTGGATCTTCGTGGGGCTTATAATTTGGTGCGTATTCGTCCAGGGGATGAATGGAAGACAGCATTCAGATGCCGGTATGGACACATTGAATCGCTTGTGATGCCTTTCGGGGTTTGTAACGCCCCTGCAGCATTTCAACACCTTGTTAATGACATCTTCAGAGATTTGTTGGACCAATTTGTGGTGATCTATTTGGACGATATACTAATCTTTTCTGACTCTCTACAGGAACATGAAGAACATGTCAAAACTGTTTTAAGACGTCTGAAAGAGAACCAACTGTATATCAAGCCGGAGAAATGCGAGTTCCATCGTTCTGAGATACAGTTCTTGGGTTATATCATCTCTCCCCAGGGGCTGAACATGGAATCTGGTAAGATTCAGGCTATCCTTGATTGGCCGGCACCCAAGAACGTTAAGGAGGTCCAACGTTTTATTGGTTTTGCCAATTGCTACAGACGCTTCATTTGAAATTTTTCTGATATTGTCCGTCCCATTACTTCCTTGACAAAGAAGGAAAAGCCCTTTAAGTGGTCATCACAGGCTCAAGAAGCTTTTGATCGGCTGAAGATCTGTTTCACATCAGCACCGCTGTTGATACACCCAGATCCAACACATCCTTTCATTGTGGAGGTGGACGCTTCTGATAATGCTTTGGGGGCTATTCTCTCCCAAAAAACTGGAGAGAAGGGTCTGCTACATCCTTGTGCTTTCTTTTCCCGTAGACTAACCTCAGCAGAGAAGAATTACGACGTCGGAGACAAGGAATTGCTGGCTATTATTGCGGCTTTCAAAGAATGGAGGCATCATCTGCAAGGAGCTGCACAACAGATCATAGTGCTAACTGACCATCGCAATATAGAGTTCCTTAGATCCGCTAGATGTCTTTCTCCTCGTCAGGCTCGTTGGAACTTATTCTTAAATCAATTTAACTTTGTTATCTCATACCGTCCAGGTTCTCGTAATGGGAAAACTGATGCTTTATCCCGAATCCATGCTGCGGATTCCGTACCTGGAGCCCCGTCCAAGACCATTCTATCTGATGCCAATTTCATCAGAGTTATCCACGATCAGGACTTGTGGAAGGAGTGCAGGGAGGCCTATGAAGGTGATGTATTTCTGTCCAACCCACCTGTGGATATTAATCTTGTCTTTAAGGGTGGCATGTGGTTCAGAGATCAACGTATCTACGTCCCGGAGGTCGTCCGTCTGCAGATCCTCAAGTTGGTACATGACTCCAAGTTGGCTGGTCACAGGTTGTCACAGAAGACACAAGAGTTCCTGAGTCGATTCTTGTGGTGGCCAACTTGCCTGAAGGATACCAAGGACTATGTTCTCTCTTGCGAGGTATGTGCCCGTTACAAGACTCCTCATGTGGCACCTATGGGTCTTCTACAACCATTACCTGTTCCATCCCGCCCTTGGGGGCCTATATCAATGGACTTTATTGTGGAGCTGCCTACATCGGGGGGCATGAATACAATCATGGTGGTAGTTGATCGCCTGACTAAAGCTGCTCATTTTGTTCCGTGCACCGGCCTCCCCTCTGCTAAAGATACAGTGAACTTGGTTACACAGAATGTCTTTCGGTTGCATGGGGTTCCGGATGAGATAATCTCTGACTGTGGAGTGCAGTTCACTTCAAGATTCTGGAAGGGGTTTTGCTCTGCACTCAATATTAATGTCTGTCTCTCTCCTGCTTACCATCCCCAGACAAATGGTCAGACTGAGCGTACCAACCAGATGCTGGAACAATATCTAAGATGCTATGTCAGCCGTCTCCAGGATGATTGGTTGAAGTTGTTGCCGTTAGCCGAATTTTCATATAATAATTCTCAGAGCATCTCAACTAAATTTACACCTTTCTTTGCCAATCTTGGTTATCATCCGTGTATTTTACCTAGGTCTCCAATTAATTCTCCGGTTCCAGCAGTGGAGGAAAGGCTGACTGCGATGAGACAAAATCTGGAGGTTCTGAAGGAATCCCTGACCACGGCTCAAGAACGTTATAAGAGATCGGCTGATAGATTCCGTAAACCTGCACCCATGTTCAAGGTAGGCGATTCCGTGTGGTTAGCAACTAAGAATCTGAAGTTAAATGTTCCTTCACAAAAACTTGGACAGAAATTCATTGGCCCTTTCAAGATCAACGGTATTGTGAGCTCTGTGGCCTGCTGGCTGAAGCTACCTAGGACAATGAAAGTACACCCAGTTTTTCATGTATCTTTACTAAAGCCTGTATCTCCTAATACCTTCCAGGGACGTGTTGTGCCACCTCCACAGCCTGTGGTGATTGATGGGAAAGAACAATTCGTGATGGAGGAAATTATTGATTCCAGGATTCGCAGGAATCGGCTCCAGTATCTGATAAGATGGCAGGGATATCCCCCTGAGGAAGACTCTTGGGAACCTGAGGAAAACATCAATGCCCAACAGAAGATTTCTCGTTTTCATCAGAGATTCCCTGAGAAACCAGGTCAAGGATCGTCCTGAGGCCGCTTCTAAGGAGGGAGTAATGTCAGGACTCTGAACATTTTTTTACCTTTTGTGCATTACTGCCCTTTTCCAACATGGCGTCTTTGGTCTCATGTGCACTTGTCTTCCTGCTATAAAACTCCACCCCAGCCTTCAGTCTGTGCTAGATTATTCTGCTTTGCATCCAGCTCCTGATTACTCCCTGGCCTTGCACCTGCACCTGCTCCTGTGAACCTGTGTTGGAAATCCTGCCACTCTGCTCTGAGTTTCTGCTGCATACACCAGTGTTCAGTAATCCTCCTTCATCTGCTGCTCGTGTTACTTCCATCTGCATTTGCTGGACATGTAAGCTGTTTCTGCTCTGCAAAACCTGAGACTATTAACCAGGCCTCCCTGGTTGAGCTAAGATATGATTAGAACTGCCTAATAGCATATCTATATGTGTCTGGACTAAGTCAAGGATCTATTCGTGTCAAGTTTCCTCAAGGGTAGCCGTGCTTCATAGACTTTCTGTTTGTTTGCATCTACCTCTGAAGTTTCCTATTGACTGCTAAGCTGCATTTATTATTTGCACCAAGTGTTGTGGACTTGAGTTTCTCTCTGCACCTGCTTGAATCACCGTGTGATAATATAAACTTTACCACTTATAAAACTGTGTCCTGTTGTCTTGTTCCATGCAAAGAGTCTCCTGAATTATCCCCTATAATTATTACAGTGGGTGTCTGTGTGTGTGTACCCTGGCATCATCTGATGGGGGTACTACTCCCATCCGGCTATGTCTGCTGTAATATATAACAGTGACTGCATGAGCCGATGAAGGGAGAGTAGTCCCATCATCTGGCACCGTCATTCAACTGTAAAAAAAAACAAAAACATTTGCATACTCACATACACAATACATATTCACCAAACACCTAATCCCCAACACCTGCGTCTCCAGCAAACAGACAAAAATAATAACCCAAACATATCCTCCTTGTCTGCCATAGTCCATTTAATAATGAGTGTCCCATGACTAGTGTTGAGCGATACCTTCCGATATGCAAAGGTATCGGTATCGGATTGGATCGGCCGATAACAAAAAAATATCGGATATCGCCGATACCGATACCCGATACCAATGCATATCAATGGGATGCAAAATATCGGAATGGTTCCCAGGGTCTGAAGGAGAGGAAACTCTCCTTCAGGCCCTGGGATCCATATTCATGTATAAAATAAAGAATAAAAAAAAAAAATATTGATATACTCACCCCTCCGGCGGCCCCTGCTCTTAGCGGTGCCTCCGTTCCTAAGAATGCCGAGTTAAGGACCTTCGATGACATCGCAGCTTGTGATTGGTCGCGTGACCGCTCATGTGACCGCTCACGCGACCAATCACAAGCCGCGACATCATCGCAGGTCCTAAACTCGGCATTCTTAGGAACGGAGGCACTGCTAAGAGCAGGGGCCGCCGGAGGGGTGAGTATATCAATATTTTTTATTTTTATTCTTTATTTTGTACATGAATATGGATCCCAGGGCCTGAAGGAGAGTCTCCTCTCCTCCAGACCCTGGGAACCATACGCACCGCACACTTCCGATTCTGATTTCCGATACCGCAAAAATATCGGAACTCGGTATCGGAATTCCGATACAGCAAAAATCGGCCGATACCCGATATTTGCAGTATCGGAATGCTCAACACTACCCATGATGAACTCACGTGTAGAACAGTCACATCAGGAGATGTGACCACTCTACCTGGCCTCAAATGATACACTGACAGGAGGTAATCGCTCCTGCAGTGTATCACTGAATCGCCGCGAGAGTTCACCAGAGTTTATCAGCTGATGAGCGCTAGGGCTCTCACTTGCGGCACCGCTGTGTGAGAAAATTGTCATGCAGTGGTGCCATAAGTGAGAGCACCGGAGCTGATGAACTCTGGTGAACTCTCAGTGATACACTGCGGGATTGATTACCTCCTGTCAGTGCATCGTCGGAGGCCAGGTAGAGTAGTAACATCTCCCAATGTGACTGACTACACGTGAAATCGTCGTGGGACACTTGATAATAGACTGCATTGGACAGGGAGTATTATATGTTGGTTTATTATTTTATTTTTGCTGCAGGAGATGAGGGAGTAGAAGATTAAGTGCTCAGTAAGTATGGTAAATTAAGATTCAATAAAGGAGTCTGTGTGATTATTTCAAATAAAGGACTTTATTCTGGCCATGTCTTTATTTACCATGTAACTATAGGGTTAGTAATGGAGACCTCTCCATGTCCTATAGACGCCTCTCATTACTAACCTGTGGGCTTGATGTCACCTGACAATACAAAGGTGTCATCAACCCCACAGATATGATCCCCACTTGCCACCACTACAGGGCAAGTGGGAAGAGCAAGGCTAAGATGTGCCATTTTGGGGATGGCTGAGAGCTATTGTTTTTAGCCTTGGGGTGCCAATATCCATGGCCCCTTCCCACGCTATTAATATCAGACTGCAGCTGTCTGCCTAGCCTTTAATGGTTCGATTTTACAGGGGGACCCCATGTCAATTTTTTTTCTGGGGTTCCCCTGTAAACTAGCCAGTAGTGTTGAGCATTCCGATACCGCAAGTATCGGGTATCGGCCGATATTTGCTGTATCGGAATTCCGATACCGAGTTCCGATATTTTTGTGATATCGGAAATTGGAATCTGAAGTTCCCAGTGTATGGTTCCCAGGGTCTGGAGGAGAGGAAACTCTCCTTCAGGCCCCGGGATCCATATTCATGTAAAAAATAAAGAATTAAAATAAAAAATATGGATATACTCACCCGTCCGGCGGCCCCTGGACCTTAGCGATGTAACCGGCAGCCTCCGTTCCTAAGAATGCAGAGAGTTTAGGACCTGCGATGACGTCGCGGCTTGTGATTGGTCGCGTGAGCCGTCACATGAGCGGTCACGCGACCAATCACAAGCCGCGACGTCATCGAAGGTCCTTCACTCCTCAGACATGTGGCGCGTCTCTCCAGACCGCAGCATGTCCATTTACCTTGCAGAGACGCTTAGTCTCCACAAGATAAATATCACTAGTCTAATGTATTGCACACGGTGATTCCGCACGGTTCAATGAACACATGCAGAATCGCCTGCGTTCAAAAGCCGGCATCACTTTGGATGGAGAAAACATGTGCTGCTTCCAAAGTGCTGCCGATTATTGACCGTGAGAACATACCCTTAATGCTCCTACATAGGCTGGTGTGTGTGTGTGTGTCTTTATGTAATATTAATGAGGGTATCTGGCTGAAGAGGTTGAACAAGGAAATGACATCACTTTCTTTTTTTTTTTTAATATATCTTTATTTAGCTCTTTGGATTTGCAAAAACATCTTCATAAAAATCCACATCAAATCTGCATAAAAAAACGCATCATCTCTGCATAAAAACCGCATGAATTTTCAACTGTGCTTTCTGCCAAGAGAGACAGAAACTGCGCAGAATTTTACACAAGCAAATCCGCAACGTGTGCGCATAGCCTAAAGAAGCAAACTCAGATTCAAAATGACGTTTGCAAGACATTTAAAAAGACAGTTCAGTGCTGCTACCATGGCAGTAAACTGTCAATAGCACTTAGAGGACAAATCTACTATTTCATAGCTGAAAGTTCAAATCCATCCTGATCAAGATTACAAGAATAGATGTACATTCAGGTTACATTCCCATGGCTCTGTTACAGTTATATTAGGGCTATAAAAATCTTGTAAAAACTAAGTCTATGCCAGGAGAGGAAAACAGAAATACATTTTCTATGTGGGATATGATTTGCTTTTGTATAATAATACCCGTATATAGTATTCCTATGCATAGTTTCTACACTATGTGAATGTATTTTTAGAGAGCTTATTCAAGGCTTTAACACTAAGGTGAAAAGGTGCATATATTGTCAATTTACAAAAGGTAAGTCCAGATATGACAAATTTAATACTGAGTTGCCAGGCTGAAAATGGACATGCTGTCGATTTATATTATTATTATTTATTTATTTAGCACCATTAATTCCATGGTGCTGTACATGAGAAAAGGGGTTACATACAGGGTTATAGATATCGTTTACAGTAAACAGGTTTACAGTGACAGACTGGTACAGAGGGGAGAGGACCCTGTCCTTGCGGACTTACATTCTACGCGTTACAGAATTTAGTGGTGCATCCACATGAAACATATGCATATTTTATCTTTGAATTACTGTTCTGCGACTAAATCAATGGTTGAAATATTGTGACATATCTGAAGTTACTCTATCCATAACTGGTCATCCTTAGCATACGTCATCAATATCAGATCGGTGGCTCCAGTAGCCAACAGCTGTTTTTAGCTCTGTCACAGACCAGATGCAAATATAAAGACATGTATCTAAGCAGCAAGGTACCTCTCCATTCAATGTGTAGTGGCCGCTGCCAGATACTGCAGAACTACTTTTATTCTTTAGTAGGACCACTTTAAGTTAGTAAGATATTATGTAATTAACTGCAAACTCAAGACCAAATCTATATGAAATCATAATGTAATGTATGCCACAATAATATATGTGAGATACAAAAGCAACCTTTATGTTTGCTAGCTGGAGCTATCTGCTAACACCCATAGGACCATTTAGATGTCTTTGTAGAGGATTTTCCACAACACATTTCCTTATAGTCCCCTTATGTTGATAATATAATTCTCTTAGTATGAGATTCCATACTTTTTGGAGGTCACAAAGGTGCATTAAAAAATTCCTCTAGTCCTGCAACTCATCCATGTCAGATCAAACAAATACAGCCACTTTCAGAACCAGCCCATTGTGGTATCCATCTGTTTCTTAACTAGATTGGTGTAAATTCAGTTTGTTGAATTCAATAATCATTCAAAGGGTGCAGATAGCTTTGTTATAGCTACATTATGGCTTTTCTTTAAGCAGTTTCATATAATGCTACAAAAACATTGTTCTACTATAGTTCTATCCTGTTTTTTTAACTACATAATGTCCCCATCTGTCATTTTCAAGGTGTTAAATGGAATGGAATGTGGTGGCAGTTCATTATTATGAAACTGAAGTAGTGCTACGATGTAATAGCAGTTTGCAAGCCATTTCCATTCTGTGTCTATATGGTTCTTCCGTTCTAAGTTTGACAGTATTATGATTTTTATTACAATATTGGTTGAGTCGCATCTTTGCACAAAAGTATTATGTAGACATTAAAATGAATTGTGGCCTATAACATAGCAAACCAAGTATGACTTTGAACAGCTGTGTATGAAAATTTCAATTCAGTACATTTTTGGGTATATATATCAATGCTACTCAAAATATATTTGTAGAGAAGAGATACAGTCATATAGTGCGAAAGAGTACAGTGGGTAAGGAAAGTATTCAGACCCCCTTACATTTTTCATTCTTTGTTTCATTGTAGCCATTTGGTAAATTCAAAAAAGTTAATTTTTTTTCTCATTAATGTACACTCTGCACCGCATCTTGACTGAAAAAAACAGAAATGTAGAAATTTTTGCAAATTTAATAAAAAGAGAAAAAGTGAAATATCACATGGTCATAAGTATTCAGACCCTTTGCTCAGTAGTAAGTAGAAGCACCCTTTTGAGCTAGTACAGCCATGAGTCTTCTTGGGAATGATGCAACACATTTTTCTCACCTGGATTTGGGGATCCTCTGCTATTCTTCCTTGCACATCCTCTCCTGTTCCATCAGGTTGGATGGTGAACATTGGTGGACAGCCATTTTCAGGTCTCTCCAGAGATGTTCAGTTGGGTTTAGGTCAGGGCTCTGGCTGGGTCAGTCAAGAATGGTCACAGAGTTGTTCTGAAGCCACTCCTTTGTTATTTTAGCTGTGTGCTTAGGGTCATTGTCTTGTTGGAAGGTGAACCTTCATCCAAGTCTGAGGTCCAGAGCACTCTGGAAGAGGTTTTCATGCAGGATATCTCTGTACTTGTCTGCTTTCATGTTTCCTTCAACGGCCACCAGTTATCCTTTCCCTACAGCTGAAAAACACCCCCATAGCATGATGCTGTCACCACCATGTTTCACTGTTGGGATTGTATTGTATATAGGTGATGAGCAGTGCCTGGTTTTCTCCGCACATACTTCTTAGAATTATCACCCAAAAGGTCTATGTTCATCTCATCGGACCAGAGAATCTTATTTCTAATAGTCTGGGAGTCCTTCATATGTTTTTTAGCAAACTATATGCTGGCACTGAGGAGAGGCTTCCGTTGGGCCACTCTGCCATAAAGGCCCGACTGGTGGAGGACTGCAGCGATAGTTGACTTTGTGGAACTTTCTCCCATCTCCCTACTGCATTTATGGAGCTCAGCCACAGTGATCTTGGGGTTCTTCTTTACTTCTCTCACCAAGGCTCTTCTCCCATGATTACTCAGTTTGGCTGGATGGCCAGGTCTAGGAAGACTTCTGGAGGTCCCAAACTTCTTCCATTAAAGGATTATGGAGGCCACTGTGCTCTTAGGAATCTTGAGTACTGCAGACATTCTTTTGTAACCTTTGCCAGATCTGTGCTTTGCCACAATTCTTTTTCTGAGATCTTTGGCCAGTTCCTTTGATCTCATGATTCTCAATTGGTCTGAAATGCACTGTGAGCTGTGAGGTCTTCTATAGACAGGTACGCACCTTTCCAAATCACGTCTTATCAGTTTAATTAAACACAGCTGGACTCCAATGAAGTAGTAGAGCCATCTCAAGGAGGATCACAAAGATCACAAGGAAATGGGCAGCATGTGACTTAAATATGAGTGTCTGAGCAAAGGGTCTGAATACTTATGACCATGAGATATTTCAATTTTTTGTTTTTATTAAATTTGCAAACATTTCTACAATGCTGTTTTTTTCAGTCAAGATGGAGTGCAGAGTGTACATGAATGAGGAAATAAAATTAACTTTTTTGAATTTACCAAATGGCTGCAATGAAACAAAGAGTGAAAAATTTAAAGGGGTCTGAATACTTCCCGTTCCCACTGTATAGTGAAGAGGGGAAGGGTATCTAAAGACATCATTTAAATTCTACTTGTAACATCCTGACTTGAGAGATTTTTATTAGGAGAATCTTGACATAATAGGAATCATTTTATTTTGAACCTTTTCAGACTTGTAGAAACGATTTTAAGCAAGTTCTTTACTTAGGAAATCACATTTCTTTTTTTAAATAGATTCCTGCGTTTGAATTAAAAAAATCTTTTATGGTGGGTGGGGTTTTTTTACCACCCAATTAACCCCTATTTTAAACATGTGTCTTTCTTTAAATTTTATCATTGCTGTTTTATGTGCCCTCATGTTACCCATTATTTGTGCACCTGCTTAGCTCTTGTATTGCAAAAGCGCTAGCACCTGGATTCTGGTAAGACAGGGAAAGGATAGGCATTAACACACTAAAGTTTAGTGCATAAGCGCAGTGGAATAGGACCACATAAGTTTCCAGTGGAACCTGCTCAGTGTATGTAAGTAAGCAGGCACAACAGACCAGAGTACATACATTATGAGGTATATCATTAGACTGCAGAAAGAAGCAAAATACCACCTGAGAGGAAACTTGCAGCATGGTCCAGTATAACCAATATGGCAATGTTAGCAGGCTAGAGGTAGAGACCATGAGATTGAGTTCTTGAGTAAAGATTAGCGAAACTTTTAAGGTTTGGTTTGGTTCAATTCGCCAAACATGTTTGCTGAACGGTTCGCCGAACATACCCGAACCCCATTAAACTCAATGGAAGGCCAAACTAAGCATATACACACAACCCTTTAAGGGGTGACAAAAAGATTCACAAACAGCTAAACTAAGGAACAGACTCCATGAAAAGTGGCATCAATTGACCCACAGTAGAAATTTGGTAATGGCACAGCAGCAGTCAGCCATCTGCCATGCATGAGGTGTCAGTGTCTGGGCAAGCAGTTACAGCTTTGAATTGAACTCTCAAATTAGATGTGGTGGCTAAGGGAGTTGTGCAAGCCTTTCTTGCTGGGATCCCAAATACCTCATGCAACAGCTCTTTTTTTATTTTCCTAGTCACACTCAGGTGGCACAAACATCATAGACTACTATTGGTTGAAAAATGTAAGGCTAGTAACACAGGTAGGTGACTGATCAATTGACCCACAGTAGAACATTTTATAATGGCACAGCAGCAGTCAGCAATAGGCCATGCATGTGATACAAGAGTCTGGGCCAGCATTTAGGCCTTTAAATTTAAGCTTAAAATTAAGACTAGGTGGGTGAGGGACCAGTGTAGGCTGGCTGTACTGGGGACCCTGACACCTCATGCAACAACTCAAACTTCTTATTTGCTAAGCCACACTCAGGTAGCACAAATATCAGCTTGGTAGAGTACCAATGTTTGAAACATGTAAGGATAGTAACACTGGTAGTTGACTATAATTAAGAGCAGGATGTTGTGAACTCTGTTTTTGGGCTCCCTCTAGTGGCCACAAGCGGTACTGTGTAGTGTTGTCTTTCCGCAGGTTGGCAGCATCAGCTGGTTCGTTATCCTTGGTTGGTTTCCTATTTAGTTCACCTGGATACTCAGTTCCTTGCCTGCTCTCAATGTATTCAGTGCTCTTCAGATTCCTTGTGACTACCTTGCTCCCAGTCTCTCCAAGACAAGCTAAGTTTTTGTTTGATCATTTTTTGATTATCAGCATTTATTATGTTTTTAGTCCAGCTCGCTAAAATGTGATTTCTTCGCTTGCTGGTTGCTCTGGGGGACTGAGTTTCTCCCCCCACACCGTTAGTTGGTGCGGGGGTTCTTGAAATCTCAGTGTGGATATTTTGTAAGGATTTTTAACTGACCGCACAGACCCCTTTACTATTTTCTGCTATCTAGTATTAGTGGGCCTCATTTGCTAAATCTGTTTTCACCCCTGTGTTTGTGCCTTCCTCTTACCTCACCGTTATTATATGTTGGGGGCTTCTATTTCTTTGGGGATTATTTCTCTGGAGGCAAGAGAGGTCTTTCTTTCTCTCTAGGGGTAGTTAGTTCCTCAGGCTGGCTCGAGACATCTAGGATTTTTAGGCACGTTCACCGGCTACTTCTAGTGTGTTTGGATAGGTTCAGATTTGCGGTCAGTCCAGTTTGCCACCTCCCTAGAGCTTGTCCTATGTATGTTACTTAGCTGGAGTAATTTGTGATCCTCAACCACTAAGGATCATAACAGCAGGACTGCTGCTACCGGTCTGGGAGCTATACTGCAACCTGCACCACGCATGTGGATCACCCCCAGGTGCAGGGCAGTGGGGTACTCGGTACCGGGTCCCTCTGTCTCGGTTCTGGGGATGTCACGGTGGCCCGACCCAGTCTGTGGCCCTGCTAAGGGGCGTCCAATTAAAGGAGTAGATGAAAGTTTGTCAAGTGTTCGTGACGCCACCTGTGGTGTTCGGTCAGGGTGACCGACGCTGCTTAGGGGTCCGCTGGGGTGATGATATGGCAGCTAGATGGAATACCTTCCCACAGGTGAAGTATGTCCCCAGGGCTTCCCAGTAAAGTAGATGATGATGGTGTAGGTCGCAGTAAATAACAAGGACACAGGGTTGCAGTCTCTTTACCATTTACTGTAGACTTCAGCATCCACAATCCCGAGCACTGCTAACAGGGCTGGCTGAATCCGGCCGGTCCGAAGGCACATCCAGAGTTCCCTTTGCAGGTGAAAATCAGTAGCCTTCCTACTAGCGCCTGTGTGTTGTAGTACATCCTTGCTGAGCACCACGGGATATTCCTCACAACTCTTGTGTATATTTCTGATGTTCTCTCTCCTTCCCCCAGATGATATGGCTAGGACGCACCCGTATGACGGGGTAGGCCTGGAGTTAATTTATAGGGACCCTAGTGATGCCCCTCTCCCACAATTGCCTCCATTGTCTTCATAGGTGTAAAGATGAGACAGCCAACCTAGAGTTAACTGCCCTGCCATTGTCTGAAGTAATGCGTAGAGCCTATTACTCCCTCGGTGTTCCGGCCAACGGCTACGCGCCTCAGAAGGATGTAGCCACGATCTTAAGGCAAGACTCCTCCTGGTATTATCTCCTTGTGCTGTGATCTCGTTTCTCACTTCTCTACAATATACTTCGCTTCTTGTCCTTTCTTAGGATGCTGCTGCAATCAGGTGCAGGCGCAGCTCCGTAACGCTCTATCTCGTGCTAGGATCCCACCCCTGACAGGTCCTCCCTGGGTCTCCCCAGTCAGCTTTCTCTCTCTGACTCGATGTTACCGGGGCCGAGCCCAGTCAGCTTCTCTCTGACTTCCTATCTGACTACCAGTTTTACCAGAGTGTGAGGAGTGGCTAAATAGATAGAACCCTTTGCTCCCCCTGGTGGCCGGAGTGTGAAGTGTAGTGTGTGACTGTGATACCTGGTCAGGTGAACTCCTTTAGTACAATCAGATCCTCCTGGTGGAAGAGCAACAATACTGCACGACCAGGACTCTGGGGCGCTGCACATGAAGGAGACTCAACTTGTAGTACAAATATTTACCAAAATTAGGGGCAGACAACAGGAAATTTAGCATTGATTTACCTACAGTAGAAATTTGATAATGACATAGCCATGAATGAGGTATCAGATTCTTGGCCAGCATTTAGAGCTTTGAATTGAAGTTTCAATTAAGATGTGGTGGCTAAAGGTACCGTCACACTCAGCGACGCTGCAGCGATATAGACAGCGAGCCGACCTAAACTAGATCGCTGGAGCGTCGCTGTTTAGGTCCCTGTAGAGACGTCAAACACAGCAACCCAGAACGATATTAACAAAATTCCCAAAGTCATAGCGATAGTCTGGACCCAAGCACATAAACATTAAGTGCCCCCAGACAAATTAAGCTCCATAGAGTACACATATAAACAGGAGGAAATAAGGAGCATATAATATTATATAAACAATTATCTTTTATTGGTTCAAAATATTAAAACAGTAATACATTCCAAATGGTTGGTGTTACCCAGTCAAGCACAAGAAGGGGAGGTACCCCATATATTGCCCCCATATATAGATACATAAATAATCATAAAGGGGAGAGCAAAAACCCCCCACAGAGAGAGTAAAGATAAGCAAACCCGGGTATGTCTAGAGCCAGTGCAATAGCCAGAAGAGGCTGGAATAAAGATGGTACATAACATAGTGCAAAGTAGTATGGTAAATACCACCGGTGAGCTTACCAATAAAGAAGGTAAAGAGTCCCACCGGAAAAAAGAAGCGCCCCGACGCGCGTTTCGCGGCTTAACCACGCCGCTTTCTCAAGGGGATGAAGTGTATGGCAGTGCAGGACCTGCTAATAACCCCCCCTCGACCCCGGTCACATGTGCAATCCCAGCCAATCTGAGCGGCGCCAGCGGCGCATGCGCACTGCAAAGGACGGGTCAGGAATGGGGGCAGGCGTCAGACCCAGTGCGCAAGTGCCAGGCAGAACCCTGGAGATCGCGCACGGGGCACTGAGACGCTCGCCCAAAGACCAGAGCCGCCCATACACAGCGCGATGCGCACGGCCGCACGGGTGAGCACACGAAGAGGGATGCTACAACGGCTGATGTGGAAGAGAAGAGAAGTCTGACCCTATGAAAAAATGCCTAAATGAGAACGATCTAGACAGTAAAATATACTAATGTGCCAAATCATAACACAGGGGTGCCGTGCCACGTACAGAGATATATCAAGACCCCAAGTAGATCCCCACCATTATAGTACAGTGGAGTAAAGGGGAGGGGAGCAAGACATAGAAATAACAGTAACAATAGCAAAAACGGCACCAACATAACTGTATATAGCCCCCTGTATTGTAGGAATATACATAATACAAAAACAACAGAGTGTATACATGCATACAATATACATATAAATGTAGTCCATTGCATATCCCGTACACCAGGGTAGCTGGCTCAGAACTAGAAAACGGAAAAAGGGTCCATAGTTTCAAACAGCAAGATGTAGATGGACTTTTTATATATTGCACATGTTCCAACTGAAGCAGGGATCAAGGGAGGACCCATAGATGCGAAAGTGTTACTGGTGATAAAAAAAACAAAGAAAACATTAAAACCATAGCAAGAAAATAAGATAAAAACAAAAAAGTCCCGAGGGACAAAGATGAGGCCCAACAAAGACTGATGTCAAACTATACTAGAGATAAGGAGCAAAACTCAGGGATTCGTTCAGACCCCTCGGGGTCAGAGTATCAAGTAGAAAAATCCACCTGGATTCAATCTGTGCAAGACGTTTTTTATAGTCACCACCTCTACTGCCAAGATGAAGTGCGTCAATCCCCCTAACCGAGAGCAATTTATCATTACAGTTGTGGTGTAACCTAAAATGGCGTGGAATTGTTTTTAGGTCAGTTATTGAGAGCGCCGTCTTGGCCGCGCCAATGTTCCGCACGTGCTCCCGCACGCGAACCCTGAATTCACGAGTAGTGAGTCCAACATAGATTTTTGGACATGGACAGGTAGCATAATAGATGACATTGGTGGTACTGCACATTATGCGCTGTCTAATTTGAAATGTTCTCAAACCATCACTTGAGGTAAAGTCAGAGCAGCGAAGGATATTGGCGCAGGCAAGACAGCGCCCACATGGAACACACCCCGGATGGGGGCCCCTCATACCAAAGGGATTTGTTGGAGCCAGAATGTAATGACTCCTGACCAAGAAATCATTAAGATTCCTACATCTTTTGGGAGTCATAAGGGGATAATTACCCAGGGCAGCATGCAGGGAAGGCTCAGTGTGGAGGACAGGCCAATGTTTAGCAAAAATAGAGCGCATGTTCTCCCACTCGTGGTGGTAGGTGGAAATGAATCTTATCGGCCCACCCATACTCGCAACACGACGTCGAGTAGTACGGTGCAAAAGATCACTCCGTGGGATTGCCCTTGTGCGGTCATAGCCAGTTTTAATAGATCTATGGCTGTAGCCGTGGGCCTTAAACCTCTGTTTGAGATCCTCGCCTGTAGTTCGAATTTGGTCTCAGAGGAGCAAATTCCCCGCATCCTGAGAAACTGTCCGACCGGGACGGCCCTCACAGTGGCTGGATGGTGAGCAGAGGTAGCATGTAACAAAGAATTGACAGAGGTCGGCTTCCTGAAGACATCAGTCTGGATGCACCGATCAGAGTCAATCTCCAGGCGGACGTTCAGACATCTCATAAAGTCCTCGAGCTGGCGGGCAGTTCCCCCCCATAAAAACAGAATATCATCGATGTAGCGATGCCAGCTCAGCACATGGGCAGCGGACGATGGGCCCCCGTCACCAAACACATCCCTCTCCCAGGTACCAAGGACGAGGTTGGCATACGAGGGCGCACACACCACGCCCATGGCTGTGCCGCATTTCTGTAGATAGAAATAATCCTTAAAGATAAAGAAATTGTGGGTCAGAATATACTCCACCAGCTCGAGGATTAGCTCACGCAAAGGGCCGTCCAGGTCGGAGGCATCCAGGAAGAGGCGAACAGCATCTAACCCATGGGAGTGATTAATGCACGTATATAGACTCTCGACATCGGCTGTTACGAGTATTGTATCATGGTCCACAAGGATGCCGTCGACCCTCGACACGACGTCCGAGGTGTCTTTCACATGCGAACGTAATGTCTCCACCAAAGGTTTGAGATAATAGTCAATAAATTGACATATGGGATTGCATATCCCATCAATACCGGAGACAATAGGGCGCCCTGGAGGGTCGAGGGCATCCTTGTGGACCTTAGGCAATAAATAGAAAGTAGGAACTCTAGGTGACCTGACCATCATTCCATCAAATACCTGTTTGGTGATAATATTTGCCTCCAATGCCCCAATGAGGATATTTTGTAATTCCCGCTGAAAGGGGACCGTGGGATTGGAGGACAGCCTGAGGTAAGTATGGGGATCCTTTAGTTGCCGAAAGGCTTCCCGTTCATACTTCACACACGGCCAGATCACCACATTCCCCCCCTTGTCCGCCGGTTTAAATAACACATCTTTCCAAGATTGTAATTGTGTAATGGCCGAACGCTGCCTAGCTGTCAAGTTGTCATATGTTCGCCGGGATGACAATTTTTTGAGGTCCTCACTAACCAATTTAGTGAAGATCTCCACCGCCGGAGATAAGGACAAGGGGGGGAACCTGGCCGATCTGGGACGGGCGGAAGGAGGGAACTTACTTGGATCAGGAATTTCTTGTTCCTCAAGCAAATCCACCAAATCACGAAGAGTTTCCCTTTCAATATCGCTCATTTCTTCAGCGGAAGTCCTGCTGGTATGGAGCTTTTTGAGAATCAATTTGCGGGAAAATAGATGGAGGTCCTTTACTGCTAAGAAATAATTAAAGGAATTAGTGGGAGAGAAGGTCAGGCCCCTGCTGAGGACATCGATCTGGTCCTCGGAGAGAACATGTGCAGACAGATTAAGTACCTGTATGCCCCCCTGCGTGCTTACCTGAGCGGACCCCCCTGTTGTTTTAGTTTTAGTAAGTTGTCTGGTAGTCATTCTTTTATTGGAGAATCCTGAAGTAGAAGGGCCACCACTCTGAGAGCTGGTAACAATGTCATCCTCTCGGGTGGATTTACTGGAACGTGTAGAAGTCGACCTAGATCTAGAGTAATGGATACTTCTAGATCTCGCATGTGATCGGCCAGGTGGGTTTTGCCATCTGTACACTCTCGAGAGCTGTTTGTCTTGAGCATCCTGTTGGAATTTTTTCGCTTTGGTGGTTTGGATATCACTGGCCCATATCTGGAGCTCAGTGTCCACCTCGTCATTCAATTTTTTGAGGGCATCCCCTGTCATTTCCCTTTGTAGAATGACCTGTATTCCATCAATTTCAACCTCAATAGACTCTAATGATTTCTGATTCATTTGTTTAAGGAGAATCATGAACCCCTTTGAACAAGTATTAGTCAGATCTTCCCATTTACTTTTAAAATCTGCGTCATCTATGGGAAAGGAAGGGAAGACCTGTACTCAGAGTCCCCTCAGAATGAGGTCCTTTTGGAGGTACTTATCCAAGAATTCGTAGTTCCACCAAATGCACGTTCTTTTGCGCAATAAATCTTTAAATCGTGAAATAGACTCCTGTAGCTCTCTGTTGGGACCCTCATCACCCCCTTCCGTGCTAATGTGGAACACCTCATTGAGCTGTGCACGCCAAGTGCGGTCGCGTGCACGAAAATCCATGCTAGTAATGGGAAAAGCTGTGAAACACACAGAAACAGTCAATATTAACAAAATTCCCAAAGTCATAGCGATAGTCTGGACCCAAGCACATAAACATTAAGTGCCCCCAGACAAATTAAGCTCCATAGAGTACACATATAAACAGGAGGAAATAAGGAGCATATAATATTATATATAATATATATCATTCCGAGGGGACTCAGAGTACAGGTCTTCCCTTCCTTTCCCATAGATGACGCAGATTTTAAAAGTAAATGGGAAGATCTGACTAATACTTGTTCAAAGGGGTTCATGATTCTCCTTAAAAAAATGAATCAGAAATCATTAGAGTCTATTGAGGTTGAAATTGATGGAATACAGGTCATTCTACAAAGGGAAATGACAGGGGATGCCCTCAAAAAGTTGAATGACGAGGTGGACACTGAGCTCCAGAAATGGGCCAGTGATATCCAAACCACCAAAGTGAAAAAATTCCAACGGGATGCTCAAGACAAACAGCTCTCGAGAGTGTACAGATGGCAAAACCCACCTGGCCGATCACGTGCGAGATCTAGAAATATCCAGTACTCTAGATCTAGGTCGACTTCGAAACGTTCCAGTAAATCCACCCGAGAGGACGACATTGTTACCAGCTCTCAGAGTGGTGGCCCTTCTACTTCAGGATTCTCCAATAAAAGAATGACTACCAGACAACTTACTAAAACTAAAACAACAGGGGGGTCCGCTCAGGTAAGCATGCAGGGGGGCATACAGGTACTTAATCTGTCTGCACATGTTCTCTCCGAGGACCAGATTGATGTCCTCAGCAGGGGCCTGACCTTCTCTCCCACTAATTCCTTTAATTATTTCTTAGCAGTAAAGGACCCCCATCTATTTTCCCGCAAATTGATTCTCAAAAAGCTCCATACCAGCAGGACTTCCGCTGAAGAAATGAGCGATATTGAAAGGGAAACTCTTCGTGATTTGGTGGATTTGCTTGAGGAACAAGAAATTCCTGATCCAAGTAAGTTCCCTCCTTCCGCCCGTCCCAGATCGGCCAGGTTCCCCCCCTTGTCCTTATCTCCGGCGGTGGAGATCTTCACTAAATTGGTTAGTGAGGACCTCAAAAAATTGTCATCCCGGCGAACATATGACAACTTGACAGCTAGGCAGCGTTCGGCCATTACACAATTACAATCTTGGAAAGATGTGTTATTTAAACCGGCGGACAAGGGGGGGAATGTGGTGATCTGGCCGTGCGTGAAGTATGAACGGGAAGCCTTTCGGCAACTAAAGGATCCCCATACTGTCCTCCAATCCCACGGTCCCCTTTCAGCGGGAATTACAAAATATCCTCATTGGGGCATTGGAGGCAAATATTATCACCAAACAGGTATTTGATGGATTGATGGTCAGGTCACCTAGAGTTCCTACTTTCTATTTATTGCCTAAGGTCCACAAGGATGCCCTCGACCCTCCGGGTCGCCCTATTGTCTCTGGTATTGATGGGATATGCAATCCCATATGTCAATTTATTAACTATTATCTCAAACCTTTAGTGGAGACATTACCTTCGCATGTAAAAGACACCTCGGACGTCCTGTCGAGGGTCGACAGCATCCTTGTGGGCCATGATACAATACTTGTAACAGCCGACGTCGAGAGTCTATATACGTGCATTAATCACTCCCATGAATTAGATGCTGTTCGCCACTTCCTGGATGCCCCCGACCTGGACGGCCCTTTGCGTGAGCTAATCCTCGAGCTGGTGGAGTATATTCTGACCCACAATTTCTTTATCTTTAAGGATTATTTCTATCTACAGAAACACGGCACAGCCATGGGCGCGGCGTGTGCGCCCTCGTACGCCAACCTCTTCCTTGGCGCCTGGGAGAGGGATGTGTTTGGTGACGGGGGCCCACCGTCCGCTGCCCATGTGCTGTGCTGGCTTCGCTACATCGATGATATTCTGTTTTTATGGGGGGGAACTGCCCGCCAGCTCGAGGACTTTATGAGATGTCTGAACAATAATACATTGAATATACGTTTAACATACGCCTTTAGTGCGGTGACGGTCGACTTCCTGGACGTCCGCCTGGAGATTGACTCTGATTGGCGCATCCAGACTGACGTCTTCAGGAAGCCGACCTCTGTCAATTCTTTGTTACATGCTACCTCTGCTCACCATCCAGCCACTGTGAGGGCCGTCCCGGTCGGACAGTTTCTCAGGATGCGGCGAATTTGCTCCTCTTACACCAAATTCGAACTACAGGCGGGGGATCTCAAACAGAGGTTTAAGGCCCGCGGCTACAGCCATAGATCTATTAAAACTGGCTATGACCGCGCAAGGGCAACCCCACGGAGTGATCTTTTGCACCGTACTACTCGACGTCGTGCTGCGAGTATGGGTGGGCCGATAAGATTCATTTCCACCTACCACCACGAGTGGGAGAACATGCGCTCTATTTTTGCTAAACATTGGCCTGTCCTCCACACTGAGCCTTCCCTGCGTGCTGCCCTGGGTAATTATCCCCTTATGACTCCCAAAAGATGTAGGAATCTTAATGATTTGTTGGTCAGGAGTCATTACATTCCGGCTCCAACAAATCCCTTTGGTATGGGGGGCCCCCGTCCGGGTTGTGTTCCATGTGGGCGCTGTCTTGCCTGCGCCAATGTCCTTCGCTGCTCTGACTTTACCTCAAGTGATGGTTTGAGAACATTTCAAATTAGACAGCGCATAACGTGCAGTACCACCAATGTCATCTATTATGCTACCTGTCCATGTCCAAAAATCAATGTTGGACTCACTACTCATGAATTCAGGGTTCGCGTGCAGGAGCACGTGCGGGACATTGGTGCGGCCAAGACGGCGTTCTCAATAACTGACCTAAAAACAATTCCATGCCATTTTAGCTTACACCACAACTGTAATGATAAATTGCTCTCGGTTAGGGGGATTGACGCACTTCATCTTGGCAGTAGAGGTGGTGACTATAAAAAACGTCTTGCACAGATTGAATCCAGGTGGATTTTTCTACTTGATACTCTGACCCCGAGGGGTCTGAACGAATCCCTGAGTTTTGCTCCTTATCTCTAGTATAGTTTGACATCAGTCTTTGTTGGGCCTCATCTTTGTCCCTCGGGACTTTTTTGTTTTTATCTTATTTTCTTGCTATGTTTTTAATGTTTTCTTTGTTTTTTTATCACCAGTAACACTTTCGCATCTATGGGTCCTCCCTTGATCCCTGCTTCAGTTGGAACATGTGCAATATATAAAAAGTCCATCTACATCTTGCTGTTTGAAACTATGGACCCTTTTTCCTTTTTCTGGTTCTGAGCCAGCTACCCTGGTGTACGGGACATGCAATGGACTACGTTTATATGTATATTGTATGCATGTATACACTCTGTTGTTTTTGTATTATGTATATTCCTACAATACAGGGGGCTATATACAGTTATGTTGGTGCCGTTTTTGCTATTGTTACTGTTATTTCTATGTCTTGCTCCCCTCCCCTTTACTCCACTGTACTATAATGGTGGGGATCTACTTGGGGTCTTGATATATCTCTGTACGTGGCACGGCACCCCTGTGTTATGATTTGGCACATTAGTATATTTTACTGTCTAGATCGTTCTCATTTAGGCATTTTTTCATAGGGTCAGACTTCTCTTCTCTTCCACATCAGCCGTTGTAGCATCCCTCTTCGTGTGCTCACCCGTGCGGCCGTGCGCATCGCGCTGTGTATGGGTGGCTCTGGTCTGTGGGCGGGCATCTCAGTGATCTCCAGGGTTCTGCCTGGCGCTTGCGCACTGGGTCTGACGCCTGCCCCCATTCCTGACCCGTCCTTCGCAGTGCGCATGCGCCGCTGGCGCCGCTCGGATTGGCTGGGATTGCACATGTGACCGGGGTCGAGGGGGGGTTATTAGCAGGACCTGCACTGCCATACACTTCATCCCCTTGAGAAAGCGGCATGGTTAAGCCACGAAACGCGCATCGGGGCGCTTATTTGTTCCCGTGGGACCCCCCCTCTTTGCCCTCTTTATTGGTAAGCTCACCGGTGGTATTTACCATACTACTTTGTACTATGTACCATCTTTATTCCAGCCTCTTCTGGCTATTGCACTGGCTCTAGACATACCCGGGTTTGCTTATCTTTACTCTCTCTGTGGGGGGTTTTTGCTCTCCCCTTTATGATTATTTATGTATCTATATATGGGGGCAATATAGGGGGTACCTCCCCTTCTTGTGCTTGACTGGGTAACACCAACCATTTGGAATGTATTACTGTTTTAATATTTTGTACCAACTCCAGAACGATGCAGGAGCGATCCAGTGACGTAACGGCGACTCACTTCTCGTTCTCGCTGGTTGATAGTTCCATGTCTAGCATTGCTGGCGTCGTTGCTTTTGATGTCAAACATGACGATACACGCCAACCTGGCGATGAAATAAAGTTCTGGACTTCTAGCTCTGACCAGCGATGGCACAGCGAGATCCAGATCACTGCTGCGTGTCAAACACAACGAGATCCCTATCCAGGACGCTGCAATGTCACGGATTGTTGTCATTCTCTTTGCAAAGTTGCTGAGTGTGAACCTTTAGAGATCGGTGTAAGCCTTTTTATCTGGAAGCCCTGATATATCATGCAACACTCAGATGACTCAAACATCAGTGTCATACAGTGCTATTGGTAGAAAAATGTAACAAAAGTAACACAGGTAGGTGACAGAAAGTGAGTGCAAGCCTGCCTGTCTGAGAGCCCTACTTACACAGGCAACCCACCAGATGGAAAATCAACTTGGAGTCCCCGAATTTTAAAAAATAAATTGCCACACACAAATAAAGTGGAATCAATTTCCACAGAGTAGAAACAGTTTAATAGGCCTCTGACACACCTTCAATCACAGGCAACACACCAGATAGATACCCAACTTGAAGTTTCCACATTTCAAAAAGTTTTTGCAGCATCAGCAGCAGTAGTAACAGCAGGAACAGAAGATATCACAAAGAAGTCACAGACTGCAATAACGCGGGATCAATATGTGGCACCCCAGGATTTTGGGTACCATAGTGGTGCTGCTTTCCTCTTAGGGAGGGTAGTGCCATGCCTGAAGACAGGAGGGATCCCTTTGGCAGGTAATCTCACATTCAACACATTCTGACTCCAGGCCAGAAGGGGGTGCTCAAAACCCAGTTTTAGGGGAACTTTCCTGAGATACATCCTGGTCTGGAGGAGGAGTCAGACAGTCTGGTGTAAGGAAAGAGCAAAGGAGTGATTAGGAGCTTGAGGATAGCTGCGATTGAGACCCTCAGAGCTGCAGCGCAGAGGCCGGGCACCAGGAGCCCGAAGTTGTGGGCAACTGCAAGTCCCACAGCAGAACCAAAGGGCAAAGAGCTGAAAGTAACCTGCCCTATTAAACCTGAGGTACAGCAGCATTCCTGAGCCCAGAGGAACGGCTCAAATTGCCTACCATACAGGCACTGTCCCAGGACAGGAGAGAACGAGGACATTGTAAGGACACTTCAGGCAGAAAGGGACTAATAGTCAGCGCAAAGTGGAAAGGCTCCCAACCTGACCTGCCAAGGGGGTTTCCACCTGTCTTCAGGCTGCCTGGACTCCATCTACACCTGTTGCCAGTACCCTGAACTGTGGCCTGCTACCATCAGTAAACCAGGTAAAGACTGCAAACATGTGTCCTCTGTTTATTTATCGGCAACTCACCATCCTTGCCCAGTCCACTGGGAGCGCTGGGGACCCCGATTCACCTGTGGGAAGCATCACCATCTATTCTGCAGTAACATCACCCCAGAGGACCCCTTTAAGCAGCGTCTGTCCCCTCTGATCAAGAACCACAGGTGGCGTCATGAATACAAACTTTATTAAAAAACCCATTAAAAGACTTTTCCCTTTTATTTGAGTGCCCAGGGCCATGGATCGGGTCATAGCCACCGTGACATCCCGAGCTCAGGCCACTCTTCCATTTTTGAAGACCAAAGTTTAAAATGGTCCATACCCCTCTCATGGCAATATTGAGCTCCAGATAGTCCTGCACCATCCTCTGCATTCGTTCACGTGTCAGACTTGTACATTGTTCTATTGGTGCGTGGGCTGGTCAAAAAATGTGTGAAATGACTCACAGAAAATACTTATGCCAATTTACACTGCTGCTGCTACTGCTGTGGCTGTTGTTGCTTTGATGCCTGCCCTTGACATTCCCGGGTTTAGACATCTAGAACTGAGCTGCACATTGTGTGACTCACTGGTGTCTTGGGGAAAACAACTAAGAAGTACAGAGGTGGGGGGATCTTATCTGCACTGTTTGGACGTGTGTCGGATTAAAGGAGCCATTGAGGGAACAGGTGGAGGTCCTAGAGGAGGTGGAGGGGCAGAAGCAGCAGAGGAAGTGCTAGATACAGAGGTTTGTCCTGCAAGCCTTGGGGAGTCAAAAACTTGTAGAGCAGCCCCTTGACCGCCTGCTTCCTACAGCCACCAGAATCACCCAGTGCCCAGTCAGTGAGATGTAACGCTCCTGCCCACGTTTGCTTGTCCACGTGTCAGTGGTGAAATGCACCGTGACAAACATAGATTTTTTCAATGAATGGGTGATATTGTCAGAGACATGCTGGTGTAGCGCAGGCACAGCTTTCCTAAAGAAGTAATGGTGACTGGGCAGCTGGAACTGGGGGAATGCGATGGCCATCAACTTTCTGATACCGCCTGTGTCCACCCGGTGGAAAGGCAGCATTTCCGTGGCCAACAGATTGGAGATGGTGGAGCTCAAGCTCTTAGCTTTGGCATATGTAAGAGGAAACATTCTTTTACGTGACCACAACTGCGGGACCGAGGGCTGGCTGCTGTGCTGAGAGAGGGTGGAGTACGGTGAGCAGGACAAACTGCTGGAATCTGAGCGAGGTACAGAAAGAGATATTCTGGTGGATTGAGAAAGATGCATTGTGCTAGGTGACATAAAAGCAGCATCATGTCTACTTCCATAACAGTTGATGGGTTCTCACTCACCCAACTGTAGGGGGTATACAAGTGTAGTTTCTGTGGCCCAAGACCTGTGTGAGAAGACTTGGCATGGTGACGGAGGAGGTAGAAGCAGCAAATGGGTTTGATGGGAAGTCTGATGTTTGGTGAGGTCCACTAGTCCGTATTTTAGAGCAGTGAGATTCCCACACTAAGGCATGTTGATCGCGCATATTCCGGTTCATGCATGTAGCTGTCAAATTATTGCATTTTTTGCAAATTTGACAGATAATGTGCATTGGGTCATCCTTTGTGGTCTCAAAAAAAGATCCAGGCTAGGTAACCCTTGCCGCCCCTGCAAACTGCACACTCGTGACCAGTGCTGGCCACAGCCAGAGTTGGGGCTGAGGATGCAGTACTTGTCATGGTTGCATCACTTCATGCCTGTGTGTGATGTAATCTCTTCATCTTCCTCCTATTCTGCTGAGCTAATCAGTTTCGTACCTCTGTGTTCACACCAAGAGGGATCTACAACCTCATCATCATTCTCTCGGTTCTTACACACCTCACCCTGAGAGTCATTCTCCTCCTTTTCTTGCCCTGAGACTACAGTACAGTCTGTGTGCGCTTCT
Source organism: Ranitomeya variabilis (assembly GCF_051348905.1). Taxonomy (NCBI): domain Eukaryota; kingdom Metazoa; phylum Chordata; class Amphibia; order Anura; family Dendrobatidae; genus Ranitomeya; species Ranitomeya variabilis. The sequence continues at coordinate 294,338,744 of NC_135236.1, read as the reverse complement.
GGTATCTCAGGTTCATCAGGATCACCTACATCCTTAGTGGTTAACACCTGTGTCAAGGGTCTGGATTCTGGTCAGACAGCACTTCATTCTGACCACAGATCCAACATGAAAGAATTTTGAGCATTGGTGCAGACTGTTTCCTCCTCTGTATTCTGTGATTCTTTGGAGCAGACCTCTGTTGCCCATGGAAAAGAATGTGTGAGCAGCTCTGCAGAATGGCCTGTCTGTGGTTCCCCCAGTCAGTGGTCATTTGGAATTTTTTTACACAGGGTAAACCAGGATGATTGGGGTGCCACCTCTGACGATTGTACTGTGTGTGATGTAAAGGTGGACAAAGAGGAGGAGAAGGCACTTGATGCTACAATTGCCATCCACTGTAGCACATGGTCTTTCTGAGCCTCATCTACAAGATGTAATGCTATGCGGCTGCCAAAGAAGGGGAGTCAAGTAGCCCGTCCAGTAACAGATGTTGTCTGGGGTCTATAGAGAAGATGAGACAGGTTTTGTTCAGTTGAACTTTCATTAACACCTAACCCACGTGCAGGTCATACACCAAGCCTATTCCCCTTTTCACCATGATCTTGCTTTTCCCACTCACGTTGTAAGTAGCTTTCTCCTATTATAACCTGTTGTTTCACAACCTTAGGCCCATAGCTGTCAGTCATCTGTCAATAAATGAACAATCACTATTTATTTTCTTAGTGTGCCTGAACAACACTGTAATACCTTATGATTTTTAAGTGGAAATCTGTCCTTCTGATTTGCCACTGAAACACAGTTTTAGCACAAACAATTTGGTGTAGCTAATTTGCCCTCCATGCTGCACCCCATTAATAGACCTAACAATTTTTAAGTAGAAATCTGGCCTTCTGATTTGCCACTGAAACACAGTTTTATCACAAACGATTTGGAGTAGCGAGTAGCTAATTGGGTCTCGTGGCTGCACCCCAATATTAGGCCCAACGATTTTTAAGTGGAAATCTGTCCTTATGATTTGCCACTGAATCAGAGTTTTATTACAAATGATTTGGAGTAGCGAATGGGGCCTCTGGAGACTGCTATATGTTTTTGCACAATCTAGATGATCAATTTCGCACAAGACAGGATTCTATCTATTTAACTGACAAGTTCACTTTCCGCAGCACCAGCACTAGTGCAGGAGTGACCTCTCTGCACTGTGACACAGACAATGGAGCCAGCAAAACAAGATGTCCACTTTTGATATGGCAAGGAACATGTGACTTTAAGCAGCCAATCACAGAAAACCTTGTGTGATGATGTTGTAAATGGTTTATGTGCCCTGATTGGCTACCGGAATCAACACACAAAGTTAGGGGAAAGTAAAAAAAAAAAAAAAGTGCATCGCTCCTCTAACCTCTTCACATGCTCTTCTAACCTTTCCACAATCTCTCCCCTCATCAAATAATTCCCCCCTCCCCCCGCATATCACATAGCACCACTATCCTAGCCAAAATAATAAAAACATTAGTGCAATTGTGATGATTATTATTACTGTATATATTGCACCAAGTACTATTTACTACTGTTTACTCATGCATGGCTTTCTGTTTCCAGAAATAGTGTTATATTGCCAGTAAAGCATTGTTAAAAAACAACAAAAACAAGTAATTCCTGTTCTCTGTTTGTGTCACTACTCTTTTGTCGGTTATCCTGGGACCAGGGTCTCCTTCCCTGTCCCTAAGCCTAGGGGTGCCCTAGCTCACCCTGTTCCCCAGATTACTTATGATGAAGACTCCAGGGCCACGTACCTTGTCTTAGCTACTGAATCTGCCCTCATTCTGTATCCTTCCCCCACCCGAGGAAGAGGGGAGTAGAAGTGTAGTGTAGGGATAATGGAAAATACTAGTTATACAATTGTACTCACACAAACAACAGAGGTAAACATTGGTAATTGGAGGATGGAGTAAAACCAAAGTAGGAGGAGAGAATTAGCACACACCCAAAACCTAGCAACAGTCTCACATAAATCCACCAAACATCTTCTCAAACAACAACCACAAACCACAATCTCCTAACCATGAAGCATAAACTAACTCTAACAACGAGTGCTAGCCAGAGTCAGATTATATAGGAGATGGGAGTGGCTAACAGTGATTAGCTGAGACCCTTAATGCAGGAAAGCTTCCAAGAGCTCTCAACTGAGCAGATTAACCCCTGCACTGCTAATAGAAACTTGCACCATTTATTATGAAGTTGAAATGTTTCTAAACAGAGAGTAGGAGAAATCAGACGTTGTAGTCTTTTGGCTCCTCTCTGTCACGGTAAACTTAAGTCATGACAGTGTGTAGCTAGAGCATACTTTACTTTCACCTTGCAAGCTGACAGACAAGATGCTAAAAAAGATCCTAAGCTATAAGAAATACCAGATGTAAGCTGTGTTATCTTTGTTCCTGAATTAATTTACATTCACTGGACAGTACAGAGATAAATCTGCTGTCAACAACCCCCATTTTCATGTAGTATGCCGGGAAATAGAACACGAGCACCTTGCCGTTGGCTTCCACCCTTTGCCATGTTATATTGCCACTGTGCTAGAAGAAAGAGATGGTGATACTGTAGGACCCATTGCTGGGTCTGTGTGGGTTGTGGAACTATCAGCTCAGAATTGAGAGACAAGCAGATGATGATACTCTAACTGCACTGCAACATAGTGAGATTTCTGTTCATCTAGTAGAGTAATTGTACTGGTAGAGTCAATAAAGGACATAATAAACCCAGTAGGTCCATGGAAGGTTCGTGAAAGTGATAGTGAAGCATTTCTACTCATATGTGAATAATTAGTGCTCAAAAAAGAAGAGAATGTCCAGCTTCACCGAATCCGTAAAAAAGAGTTTTCTTTATTCAGACACTTTAAGCATAGAGGATACAGACTTCAGCACGAGATTCTTACCCATATGGCTCGTGCTGACAGCGGGTCCGTGCTCCCGAAGATTGGTTTATGCATCATTGGTGAGCTGGTTTATATTCCTTCTTTCTAAATAATTAGTGCTGCATGAAATACTAAATTCCCCCTTTGCCAAATTTAAAAGGACTCCTAAGAAAATAGTTCTGCCATTGCTGCTAAATAAGAGAAATATTGTAAGTCGCTTGTTTAACCTCCATACTCCATATTCTGCATCATTCTTTGAGGAACTGCTCTTATAAACTGCTCAATGCTCAAAACTGTCACCAAAGCTGTACATTACATGTTTATATTTAGCCACACTTCATCATTATAGGATACTTTGGTGATTTAAGTTTGGTTTTGAAGATCCACAGCGATCTGGGTACTTTGGCTATGATACAAGATTTTGTAGCAGTTGCTCTGAACCTGCACAGTGCTGGCACAGTCTCCCGCTGCCTGGAGAAAATGAACTGGTTTCCTCCTGGTAATATTTGGGTTTCATTCACTTGCTGTCAATCAGTTTCGGGAAGCGGTTACAGCTGCCACTTCCTATACACAGCCGCGATGGCGCGGCCCCCATGACTGAAGCTCGAACGTTACGAGGAGGAACAAAGGTAATTTTCTCCTAGCAGCGGGGGTTTCGATGCCATTGCCGGGCAAGTTCAGAACATTATTAACCTGTAGATTAGCATCATATCTGCAGATTAGTAGCATTTTTTTTCACCTAACATGTTACCTTTAAAGGCACATAAAGACACATTTTACTACATAGTGATACAATCCACTAATGCTTTTATTTTTGATTTGTAGCTCATTTTGTGTAATATAATAAACAGAGGGTAAGTTGAATCCTCACTAGAAATGACAATGCTGCCAAGAATTTCGTTAAACATGCAGAACTGCAATGGATTGTAGCTCAATGATGGAACCAGATGTGGGAGGGTTGAAGGTGAAAGACAGTAGCTCGGCTTCAAGCTGACTCAGTAGCTAGCCTTTGTATACATTCTGCCAACTTAAGAGCCAATTAATGTCAATTGTAATGGTATTTTTGTGCTTTAGAGATCCTGAAAGCAAGACAAACAAACAAATTATTTGATTAAACAAAGCAAAAAAATATATCTTACAGATCTCCTATCCAGATGGTATGAAGCTTTAGAAACAGATTTTCTAACTATCTCACATTGCTTTGCAGGCTATTAATAATGTAAATATCTACTATATAATTGTCTAAGGGTCATTTCCGTCTGTCTGTCTTTCTGTCTGTCTGTCCCGGAAATCCTGCGTCGCTGATTGGTCGCGGCCGCAAGTCAGTTCGTTAACGCTGCTATTAACCCTGTGTGACCAACTTTTTACTAGTAATGCTGCCTATGCAGCATAAATAGTAAAAAGATCTAATGTTAAAAATAATAAGAAAAATAAAAAATAGTTATATACTCACCGTCCTTCGGACCCCCGGATCCAGAACAGGCCTTTCCCGCTCCTCGCGACGCTCCGGTGATCGCTCCATGCATTGCGATCTCGCGAGATGATGATGTAGAGGTCTCGCGAGACCGCAATGCACTCTTGGAACCGTAGAGTCGCGAGCAGCATCGGTAAATGCCTCACCTGGATCCGGGGGAACGACGGAGAGTATATAACTGTTTTTTATTTTAATTCTTTTTTTAACAGAGATATGATGCCCACATTGCTATATACTACATGGGCTGTGTTATATACGGCGTGGGTTGTGCTATATACTACGTGGCTGTGCAATATACTACGTGGGTGTAACAACTCTGCTGGCATCACGACATGGCCTCTCATCTCTCACACTATCTTACCCACTGCTCCAGGTCATGTTGCGGTTTCTGTTTCTCGCCAGCTCCATATTCTGTGTCTCTGCTCTCTGCATGCTTCCTGGCTGTGTGCATAGGGGGGTGGCGCCTGAACTCTCTGGTTCTTATAGGAATCCGGTGCATCTGTCTAATCTGTTCCTGACCAATTGCCAGGAAGCCTCCAGTATTTAGTGCAGCTCCACCCAGTGGACTGGGCCTGTGCAATGTGTTAGCTCAGTTTGTGTTTAGCTTCTGAGTTTGCCAGGCCTTGCTCTGTGTTACTCCCTCTCTAGAGGCTTTTCTCTGTGCTCTTGCCTTGATCTTGTTGTCTGCCCTCCAGGAGGCAGAATATCCTAGTCCCTGTGTCTTTGTTCTTGTTTCTTGTCTTGTTCCATTACCTTGTCTGAACTTAGTCTTATCTCAGTCTTCTTGTCTGTGGCTTCCTTCCCTGTTGTGTCTTTCCTTGTGTTCTTAGTCTGCTTATGCTCCACACTCTTGCGGCTCTGTACCTTTCTGGCTTTACTTCTGCTCCGCACTCCTGCGGTTCTGCTCTGTTCTGCTCTGCTCCGCTTCTGTTGCTGCAATAATCTCTTGCTGTAGCTCCTCTCTGCATTCCTTGTGGTTCTGCTCTGCTTTGCCACTGCAGAAACCTCTTGCTGCAGCTCCTCTCCACATTCCTTGTGGCTCCGCTCTGCTTAGCTTCTGCTGCTGCAGTAATCTCTTGCTGCAGCTCCTCTCCATATTCCTTGTGGTTCTGCTCTGCTTAGCTTTTATTGCTACGCTATCTCTTACTGCTCTACTGCTCCTATCTGCAGCCTTGTGGTTCTCTTCCTGTGTGAACAGGTCCCAACCTGTTCCTTCATACCTCATTCCTTTCTGCTTGTTTCCTTTCCTGCACCCCCTGTGTGAACAGGTCCCTATCTGTTCCTCCATACTTCATATCCGTTCCTGCACCTCCTGTGTGAACAGGTCCCTACCTGTTCCTCCATACTACATATCCGTACCTGCACCTCCAGTGTGAACAGGTCCCTACCTGTTCCTTCATACATCACATCAGCCAGCCTTGTGTTCTCTGCCATGCCTGCCAGCCATGTGTTCTCTGCCGTGCCTGCCAGCCCTGTGTTCTCTGCCGTGCCTGCCAGCCCTGTGTTCTCTGCCGTGCCTGCCAGCTATGTGTTCTCTGCCATGCCTGCCAGCTCTGTGTTCTCTGCCATGCCTGCCAGCTCTGTGTTCTCTGCTGTGACTGCCAGCCCTGGGTTCTCTGCCAGCCCTGTTTCTCAGCCGTGCCAGCCTACTTGTTTGAGTTTCAGCCCTGCTCTTCTGCCAGTCCTGCCTGATGCCCGCACCAATCCTGGTGTTCCTGTCTCCCAAGTGGGATCAGCAGCCACAGCCAGACACCACCCTGGAGTAGCACCTGGCAGCTGCCTGCTGCACAAGCCTGACCTGACAAGGCTCCAGTGAAAACCCAGGCAGTTGTCATAGTCATGCCCCTTCCAGGGTAGTCTTGTTTGTGGCACAGTGGGGCCAACCCCCCCGAGCTCACGCCAACCAGTCAGGGCATGAGCGTGACAGTGGGCTGTGCAATATACTGCGTGGCTGTGCAATATACTACGTGGGCCGTGCAATATTCTATGTGGGCTGTGCAATATACTACATGGCTGTGCAATATACTATGTGGGCTGTGCAATACACTATGTGACTGTGCAATATACTATGTGGCTATACAATATACTACGTGGCTGTGCAATATACTATGTGGCTATGCTATATACTACGTGGGCTGTGCAATATACTATGTGGCTGTGCTATATACTACGTGGGCTGTGTTATACTACGTGGGCTGTGTTATATACTACTTGGGCTGTGTTATACTACGTGGGCTGTGTTATACTACGTGGGCTGTGTTATATACTACGTGGGCTGTGCTATATACTACATGGGATGTGTTATATACTATGTGGCATTAGCAGACATTAGCAGCAGCAGTGTAAGTGGCATAAGCAATTTCTGTGAGTCGTTTAACACATGTTTTAGACCAGCCTGTTCACCAGCATAACAAAGCACAACTCTGACACATTGTGAATGACTGGAGAGGATGGTGGAGGAGTATCTGGAGCTCAATATTAATTCCATCAGGGGAATTTGGACCCTTTTGCATTTTGGTCTTCAAAAATGAAAGAGTCGCTTGAGCTCACCTGTCACGCCTTGGGGCTTTCTCTCAGAGCATGTATTTAGTGATGCAAGTGTTGTTGTGATGGATAAACACATCTGGCTGTTTCCTGAAGGCATAGACTGCCTAACTTTCATCAAAATGAACAAGTCATGAATCTCCAAAGACTGTTGCACCCCAGTTGCAGACTGGGCAGACTTGCCGATGGTGTCATTTTTAGTGACATGTATTGATCTTGCGTTATTGCAGTGTGTTCCATCTTTGTGGTGTCTTCTTTGCCTGTTGTTGCTACTTCTGCTGAAGTAGCAAACATGTTTTTGAAAAGTAGAGCCTCCAAGGTGGGTCTCCATCTGGTGGGTTGCTTTTGGTGGAAGGTGTGTCAGTGGCCTATTATACATTTTCTACTCTGTGAAAATTTGATGCCACTTTAGTAGTGTTTGACAATTATTTTTTTTAAATGTGGAGACTCAAAGATGGGTCTCCATCTGATCAGTTGCCTGTAGTAGAAGTGTGTCAGAGGCCTATTATGCTGTTTCTACTCTATGGAAATTGATGCCACTTTAGAGGTGTGTGACAATTATTTTTTGAAATGTGGAGACTCAAAGTTGAATCTCCATCTGGTGGGTTGCCTGTGTAAGTAGGGCTCCCAGACAGGCAGGCCTGCACTTACTTTCAGTTAACTACCTCTGCTACTTTCCTTATATTTTTGCACCAATAGTACTGTATGAAACTGATGTTTGTGCCATCTGAGCATGGCTGCAAAAAAAAAAAAAGATGTTGCATGAGGTATCAGGGCTCCCAGATAAAAATGCTTACATCACTCCTTTAGCCACCATGTCTTAATTTAAACTTAAATTCAAAGCTCTAAATCTGGACCAGGCCCTAATCCCACATGCATGGGTCATGACTAGTGTTGAGCGATACCTTCCGATACTTGAAAGAAAAATATCGGATATCGCCGATACCGATACCCGATACCAATACAAGTCAATGGGACACAAGTATCGGAAGGTATCCTGGATGGTTCCCAGGGTCTGAAGGAGAGGAAACTCTCCTTCAGGCCCTGGGATCCATATTCATGTGTAAAATAAAGAATAAAAATAAAAAATAGGGATATACTCACCCTTGGACATGCCCTGGTAGTAACCGCTGTAACCGGCAGCCTCCGTTCCTAAGAATGAGCGCGTGAAGGACCTTCGATGACGTCGCGGCTTGTGATTGGTCGCGTGAGCGCTCATGTGACCACTCACGGGACCAATCACAAGCCGCGACGTCATCGAAGGTCTTTCACCCCTGCATTCTTAGGAACGGAGGCACCGCTAAGAGCAGAGGCTGCCGGACGGGTGAGTATATCAATATTTTTTATTTTTATTATTTATTTTATACATGAATATGGATTCCAGGGCCTGAAGGAGAGTCTCCTCTCCTCCAGACCCTGGGAACCATACGCACCGCACACTTCCGATTCCGATTTCCGATATCACAAAAATATCGGAACTCGGTTTCGGAATTCCGATACCGCAAGTATCGGCCGATACCCGATACTTGCGGTATCGGAATGCTCAACACTATTCATGACTGACTGCATCTGTGCCATTATGAAAGGTTCTACTTTGGGTCATTTGATCAGTTAATTACTTGTGTTACTTTCATTTCATTTTTCTACCAATAGTACTGTATGAAACTGATGTTTGTGCCATCTGAGTGTGGCTGGAGTTAAAAAAAGAAAAAAATTGCAGGTGTTGCAAGAGGTATCAGGTCTTCCAGCTAAGAAGGCTTATACCGCTCCCTTAATCACCAGGTCCTCATTAAAACTTCAATTCCAAGCTGAGCCAGACTATGATATCTCATGCATGGCCCATGGCTGACTGCTGCTGTGCCATTTTTACATTTCTACTGTGGGTCAATTGATGCCAGTTTTCAGTGTGTCTACCCCTAATTTTAGCTGTATGCAAAGCTTTTTGTCTCCCCTTAAGGCGCTGTGTATACGTTTGGTTTCGCCTCCCATTGAGTCAGTGTGTCTGCTGGATGACAGAGTGCATGGCCGCATCATGCAGCCTGCTATCTAGGTGTAGCAGAGTGAATCGTTGTGTCATTGTGGTCTTAGTTGTGCCTATGATGCCCCTAATTAATGAATCTCTGATATTCGGGGCCCGATTAAAGCATGGTCAAAAGGGTTGTTGGCACTCTATGTCGGGGTGTGCTGTCCATAGTAGATCCCAATGTTTTCTGATGGTCTTACGAATGATATAGGAATATGGATGGTATGTATGTACGAATTGTATCCGTTTTGGCCTTTCTTTAGGTATCAGGTTATTGGTAATAGTAGCTTTATTCAATACAGATGTTGGGTAACCCCCTTTCCTCAAATTTCTGTCGCATTTCGCTAATTCTTTGTTGCCATAGTGTCAGGTTATGGACAATTCTATGTACTCTTCCGAACTGTGACCTAGGAATAGAATTTTTCATATTGGTTGGATGTGTACTTGTGTAGTATAACAGACTGTTGCGAGCTATTGGTTTAGTATATATGTCAGTGCTCAAAGATCCCAGTGTGTCCTTCAGTACCATTGTGCCTACAAAATTGATGTAAATCTCTTGTCATAGTAAAATGGAGACCTTGTCAAGAAGAATTAAGTCTTAGAAGAAATGTATCTAGGGATTCCAGTGAGCCACACACACACAAAAAATATTGTTTATATAACGTTTTCGAGTGATTGCATTTTCTTTGAAGAGGACATCATTGTAAACCACAGTATCCACAAAATGTGCCATAAAACAATTGGCATATGGAGGAGCCACATTTGAGCACATGGCAGTGCCCTTAATTTGTAGATAGAATGTATCTTCAAATAAAAAATAGTTCCTAGTGCGAACCAATGTTAGAAATTCAAGAAAGAACTGTATTCTCTCTGGATCCATCTCAGTTGACATCAGTTGATGTCATACACAGTCGATCCCTTGTGTGTGGGATGGACGTGTAAGGCTATGTGCACACGTTCAGGATTTTTAGTGTTTTTTGGGCCATTTTCTGCCAAGAAATACGCTAAAAAAACACTTACATAAGCATCCCATCATTTTTAATGCATTCTTCATTTTTTGTGCACATGCTGTGTTTTTTTCCGCTGCGGAATCGCATTCCAGAAAAAAGCATGTTCATTCTTTGTGCGGAATCGTAGTGATTCTGCACACATAGGAATGCATTGATCCGCTTACTTCCCGCATGGGGCTATTCCTCTGCACACGTTTGCTCATCCAGGTGTCAGTGGGGAAATGAACCCTGGAAGACATATTTTTTCAAGGATCATATGATGTTGTTAGCAACATGCTGGTATAGCGCAAGCACAGCTTTCTTTGAGAAGTAATAGCAACTGGGCAATTTGTACTGGGGGACTGCGACAGCTATGAACGTTCAGAAATTGTCTGTATCCACCAGGCGGAAAAGCAGCATTTCTGTGTCCAACTGATTGGAGATGGTGGAGTTTGAGCTCTTAGCTTTGCCATGTGTAGGAGGAAACTTTTTTACGTGACCACAACTGTGGGACTGATGGCTGGCTGCTGTGTTAAGAAATGGCAGAGTATGGAGAAAAGGACAAACTGCTGAACTGTGAGTGAGGTGCAGGAGGAGATGTTATGGTGGATTGAGAAAGATGTGTTGTGATAGGTGACACAAAAGAATCAGTAATGTCTACATCCATAACAGCTGACTGGCTCTCACTCACCCCAACAGTGGTGGGTAAACAAGTGTATTTTATGCAACTGGAGACCTGTATGTGAACACTTGGAATGGTGACAGAGGAGAAAGAAGCAGCAGATGGAGTTGATGAGATGGCTGGTGGTTGGCAAAGCCAACTATTCCACATTTTAGCTTCTGCCTGTTCATGTATGTAATTACACATTCTCTGCAGAGCTACTCAGCTGTATATCTCTGAGTTCACACTAAGTGAGATCTCCAACCTTATCATCATCCTCTCTGTTCTCACACTCCTCACCCTGAAAGTCACCCTCCTCCTCTTCCTGCCCTGACAACACAGTACAATTCATGTGCACCTTCGGTATCAGAGTCCCATCAGGATCACCTCCATCCTTGATGGTTAACAGCTGGTGATGAGTCTGGATTCTGCATGGACCCTACTTCATCTGGCCATGGATCCAACATGAAAATATTTTGGGCATCGGTGCAGATGCTTTCCTGCTCTGGATTCTGTGATTCTTCAGAGCGGACCTCTGATGTCAATTGAATACAATGTGTGAACAGGTCTTCAGAATGGCCCATCTGAGGTTCCCCATAGTCAGTTGGGTGTTTGGAAATTTTTGATGTGTGGGAGAAAAGGGTCATTGCAGTGCCACTTCTGAGGATTGTACTGTGTGTAGTGTTAATGCTGAGGAAGAGGAGGAGAGGCCACTATGCATTGCTTGCCATCCACTTAAGCACATGCTCTTTCTGAGCCTCATCTACAAGGCATACCGATTTGTGGCTGCCAAAGAAAGGGAGTCTGGTAGGCCGGCCAGTAATATATGTTGTCAGTGGACTTTGGATAGGATGATACGGTGCTTGTTCAGTTGTGCTGTCATTCACATTAACACCTAACCCACGTTCATGTCGAACACCAAGCCTATTTCCACTTCCACCATGTTCTTGCTTTTTCCCACTCATGTTGTAAGTAACGTTCCCCTCTTGTACCCTGCTGTTTCACAACCTTAGACCCACAGCTGTCAGTCACCTGTCAATAAATGAACAATCACTATTTATTTTCTTAGATAGTGTGCCTGAACAACACTGTTATGCCTAACGATTTTAAAGTGGAAATATAGCCTTCTGATTTGTCACTGAAGCACAGTTCTAGCACAAACAATTTGGAGTAGCTAATTGGACCTCGTGGCTGCACCACTATAGTAGGCCTATTGATTTTTTGTGGAACTCTGGCCTTCTGATTTGCCACTGAAACACAGTTTTAGCATGATTTGGAGTAGATAATTGGGCCTAGTGGCTGCCCCACTATATTAGGCCTAACAATTTTTAAGTGGAAATCTGGCCTTCTGATTTGCCACTGAAACACAGTTTTAGCACAAACGATTTGGAGTAGATAATTGGGCCTCGTGGCTGCATCACTATAGTAGGCCTATTGATTTTAAAGTGGAGATCTGGCCTTCTGATTTGCCACTAAAACAGTTTTCGCTCAAGTGATTTGGAGTAGCTAATTGTGCCTAATGGCTGCACCATTATATCAGGCCTATCAATTTTTAAAGGGGAATCTGGCATTCTGATTTGCCACTGAAACATAGTTTTAGCATAAACGATTTGGAGTAGCTAATTGCGCCTAGTGGCTGCACCACTATATTAGGCCTAACAATTTTTAAGTGAAAATCTGGCCTTCTGATTTGCCACTGAAACATAGTTTTAGCACAAACGATTTGGAGTAGCTAATTGCGCCAAGTGGCTGCACCACTATATTAGGCCTAACAATTTTGTAAGTGGAAATCTGGCCTTCTGATTTGCCACTGAAACACAGTTTTAGCACAAACGATCAAACAATTTGAAGTAGCTAATTGGGCTTCATGACTGGACCACTATAGTAAGCCTAACAATTTTTAAGTGGAAATGTTGCTTTCTGATTTGCCACTGAAATTTTAGCACAAAGAATTTGGAATAGCTAATTGGGCCTCGCTTCTGCACGACTATAGTAGGCCTATTGATTTTTTGTGGAAATCTGACATTCTGATTTGCCACTGAAACACAGTTTTAGCACAAACGATCAAACAATTTGAAGTAGCTAATTGGGCTTCATGACTGGACCACTATAGTAAGCCTAACAATTTTTAAGTGGAAATGTTGCTTTCTGATTTGCCACTGAAATTTTAGCACAAAGAATTTGGAGTAGCTAATTGGGCCTCGCTTCTGCACGACTATAGTAGGCCTATTGATTTTTTGTGGAAATCTGACATTCTGATTTGCCACTGAAACACAGTTTTAGCACAAACAATTTGGAGTAGCTAAATGCGCCTAGTGCCTGCACCACTATATTAGACCTAACAATTTTTAAATGGAAATCTCCCTTCTGATTTACCACTGAAACACAGTTTCATCACAAACGATTTTAAGTAGCTAATTGGGCCTTGCAGCTGCACTACTATATTAGGTTTAATGATTTGTACGTGGAAATCTGGCCTTCTGATTTGCCATTGAGAAACAGTTGTTAGCACAAACAATTTGGAGTAGCTAATGTGGCTTCCGAAGACTGCCACACATGTTTGCACAATCTACTTCAATGCTGGAAGATCAAGTTCACACAGGATAAGTTCACTTTCAGCAGCACCAGCACTAGCTCAGGAGCAACCTTTCTGCATTGTGACACTGAGCATATGACGCCAGAAAAACAAGATGTCCGCTTTTTATATGGCCAGGGACATGTGACTTCGGCAACCAATCACGGAACTTGTGTCATGACATTGTAGATGGTTTCTTTGCCCTGATTGGTTGCCAGAACCAACACATATAAAGTTGATGGAAGAAAAAAAAAAGCGCGTGTCACTGCTGTAACCTCTCCACATGCTCCAATGACTTAGGCTCAGCCTCTCTCCTCATTAAACCCATCCCCCGAACCCCGCTCATCACAGCATTATCATAGCCAAAGTAATAACAAAAGCATTAGTGGAAACACGATGATTTATTGAACTGTGGCCGACTTTTGCCGACTTTGAGTAAAAATGCTCATGAAAACAAACACGAATCCGAATGTGTTATGTTCGTGCTGAATTTCAGATTGGCAAACGTTTTCCGAACACTTTCGCTCATCTCCAATATAGCGGACTCAATTGGAAAGTACTGTATGTTGACAATTTTTTATATTATACAAGTATAAAAATATCTGACACTGATGTTTTGCAGCATTTTAATGAGGTTTATTTCCCTCTCTATATATCTAAGTATAATAGGATCAATTACAATGCCTCATTGTGGGGAAAATTATTATGGCAGGCCTGCAGCATATAAAAATTAGTGTTCATTATGTTTTATGCACTGACATGAAATGAAACATAACCTTATTGGTAAGTGACAGCACAAGTATTGACCATATTTCTTATAAAAGTGTCAGTGACTCTTCATTTGAACTGATGCCTGTATTTGACTATTCTTATAAATATATTGAAATTACAACATTGAACATGACAAGAACAAGAAGGAAAATTTGTGGAATTATAAAAATTGCAGGATCAATAGACATCTTAATGATTTGAAAAAAAGAAACAAAACCTCTTGATTTATTCAGTATTAAGTATGATCACCATGCACAGAAATACATGTACCTACACGTCATGGCATTCTAATAGTGAGGTTTTTAATGATTGTCTGAGGAATTCTTTGCCATGCTGGATTTACTTGGGCATGCAAATCATCATGATCCACTACCGGCAGCTCACTTTATAATTGCTACCATACATTATTCAAACCCACACCATAATCCTGTGAGTAGGACCTCTGATATTTGCTTGTGAAATCATCTTCATGTTGTTGATCACATGGTCAAAATACAAATATCGGGCTATCATTGCATCCATGACAAAAGCTGGACTCATTGCAAAAGGGCTAGACCACCATTTCAGCTTCCAGTGCTTTACTGCTTTGCACCATGATAGCCTTTGAGGGTGGTGGCATTAGGTCAATGGAACACCTGCAGCTGGTCATCTGGCTCATAGTCCAATGTTGTGCAAACACCTTATGAATAGTGTTGAGTAGGGTTGAGCGAAACGGGTCGATCATTTTCAAAAGTCGCCGACTTTTGGCTAAGTCGGCGTCTCATGAAACCCGATCCGACCCCTGTGCTTGTCGGCCATGCGGTACGCGACTTTCGCGCCAAAGTCGCGTTTCAATGACGCGAAAAGCGCCATTTCTCAGCCAATGAAGGTGAACGCAGAGTGTGGGCAGCGTGATGACATAGATCCTGGTCCCCACCATCTTAGAGAAGGGCATTGCAGTGATTGGCTTGCTGTCTGCGGCGTCACAGGGGCTATAAAGGGGCGTTCCCGCCGACCGCCATCTTACTGCTGCTGATCTGAGCTTAGGGACAGGTTGCTGCCGCTTCATCAGAAGCAGGGAGAGCGTTAGGCAGGGTCCACTAACCACCAAACCGCTTGTGCTGCAGCGATTTCCACTGTCCAACACCACCTTCGGTGTGCAGGAACAGTGGAAGCTATTTTTTTTTTTTTTTCCCCTCAGCGCTGTAGCTCATTGGGCTGCCCTAGAAGGCTCCGTGATAGCTGTATTGCTGTGTGTACGCCACTGTGGAAACCAACTGCTTTTTTCAAAGCACATATCCTCTTGTTCCTTCCTTTCTGCACAGCTATCTTTTTTGTTTGTCCACACTTTTTATTTAATTTGTGCATCAGTCCACTCCTATTGCTGCCTGCCATACCTGGCTTACATTACTGCAGGGAGATAGTAATTGTAGGACAGTTTTTTTTTTTTTTTTTGTTTTTTTTTTGTGGGAGATTAAGATTGGCATTTCTGCTACAGTGCCATCCCTGTGTGTGCCATCTCTCACTGAGTGGGCCATAGAAAGCCTATTTATTTTTTCCGTGATTTGTGTTCTAAAATCTACCTCAACACAGAAACACTACATCAATCAGTGGGAGAAAAATATTGGCCTCAGTCAGGGCTTGTGTGCCACTGCTGTGTGTGCGCTATCTCTCATTCAGTGGGCTATAGCAAGCCTATATTTTTTTTTTTTTTTTTTTTTTAATATTATTTGGTTTCAAAAGTCTCCCTGAAAAAAAAAAAAAACCTAAAAAAACAGTGGGAGAGTAATATTGCCCTTTCAGCTTGTGTGCCAGTCTTGACTCCTGGGTGTGCCACCTCTCTCCCTCTCATTCAGTGGGCCATAGAAAGCCTATTTATTTTTTTTTTAAAATATTATTGGGTTTCTAAAGTCTCCCTGAAAAAAACAAAAAATACATAAAAAAACAGTGGGAGAGTAATATTGCCCTTTCAGCTTGTGTGCCAGTCTTGACTCCTGGGTGTGCCACCTCTCTCCCTTTCATTCAGTGGGCCATAGAAAGCCTATTTTTTTTTTTTTAATATTATTTGGTTTCTAATTCTCCCTGAAAAAAAAAAAAAAACCTAAAAAAACAGTGGGAGAGTAATATTGCCCTTTCAGCTTGTGTGCCAGTCTTGACTCCTGGGTGTGCCACCTCTCTCCCTCTCATTCAGTGGGCCATAGAAAGCCTATTTATTTTTTTTTTTAAATATTATTGGGTTTCTAAAGTCTCCCTGAAAAAACAAAAAATACATAAAAAAACAGTGGGAGAGTAATATTGCCCTTTCAGCTTGTGTGCCAGTCTTGACTCCTGGGTGTGCCACCTCTCTCCCTTTCATTCAGTGGGCCATAGAAAGCCTATTTATTTTTTCCGTGATTTGTGTTCTAAATTCTACCTCAACACAAAAACACTACATCAATCAGTGGGAGAAAAATATTGGCCTCAGTAAGGGCTTGTGTGCCACTGCTGTGTGTGCTATCTCTCATTCAGTGGGCTATAGCAAGCCTATTTTTTTTTTTTTTTTTTTTTTTTTAATATTATTTGGTTTCTAAAGTCTCCCTGAAAAAAAAAAAAAAACCTAAAAAAACAGTGGGAGAGTAATATTGCCCTTTCAGCTTGTGTGCCAGTCTTGACTCCTGGGTGTGCCACCTCTCTCCCTCTCATTCAGTGGGCCATAGAAAGCCTATTTATTTTTTTTTTTAAATATTATTGGGTTTCTAAAGTCTCCCTGAAAAAACAAAAAATACATAAAAAAACAGTGGGAGAGTAATATTGCCCTTTCAGCTTGTGTGCCAGTCTTGACTCCTGGGTGTGCCACCTCTCTCCCTCTCATTCAGTGGGCCATAGAAAGCCTATTTATTTTTTTTTTTAAATATTATTGGGTTTCTAAAGTCTCCCTGAAAAAACAAAAAATACATAAAAAAACAGTGGGAGAGTAATATTGCCCTTTCAGCTTGTGTGCCAGTCTTGACTCCTGGGTGTGCCACCTCTCTCCCTCTCATTCAGTGGGCCATAGAAAGCCTTTTTTTTTTTTGGTTTTTTTAATATTATTTGGTTTCTAAAGTCTCCCTGAAAAAAACAAAAAAAACATAAAAAACAGTGGGAGAGTAATATTGCCCTTTCAGCTTGTGCGCCAGTCTTGACTCCTGGTTGTGCCACCTCTCTCTCTCTAATTGTGGGCCATAGAAAGCCTTTTTTTTTTTTTTTTTTAATATTATTTGGTTTCTAAAGTCTCCCTGAGAAAAAAAAATAAATAAATTAGGTGGGAGATTAATATTGACATTAGTGCTTGAGTGACAGTCCTGCGTGTGTGTCATCTCTGTGATTTTGTGCCACAGAAAACAGAGTGTGTAACATTGTGCCTGATTTTCCTTGTGGTCTCACCAACCTGTTAAGGGATATTGAAATCATACTGAAGTTATAGCTCACCGTGTAAGTTGTTTGATAGCAACAAATAAAGTTACTTTGGTTAAGATTTTAAAACAATGAGGAAGTCTGGTGCAAGAGGTCGTCGTGGGCGTTCATTGTCAGCTGGTAATGATGGTAGTGGTAGTGGAGCATCAGGTGGTCGTGGGGATAAAAATATTCCACCTAAGTCTGGAGCTGTGGAGCCAGTTTCGTCGTCAGGCTACACAAGGCCTCGAACGCTCTCTTTTCTGGGAGTAGGAAAACCGCTTTTAAAGGCGGAGCAGCAACAGCAAGTTTTGGCTTACATTGCAGACTCAGCCTCTAGCTCTTTTGCCTCCTCTTCCGAAACTGGTAAATGTAAAAGCAGCGCGTCGCTTGTGGATGTTCACGGTCAGGGACAAGTCGCTTCCTTGTCCTCCTCAGCAAAAACTACAACAAGAGAGAAGGATGCAGCAGGCGACACAACGGGTCACTCCATGGAGCTCTTTACACATACCGTCCCTGGCTTAGAAAGTGAAACATTTAACAGGCCATGCCCATTACAAGTATATTCTGACATGGAGTGCACTGATGCACAGCCACAGCCAGAGTACTATGCTGCTCCTTTGACTCAGACCACCACATTGCCCTCTCAGGGTACAGATCCACAATCAGACCCTGATGAGACTATGTTGCCCCGCCACGAACGCTATACCACCGACCGACACAGTGACACAGACGAAGTTGCACACGAGCTCGAAGAGGAGGTAATAGATGACCCAGTTATTGACCCCGATTGGCAGCCATTGGGGGAACAGGGTGCAGGCGGCAGTAGTTCAGAAGCGGAGGTGGAGGAGGGGCCGCAGCAGGCATCAACATCGCAACAGGTTCCATCTGCCGGGCCCGTATCTGGACCAAAACGCGTGTCAAAGCCAAAACCTGTTGGAGCACAGCGTTGCCATCCGGTTAAAGCTCAGTCTGCAATCCCTGAAAAGGGATCAGAGTCTAGGAAGAGTGCAGTCTGGCATTTTTTTAAACAACATCCAACTGATCAGCGCAAAGTCATCTGTCAAAAATGTTCAACTAGCTTAAGCAGAGGTCAGAATCTGAAAAGTCTAAATACTAGTTGCATGCATAGACACTTAACCACCATGCATTCTCAAGCCTGGACTAACTACCAAACGTCCCTCAAGGTTGTAGCACCCTCGGCCAATGAAGCTAGTCAGCAACGCAACATCCCTTCCGTCACTGTAAGGCCACCATTTTCCGCACCACCGGCAGTATCTGTGCAGGTTTCTTTGCCAGCCAAAAGCAGTCAGGGTCAGGGAATCACCAGTTTTGTAGGAGGAAATATTGCATGTAGGGCACCGGCGGAAACAATACCGTCTCCAACCGTCTCTCAGTCTGCCATGTCCACCGGCACACCCGAAAGTTCCACGATCTACAGCTCTCCAGTCCAGCTCACCCTACATGAGACTCTGGTTAGAAAAAGGAAGTACTTATCCTCGCATCCGCGTACACAGGGTTTTAACGCCCACATAGCTAGACTAATCTCGTTAGAGATGATGCCCTACCGGTTAGTTGAAAGCGAAGCTTTCAAAGCCCTGATGGAGTACGCTGAACCACGATACGAGCTACCCAGTCGACACTTTTTTTCCAGAAAAGCCATCCCAGCCCTGCACCAGCATGTTAAACAGCGCATCGTCCATGCACTCAGGCAATCTGTGAGTACAAAGGTGCACCTGACTACAGATGCATGGACCAGTAGGCATGGCCAGGGACGTTATGTGTCCATCACGGCACACTGGGTGAATGTGGTGGATGCAGGGTCCACAGGCGACATCAATTTAGGGACAGTTGTGCCTAGCCCACGGTCTAGGAAACAGTTGGCTGTAGGCGTTCGCACCCCCTCCTCCTCCTCCTCGTCCTCCTGCAGAAGCTACAGCTCTTCCACAGAACGCAGTCGGCCAACCACTCCATCGGCAGATGACACTGTTGCACACCAGTTGTCCCATTATGGGCCAGCTACTGCCAAGCGTCAGCAGGCTGTATTGGCTATGAAGTGTTTGGGCGACAACAGACACACCGCGGAAGTTCTGTCCGAGTTCTTGCAACAAGAAACGCAGTCGTGGCTGGGCACAGTAGATCTTGAGGCAGGCAAGGTAGTGAGTGATAACGGAAGGAATTTCATGGCTGCCATCTCCCTTTCCCAACTGAAACACATTCCTTGCCTGGCTCACACCTTAAACCTGGTGGTGCAGTGCTTATTGAAAACTTATCCTGGGTTCTCCGACCTGCTCCTCAAAGTGCGTGCACTTTGCTCACATATCCGACGTTCGCCTGTACACGCCAGCCGTATGCAGACCTATCAGCGGTCTTTGAACCTTCCCCAGCATCGCCTAATCATAGACGTTGCAACAAGGTGGAACTCAACACTGCACATGCTTCAGAGACTGTGCGAACAGAGGCGTGCTGTTATTTATTTGTGGGAGGATACACGGGCAGGCAGTAGGATGGCAGACATGGAGTTGTCAGGTGTGCAGTGGTCGAAGATACAAGACATGTGTCAAGTCCTTCAGTGTTTTGAGGAATGCACACGGCTGGTTAGTGCAGACAACGCCGTAATAAGCATGAGCATCCCCCTAATGCGTCTGCTGATGCAAAGTTTGACGCACATAAAGGAGCAGGCGTCTGCACCAGAGGAAGAGGGAAGCCTTGATGACAGTCAGCCATTGTCTGGTCAGGGCAGTGTACAGGACGAGGTAGCGGGCGAAGAGGAGGTGGAGGACGAGGAGGATGATGGGGATGAGTATATTTTTAATGCGGAAACTTTCACGGGGGCACAGGAAATTGGTTGCGTGTCACGGCCGGGTTCTGGTTTTTTGAGGGACACAAGTGACGTAGATTTGCCTGCAACTGCCCCTCAACCAATCACAACCGGAGATTTGACAAGTGGAACTTTGGCCCACATGGCGGATTATGCCTTACGTATCCTACAAAGGGACACACGCATTACGAAAATGATGAACGATGACGATTACTGGTTGGCCTGCCTCCTTGATCCACGCTATAAAGGCAAATTGCAAAATATTATGCCACATGAGAACTTGGAACTAATATTAGCAACCAAACAATCAACTCTTGTTGACCGTTTGCTTCAGGCATTCCCAGCACACAGCGCACGTGATCGTTCTCACACGAGCTCCAGGGGGCAGCAGACTAGGAGTGTTAGGGGTGCACACATCAGAAGTGGCGTTGGACAGAGGGGTTTTCTGACCAGGTTGTGGAGTGATTTTGCTATGACCGCAGACAGGACAGGTACTGCTGCATCAATTGAAAGTGACAGGAGACAACATTTGTCCAGTATGGTTACTAACTATTTTTCATCCCTTATCGATGTTCTCCCTCAACCGTCATTCCCATTTGATTACTGGGCCTCCAAATTAGACACCTGGCCAGAATTGGCAGAATATGCATTGCAGGAGCTTGCTTGCCCGGCAGCAAGTGTCCTATCAGAAAGAGTATTCAGTGCTGCAGGGTCAATATTAACCGAAAAAAGGACTCGTCTGGCTACCCAAAATGTTGACGATCTAACATTCATTAAAATGAACCACAACTGGATTTCAAAATCTTTTGCCCCACCTTGCCCGGCCGACACCTAGCTTTCCTATGAAAAGCTCTTGCCTGTGAATTACTTTTCTAATGTCTAATTTGCTGCTGCAGATTGTACAGCATACGACATGTTTACACCTCCCTAAATGGCCAAACTCCCCACACGGGGCCGTGGTATCGCGACTTGGCGCAAGCACCCGTGAGACTGCTGTTTGTCTGAAGAGGTGGGTGTGCTCGCTTTTGGTTGACGGCATTGCTACTGGGTCCCTCATAGTACAATGTAGTGTCTCTGGCGGTGGTGGTGCGCACCCAACGTCAGACACACCGTTGTAACATGAGTGGCCCTGGGGCGGTCCCGCCGGCCTCAAGAGAGTTCCCCCCTACCCCAGCTCAAACTGGGCTCTACTACGTGCAAAATTATGTCGCACAGCTCCACCAATCTTTAGTCTATTCGCTGACATCATTCAATGTCTGGCACTGACAATACAAATTTGTAGACATCTATGATGCAACTTAAAGTAGTCTGTGTCTGTGTCCTATATTGGCACCATTAAATAGTTACTGCCAAATTACTATGTCAGAAACACAGCAGATGAGCCCACCCCTGTACCTAAGTATGCCATCTTTTTTTTTGTTTTGGTTGTTTTGCGAGACATTAACATCTATTTATATTTTGGGAGTACTGGGACAGACACTCCTTTGTCATGATCTCTGCAGGCAGAGATCATAGCAAGCCTATAGAGGGACAAGCTCTCGGAAGATGGAACTATACTGACCATGAACTAAGCCTGCCGCGCAACTAGAAATAGCCAGGTAGCATTTCCTATTTATCGCTAGATGCCCAGCTCTGGCCTAAGACCTAAATAGCTAGCAGAGGGAAATATAAGACCTGGCTCACCTCTAGAGAAATATTCCAAAGAAGACAGTAGCCCCCCACATATAATGACGGTGAGTTCAGATGAAACAACAAACGCAGCAGGAAAATAGTCTTAGCAAATTTGAGGTCCGCTTACTAGATAGCAGAAGACAGATAGTATACTTTCATGGTCAGCAGAAAAACACTAACAAAACACCATCCAGAGATTACCTTAAACTCTGGCATTAACTCATAACGCCAGAGTAGCAATCCCTGATCAACGAGAGCTTTCCAGACACAGTAACAAAACTTCAGCTGTGAACTGGAACAAATAGGCAAAACAAAACATGGACAAAAGTCCAACTTATCTAGTAGTTGTCTAGAAGCAGGAACAAGCACTGAGAGGCATCAGATAACATTGTTGACCGGCAAGAAACCACCAGAGAAATGAGCTTAAATAGCGACACCCACTACTGATGGAATCAGGTGAAACAGGAAAGAGGATGACAAGTCCAATTCCACAAGCGGCCACCGGGGGAGCCCAGAATCCAAATTCACAACAGTACCCCCCCCTCAAGGAGGGGGCACCGAACCCTCACCAGATCCACCAGGGCGACCAGGATGAGCCCTATGGAAGGCACGAACAAGATCAGAAGCATGAACATCAGATGCATTGACCCAAGAATTATCCTCCTGGCCGTAACCCTTCCAGTTGACCAGATACTGGAGTTTCCGTCTGGAAACACGAGAGTCCAAAATTTTCTCCACAACGTACTCCAACTCACCCTCAACCAACACCGGAGCAGGAGGCTCAACTGAAGGTACAACAGGTACCTCATACCTGCGCAATAACGACCGATGAAAAACGTTATGAATGGAAAAGGACGCAGGGAGGTCCAAACGGAAAGAAACAGGATTAAGAATCTCCAATATTCTATAAGGGCCGATGAACCGAGGTTTAAACTTAGGAGAAGAGACCCTCATAGGGACAAAACGAGAAGACAACCACACTAAATCTCCAACACAAAGCCGAGAACCAACACGACGATGACGGTTGGCAAAACGCTGAGTCTTCTCCTGGGACAACTTCAAATTGTCCATAACCTGCCCCCAGATATGATGCAATCTCTCCACCACCGCATCCACTCCAGGACAATCCGAGGATTCCACCTGACCGGAGGAAAATCGAGGGTGAAACCCCGAATTACAGAAAAACGGGGACACCAAGGTGGAAGAACTGGCCCGATTATTGAGGGCGAACTCTGCCAATGGCAAAAAAGCAACCCAATCATCCTGGTCAGCAGAGACAAAACACCTCAGATATGTCTCAAGGGTCTGATTAGTCCGCTCGGTCTGGCCATTAGTCTGAGGGTGAAAAGCAGATGAAAAAGACAAATCTATGCCCATCCTAGCACAGAATGCCCGCCAAAATCTAGACACAAATTGGGTACCTCTGTCAGAAACAATATTCTCAGGAATACCGTGCAATCGGACAACATTCTGAAAAAACAGAGGAACCAACTCAGAAGAAGAAGGCAACTTGGGCAGAGGAACCAAATGGACCATTTTAGAAAAACGGTCACAGACCACCCAGATGACAGACATCTTCTGGGAAACAGGCAGATCTGAAATAAAATCCATCGAGATGTGTGTCCAAGGCCTCTTAGGAATAGGCAAGGGCAACAGCAGTCCGCTAGCCCGAGAACTACAAGACTTGGCCCGAGCACAAACGTCACATGACTGCACAAAGACTCGCACATCTCGTGACAGAGAAGGCCACCAGAAGGATCTTGCCACCAAATCCCTGGTACCAAAAATTCCGGGATGACCTGCCAATGCAGAAGAATGTACCTCAGAGATGACTCTGCTGGTCCAATCATCCGGAACAAACAGTCTATCAGGCGGACAACGATCCGGTCTATCCGCCTGAAACTCTTGCAAGGACCGCCGCAGATCAGGAGAAACGGCCGACAAAATTACTCCCTCCCTAAGGATACCTGTGGGTTCAGAATTACCAGGAGAGTCCGGGTCAAAACTCCTAGAAAGGGCATCTGCCTTAACATTCTTAGAACCCGGTAGGTATGACACCACAAAATTAAAGCGAGAAAAAAATAAAGACCAGCGCGCCTGTCTAGGATTCAGGCGTCTGGCAGTCTCAAGATAAATCAAATTTTTGTGGTCAGTCAATACCACCACCTGATGCCTAGCCCCCTCGAGCCAATGGCGCCACTCCTCAAACGCCCACTTCATGGCCAAAAGCTCCCGATTCCCAACATCATAATTCCGCTCTGCGGGCGAAAATTTGCGAGAAAAGAAGGCACAAGGCCTAATGACGGAGCAGTCGGAACCTTTCTGCGACAACACTGCCCCAGCTCCGATCTCCGAAGCGTCAACCTCAACCTGAAAAGGCAGATTCACATCAGGCTGACGCAACACAGGGGCAGAGGCAAAACGGCGCTTAAGCTCCTGAAAGGCCTCTACAGCATGAGGGGACCAATTAGCAACATCAGCGCCTTGTCTGGTCAAATCAGTCAGTGGTTTAACGACATCCGAAAAACCAGCAATAAATCGGCGGTAAAAGTTGGCAAAGCCCAAAAATCTCTGAAGACCCTTAAGAGAGGAGGGCTGAGTCCAGTCACAAATAGCTTGCACCTTGACGGGATCCATCTCAATGGAAGAGGGAGAAAAAATATACCCCAAAAAGGAAATTTTCTGGACCCCAAAAACGCACTTAGACCCCTTCACACATAAAGAATTAGACCGCAGAACCTGAAAAACTCTCCTGACCTGCTGGACATGAGAGTCCCAGTCATCAGAAAAAATCAGAATATCATCCAGATATATTATCATAAATTTATCCAGAAAATCGCGGAAAATATCATGCATAAAAGACTGGAAAACTGAAGGGGCATTAGAAAGACCAAAAGGCATGACCAAATACTCAAAGTGGCCCTCGGGCGTATTAAATGCGGTCTTCCACTCATCCCCCTGCCTGATCCGCACCAAATTATACGCCCCACGAAGATCAATTTTAGAGAACCACTTAGCACCCTCTATACGAGCAAACAAATCAGTAAGCAATGGCAATGGGTATTGATACTTAACAGTGATCTTATTCAGAAGCCGATAATCAATACATGGTCTCAAAGAGCCGTCTTTTTTTGAGACAAAGAAAAACCCAGCTCCCAAGGGAGAAGAAGATGGACGAATATGTCCCTTTTCCAAAGACTCCTTTATATATTCCCGCATAGCAGCATGTTCCGGCACAGACAAATTAAACAAACGACCCTTTGGATATTTACAACCCGGTATCAAATCTATGGCACAATCGCACTCACGGTGCGGAGGTAACGACCCAAGCTTGGGTTCGTCAAAGACGTCTTGATAATCAGAGAGGAACTCAGGGACTTCAGAGGGAATGGACGACGAAATAGAAACCAAAGGTACGTCCCCATGAATACCCTTACATCCCCAGCTCAACACAGACATTGCTCTCCAGTCCAAGACTGGGTTGTGAGACTGCAACCATGGCAATCCCAGTACCAAATCGTCATGTAAATTATACAGCACCAGGAAACGAATAATCTCCTGGTGATCCGGATTGATACGCATGGTTACTTGTGTCCAGTATTGTGGTTTATTATTAGCCAATGGGGTGGAGTCAATCCCCTTCAGAGGAATAAGAGTCTCCAAAGGCTCTAAATCAAACCCACAACGATTGGCAAAGGACCAATCCATAAGACTCAGAGCGGCGCCAGAGTCAACATAGGCGTCCGTGGCAATGGATGACAAAGAGCAAATCAGGGTTACAGACAAAATAAACTTAGACTGAATGGTGCCAATGGAAACAGACTTATCAAGCTTCTTTGTACGCCTAGAGCATGCCGATATAACATGAGTAGAATCCCCACAATAGAAACACAATCCATTCTTCCGTCTAAAATTCTGTCGCTCGCTCCTGGACAGAATTCTATCACACTGCATACTTTCTGGCGTCTTTTCCATAGACACCGCCAGATGGTGCACCGGTTTGCGCTCCCGCAGACGCCTATCAATCTGAATAGCCATTGTCATGGACTCATTCAGACCTGCAGGCAAAGGGAACCCCACCATAACATCCTTAACGGCATCAGAGAGACCTTCTCTGAAAGTTGCCGCCAAGGCGCACTCATTCCACTGAGTAAGCACAGACCATTTACGGAATTTTTGGCAGAAAACTTCAGCTTCGTCTTGCCCCTGAGATAGTGCCATCAAAGTTTTTTCTGCCTGAAGTTCCAAATGAGGTTCCTCATAAAGCAAGCCCAAGGCCAGAAAAAACGCATCCACATCGCGTAACGCAGGATCCCCTGCTGGCAATGAGAAGGCCCAATCTTGAGGGTCACCCCTGAGCAAGGAAATCACAATCCTAACCTGCTGAGCAGGGTCTCCAGCTGAACGAGACTTCAGGGACAAATAAAGCTTACAATTATTTCGGAAATTCTGGAAGCTAGCTCTATTCCCTGTGAAGAACTCCGGCAAAGGAATTCTCGGCTCAGATACCGGAGCATGTACCACAAAATCTTGTAAATTTTGTACTTTCGTGATGAGATTATTCAAACCCGCAGTTACACTCTGGAGATCCATTATTGTCAGGTGCACACAGAGCATACAGAGATTAGGAGGAGAGAGAGAAAAAAGACTGCAGCAAGGCAGACTGGAGGAAAAAAAAAAAAAAAATTCCAGCAGACTTCTTATAACTCTCCTTTCTCAACCTGGGTCTTTAACACTTTATTGGCCGGTCAAACTGTCATGATCTCTGCAGGCAGAGATCATAGCAAGCCTATAGAGGGACAAGCTCTCGGAAGATGGAACTATACTGACCATGAACTAAGCCTGCCGCGCAACTAGAAATAGCCAGGTAGCATTTCCTATTTATCGCTAGATGCCCAGCTCTGGCCTAAGACCTAAATAGCTAGCAGAGGGAAATATAAGACCTGGCTCACCTCTAGAGAAATATTCCAAAGAAGACAGTAGCCCCCCACATATAATGACGGTGAGTTCAGATGAAACAACAAACGCAGCAGGAAAATAGTCTTAGCAAATTTGAGGTCCGCTTACTAGATAGCAGAAGACAGATAGTATACTTTCATGGTCAGCAGAAAAACACTAACAAAACACCATCCAGAGATTACCTTAAACTCTGGCATTAACTCATAACGCCAGAGTAGCAATCCCTGATCAACGAGAGCTTTCCAGACACAGTAACAAAACTTCAGCTGTGAACTGGAACAAATAGGCAAAACAAAACATGGACAAAAGTCCAACTTATCTAGTAGTTGTCTAGAAGCAGGAACAAGCACTGAGAGGCATCAGATAACATTGTTGACCGGCAAGAAACCACCAGAGAAATGAGCTTAAATAGCGACACCCACTACTGATGGAATCAGGTGAAACAGGAAAGAGGATGACAAGTCCAATTCCACAAGCGGCCACCGGGGGAGCCCAGAATCCAAATTCACAACACTCCTTGCACTACTCCTCCACTCAGCACCAAGCTGCCTGCCCGTGTATCCATGTAACCGCTGTAAAACTGCCATGAGCCTATTGTTTGTTATTTTAGGCCTTTGATAGCCTGTCTGCGGTCCCTACTCCTCCACTGACCACCAAGCTGCCTGCCCGTGTATCCATGTAACCGCTGTAAAACTGCCATGAGCCTATTGTTTGTTGTTTTAGGCCTTTGAAGCCTTTCTGCGCTCCCTCCTTCCACTAGTCCTCCACTGACCAGACCACTGCTGCCCGTGTACCCCTGGAACCAATTTTAAAGTGCCTACAGCCAGCCCATTTTATTGTGTTAGGCCTTCGAAGCCTGTCTGCGGTCCCTCCTTCCACTAGGCCTCCACTGACCAGACCACTGCTGCCCGTGTACCCCTGGAACCAATTTTAAAGTGCCTACAGCCAGCCCATTTTATTGTGTTAGGCCTTCGAAGCCTGTCTGCGGTCCATACTTCCACTAGTCCTCCACTGACCAGACCACTGCTGCCCGTGTACCCCTGGAACCAATTTTAAAGTGCCTACAGTCAGCCCATTTTATTGTGTTAGGCCTTCGAAGCCTGTCTGCGGTCCATACTTCCACTAGGCCTCCACTGACCAGACCACTGCTGCCCGTGTACCCCTGGAACCAATTTTAAAGTGCCTACAGCCAGCCCATTTTATTGTGTTAGGCCTTCGAAGCCTGTCTGCGGTCCATACTTCCACTAGGCCTCCACTGACCAGACCACTGCTGCCCGTGTACCCCTGGAACCAATTTTAAAGTGCCTACAGCCAGCCCATTTTATTGTGTTAGGCCTTCGAAGCCTGTCTGCGGTCCATACTTCCACTAGTCCTCCACTGACCAGACCACTGCTGCCCGTGTACCCCTGGAACCAATTTTAAAGTGCCTACAGCCAGCCCATTTTATTGTGTTAGGCCTTCGAAGCCTGTCTGCGGTCCCTCCTTCCACTAGGCCTCCACTGACCAGACCACTGCTGCCCGTGTACCCCTGGAACCAATTTTAAAGTGCCTACAGCCAGCCCATTTTATTGTGTTAGGCCTTCGAAGCCTGTCTGCGGTCCATACTTCCACTAGGCCTCCACTGACCAGACCACTGCTGCCCGTGTACCCCTGGAACCAATTTTAAAGTGCCTACAGCCAGCCCATTTTATTGTGTTAGGCCTTCGAAGCCTGTCTGCGGTCCATACTTCCACTAGGCCTCCACTGACCAGACCACTGCTGCCCGTGTACCCCTGGAACCAATTTTAAAGTGCCTACAGCCAGCCCATTTTATTGTGTTAGGCCTTCGAAGCCTGTCTGCGGTCCATACTTCCACTAGTCCTCCACTGACCAGACCACTGCTGCCCGTGTACCCCTGGAACCAATTTTAAAGTGCCTACAGCCAGCCCATTTTATTGTGTTAGGCCTTCGAAGCCTGTCTGCGGTCCCTCCTTCCACTAGGCCTCCACTGACCAGACCACTGCTGCCCGTGTACCCCTGGAACCAATTTTAAAGTGCCTACAGCCAGCCCATTTTATTGTGTTAGGCCTTCGAAGCCTGTCTGCGGTCCATACTTCCACTAGGCCTCCACTGACCAGACCACTGCTGCCCGTGTACCCCTGGAACCAATTTTAAAGTGCCTACAGCCAGCCCATTTTATTGTGTTAGGCCTTCGAAGCCTGTCTGCGGTCCATACTTCCACTAGGCCTCCACTGACCAGACCACTGCTGCCCGTGTACCCCTGGAACCAATTTTAAAGTGCCTACAGCCAGCCCATTTTATTGTGTTAGGCCTTCGAAGCCTGTCTGCGGTCCATACTTCCACTAGTCCTCCACTGACCAGACCACTGCTGCCCGTGTACCCCTGGAACCAATTTTAAAGTGCCTACAGCCAGCCCATTTTATTGTGTTAGGCCTTCGAAGCCTGTCTGCGGTCCCTCCTTCCACTAGGCCTCCACTGACCAGACCACTGCTGCCCGTGTACCCCTGGAACCAATTTTAAAGTGCCTACAGCCAGCCCATTTTATTGTGTTAGGCCTTCGAAGCCTGTCTGCGGTCCATACTTTAAATACTCCTCCACTCAGCACCAAGCTGCCTGCCCGTGTATCCATGTAACCGCTGTAAAACTGCCATGAGCCTATTGTTTGTTATTTTAGGCCTTTGATAGCCTGTCTGCGGTCCCTACTCCTCCACTGACCACCAAGCTGCCTGCCCGTGTATCCATGTAACCGCTGTAAAACTGCCATGAGCCTATTGTTTGTTATTTTAGGCCTTTGAAGCCTTTCTGCGCTCCCTCCTTCCACTAGTCCTCCACTGACCAGACCACTGCTGCCCGTGTACCCCTGGAACCAATTTTAAAGTGCCTACAGCCAGCCCATTTTATTGTGTTAGGCCTTCGAAGCCTGTCTGCGGTCCATACTTTAAATACTCCTCCACTCACCACCAAGCTGCCTGCCCGTGTATCCATGTAACCGCTGTAAAACTGCCATGAGCCTATTGTTTGTTATGTTAGGCCTTTGATAGCCTGTCTGCGGTCCTTACTTTAAATACTCCTCCACTCACCACCTAGCTGCCTGTGTATCCATGTAACCGATGTAAAACTGCCATGACTGCCTACTGTTTGTTATTTTAGGCCTTTGATAGCCTGTCTGCGGCCCCTACTTGCAATACTCCTCCACTGACCACAATGCTGCCTGGAGTGCCTGCCTGTGTATCCATGTAACCGATGTAAAACTGCCATGACTGCCTACTGTTTGTTATTTTAGGCCTTTGATAGCCTGTCTGCGGCCCCTACTTGCAATACTCCTCCACTGAGCACAATGCTGCCTGGAGTGCCTGCCTGTGTATCCATGTAACCGATGTAAAACTGCCATGACTGCCTACTGTTTGTTATTTTAGGCCTTTGATAGCCTGTCTGCAGCCCCTACTTGCAATACTCCTCCACTGACCACACCAATGCTGCCCGTGTACCCCTGGAACCTATTTAAAAGTTCATAGAGCCTAGTTATATATTTTATTTACTATTAATAAGGCCATGATGGACTACGCTGTACCACGCTACAAGCTAACCAGTCGACACTTCTTTTGCGAGAAAAGCCATCCCAACCCTCCACCAGCATGTAGAAGACCGCATTGTCCATGCACTCTGGCAATCTGTGAGTACAAAGGTGCACCTGACAACAGACGCATGGACCTGTAGGCATGGCCACGGAAGATTACGTGTCCATTACGGCGCAATGGGTTAATGTGGTGGATGCATGGTCCACAGGGGACAGCCTACTAAGTCTGTCTGCAGTCCCTAATTCAAATTGTCCTCCACTGTCTAAATCGGAACTTCCACCTTCTGGCTTTCGGCCTATAGTATCAGAAATTAAACTGCATTTGGCCTTCAACTTTGGTTAGGGCCTACTAACGGCTTCTGCCCCTCCCTGGTGTTGCCCTCAACTAAATAAAGCTGAGCTTCAACCTTCCGGCTCTCATTATGTGGTTTTAAAAAAAAAAATGGTGGTTAGGGCCTACTAACGGCTTCTGCCCCTCCCTGGTGTTGTCCTCAACTAAATAAAGCTGAGCTTCAACCTTCCGGCTCTCATTATGTGGTTTAAAAAAAAAAAATGGTGGTTAGGGCCTACTAACGGCTTCTGCCCCTCCCTGGTGTTGTCCTCAACTAAATAAAGCTGAGCTTCAACCTTCCGGCTCTCATTAAGTGGTTTTAAAAAAAAAATGGTGGTTAGGGCCTACTAACGGCTTCTGCCCCTCCCTGGTGTTGTCCTCAACTAAATAAAGCTGAGCTTCAACCTTCCGGCTCTCATTAAGTGGTTTTAAAAAAAAAAAAAATGGTGGTTAGGGCCTACTAACGGCTTCTGCCCCTCCCTGGTGTTGTCCTCAACTAAATAAAGCTGAGCTTCAACCTTCCGGCTCTCATTAAGTGGTTTTAAAAAAAAAAAAAATGGTGGTTAGGGCCTACTAACGGCTTCTGCCCCTCCCTGGTGTTGTCCTCAACTAAATAAAGCTGAGCTTCAACCTTCCGGCTCTCATTATGTGGTTTTAAAAAAAAAAATGGTGGTTAGGGCCTACTAACGGCTTCTGCCCCTCCCTGGTGTTGTCCTCAACTAAATAAAGCTGAGCTTCAACCTTCCGGCTCTCATTAAGTGGTTTTTAAAAAAAAATGGTGGTTAGGGCCTACTAACGGCTTCTGCCCCTCCCTGGTGTTGTCCTCAACTAAATAAAGCTGAGCTTCAACCTTCCGGCTCTCATTAAGTGGTTTTAAAAAAAAAAAAATTGGTGGTTAGGGCCTACTAACGGCTTCTGCCCCTCCCTGGTGTTGTCCTCAACTAAATAAAGCTGAGCTTCAACCTTCCGGCTCTCATTATGTGGTTTAAAAAAAAAAAATGGTGGTTAGGGCCTACTAACGGCTTCTGCCCCTCCCTGGTGTTGTCCTCAACTAAATAAAGCTGAGCTTCAACCTTCCGGCTCTCATTAAGTGGTTTTAAAAAAAAAAAAAATGGTGGTTAGGGCCTACTAACGGCTTCTGCCCCTCCCTGGTGTTGCCCTCAACTAAATAAAGCTGAGCTTCAACCTTCTGCTCCAAATTACCATTTTAAAAAATGCAATAGGCTTTTCCGGCCTACTAAAGGTGTCTGCCCCTCCCTGGTGTTGTCCTCAACTGAACAAAGCTGAGCTTCCACATTCTGGCTTTCGCCCTATACTATCAGATATTAAACTGCATTTGGCCTACTAGTGTGGTTAGGCCCTTGAAACAGTGTCTGCTGCTCTTGGGTTTGCTACTCCACTGAACAAAGCAATGCCGCCTGTTTAGTCCTGTTACCAATTTTGAACTGCATGTAGCCTACTTTATTCTTTGGCCCTATATCTGTTTCCTCCTCATCCTGCCCATTGCCCAGCCACTGCTAAATGAGTCTGCTGGTACATTGACCTAGACCACTACATTCCCCTTGTACTCTACACAGCCAGAATCTGTCCCTGCTGAAAGTAAGGTTCCCCTTCCCGCATGTTATACCACCTTACACAGGGACAAAGAGGAAGGTGCAGATGAAAGTGCAGGTTCCTTCATCAGGTGGGGGGGCATACTCGTTGGCGACGTCACTGGCACAGGGCCCCTCAGAGTACGCAAAAGTGTCGCTGCTGGTGGGAGGCGCCCCCGCCATGCAAACACACCGCCGTACTTTGAGGGGCCCTGTGCCAGTGGCAATGCGAACGAGTGGGCCCCCCCTGCTTGCTCAGGATCACAGCACTTGCAACTTTTAAATACTTACCTTTCCCTGCAACACCGCCGTGACGTAGTCCGCATTTCCTGGGCCCACGAAAAACTTGAGCCAGCCCTACTCCCCCCACAACTTTCCCCCAATTCCCTATGCCCAACTATTATTATACAGTTAATTAAGATTGGCAAGCTTCAGAAACAAGAATGGATGTTTTTGGCATTAAAATGGGCACTGTAGGTGTTTTCCTGGCCTCCACTCACTGCCGACTATGCTTCCCCATTGACTTGCATTGGGTTTCGTGTTTCGGTCGATCCCCGACTTTTAGCGATAATCGGCCGACTGCACTCGACTCGACTCTGGACAAAATCGGGTTTCCCAAAACCCTACTCGATCTTAAAAAAATGAAAGTCGCTCAACCCTAGTGTTGAGCGATACCTTCCGATATTTGAAAGTATCGGTATCGGATTGGATCGGTCGATATCCAAAAAATATCGGATATCGCCGATACCGATACCCGATACCAATACAAGTCAATGGGACACAAATATCGGAACGTAATAGGGAGCAATCCTGGATGGTTCCCAGGGTCTGAAGGAGAGGAAACTCTCCTTCAGGCCCTGGGATCCATATTCATGTAAAAAATAAAGAATAAAAATAAAAAATATGGATATACTCCCCCTCGGACGGCCCCTGGCTCTCAGCGGTGCAATCGGCAGCCTCCGTTCCTAAGAATGCAGCGAGTGAAGGACCTTCGATGACGTCGCGATCACATGAGCGGTCACATGAACGGTCACGCGACCAACCACAAGACCGCGACGTCATCGCAGGTCCTACACTCACTGCATTCTTAGGAACGGAGGCTGCCGCTTGCACCGCTGAGAGCCAGGGGCCGTCGGTGGGTGAGTATATCCATATTTTTTATTTTTATTCTTTATTTTTTACATGAATATGGATCCCGATTCCGATTTCCGATATCCCAAAAATCGGAACTCGGTATCGGAATCCCGATACAACGAATATCGGCCAATACCCGATATTTGCAGTATCGGAATGCTCAACACTACTTATGAAAGTTTCTTTAGTCACTGTTTGATACCTACTATGTGACTTCTAATTTCACTTGCAGCACAGAGTGGATGACTACACATCATTCTTCTAATCTAATGTTATCAAGTGTGAAACATCATGAATAGGCCTTCACAAGGTAATGTAACACCGGTCCAACTCCCAATATTACTGTGTGGGGTGACAAAATGTACAGCAGCTGAACCCCTTTCTTCTTCATTCCAGGTACTCCAATAGCTTGGTGTTACATTGATTTTGCTGTGGAATCAGTGGTATGTCCATTTCTCCAAAATAGCCATGAGCCATTTTTCAATCCAACAACACAAGGTCACATGTTGCTAATGCTACTGTGAGTAGCTTTCATAGCTTAAATATGATACCTTGGCCTGCAGCAACCCCGGACTTATCCCATATCGAGCACATCTAGTACATCATTGGTCGACAATACAAAGTTATTAATAGTTGAGTGAGGAATATGCTGCCATGCTGGAATGCGCTTGGGCATGTAAAACATCAAGATCCACTGCTGGCAGCTCCTTTTGCAAAGGCCAACTAATGATATCCTAGATATGTACAAACGGAGAAAAATCTGGAGACTAAGTAGGCCATGATAACATATTTAGGTTATACATGTTGCTGACAAAAGAAAGAGCATCATGTCAGCTTATTTTATTGTGCTGAAAAACGACTTCAGGGACAGTTTTGAGAAAATAGAGATATAATATTATTAGCCCAATGTTGCAGTGATCAGATGACAAATGAGGAACTGCTACTGTTGACAGCACATCTTGTATGAATATGGAATGTGCTGCCAACAATATGGAAACTGCATAAGACATTAAACAATCATTCCTGCCCATACAGAGTTCTCATGGCCCATTGTAAAAGAGTGTGTAAATATAGTGCTAATTAATTTGTTATATTGTTAATCAGTGATTGATGTCAGCTGCAATATCTCTAGGTAACCTGACTTAATTTACTTGTAGATACACAATAAGAACTCTAAATTAAAATATTGATCACAAATTCTGTGTGTATTGTATGTTTTAGTATATATTTAGATGTTATATATCCCGTGTGCTAACAATAGAACAATTGAACAATTACAAAGCATAAATATATGCTATTAGTAAGAATTTATATTGTCATCGTGAAGGATGATCTATGTCACATTATGCTAAAGACTTGGAACTTGCACTCAGTCCAACATATCATTTTTCAATCTGCCATGTTAGACTTTTTAGTTGCTTGAATCAAGATGTGGAAGAAACTCTGAATTGTTCAGTTGTGTCGATTAGGCACAAGTCAGTGTGACTGAAACAAAGAAAAATGACTGGATACATGTACAGTGCCTTGCGAAAGTATTCGGCCCCCTGGAACTTTTCAACCTTTTCCCACATATCATGCTTCAAACATAAAGATACCAAATGTAAATTTTTGGTGAAGAATAGTGTTGAGCATTCCGCTACTGCAAATATCGGGTATCGGCCGATATTTGCTGTATCGGAATTCCGATACCGAGTTCCAATATTTTTGCGATATCGGAAATCGGAATCGGAAGTGTGCGGTGCGTATGGTTCCCAGGGTCTGGAGGAGAGGAGACTCTCCTTCAGGCCCTGGGATCCATATTCATGTAAAAAATAAATAATAAAAATAAAAAATATTGATATACTCACCCCTCCGGCGGACCCTGGCTCTTAGCGGTGCCTCCGTTCCTAAGAATGCAGGGAGTGAAGGACCTTCGATGAAGTCGCGGTCACGTGAGCGGTCACATGAGCAGTCACGCGACCAATCACAAGACCGCGACGTCATCGCAGGTCCTTCACTCCCTGCATTCTTAGGAACGGAGGCAGACGCTTGGACCGGTGAGAGCCGGTGCCGTCGGAGGGGTGAGTATATCAATATTTTTTATTTTTATTCTTTATTTTATACATGAATATGGATCCCATGGCCTGAAGGAGAGTTTCCTCTCCTTCAGACCCTGGGAACCATTCCGATATTTTGTGTCCCATTGATATGCATTGTTATCGGGTATCGGTATCGGCGATATCCGATATTTTTTGGATATCGGCCGATCCAATCCGATACAGATACCTTTGCATATCGGAAGGTATCGCTCAACACTAGTGAAGAATCAACAAGTGAAACACAATTGTGAAGTTGAACAAAATTTATTGGTTATTTTAAATTTTTGTGGAAATTCAAAAACTGAAAAGTGGGGCGTGCAATATTATTTGGCCCCTTTAACTTAATACTTTGTTGTGCCACATTTTGCTGCGATTACAGCTGCAGGTTGCTTGGGGTATGTCTCTATCAGTTTTGTACATCGAGAGACTGAAATTCTTGCCCATTGTTCCTTGGCAAACAGCTCAAGCTCAGTAAGGTCAGTTTTCAGCTCTTTCCACAGATTCTGAATTGGATTGAAGTCTGGACTTTGACTTGGCCATTCTAACACCTGGATATGTTTATCTGTGAACCATTCCATTGTAGATTTTGCTTTATGTTTGGGACCATTGTCTTGTTGGAAGACAAATCTGAGTCCCAGTCTCAGGTCTTTTGCAGACTCCAACAGGTTTTCTTAAGAATGGTCCTGTATTTGGCTCCATCCATCTTCCCATCCAATGCAACCATCTTCCCTGTCCCTGCTGAAGAAAAGCAGGCCCAAGCCATGATGCTGCCACCACCATGTTTGACAGTGGGGATGGTGTGTTCGGGGTGATGAGCTGTGTTGCCTTTACGCCAAACATATCATTTGGCATTGTTGGCAATAATTGCGATTTTGGTTACATCTGACCAGAGCACCTTCTTCCACATGTTTGGTGTGTCTCCCAGGTGGCTTGTTGAAAACTTTAAGTGACACTTTTTATGGATATCTTTGAGAAATGGCTTTCTTCTTGCCACTCTTCCATAAAGGCCAGATTTGTGCAGTGTATAACTGATTGTTGTCCTATAGACAGACTGTCCCACCTCAGCTGCAGAACTCTGCAGTTCATCCAGAGTGATCATGGGCCTCTTGGATGCATCTCTGATCAGTCTTCTCCTTGTGTTGTTTGAGATGAAAGTTTAGAGGGACGGCCGGGTCTTGGTAGTTTTGCAGTTGGATGATACTCCTTCCATTTCAATTTGGTTGCTTGCACAGTGCTCCTTGGGATGTTTAAAGTTTTGGAAATCATTTTGTATCCAAATCCGGCTTTAAACTTCTCCACAACAGTATCACGGACCTGCCTGTTGTATTCCTTGGTCTACAGTATGCTCTCTGTGCTTCAAACAGGGCCCTGAGACTATCACAGAGCAGGTGCATTTATACGGAGACTTGATTACACACAGGTGGATTATAGTTATCATCATTAGGCATTTAGGACAACATTGGATCATTCAGAGATACACAATGAACTTCTGGAGTGAGTTTGCTGCACTGAAAGTAAAGGGGCCGAATAATATTGCACGCCCCACTTTTCAGTTTTTGAATGTCCACAAAAATTTAAAATAACCAATAAATTTCATTCAACTTCACAATTGTGTTCCACTTGTTGTTGATTCTTCACCAAAAATTTACATTTGATATCTTTATGTTTGAAGCATGATATGTGGGAAAAGGTTGAAAAGTTCCAGGGGGCAAATACACAAGGCACTTTACAATTTTAAAATAAAAAAATATTTCCTTGAAGTTCAGATTGGACTAACAAAGCCAGTGCCATAATCATGATAACTCTTGCCTTCTAAACTAACATCAGATGTGCCAATTAAATACCTTTTCATAAATTTTTTCAATAGTGTCTCATGAAATAAAATGTTATGAAAGTGTGCTTTCCAGGAATTTTGTTACAAGTGATTGACTCACTTTATCTGTTGTAGGGAATGTCTCCCAGTTTTGCAAGAACCCTTAATGACCAATTGATTAAGATAGCTGTTCACATAAGATGTCTTTTTTGAAAACATACATTAAGCCAAATTCTATCGCCTGCAAACTTTGCATAAAGAAGCATCAGTAGCGTAGCTACCAGGGGGGGCAGAGAGGGCCATTGCCCTGGGCCCCACACTCTGAGGGGGCCCACATATAGCTACGCTACTGTAACTATATCGTGTGCACAGCATACCGATACAGCTACATTCTGTGGCAGAGCAGGGAGAATTGATCTCCCTGCTCTGCTACCCAGCCGCTATGGGGCCCCTGAGCAGGCGGGAGGGCCCGGTGCCAACAGTGGGCCCCTCACCTGTCATCCCAGGTTCAGCTGCATCGGCATCTAGCATTGATGAGAGAAGGAGCGTTACCTTCCCTCTCCCATCATCCCCCTGTCAGCGTCTGACATCACCGACTCTGACACTGACAGCGGGCGTGATGACATCAGTACCCAGCTCCCGCAGTCCGGAGATGTGCTGGCGCTCAGAGCAGTGAAGGAACCAGGAGGAAGAGAGGTGAGTATTTATTTATTTATTTTTATAGGGGCTGCCTTATACTACAGAATCTGCTTATGGGGGGCTTCCTTACACTACAGAGTCTGCCTATGGGGGCTGCCTTGTGCTATAGAGTCTGCCTATGGGGCTGACTTATGCTACAGAGTCTGCTTATGGGGGTGCATTATACAATATAGAGAAGGCCTATGGGGAGTGCATTATACTATATGAAGGCCTATGGGGAGTACATTATACTATATTAAGGATTATCTGGTGCATTACACTATATGGAGGCTATCTAGGGGCCATCTTATCATACAGTGTGGAGATTACAGTGAGGGGGTCATCATATAGTGTTGGAGCCAAACAGTTTGGGGGCTACCGAGGGGTCAGTATACTGTGTGGGTGGTACTATACAGTGAGGGTGCATTATACTGTGTATAAGAGATCGTACTGTGTATAGGGGAGCTGTACAGGGGGAGACTCGGGACATTATTATATGTAAAGTGAGCACTTATTGTTACAGGTTGCGGTGCAGCAGTATTCTTGCTGTGCAGTGAGAGGCAGTGACCCAATCAAGTTCAAACAAAAACAGGTTTAATGTCCAAAAAGAAAACTCACACAATGCACAGCATACTGTGTCCTCCGGGTCGCAGCTGTTGATAATGAAAAAAACAGTCTGGGTTTGGGTTGCCGTAAGCGACCACACTACTGTGCAGCAGAGGTGCCAGACTTTTTGGCTCTGCAGAACATCTGCTCTGTCTCACAGCAAGCTTATAACTGACACACCCAAACTCTCTTGCAGGTTTTTTTTCTTCTCTCCAGACTGTGGCCATGGGCCACTTATAAGATCGGGGCTGGAGGAAACGGACCGGCCCCACTACCTTCCTGCAGTCCGCTTCAAAAATAAAAGCCCATACCGGGTTTTCCTGAATAATTTCTTGGTCAAATAACTTGACCCAGTTCACACTCACTTTTATTCTGCCCTGTGACTCACAGGCAACCTGCTGTGAGCACAGGGCACACCAGTGGATCTAATATGCTCTGAGCACATCCTGGGGGACACATAGCGAGTAGGGTTGAGCGAAACGGGTCGATCATTTTCAAAAGTCGCCGACTTTTGGCTAAGTCGGCGTCTCATGAAACCCGATCCGACCCCTGTGCTTGTCGGCCATGCGGTACGCGACTTTCGCGCCAAAGTCGCGTTTCAATGACGCGAAAAGCGCCATTTCTCAGCCAATGAAGGTGAACGCAGAGTGTGGGCAGCGTGATGACATAGATCCTGGTCCCCACCATCTTAGAGAAGGGCATTGCAGTGATTGGCTTGCTGTCTGCGGCGTCACAGGGGCTATAAAGGGGCGTTCCCGCCGACCGCCATCTTACTGCTGCTGATCTGAGCTTAGGGAGAGGTTGCTGCCGCTTCGTCAGAAGCAGGGAGAGCGTTAGGCAGGGTCCACTAACCACCAAACCGCTTGTGCTGTAGCGATTTCCACTGTCCAACACCACCTTCGGTGTGCAGGAACAGTGGAAGCTATTTTTTTTTTTTTCCTCAGCGCTGTAGCTCATTGGGCTGCCCTAGAAGGCTCCGTGATAGCTGTATTGCTGTGTGTACGCCACTGTGGAAACCAACTGCTTTTTTCAAAGCACATATCCTCTTGTTCCTTTCTGCACAGCTATCTTTTTTGTTTGTCCACACTTTTTATTTAATTTGTGCATCAGTCCACTCCTATTGCTGCCTGCCATACCTGGCTTAGATTACTGCAGGGAGATAGTAATTGTAGAACAGTCCCTGTTTTTTTTTTTTTTTGTGGGAGATTAAGATTGGCATTTCTGCTACAGTGCCATCCCTGTGTGTGCCATCGCTCACTGAGTGGGCCATAGAAAGCCTATTTATTTTTTCCGTGATTTGTGTTCTAAATTCTACCTCAACACAAAAACACTACATCAATCAGTGGTAGAAAAATATTGGCCTCAGTCAGGGCTTGTGCGCCACTGCTGTGTGTGCTATCTCTTATTCAGTGGGCTATAGAAAGCCTATTTATTTATTTATTTTTTTTCTTATTATTTGGTTTCTAAAGTCTCCCTGAAAAAAAAAAAATAAATAAAAAAACAGTGGGAGAGTAATATTGCCCTTTCAGCTTGTGTGCCAGTCTTGACTCCTGGGTGTGCCACCTCTCTCTCTAATTGTGGGCCATAGAAAGCCTTTTTTTTTTTTTTTTTTTTAAATATTATTGGGTTTCTAAAGTCTCCCTTAAAAAACAAAAAATACATAAAAAAACAGTGGGAGAGTAATATTGCCCTTTCAGCTTGTGTGCCAGTCTTGACTCCTGGGTGTGCCACCTCTCTCTCTAATTGTGGGCCATAGAAAGCCTTTTTTTTTTTTTTTTTTTAAATATTATTGGGTTTCTAAAGTCTCCCTTAAAAAACAAAAAATACATAAAAAAACAGTGGGAGAGTAATATTGCCCTTTCAGCTTGTGTGCCAGTCTTGACTCCTGGGTGTGCCACCTCTCTCTCTCATTCAGTGGGCCATAGAAAGGCTATTTATTTTTTTGTTTTTTTTAATATTATTTGGTTTCTAAAGTCTCCCTGAAAATAAAAAAAAAAAAACTTAAAAAAACAGTGGAGAGTAATATTGCCCTTTCAGCTTGTGCGCCAGTCTTGACTCCTGGGTGTGCCACCTCTCTCTCTCTAATTGTGGGCCATAGAAAGCCTTTTTTTTTTTGTTTTTTTTTTAATATTATTTGGTTTCTAAAGTCTCCCTTAAAAAACAAAAAATACATAAAAAAACAGTGGGAGAGTAATATTGCCCTTTCAGCTTGTGTGCCAGTCTTGACTCCTGGGTGTGCCACCTCTCTCTCTCATTCAGTGGGCCATAGAAAGGCTATTTATTTTTTTGGTTTTTTTAATATTATTTGGTTTCTAAAGTCTCCCTTAAAAAACAAAAAATACATAAAAAAACAGTGGGAGAGTAATATTGCCCTTTCAGCTTGTGTGCCAGTCTTGACTCCTGGGTGTGCCACCTCTCTCTCTCATTCAGTGGGCCATAGAAAGGCTATTTATTTTTTTGGTTTTTTTAATATTATTTGGTTTCTAAAGTCTCCCTGAAAAAAAAAAAAAACATAAAAAAACAGTGGGAGAGTAATATTGCCCTTTCAGCTTGTGTGCCAGTCTTGACTCCTGGGTGTGCCACCTCTCTCTCTCATTCAGTGGGCCATAGAAAGGCTATTTATTTTTTTGGTTTTTTTAATATTATTTGGTTTCTAAAGTCTCCCTGAAAAAAAAAAAAAACATAAAGAAACAGTGGGAGAGTAATATTGCCCTTTCAGCTTGTGTGCCAGTCTTGACTCCTGGGTGTGCCACCTCTCTCCCTCTCATTCAGTGGGCCATAGAAAGCCTATTTATTTATTTTTTTTAAATATTATTGGGTTTCTAAAGTCTCCCTTAAAAAACAAAAAATACATAAAAAAACAGTGGGAGAGTAATATTGCCCTTTCAGCTTGTGTGCCAGTCTTGACTCCTGGGTGTGCCACCTCTCTCTCTCATTCAGTGGGCCATAGAAAGGCTATTTATTTTTTTGGTTTTTTTAATATTATTTGGTTTCTAAAGTCTCCCTGAAAATAAAAAAAAAAAACTAAAAAAAACAGTGGGAGAGTAATATTGCCCTTTCAGCTTGTGCGCCAGTCTTGACTCCTGGGTGTGCCACCTCTCTCTCTCTAATTGTGGGCCATAGAAAGCCTTTTTTTTTTTTTTTTTTTAAATATTATTGGGTTTCTAAAGTCTCCCTTAAAAAACAAAAAATACATAAAAAAACAGTGGGAGAGTAATATTGCCCTTTCAGCTTGTGTGCCAGTCTTGACTCCTGGGTGTGCCACCTCTCTCTCTAATTGTGGGCCATAGAAAGCCTTTTTTTTTTTTTTTTTAAATATTATTGGGTTTCTAAAGTCTCCCTTAAAAAACAAAAAATACATAAAAAAACAGTGGGAGAGTAATATTGCCCTTTCAGCTTGTGTGCCAGTCTTGACTCCTGGGTGTGCCACCTCTCTCTCTCATTCAGTGGGCCATAGAAAGGCTATTTATTTTTTTGGTTTTTTTTATATTATTTGGTTTCTAAAGTCTCCCTGAAAATAAAAAAAAAAAACGTAAAAAAACAGTGGGAGAGTAATATTGCCCTTTCAGCTTGTGCGCCAGTCTTGACTCCTGGGTGTGCCACCTCTCTCTCTCTAATTGTGGGCCATAGAAAGCCTTTTTTTTTTTTTTTTTTTTTAATATTATTTGGTTTCTAAAGTCTCCCTTAAAAAACAAAAAATACATAAAAAAACAGTGGGAGAGTAATATTGCCCTTTCAGCTTGTGTGCCAGTCTTGACTCCTGGGTGTGCCACCTCTCTCTCTCATTCAGTGGGCCATAGAAAGGCTATTTATTTTTTTGGTTTTTTTAATATTATTTGGTGTCTAAAGTCTCCCTTAAAAAACAAAAAATACATAAAAAAACAGTGGGAGAGTAATATTGCCCTTTCAGCTTGTGTGCCAGTCTTGACTCCTGGGTGTGCCACCTCTCTCTCTCATTCAGTGGGCCATAGAAAGGCTATTTATTTTTTTGGTTTTTTTAATATTATTTGGTTTCTAAAGTCTCCCTGAAAAAAAAAAAAAACATAAAAAAACAGTGGGAGAGTAATATTGCCCTTTCAGCTTGTGTGCCAGTCTTGACTCCTGGGTGTGCCACCTCTCTCTCTCATTCAGTGGGCCATAGAAAGGCTATTTATTTTTTTGGTTTTTTTAATATTATTTGGTTTCTAAAGTCTCCCTGAAAAAAAAAAAAAACACATAAAGAAACAGTGGGAGAGTAATATTGCCCTTTCAGCTTGTGTGCCAGTCTTGACTCCTGGGTGTGCCACCTCTCTCCCTCTCATTCAGTGGGCCATAGAAAGCCTATTTATTTTTTTTTTAAATATTATTGGGTTTCTAAAGTCTCCCTTAAAAAACAAAAAATACATAAAAAAACAGTGGGAGAGTAATATTGCCCTTTCAGCTTGTATGCCAGTCTTGACTCCTGGGTGTGCCACCTCTCTCTCATTCAGTGGGCCATAGAAAGCATTTATTTTTTTTTTCCTTGATTTGTGTTCTAAAATCTACCTCAACACAAAAACACTACATCAATCAGTGGGAGAAAAATATTGGCCTCAGTCAGGGCTTGTGTGCCACTGCTGTGTGTGCTATCTCTCATTCAGTGGGCTATAGAAAGCCTATTTATTTATTTATTTTTTTTCTTATTATTTGGTTTCTAAAGTCTCCCTGAAAAAAAAAAATACCTAAAAAAACAGTGGGAGAGTAATATTGCCCTTTCAGCTTGTGTGCCAGTCTTGACTCCTGGGTGTGCCACCTCTCTCTCTCATTCAGTGGGCCATAGAAAGGCTATTTATTTTTTTGGTTTTTTTAATATTATTTGGTTTCTAAAGTCTCCCTGAAAATAAAAGAAAAAAAACTTAAAAAAACAGTGGGAGAGTAATATTGCCCTTTCAGCTTGTGCGCCAGTCTTGACTCCTGGGTGTGCCACCTCTCTCTCTCTAATTGTGGGCCATAGAAAGCCTTTTTTTTTTTGTTTTTTTTTTTATATTATTTGGTTTCTAAAGTCTCCCTTAAAAAACAAAAAATACATAAAAAAACAGTGGGAGAGTAATATTGCCCTTTCAGCTTGTGTGCCAGTCTTGACTCCTGGGTGTGCCACCTCTCTCTCTCATTCAGTGGGCCATAGAAAGGCTATTTATTTTTTTGGTTTTTTTAATATTATTTGGTTTCTAAAGTCTCCCTGAAAATAAAAAAAAAAAAAACTTAAAAAAACAGTGGGAGAGTAATATTGCCCTTTCAGCTTGTGCGCCAGTCTTGACTCCTGGGTGTGCCACCTCTCTCTCTCTAATTGTGGGCCATAGAAAGCCTTTTTTTTTTTGTTTTTTTTTTAATATTATTTGGTTTCTAAAGTCTCCCTTAAAAAACAAAAAATACATAAAAAAACAGTGGGAGAGTAATATTGCCCTTTCAGCTTGTGTGCCAGTCTTGACTCCTGGGTGTGCCACCTCTCTCTCTCATTCAGTGGGCCATAGAAAGGCTATTTATTTTTTTGGTTTTTTTAATATTATTTGGTTTCTAAAGTCTCCCTGAAAAAAAAAAAAACACATAAAGAAACAGTGGGAGAGTAATATTGCCCTTTCAGCTTGTGTGCCAGTCTTGACTCCTGGGTGTGCCACCTCTCTCCCTCTCATTCAGTGGGCCATAGAAAGCCTATTTATTTTTTTTTTAAATATTATTGGGTTTCTAAAGTCTCCCTTAAAAAACAAAAAATACATAAAAAAACAGTGGGAGAGTAATATTGCCCTTTCAGCTTGTGTGCCAGTCTTGACTCCTGGGTGTGCCACCTCTCTCTCATTCAGTGGGCCATAGAAAGCATTTATTTTTTTTTT
This sequence comes from Ranitomeya variabilis, assembly GCF_051348905.1. Taxonomy (NCBI): domain Eukaryota; kingdom Metazoa; phylum Chordata; class Amphibia; order Anura; family Dendrobatidae; genus Ranitomeya; species Ranitomeya variabilis. The sequence continues at coordinate 294,294,321 of NC_135236.1, read as the reverse complement.
CCTTGATTTGTGTTCTAAAATCTACCTCAACACAAAAACACTACATCAATCAGTGGGAGAAAAATATTGGCCTCAGTCAGGGCTTGTGTGCCACTGCTGTGTGTGCTATCTCTCATTCAGTGGGCTATAGAAAGCCTATTTATTTATTTATTTTTTTTCTTATTATTTGGTTTCTAAAGTCTCCCTGAAAAAAAAAAATACCTAAAAAAACAGTGGGAGAGTAATATTGCCCTTTCAGCTTGTGTGCCAGTCTTGACTCCTGGGTGTGCCACCTCTCTCTCTCATTCAGTGGGCCATAGAAAGGCTATTTATTTTTTTGGTTTTTTTAATATTATTTGGTTTCTAAAGTCTCCCTGAAAATAAAAGAAAAAAAACTTAAAAAAACAGTGGGAGAGTAATATTGCCCTTTCAGCTTGTGCGCCAGTCTTGACTCCTGGGTGTGCCACCTCTCTCTCTCTAATTGTGGGCCATAGAAAGCCTTTTTTTTTTTGTTTTTTTTTTTATATTATTTGGTTTCTAAAGTCTCCCTTAAAAAACAAAAAATACATAAAAAAACAGTGGGAGAGTAATATTGCCCTTTCAGCTTGTGTGCCAGTCTTGACTCCTGGGTGTGCCACCTCTCTCTCTCATTCAGTGGGCCATAGAAAGGCTATTTATTTTTTTGGTTTTTTTAATATTATTTGGTTTCTAAAGTCTCCCTGAAAATAAAAAAAAAAAAAACTTAAAAAAACAGTGGGAGAGTAATATTGCCCTTTCAGCTTGTGCGCCAGTCTTGACTCCTGGGTGTGCCACCTCTCTCTCTCTAATTGTGGGCCATAGAAAGCCTTTTTTTTTTTGTTTTTTTTTTAATATTATTTGGTTTCTAAAGTCTCCCTTAAAAAACAAAAAATACATAAAAAAACAGTGGGAGAGTAATATTGCCCTTTCAGCTTGTGTGCCAGTCTTGACTCCTGGGTGTGCCACCTCTCTCTCTCATTCAGTGGGCCATAGAAAGGCTATTTATTTTTTTGGTTTTTTTAATATTATTTGGTTTCTAAAGTCTCCCTGAAAAAAAAAAAACATAAAAAAACAGTGGGAGAGTAATATTGCCCTTTCAGCTTGTGTGCCAGTCTTGACTCCTGGGTGTGCCACCTCTCTCTCTCATTCAGTGGGCCATAGAAAGGCTATTTATTTTTTTGGTTTTTTTAATATTATTTGGTTTCTAAAGTCTCCCTGAAAATAAAAAAAACAAAACTTAAAAAAACAGTGGGAGAGTAATATTGCCCTTTCAGCTTGTGCGCCAGTCTTGACTCCTGGGTGTGCCACCTCTCTCTCTCTAATTGTGGGCCATAGAAAGCCTTTTTTTTTTGTTTGTTTTTTAATATTATTTGGTTTCTAAAGTCTCCCTTAAAAAACAAAAAATACATAAAAAAACAGTGGGAGAGTAATATTGCCCTTTCAGCTTGTGTGCCAGTCTTGACTCCTGGGTGTGCCACCTCTCTCCCTCTCATTCAGTGGGCCATAGAAAGCCTATTTATTTATTTTTTTAAATATTATTGGGTTTCTAAAGTCTCCCTTAAAAAACAAAAAATACATAAAAAAACAGTGGGAGAGTAATATTGCCCTTTCAGCTTGTGTGCCAGTCTTGACTCCTGGGTGTGCCACCTCTCTCTCATTCAGTGGGCCATAGAAAGCATTTATTTTTTTTTTCCTTGATTTGTGTTCTAAAATCTACCTCAACACAAAAACACTACATCAATCAGTGGGAGAAAAATATTGGCCTCAGTCAGGGCTTGTGTGCCACTGCTGTGTGTGCTATCTCTCATTCAGTGGGCTATAGAAAGCCTATTTATTTATTTTTTTTTTTTCTTATTATTTGGTTTCTAAAGTCTCCCTGAAAAAAAAAATACCTAAAAAAACAGTGGGAGAGTAATATTGCCCTTTCAGCTTGTGTGCCAGTCTTGACTCCTGGGTGTGCCACCTCTCTCTCTCATTCAGTGGGCCATAGAAAGGCTATTTATTTTTTTGGTTTTTTTAATATTATTTGGTTTCTAAAGTCTCCCTGAAAAAAAAAAAAAACATAAAAAAACAGTGGGAGAGTAATATTGCCCTTTCAGCTTGTGTGCCAGTCTTGACTCCTGGGTGTGCCACCTCTCTCTCTCATTCAGTGGGCCATAGAAAGGCTATTTATTTTTTTGTTTTTTTTAATATTATTTGGTTTCTAAAGTCTCCCTGAAAATAAAAAAAAAAAAAACTTAAAAAAACAGTGGGAGAGTAATATTGCCCTTTCAGCTTGTGCGCCAGTCTTGACTCCTGGGTGTGCCACCTCTCTCTCTCTAATTGTGGGCCATAGAAAGCCTTTTTTTTTTTTTTTTTTTTTAATATTATTTGGTTTCTAAAGTCTCCCTTAAAAAACAAAAAATACATAAAAAAACAGTGGGAGAGTAATATTGTCCTTTCAGCTTGTGTGCCAGTCTTGACTCCTGGGTGTGCCGCCTCTCTCTCTCATTCAGTGGGCCATAGAAAGGCTATTTATTTTTTTGTTTTTTTTAATATTATTTGGTTTCTAAAGTCTCCCTGAAAATAAAAAAAAAAAAACTTAAAAAAACAGTGGGAGAGTAATATTGCCCTTTCAGCTTGTGCGCCAGTCTTGACTCCTGGGTGTGCCACCTCTCTCTCTCTAATTGTTAGTGCTTGAGTGACAGTCCTGCGTGTGTGTCATCTCTGTGATTTTGTGCCACAGAAAACAGAGTGTGTAACATTGTGCCTGATTTTCCTTGTGGTCTCACCAACCTGTTAAGGGATATTGAAATCATACTGAAGTTATAGCTCACCGTGTAAGTTGTTTGACAGCAACAAATAAAGTTACTTTGGTTAAGATTTTAAAACAATGAGGAAGTCTGGTGCAAGAGGTCGTCGTGGGCGTTCATTGTCAGCTGGTAATGATGGTAGTGGTAGTGGAGCATCAGGTGGTCGTGGGGATAAAAATATTCCACCTAAGTCTGGAGCTGTGGAGCCAGTTTCGTCGTCAGGCTACACAAGGCCTCGAACGCTCTCTTTTCTGGGAGTAGGAAAACCGCTTTTAAAGGCGGAGCAGCAACAGCAAGTTTTGGCTTACATTGCAGACTCAGCCTCTAGCTCTTTTGCCTCCTCTTCCGAAACTGGTAAATGTAAAAGCAGCGCGTCGCTTGTGGATGTTCACGGTCAGGGACAAGTCGCTTCCTTGTCCTCCTCAGCAAAAACTACAACAAGAGAGAAGGATGCAGCAGGCGACACAACGGGTCACTCCATGGAGCTCTTTACACATACCGTCCCTGGCTTAGAAAGTGAAACATTTAACAGGCCATGCCCATTACAAGTATATTCTGACATGGAGTGCACTGATGCACAGCCACAGCCAGAGTACTATGCTGCTCCTTTGACTCAGACCACCACATTGCCCTCTCAGGGTACAGATCCACAATCAGACCCTGATGAGACTATGTTGCCCCGCCACGAACGCTATACCACCGACCGACACAGTGACACAGACGAAGTTGCACACGAGCTCGAAGAGGAGGTAATAGATGGCCCAGTTATTGACCCCGATTGGCAGCCATTGGGGGAACAGGGTGCAGGCGGCAGTAGTTCAGAAGCGGAGGTGGAGGAGGGGCCGCAGCAGGCATCAACATCGCAACAGGTTCCATCTGCCGGGCCCGTATCTGGCCCAAAACGCGTGTCAAAGCCAAAACCTGTTGGAGGACAGCGTGGCCATCCGGTTAAAGCTCAGTCTGCAATCCCTGAAAAGGGATCCGAGTCTAGGAAGAGTGCAGTCTGGCATTTTTTTAAACAACATCCAACTGATCAGCGCAAAGTCATCTGTCAAAAATGTTCAACTAGCTTAAGCAGAGGTCAGAATCTGAAAAGTCTAAATACTAGTTGCATGCATAGACACTTAACCACCATGCATTTTCAAGCCTGGACTAACTACCAAACGTCCCTTAAGGTTGTAGCACCCTCGGCCAATGAAGCTAGTCAGCAACGCAACATCCCTTCCGTCACTGTAAGGCCACCATTTTCCGCACCACCGGCAGTATCTGTGCAGGTTTCTTTGCCAGCCAAAAGCAGTCAGGGTCAGGGAACCACCAGTTTTGTAGGAGGAAATATTGCATCTAGGGCACCGGCGGAAACAATACCGTCTCCAACCGTCTCTCAGTCTGCCATGTACACCGGCACACCCGAAAGTTCCACGATCTCCAGCTCTCCAGTCCAGCTCACCCTACATGACACTCTGGTTAGAAAAAGGAAGTACTTATCCTCGCATCCGCGTACACAGGGTTTTAACACCCACATAGCTAGACTAATCTCGTTAGAGATGATGCCCTACCGGTTAGTTGAAAGCGAAGCTTTCAAAGCCCTGATGGAGTACGCTGAACCACGATACGAGCTACCCAGTCGACACTTTTTTTCCAGAAAAGCCATCCCAGCCCTGCACCAGCATGTTAAACAGCGCATCGTCCATGCACTCAGGCAATCTGTGAGTAAATACTCCTCCACTCACCACCAAGCTGCCTGCCCGTGTATCCATGTAACCGCTGTAAAACTGCCATGAGCCTATTATTTGTTATTTTAGGCCTTTGATAGCCTGTCTGCGGTCCCTACTTTAAATACTCCTCCACTCACCACCAAGCTGCCTGTGTATCCATGTAACCGCTGTAAAACTGCCATGAGCCTATTGTTTGTTATTTTAGGCCTTTGATAGCCTGTCTGCGGTCCCTACTTTAAATACTCCTCCACTCATCACCAGCTGCCTGCCCGTGTATCCATGTAACCGCTGTAAAACTGCCATGAGCCTATTGTTTGTTATTTTAGGCCTTTGATAGCCTGTCTGCAGTCCCTACTTTAAATACTCCTCCACTCACCACCAAGCTGCCTGCCCGTGTATCCATGTAAAAGCTGTAAAACTGCCATGAGCCTATTGTTTGTTATTTTAGGCCTTCGAAGCCTGTCTGCGGTCCCTCCTTCCACTAGGCCTCCACTGACCAGACCACTGCTGCCCGTGTACCCCTGGAACCAATTTTAAAGTGCCTACAGCCAGCCCATTTTATTGTGTTAGGCCTTCGAAGCCTGTCTGCGGTCCCTCCTTCCAATAGGCCTACACTGACAAAGGTACACCTGACAACAGACACATGGACCTGTAGGCATGGCCACGGAAGGTTACGTGTCCTTTGTGGCTCAATGGGTTAATGTATTGGATGCATGGTCCACACAGGGGACAGCCTGCTAAGTCTGTATGCAGTCCCAAATTCAAGTTGTCCTCAACTGAATAAAGCTGAGCTTCTACCTTCTGGCTCTCATTAAGTGTTTTTTAAAAAACAAAATGGTGGTTAGGGCCTACTAACGGCTTCTGCCCCTCCCTGGTGTTGCCCTCAACTGAATAAAGCTGAGCTTCTACCTTCCGGCTCTGATTAACTGCTGTTTTTAAACACATTGCTGGTTCCGGCCTACTAACGGTGTCTGCCCCTGCCTGGTGTTGCCCTCAACTGAATAAAGCTGAGCTTCAACCTTCTGGCTCTCATTAACTGTTTTTTAAAAAACAAAATGGTGGTTAGGGCCTACTAACGGCTTCTGCCCCTCCCTGGTGTTGCCCTCAACTGAATAAAGCTGAGCTTCTACCTTCCGGCTCTGATTAACTGCTGTTTTTAAACACATTGCTGGTTCCGGCCTACTAACGGCTTCTGCCCCTCCCTGGTGTTGCCCTCAACTGAATAAAGCTGAGCTTCTACCTTCCGGCTCTGATTAACTGCTGTTTTTAAACACATTGCTGGTTCCGGCCTACTAACGGTGTCTGCCCCTGCCTGGTGTTGCCCTCAACTGAATAAAGCTGAGCTTCAACCTTCTGGCTCTCATTAAGTGTTTTTTAAAAAACAAAATGGTGGTTAGGGCCTACTAACGGCTTCTGCCCTTCCCTGGTGTTGCCCTCAACTGAATAAAGCTGAGCTTCTACCTTCCGGCTCTGATTAACTGCTGTTTTTAAACACATTGCTGGTTCCGGCCTACTAACGGTGTCTGCCCCTGCCTGGTGTTGCCCTCAACTGAATAAAGCTGAGCTTCAACCTTCTGGCTCTCATTAAGTGTTTTTTAAAAAACAAAATGGTGGTTAGGGCCTACTAACGGCTTCTGCCCCTCCCTGGTGTTGCCCTCAACTGAATAAAGCTGAGCTTCTACCTTCCGGCTCTGATTAACTGCTGTTTTTAAACACATTGCTGGTTCCGGCCTACTAACGGTGTCTGCCCCTCCCTGGTGTTGCCCTCAACTGAATAAAGCTGAGCTTCTACCTTCCGGCTCTGATTAACTGCTGTTTTTAAACACATTGCTGGTTCCGGCCTACTAACGGTGTCTGCCCCTGCCTGGTGTTGCCCTCAACTGAATAAAGCTGAGCTTCAACCTTCTGGCTCTCATTAAGTGTTTTTAAAAAAACAAAATGGTGGTTAGGGCCTACTAACGGCTTCTGCCCCTCCCTGGTGTTGCCCTCAACTGAATAAAGCTGAGCTTCTACCTTCCGGCTCTGATTAACTGCTGTTTTTAAACACATTGCTAGTTCCGGCCTACTAACGGTGTCTGCCCCTCCCTGGTGTTGCCCTCAACTGAATAAAGCTGAGCTTCTACCTTCCGGCTCTGATTAACTGCTGTTTTTAAACACATTGCTGGTTCCGGCCTACTAACGGTGTCTGCCCCTGCCTGGTGTTGCCCTCAACTGAATAAAGCTGAGCTTCAACCTTCTGGCTCTCATTAAGTGTTTTTTAAAAAACAAAATGGTGGTTAGGGCCTACTAACGGCTTCTGCCCCTCCCTGGTGTTGCCCTCAACTGAATAAAGCTGAGCTTCTACCTTCCGGCTCTGATTAACTGCTGTTTTTAAACACATTGCTGGTTCCGGCCTACTAACGGTGTCTGCCCCTGCCTGGTGTTGCCCTCAACTGAATAAAGCTGAGCTTCAAACTTCTGGCTCTCATTAAGTGTTTTTTAAAAAACAAAATGGTAGTTCCGGCCTACTAACGGTGTCTGCCCCTGCCTGGTGTTGCCCTCAACTGAATAAAGCTGAGCTTCAACCTTCTGGCTCTGATTAACTGCTGTTTTTAAACACATTGCTGGTTCCGGCCTACTAACGGTGTCTGCCCCTGCCTGGTGTTGCCCTCAACTGAATAAAGCTGAGCTTCAACCTTCTGGCTCTCATTAAGTGTTTTTTAAAAAACAAAATGGTGGTTAGGGCCTACTAACGGCTTCTGCCCCTCCCTGGTGTTGCCCTCAACTGAATAAAGCTGAGCTTCTACCTTCCGGCTCTGATTAACTGCTGTTTTTAAACACATTGCTGGTTCCGGCCTACTAACGGTGTCTGCCCCTGCCTGGTGTTGCCCTCAACTGAATAAAGCTGAGCTTCAACCTTCTGGCTCTCATTAAGTGTTTTTTAAAAAACAAAATGGTGGTTCCGGCCTACTAACGGTGTCTGCCCCTGCCTGGTGTTGCCCTCAACTGAATAAAGCTGAGCTTCAACCTTCTGGCTCTGATTAACTGCTGTTTTTAAACACATTGCTGGTTCCGGCCTACTAACGGTGTCTGCCCCTGCCTGGTGTTGCCCTCAACTGAATAAAGCTGAGCTTCAACCTTCTGGCTCTCATTAAGTGTTTTTTAAAAAACAAAATGGTGGTTAGGGCCTACTAACGGCTTCTGCCCCTCCCTGGTGTTGCCCTCAACTGAATAAAGCTGAGCTTCTACCTTCTGGCTCTGATTAACTGCTGTTTTTAAACACATTGCTGGTTCCGGCCTACTAACGGTGTCTGCCCCTCCCTGGTGTTTTTTAAAAAACAAAATGGTGTTTAGGGCCTACTAACGGTGTCTGCCCCTCCCTGGTGTTGCCCTCAACTGAATAAAGCTGAGCTTCAACCTTCTGGCTCTTATTAAGTGTTTTTTAAAAAACGAAATGGTGGTTAGGGCCTACTAACGGTGTCTGCCCCTCCCTGGTGTTGTCCTCAACTGAACAAAGCTGAGCTTCCACATTCTGGCTTTCGGCCTATACTATCAGATATTAAACTGCATTTGGCCTACTAGTGTGGTTAGGCCCTTGAAACAGTGTCTGCTGCTCTTGGGTTTGCTACTCCACTGAACAAAGCAATGCCGCCTGTTTAGTCCTGTTACCAATTTTGATCTGCATTTAGCCTACTTTATTCTTTGGCCCTATATCTGTTTCCTCATCATCCTGCCCATTGCCCAGCCACTGCTAGATGAGTCTGCTGGTACATTGACCTAGACCCCTACATTCCCCTTGTACTCTACACAGCCAGAATCTGACCCTGCTGAAAGTAAGGTTCCCCTTCCCGCATATTATACCACCTTACACAGGGACAAAGAGGAAGGTGCAGATGAAAGTGCAGGTTCCTTCATCAGGTGGGGGGGCATACTCGTTGGCGACGTCACTGGCACAGGGCCACTCAGAGTACGCAAAAGTGTCGCTGCTGGTGGGAGGCGCCCCCGCCATGCAAACACACCGCCGTACTTTGAGGGGCCCTGTGCCAGTGCCAATGCGAACGAGTGGGCCCCCCCTGCTTGCTCAGGATCACAGCACTTGCAACGTTGAAATACTTACCTCTCCCTGCTCCACCGCCATGACGTAGTCCATGTTTCCTGGGCCCACTAAAACCTTGAACCAGCCCTACCCCCACAACATTTGCCAAATGACCCCCAATTTCCAGTGCCCAACTATTATTATAAAGTTAATTAAGATTGACAAGCTTCAGAAAACAAGAATGGATGTTTTTGGCAGTAAAATGTGCACTGTAGGTGTTTTCCTGGCCTCCACTCACTGCCGGCTATGCTTCCCCATTGACTTGCATTGGGTTTCGTGTTTCGGTCGATCCCCGACTTTTAGCGATAATCGGCCGACTTCACTCGACTCAACTCTGGACTAAATCGGGTTTCACAAAACCAGACTCGATCTTAAAAAAATGAAAGTCGCTCAACCCTAATAGCGACCCTCACATATGAGACCGGTCACTGCCTCACATACCCCCACTCTGTTCAAACTTGTGGGGCTGAACATTTGTCACCACACCCGATGTTCCACTGAGAAGCTGAAGTTTTGTAGGGACAAGAACCACCTGGTGACTCGGGCATTCCTCTCTTTTGCATTTCTCATCCAGACGAGGGGTAAATGGTCCGTTACCAACCAAAAAACAGATGCCTGAGCAAATAGTAGGACTCCAAGGCCCATTTAATCACCAAGAACTCCTCCACTATGCTATAATTTCTCTCTGCTCTGGTCAGTTTCCGGCTCAAATAGGTGACTGGATGCTCATCCCTGTTCACCTCTTGCGACAGCACTGCTCCCAAGCGTACCTCTGAGGCATCAGTTTGCACAATAAAGGTTTTCTTGAAGTCGGGGCTGATGAGGACTGGCTGTCCACACACTGCCAACTTCAGACTTCAGAGACTGGAACGCTTCCTCCACTTGAGGATTCCAATTGACCATCACTGTTTTCTTCCCTTTTAATAGATCTGTTAAGGGTGCTGATTTCCCAGCAAAATTGGGTATAAATCGACAGTAATATCCAATGATGCCAAGGAATGCCCTCACTTGTTTGGTACTTAAGGGCTTGAGCAAGTTTTGAATGGCCTCAAGGGATGGAGATAGAAGTCAAATTTTGACACTTCATTTAACCTCCTAAAGTCATTACAGAAGTGCAATGACCCATCTGATTTTGGGATTAGGACAATGGGGATGGCCCACTCACTTAGGGACTCCTCAATGACTTCCAACTGGACCATTTGCTTCACCTCGGCCGTTAAGGCTTGCATTCAGGCTTCTGGCATTCAGTCAGATACATATACTTCCATATTCTGCTATATCAAAGCTCAAGCCTCCCGTCGCTGCTGTTTTGTGAGGAAATCATTTACCTTTACCTCACACCCGGCTGTGTCCTCGATTAGGGCCAGAGGGACTCTCATTTGTATGACTTGGCCATGAGTTTACTCTCTGCGGTGGGTACTAGTACCAACACCCGGTCTCCTTCTTTAAAGGTCCTGACCGTGGCCCTTTTATTATACGTATGGCTCTGAGCAGCCTGAGTATCCAACTGATGCTCCTTTACTATGGGCCGCACGACCACAATGCGATCCTGCATACTTGCCACATACTCGATGACGCTCTTATGGGGAGTGGGCTCCTTTTGCCACATCTCTTTGGCTACATCCAGCAGTCCAATCGGGTGTCTGCCATACAATAGCTCAAACGGGGAGAACCCTGTGGATGCCTGCAGTACCTCGCAGATGGCGAACATTAGATAGGGCAGTAACATATCCCAATCCCTCCCATCCTTGGTGACCACCTTTTTGAGCATTGCCTTGAGGGTCTTATTAAACCACTCCACCAACCCATCGGTTTGTGGATGGTACACTGACGTACGTAACTGTTTAATCTGGAGCAACTTACATAGCTCCCTGGTCAGCTTAGACATGAAAGGGGTTCCCTGATCCGTAAGGATCTCCTTGGGGAGCCCAAGATGACAAAACATGGTAAATAGTTCATGGGCTATTAGTTTAGCCGAAGTGTGGTGGAGTGTTATCACCTCTGGGTACCGAGTGGTGTAGTCTATGACTACTAATATGTGCTGGTGGCCCCGGGCAGACTTTACTATTGGTCCTACCAGATCCATTGCAATCCGCTCAAAAGGTACCTAAATAATGGGCAGAGGCACTAATGGACTATGGTAGTTTGGGTTGGGTGAGGTTAGTTGGAACTCTGGACATGTGTCGCAGTACCTTTTGACCTCAACATAGACCCCGGGCCAAAAAAACCTCTGCAACATGCGCTCTTGCATCTTCTTGGCCCCCAAATGCCCTCCCAAAATGTGAGTGTGAGCCATGTCGAGCACCGCCCAACAATAGGATTGGGGCACTACCAGTTGTTCTACCACCTCATCCCTGATTTTATCAACCCTGTACAGTAACTCCTGGTTGATCATCATCCGGGGAAACTCTTTCTCTGCACCTGGTTGTTGAACCACCCCATTCACCTCGATTACTCTTTCCCTTGCCTGGGTCAGAGTGGGATCCTGGAGCTGGGCAGTCCCGAACTTACCAGGTGACACCTCCAGCTCAGGAATCAGTGGCTCCTCCTCCACTTCTCCTGCCAATATCTCTAGGGGAAACCTATTGGAATCACGCTCTGTCCCTATGGTGGTGACGCCTACGGCAGGTATCCCTGACTTGGGATCTTTGGGTTCTGCGCCCGGAATACTTTTTACCCTGAGAGGGTTAACTCTGGTCTCCCAGAGTGACCAGAACAGGGGCAAGTCTCTTCCCAATACAGTCCTATATGGAAGAGTCTTTACCACTGCCACATGTTTTATCTCCCCACACGGGGTGGAGAACGTGATCTCCACAGTGGGGTACTCTCGAAGGTCCCCATGTATGCACACTACCCCCACCTTCCATCCATTAGGACTATCCCCAGCAAACAGGGACCCATGTACCAGGGTCACCAAGCTCCCCGAGTCCAAGAGAGTGCCCGTCTGGTACCCATTAATGAGTCATTTGCACAGCTGAGGTTCGGTATCGGCAGGGTCTGTAGTGGCAATGCAGACTGGCTGGGCATACATAGATACACGATGGGTATACCCACAGACCATGGGTTCTGTAGTTAGAGGGCAATTGGCAACCACATGTCCAGGCTCTTGACAACTGTGTATGAGGGTACCTTGGGGCCAATTTAAGGGATACGGGTCGGTTATCACTCTCCTTCCGAGATATCCTCTCGGTACGGGTATGATCCATATTGGCCCCGGTGGAGAGCCGTGGACTTTTCCTCAACTCCGGGGTCAGCGGGGCCTTACGTGCCAGCCAAAGTAGAGCAGTGTCCTGTATAAAGTACTGGGTGGCTATGTACCGCTCTATTACCTGGTACAGAGTGCCCGAGTCCCCTTGTCCCACCCAATGCTGTATGGCTGCTGGCAGGGCCCTCACCGGCTGGACCGCTCGATCACCACCCTCTCTACCATCTGAAAGGGGGTTAAAGCCTCAGGCTGGAGCCATTTTTTAACCAGTTGCAGTAAGTCATAGGCCTGAGACCGGGCAGGGCGAGACTTGGAAAAAGACCAGTGGGACACCCTTTGGGCACGCACATATGTATTAACCCCCAGTCTGGCAAGGATCTCACCTTTCAGCTTCCCATAGTCAAGGGCATCATCCCGACTGAGGTCCAGGCAGGCCTTCTGACCATCTCCTGTCAGAAAGGGGGCTACCACTTCAGCCCACTGGGCCACCGGCAAGCCCTCCTGTTCTGCAGTGCATTCGAATACAATGAGGAATGCCTCCATGTCGTCCTCAGTTGCCATCTTCCTCAATGCTGATGGTACTTTGTACCTGGCCTCCGACTGGTACGGGGTCACTGGAGATGGTGCCTCTCGCGTGGCCACTATCTGCTGCAGAATCAGCTCATTAGTCTTTTGCTGCTGCTGATACAACCATTGCTGCCGATGATTGTGCTGCTCCTGCCATTGCTGGCTGAGGACCAACTGCTTCAAAAGCTCCTCCATTTTGTCAGTCGGCTTGAGCTGAAGCGTTGCCAGCTTAATCATTGACACGCAACACTCTTTGGGGTATGCCTCAGTTCACACTGCTTGCATTCTCCAACCATATGTGGGTCAGCGGTGTCCTTTCTGTGTAGTGAGAGGCAGTGACCCAATCAAGTTAAAACAAAAACAGGTTTAATGTCCAAAAAGAAAACTCACACAATGCACAGCATAATGTGTCCTCCGGGTCGCAGTCGTTGACAATGAAAAAAACAGTCTGGGTTTGGGTTGCCGTAAGCGGCCACACTACTGTGCAGCAGAGGTGCCAGAATTTTGGCTCTGTTTGGCCCTGTGTTCCCTCACATAGGGAAGGCTTCTGCAGGCCATCTGCTCTATCTCACAACAAGCTCATAACTGACACACCCAAACTCTCTTGCAGGTTTTTTTTTTTCTCTCCAGACTGTGGCCATGGGCCACTTATAAGATCTAGGCTGGAGGAAACAGACCAGCCCCACTACCTTCCTGCAGTCCGTTTCAAAAATAAAAGTCCATACCGGGTTTTCCTGAATAATTTCTTGGTCAAATAACTTGACCCAGTTCACACTCACTTTTATTCTGCCCTGTGACTCACAGGCAACCTGCTGTGAGCACAGTGCACTCCAGCAGATCTAATATGCTTCTGAGCACATCCTGGGGGACACATAGCGACCCTTACATATGACACCGGTCACTGCCTCACAAGGGGAACTCAGGTTACTGTGACTATCAAAGGGGCACACAGAGGGCATTATTATTTTCTAGGGGGCAAAATGTGGGCACTGTTTTCTAGGGTACTTGTACCCTGCATTACTGTATTTTAGAGGGTTGCTTTAAAATTTAGAAGGCACAGAGAACCACACAGCAGGTGCAGTAATAGGGACACATACGGCAGCAGCGGCTCAGTATTGGGACATCAGCAGGATAAGCAGTGTGTGCAGGCTGGAAAAGATGGTGATGGTGTAGTGAGCTGGCCGGCTGTGGCTGTTCTGTTATCATTGACATAGAATCTGTGACAGACACTGCCCCGTGTGGCCAGAAGTTATACCTATGCCGAATGTGATTACAGAGAAACAAACTGTATTGGCTAAACTCCCCCCTGTTATGTCATGTGAACAGGAAGGGGAGGGAGAAGAGAAAGAGCCCGGGAAACCAGTCGGTGCAGAGAGAGGTCTGTGTGTGCTGGCGTCCTCCTGTAGATGCGATATAGAAGGTTGCCTGGATTACCCCTCTCTCTTGGAAGCTGACATCCAGATTGTTCCCAGCTCCCACACTGCGGAGCACTCAGCGGTGACATCTTCACAGATCCTGGAGCTCAAGAACTGTAAGCGGGTCCTCTATTGAGAGGCCGAACATTCCACCCTTACCTGCTGAACCCCAAGGACTACAGTCTGGACCTGAGAGACAAAGTTTTGTTTAATTCCTTTTTTTCTCTTCGGCTGGAGCGTCTCCCTGCTGTGACCGACAGGCCTGCGACGTGGGAAGATAACCTCTTGGAGCAAAGGAACTGGTAACGTGTGGATAGGGACAGTGAGGGATAGTTTGTTATTACACGTTATTTCTGTGAATAAGCATACTTTGTACTGTCTATTATTGTGTTCTGCTGTGTTAAGAAAAATGTATAACAGTAAAGATACGTTTGTTAAGATGGAATCTGAGTGTGGAGGCTTTGCTGGGCCAGATCATGGACATGCATGGGCGGCTGTCATGAATCCCAATGGCTAGGGATAGCACAGGACAAGCAAAGTACAGGTAAATAACGGACGAGCTCTAGGGTGATGGAACCTGGGCTGACCGCTGCCCTACGCCTGACAAACGCAACTAGAGATAGCCAGGGAGCGTGCCTACGTTGGTTCTAGACGCCACGCACCAGCCTAAGAGCTAACTAGTACTGCAGAGAAAATAAAGACCTCACTTGCCTCCAGAGGAATGAACCCCAAAAAGATATAGTTGCCCCCCACATGTATTGACGATGAAATAAGAGGAAGGCACACACATAGAGATGATATATATAGTTTTAGCAAATTGAGGCCCGCTGTAAACTAGAAAGCAGAATGATACAAAAGGGGACTGAGCGGTCAGCAAAAAACCCTAATCAAAAAAAAACCATCCTGAGATTACAAGAACCCATGTGCCAACTCATGGCACATGGGGAGAACCTCAGTCCACTAGAGCTACCAGCTAGCATAGAGACATCATAAGCAAGCTGGACAAAAAACCAAACAACTGAAAATCAGCACTTAGCTTATCCTGAAAGATCTGGGAGCAGGTAGGCAGGAACCAAACAGAGCACATCTGAATACATTGATAGCCGGCAAGGGAATGACAGAAAGGCCAGGTAAAATAGGAAACACCCAGCCTCTGATGGACAGGTGGAAACCAAAGGCCGCAACCCACCAAAGTCACCCAGTACCAGCAGTAACCACCAGAGGGAGCCCACAAACAGAATCCACAACAGTACCCCCCCCCTTGAGGAGGGGTCACCGAACCCTCACGAGAACCCCCAGGGCGATCAGGGTGAGCTCTATGGAAGGCGCGGACCAAATCAGTCGCATGAACATCGGAGGCGACCACCCAGGAATTATCCTCCTGACCATAACCCTTCCACTTAACCAAATACTGGAGTTTGCGTCTGGAAACACGAGAATCCAAGATCTTCTCAACAACATACTCCAATTCTCCCTCCACCAGCACCGGAGCAGGAGGCTCAACCGAAGGAACAACGGGCACCTCATACCTCCGCAACAATGACCGATGGAACACATTATGAATAGCAAACGATGCTGGGAGATCCAAACGAAAAGATACAGGGTTAAGAATCTCCGAGATCCTATAAGGACCGATGAACCGAGGCTTGAACTTAGGAGAAGAGACCTTCATAGGGACAAAACGAGAAGACAACCACACCAAATCCCCAACAAGAAGTCGGGGACCCACGCGGCGACGGCGATTAGCAAACTGCTGAGTCTTCTCCTGAGATAACTTCAAATTGTCCACCACCTGATTCCAAATCTGATGTAGCCTGTCCACCACCACGTCCACTCCAGGACAATCCGAAGGCTCCACCTGACCAGAGGAAAAACGAGGATGAAACCCCGAATTACAAAAAAAAGGAGAGACCAACGTGGTAGAACTAGCCCGATTATTAAGAGCAAATTCGGCCAGTGGCAAAAAAGCAACCCAGTCATCCTGATCAGCAGAAACAAAACACCTCAAATAAGTTTCCAAGGTCTGATTAGTTTGCTCCGTCTGGCCATTCGTCTGAGGATGGAATGCAGACGAGAAAGACAAATCGATGCCCATCTTGGCACAAAACGTCCGCCAAAATCTAGACACAAACTGGGATCCCCTGTCAGAAACGATATTCTCCGGAATCCCATGCAAACGAACCACGTTCTGAAGAAATAAAGGGACCAACTCAGAGGAGGAAGGCAACTTAGGCAAGGGCACCAAATGAACCATCTTAGAAAAGCGGTCACACACAACCCAGATAACGGACATTTTCTGTGAAACCGGGAGATCAGAAATAAAATCCATGGAAATGTGCGTCCAAGGCCTCTTCGGGATGGGCAAGGATAACAACAACCCACTGGCCCGAGAACAGCAAGGCTTAGCTCGAGCACACACTTCACAAGACTGCACAAAGGTACGCTGTTGTGAATTTGCTTTTTGCTCCCTCTAGTGGTTACTAGTTTTTTGACTCTGGTTTTTCTGTCATTCCTTTTATCCGCACCTGGGTCGTTAGTTAGGGGTGTTGCTATATAAGCTCCCTGGACCTTCAGTTCTATGCCTGGCAACGTAGTTATCAGAGCTAGTCTGCTGTGCTCTTGTCTACTGATCCTGGTTCCAGTTATATCAGCTAAGTCTGCCTTTTGCTTTTTGCTATTTGTTTTGGTTTTGTATTTTTGTCCAGCTTGTTCCAAATCTATATCCTGACCTTTGCTGGAAGCTCTAGGGGGCTGGTGTTCTCCCCCCGGACCGTTAGTCGGTTCGGGGGTTCTTGAATTTCCAGTGTGGATTTTGATAGGGTTTTTGTTGACCATATAAGTTACCTTTCTTTATTCTGCTATCAGTAAGCGGGCCTCTCTGTGCTAAACCTGGTTCATTTCTGTGTTTGTCATTTCCTCTTACCTCACCGTCATTATTTGTGGGGGGCTTCTATCCAGCTTTGGGGTCCCCTTCTCTGGAGGCAAGAAAGGTCTTTGTTTTCCTCTACTAGGGGTAGCTAGATTCTCCGGCTGGCGCGTGTCATCTAGAATCAACGTAGGAATGATCCCCGGCTACTTCTAGTGTTGGCGTTAGGAGTAGATATATGGTCAACCCAGTTACCACTGCCCTATGAGCTGGATTTTTGTATTCTGCAGACTTCCACGTTCCTCTGAGACCCTCGCCATTGGGGTCATAACAGTTTGCCAGGCCAGTATTAAATGTTTAATGCATTGCAGAAGAGGGATTATAAGAAAGAAGATTCTGAGTTTTTTTTTTTTTTCTTCTTCCCCTTTACCTCAGAGTGGCTATGCTTGCTGCAGACATGAAT
The DNA here is from genome assembly GCF_051348905.1 of Ranitomeya variabilis. NCBI lineage: Eukaryota > Metazoa > Chordata > Amphibia > Anura > Dendrobatidae > Ranitomeya > Ranitomeya variabilis. Next base: position 294,277,226 of record NC_135236.1, on the reverse strand, counting down.
GTCCAGACCTTGATTACAAGTGTGGACCAGCTGGCTACTCGTGTGCAGGGCATACAAGACTATGTTATCAGAAATCCTAGGTCAGAACCTAAAATACCGATTCCTGAACTGTTTTCCGGAGACAGGTTTAAGTTTAGGAATTTCGTGAATAATTGTAAATTGTTTTTGTCCCTGAGACCCTGTTCATCTGGAGATTCTGCTCAGCAAGTAAAAATTGTTATTTCGTTCTTACGGGGCGACCCTCAGGATTGGGCTTTTTCGCTGGCGCCAGGAGATCCGGCATTGGCTGATCTTGATGCGTTTTTTCTGGCGCTCGGTTTACTTTATGAGGAACCCAATCTTGAGATTCAGGCAGAAAAGGCCTTGCTGGCTATGTCTCAGGGGCAGGACGAGGCTGAAGTGTATTGCCAAAAATTTCGGAAATGGTCCGTGCTGACACATTGGAACGAGTGTGCACTGGCCGCTAATTTTAGAAATGGCCTTTCTGAAGCCATTAAGAATGTTATGGTGGGTTTTCCCATTCCCACAGGTCTGAATGATACTATGGCACTGGCTATTCAAATTGACCGGCGGTTGCGGGAGCGCAAAACCGCAAATTCCCTCATGGTGTTGTCTGAACAGACACCTAATTCGGTGCAATGTGATAGAAAAACCGCAAATTCCCTCATGGTGTTGTCTGAACAGACACCTGATTTAATGCAATGTGATAGAATCCTGACTAGAAATGAGCGGAAAATTCATAGACGCCGGAATGGCTTGTGCTACTACTGTGGTGATTCTACACATGTTATCTCAGCATGCTCTAAACGTATAGCTAAGGTTGTTAGTCCTGTCACCGTTGGTAATTTGCAACCTAAATTTATTCTGTCTGTAACTTTGATTTGCTCACTGTCATCTTATCCTGTCATGGCGTTTGTAGATTCAGGTGCTGCCCTGAGTCTCATGGATCTCTCATTTGCTAAGCGCTGTGGTTTTACTCTTGAACCATTAGAAAATCCTATTCCTCTTAGGGGTATTGATGCTACACCATTGGCAGCAAATAAACCGCAGTATTGGACACAGGTTACCATGTGCATGACTCCTGAACACCGCGAGGTGATACGTTTCCTGGTTTTACATAAAATGCATGATTTGGTTGTTTTAGGGCTGCCATGGTTACAGACCCATAATCCAGTCCTGGACTGGAAGGCTATGTCAGTCTCAAGTTGGGGCTGTCGTGGTATTCATGGGGATTCCCTGCCTGTGTCTATTGCTTCTTCTACGCCTTCGGAAGTTCCGGAGTATTTGTCTGATTATCAGGATGTCTTCAGTGAGTCTGAGTCCAGTGCACTGCCTCCTCATAGGGACTGTGACTGTGCTATAGATTTGATCCCAGGCAGTAAATTTCCTAAGGGAAGACTGTTTAATCTGTCGGTACCTGAACATACCGCTATGCGTTCATATATCAAGGAGTCTCTGGAGAAAGGACATATTCGTCCGTCTTCTTCCCCTCTTGGTGCGGGATTCTTTTTTGTGGCAAAAAAGGACGGATCTTTGAGACCTTGTATTGATTATCGGCTTTTAAATAAGATCACTGTCAAATTTCAGTATCCTTTACCGCTGTTGTCTGACTTGTTTGCCCGGATTAAGGGTGCCAAGTGGTTCACCAAGATAGACCTTCGTGGTGCGTACAACCTTGTGCGCATTAAGCAAGGTGATGAATGGAAAACCGCATTCAATACGCCCGAAGGTCATTTTGAGTACTTGGTGATGCCTTTTGGGCTCTCCAATGCGCCTTCAGTTTTTCAGTCCTTTATGCATGACATTTTCCGGAAGTATCTGGATAAATTTTTGATTGTTTATCTGGATGATATTTTGGTTTTTTCTGATAATTGGGATTCGCATGTGGAGCAGGTCAGGTTGGTCTTTAAAATTTTGCGTGAAAATTCTTTGTTTGTCAAGGGCTCAAAGTGTCTCTTTGGTGTACAGAAGGTTCCCTTTTTGGGGTTCATTTTTTCCCCTTCTGCTGTGGAGATGGACCCAGTCAAGGTCCGAGCTATTCTTGATTGGACTCAGCCCTCGTCAGTTAAGAGTCTTCAGAAGTTCTTGGGCTTCGCTAACTTCTACCGTCGTTTTATCGCTAATTTTTCTAGCATTGTGAAACCTTTGACGGATATGACCAAGAAGGGCTCCGATGTAGCTAACTGGGCTCCTGCTGCCGTGGAGGCTTTCCAGGAGTTGAAACGCCGGTTTACTTCGGCGCCTGTTTTGTGCCAGCCTGACGTCTCACTTCCCTTTCAGGTTGAGGTGGATGCTTCGGAGATTGGGGCAGGGGCCGTTTTGTCGCAGAGAGGCCCTGGTTGCTCTGTTATGAAACCTTGTGCCTTTTTCTCTAGGAAGTTTTCGCCTGCCGAGCGAAATTATGATGTGGGCAATCGGGAGTTGTTGGCCATGAAATGGGCATTTGAGGAGTGGCGTCATTGGCTCGAGGGTGCTAAGCATCGTGTGGTGGTCTTGACTGATCACAAAAATCTGATGTATCTCGAGTCTGCTAAACGCCTTAATCCGAGACAGGCCCGCTGGTCATTGTTTTTCTCCCGCTTTGATTTTGTTGTCTCGTATTTACCAGGTTCAAAGAATGTGAAGGCCGATGCTCTTTCTAGGAGCTTTGTGCCTGATGCTCCTGGAGTCGCTGATCCTGTTGGTATTCTTAAAGATGGAGTTATCTTGTCAGCTATTTCTCCGGATCTGCGACGTGTGTTGCAGAGATTTCAGGCTGATAGGCCTGAGTCTTGTCCACCTGACAGACTGTTTGTCCCGGATAAGTGGACCAGCAGAGTCATTTCCGAGGTTCATTCCTCGGTGTTGGCAGGTCACCCGGGAATTTTTGGCACCAGAGATCTGGTGGCCAGGTCCTTTTGGTGGCCTTCCTTGTCAAGGGATGTGCGGTCATTTGTGCAGTCCTGTGGGACTTGTGCTCGAGCTAAGCCTTGCTGTTCTCGTGCCAGCGGTTTGCTCTTGCCCTTGCCTGTCCCGAAGAGACCTTGGACACATATCTCCATGGATTTCATTTCTGATCTTCCGCTATCTCAGGGCATGTCCGTTATCTGGGTGATATGTGATCGCTTCTCCAAGATGGTCCATTTGGTTCCTTTGCCTAAGCTGCCCTCCTCTTCCGATCTGGTTCCTGTGTTTTTCCAGAACGTGGTTCGTTTGCACGGCATCCCTGAGAATATTGTGTCTGACAGAGGATCCCAGTTCGTTTCCAGGTTCTGGCGATTCTTTTGTAGTAGGATGGGCATTGATTTGTCGTTTTCGTCTGCTTTCCATCCTCAGACTAATGGACAGACGGAGCGAACCAATCAGACTTTGGAGGCTTATTTGAGGTGTTTTGTCTCTGCTGATCAGGACGATTGGGTGACATTCTTGCCGTTGGCTGAGTTTGCCCTTAATAATCGGGCTAGTTCCGCCACCTTGGTTTCGCCTTTTTTCTGCAACTCTGGTTTCCATCCTCGCTTTTCTTCGGGTCATGTGGAGCCTTCTGACTGTCCTGGGGTGGATTCTGTGGTGGATAGGTTGCAGCAGATCTGGAATCATGTGGTGGACAACTTGAAGTTGTCACAGGAGAAGGCTCAGCGCTTTGCCAACCGCCGCCGCGGTGTGGGTCCCCGACTACGCGTTGGGGATTTGGTATGGCTTTCTTCCCGCTTTGTTCCTATGAAGGTCTCCTCTCCCAAATTTAAACCTCGTTTTATTGGGCCTTACAAGATATTGGAAATCCTTAATCCTGTATCTTTTCGTCTGGATCTTCCTGTGTCGTTTGCTATTCACAATGTATTTCATAGGTCCTTGTTGCGGCGGTACATTGTGCCTGTAGTTCCTTCTGCTGAGCCTCCTGCTCCGGTGTTGGTTGAGGGCGAGTTGGAGTACGTGGTGGAGAAGATCTTGGATTCTCGCCTCTCCAGGCGGAGGCTTCAGTACCTGGTCAAGTGGAAGGGCTATGGTCAGGAGGATAATTCCTGGGTGGTCGCCTCTGATGTTCATGCGGCCGATTTAGTTCGTGCCTTTCATGCCGCTCATCCTGATCGCCCTGGTGGTCGTGGTGAGGGTTCAGTGACCCCTCACTAAGGGGGGGGTACTGTTGTGAATTTGCTTTTTGCTCCCTCTAGTGGTTACTAGTTTTTTGACTCTGGTTTTTCTGTCATTCCTTTTATCCGCACCTGGGTCGTTAGTTAGGGGTGTTGCTATATAAGCTCCCTGGACCTTCAGTTCTATGCCTGGCAACGTAGTTATCAGAGCTAGTCTGCTGTGCTCTTGTCTACTGATCCTGGTTCCAGTTATATCAGCTAAGTCTGCCTTTTGCTTTTTGCTATTTGTTTTGGTTTTGTATTTTTGTCCAGCTTGTTCCAAATCTATATCCTGACCTTTGCTGGAAGCTCTAGGGGGCTGGTGTTCTCCCCCCGGACCGTTAGTCGGTTCGGGGGTTCTTGAATTTCCAGTGTGGATTTTGATAGGGTTTTTGTTGACCATATAAGTTACCTTTCTTTATTCTGCTATCAGTAAGCGGGCCTCTCTGTGCTAAACCTGGTTCATTTCTGTGTTTGTCATTTCCTCTTACCTCACCGTCATTATTTGTGGGGGGCTTCTATCCAGCTTTGGGGTCCCCTTCTCTGGAGGCAAGAAAGGTCTTTGTTTTCCTCTACTAGGGGTAGCTAGATTCTCCGGCTGGCGCGTGTCATCTAGAATCAACGTAGGAATGATCCCCGGCTACTTCTAGTGTTGGCGTTAGGAGTAGATATATGGTCAACCCAGTTACCACTGCCCTATGAGCTGGATTTTTGTATTCTGCAGACTTCCACGTTCCTCTGAGACCCTCGCCATTGGGGTCATAACAGTACGCACATCCCTAGACAAGGAAGGCCACCAAAAAGACCTGGCCACCAAGTCTCTAGTACCAAATATTCCAGGATGACCAGCCAACACAGAAGAATGGACCTCGGAGATGACTCTACTGGTCCAATCATCCGGAACAAACAGTCTATCTGGTGGACAACGATCCGGTTTATCCACATGAAACTCCTGCAATGCACGTCGCAAGTCTGGGGATACGGCGGACAATATTACCCCATCCCTAAGGATACCAGTAGGCCCAGAGTCTCCAGGAGAGTCAGGCACAAAACTCCTGGAAAGAGCATCTGCCTTCACATTCTTTGAACCTGGCAGGTATGAAACCACGAAATTGAAACGAGAAAAAAAACAACGACCAACGAGCCTGTCTAGGATTCAAACGCCTGGCAGACTCAAGGTAAATGAGATTCTTGTGATCAGTCAAGACCACCACACGATGTTTAGCACCCTCAAGCCAATGACGCCACTCCTCAAATGCCCACTTCATGGCCAAAAGCTCCCGATTACCCACATCATAATTGCGCTCGGCGGGCGAGAATTTTCTAGAGAAGAATGCACATGGCTTCATCACCGAGCCATTAGAACTTCTCTGTGACAAAACCGCCCCCGCTCCAATCTCGGAAGCATCAACCTCAACCTGAAAAGGAAGTGAAACATCTGGTTGACACAACACAGGAGCAGAAGAAAACCGGCGCTTAAGTTCCCGAAAGGCCTCCACGGCCGCAGGAGACCAATCAGCAACATCAGCACCCTTTTTAGTCAAATCAGTCAAAGGTTTAACAATACTGGAAAAATTAGCAATGAACCGACGATAAAAATTAGCAAATCCCAAGAACTTCTGAAGGCTCTTAACAGATGTAGGTTGTGTCCAGTCACAAATCGCCTGAACCTTGACGGGATCCATCTCAATAGTAGAAGGAGAAAAAATGTACCCCAAAAAAGAAATCTTCTGGACTCCGAAGAGACACTTTGAGCCCTTCACAAACAGAGAATTGGCCCGCAGAACCTGAAACACCTTCCTGACCTGTAGAACATGAGACTCCCAGTCATCAGAAAACACCAAAATATCATCCAAATACACAATCATAAACTTATCCAGATATTCACGGAAAATATTGTGCATAAAGGACTGAAAGACTGACAGAGCATTGGAGAGTCCAAAAGGCATTACCAAATACTCAAAATGGCCCTCAGGCGTATTAAATGCGGTTTTCCACTCATCACCCTGTTTTATCCGCACCAGATTATACGCACCGCAAAGATCTATCTTAGTGAACCACCTAGCCCCCTTAATGCGAGCAAACAAATCAGTCAATAATGGCAATGGATACTGATATTTGACTGTAATCTTATTCAGAAGGCGATAATCTATACAAGGCCTCAGGGAACCATCTTTTTTTGCCACGAAAAAAAAACCTGCTCCCAGAGGGGACGAAGATGGACGAATATGTCCCTTTTCCAAGGACTCCTTAATATAATTCCGCATAGCAGTATGCTCTGGCAGTGACAGATTAAATAAACGACCCTTAGGGAACTTACTGCCAGGAATCAATTCTATAGCACAGTCACAATCTCTATGAGGAGGGAGCGAATTGAGCTTAGGCTCCTCAAAAACATCCCTATAGTCAGACAAAAACGCAGGGATCTCAGAAGGAGTAGATGAAGCGATAGAAATCGGAGGTGCATCATCATGAACCCCTTGACATCCCCAGCTTAACACAGACATTGTTTTCCAGTCCAGGACAGGATTATGAGTTTGTAACCATGGCAGACCAAGCACTAGTACATCATGTAAATTATACAGTACAAGGAAGCGAATCACCTCCTGATGAACGGGAGTCATGCGCATGGTCACTTGTGTCCAATACTGCGGCTTATTCATAGCCAATGGTGTAGAGTCAATTCCCTTCAAAGGAATAGGAACTTCCAGAGGCTCCAGACTAAAACCGCAGCGTTTGGCAAAAGACCAATCCATAAGACTCAGGGCAGCGCCCGAATCCACATAGGCATCGACGGAAATGGAAGAAAGTGAAAAAATCAGAGTCACAGACAAAATGAACTTAGGCTGCAGAGTACCAATGGCAAAATATTTATCAACCCTTTTTGTGCGTTTAGAGCATGCTGATATAACATGAGCTGAATCACCACAATAAAAACACAATCCATTTTTCCGCCTATAATTTTGCCGTTCACTTCTGGACTGAATTCTATCACATTGCATAGTCTCAGGTGCCTGTTCAGAAGACACCGCCAACTGGTGCACGGGTTTGCGCTCCCGTAAACGCCGATCAATCTGAATGGCCATAGCCATAGACTCATTCAGACCTGTAGGCGTAGGGAACCCCACCATAATATCCTTAATGGCCTCAGAAAGACCATTTCTGAAGTTTGCAGCCAGGGCACACTCATTCCACTGAGTAAGCACCGACCATTTCCGAAATTTTTGACAATATATTTCCGCTTCATCATGCCCCTGAGAGAGGGCTAATAAAGCCTTTTCAGCCTGAATCTCCAGGTTAGGTTCCTCATAGAGCAATCCCAATGCCAGAAAAAACGCATCCACACTGAGCAATGCAGGATCCCCTGGTGCCAATGCAAATGCCCAATTCTGAGGGTCGCCCCGCAGGAAAGATATTACAATCTTGACCTGTTGAGCAGGGTCTCCAGAGGAGCGAGATTTTAAAGAAAGAAACAATTTACAATTGTTCCTGAAATTCAGGAAGGTAGATCTATCTCGAGAAAAGAACTCTGGAATAGGAATTCTAGGTTCAGACATGGGAGTGTGAACAACAAAATCCTGTATGTTTTGAACTTTTGCCGCGAGATTACTCAGGCTGGAAGCCAAACTCTGGACATCCATGTTAAACAGCTAAGATCAGAGCCATTCAAGGGTTAAGAGGAGGTAAGAAGCAACTAGACAGCAATTAAGGGCTAGGCAGCAAAACTCTGAAGGGAAAAAAAAAAAAAAAATTTCCCTTAAACACTTCTTTTTCTCCTGCTTCAGCCCAAACAATTAACACTTTGTGGGCCGGCTATACTGTCATGAATCCCAATGGCTAGGGATAGCACAGGACAAGCAAAGTACAGGTAAATAACGGACGAGCTCTAGGGTGATGGAACCTGGGCTGACCGCTGCCCTACGCCTGACAAACGCAACTAGAGATAGCCAGGGAGCGTGCCTACGTTGGTTCTAGACGCCACGCACCAGCCTAAGAGCTAACTAGTACTGCAGAGAAAATAAAGACCTCACTTGCCTCCAGAGGAATGAACCCCAAAAAGATATAGTTGCCCCCCACATGTATTGACGATGAAATAAGAGGAAGGCACACACATAGAGATGATATATATAGTTTTAGCAAATTGAGGCCCGCTGTAAACTAGAAAGCAGAATGATACAAAAGGGGACTGAGCGGTCAGCAAAAAACCCTAATCAAAAAAAAACCATCCTGAGATTACAAGAACCCATGTGCCAACTCATGGCACATGGGGAGAACCTCAGTCCACTAGAGCTACCAGCTAGCATAGAGACATCATAAGCAAGCTGGACAAAAAACCAAACAACTGAAAATCAGCACTTAGCTTATCCTGAAAGATCTGGGAGCAGGTAGGCAGGAACCAAACAGAGCACATCTGAATACATTGATAGCCGGCAAGGGAATGACAGAAAGGCCAGGTAAAATAGGAAACACCCAGCCTCTGATGGACAGGTGGAAACCAAAGGCCGCAACCCACCAAAGTCACCCAGTACCAGCAGTAACCACCAGAGGGAGCCCACAAACAGAATCCACAACAGGCGGCCTTGCCCTCGGACACTTCATCTGGCATAGTCGGCAGGATCTGTGCCCAGCAAGATTCCCACCCAGGCCCAGTGTACAGTCAGAAACCGCCGCCGGTGTCCATTGTAAACCAGGTCAGGAAGTTTGGCGGGTGAAACTACCCCGTACCAGAGTGGGCGGAACAAGTGCGGATACTGGGAGAAATGTATAATATTGACCCTAAGACCTTGGCAGAAATGGCGGTACTGACGCTAGAAGGGGAAGCATGGATGACAGTCAGACTGGAGACGGTCAGGGGGCAGCGTGCGTTGGAGGATTTGGTGCAGGTGCTGGAATAGACCTATGGACCTACTACGGACCAGGGAACACTGCGATACCTGTTCTTCAGACGGATACAGCTTGAATGGGAGGACATTCCCCAATATGCAAATGCCCTTCAGGTACTCCTTGAACAAGTCTGTGCAAAAGGGGAACAACTGGCTACTATAGCTCCTCGTGACCTGGTACTGAGAGACCAATTCTTTATAGGGCTGAGAGACCAGTATCTTAACCGTACGCTGCAGGACTTGATTCGGATGACGCCGACTCTCACCTTCGCTGAAGTCAAGCAGGAAGCCATAGAACGTTCTAGGGGACCCGTCATGGATGTGGGGACTCAAAGCGCTGCGTGCAGATTCATATTAGACAGTAAACAGCCCAACAGTGACACCGAGGAGCTGAAACAGATGGTAGCAGATTTACAGCAACAGGTGTCACAGTTAACACTAGAACGACAGAGAGACCAGCGGATACGACCTACAGTCCCGCGGGACCGTGTTGGTCATGTGGTGACCCTCGCCACAGGGCGAATCGTTGTCCTCAACGAACAAACCATCAGTTACCACGACAAACAGAATATCAGCTACATCCACAAGCAGAGCCACCACGCCAGATCTCACCACAATGGCCGCCGTTAATCTAGACACCCCTGCAGCTGAGGTTCGAGCAGCAGGGGGGGACAGAGAATGGGGTGTAGAAAAACAGAGCCAGCAAACGGAGTACTCTCGCCTCGAGTAGTCCTACACTTGAAGTTATTCTGGAGGGAGTTGCAGTGCAAGGATTGATGGACACTGGGTCGCAAGTGACCACGATCTCTGAACAGTTTTATGAAAAGTACCTCAAACCAAGAACTGCTTGTGATCCAGATACCACCATTAAGATTATTGCGGCTAATAACCTACCTATTCCAGTAACCGGAGTCGCCTGGATGGATACGAAGGCCTGCGGACAAGACCTAGGGAAATGAGGAATCGTCATTGTCAAGGAAGGCTTCGGCTCCGAGACCCCAGTGATAATCGGAATGAATATCTTGAAAGACCTGGACCTTATGCTGTTGACAAGAAAAGGGCCCAAGTACTGGCAGAAAGTTACCAAACATAAACCGACTCGTCTGGCGTTCCAACGCGTAATCCGGACCGTTGGACTTCAACAGATGGCAAAGGAACAACTACCCCTAGCAGCCATTAAAGTGCCCCGCCGTACCCGGATTACTTTGCCCGCTGAAAAAGAGACAGTCATTTCCCTGCCTCTTAACACCAACTGACAACTTGAAGGAGTTGAAGTGTTAATCGAGCCGAGGGCTCCAAGTGGGAGTAAGCTAAACCCACTAGTCGCCCGCACCCTAGCCGTCGTGAGGAACGGAAGAGTCCCTGTCAGGCTAAACAACACCGCAGACGTAGGTGTAGCTCTTGAGGCTGGCATGCAACTTGCCAGAGTATATGCTCTACCCACAGAAGTAAACCCCATGGGCTGCACCCGTGGTGATAGTCAAAATGAAAGATGGATCCCTGAGATTTTGCGTAGACTACCGTCGGTTGAACGCTTGCACGATCCGGGACTCCTATCCACTCCCCAGGATCAAAGAGTCACTGACCGCCCTGAAAAAGGCCAAATATTTTTCGTCTCTAGACTTGGCCAGTGGATATTGGCAGGTCCCCATGAGTGAGAAGGACAGAGAAAAGACCGCCTTCATCCTTCCCATGGGCCTGTATGAGTTTGACCGGATGCCATTCGGCTTGAATAACGCACCAGGGACCTTTCAGAGACTGATGGGACGCTGTTTGGGAGATTTCAACTTCAAATTCACGCTGATATACCTTGATGACATCGTGGTATACTCTGCCACATTCGAGGATCATCTTCACAAGCTTGGCAAAGTGTTCCAGCGCTTGAAGAAACACGGCTTGAAGTTGAAGCCCAGCAAGTGCCGTCTATTCCAGCAGGAGATCGATTACCTGGGACACCGGATCTCGGCCGAAGGTGTCCAACCCTCTCCAGAGAAGATAGCAGCTGTCCAAGAGTGGCCACAGCCAACTACCATCAAAGAAGTCCAGGCTTTCCTGGGGCTAGCGGGCTATTACCGCCGATTTGTCAAGGACTTTGCCCGGCTTGTGGAACCACTGCATGAGACCCTCCGAGGGACCGCGAACAGTCCCAGAGGACGACGCATCAGCTGGGGGCCCGACCAAGAAAAATCCTTCCGGGCGCTTCAAGCTGCTCTGACATCACCCCCTATTCTGGCATATGCAGACTACACCTTGCCGTTCCAGTTATACACCGACGCCAGCCTTCAAGGTCTCGGGGCGGTCCTCTCCCAAGTCCAAGATAACAAGGAATGCGTAATAGCCTATACCAGTAGATCCCTCCGTGACACCGAAAAGAGCCCCGTCAACTACAGCTCTTTCTGCCTAGAACTCCTGGCCCTGACCTGGGCTATGACAGAGAAATTTGCTGGCTACCTGACAGGGGCGGAGGTGCTGGTCGTGACAGACAACAATCCTCTTGCCCACCTAGAAAATGCCAAACTAGGGGCAATGGAACAGCGCTGGATGGCAAGGCTCTCTAGATTCCAATACAAAATTAAATACAGAGCGGGGACGGAGAATCAGAATGCTGACAGCCTTTCCAGAGTGACATCATCCCCGCTGGTAGGGGACCGGGATGAAGAGTTGGAGGAAGATGAACTGCCCGACTTTGCCCGGCTAGCTAAACAAATAGAAGATAGCCGCCACTATGCTGTAGGTGGGATCGAAGCCGTAGTGGGGTCCCCCCTGTCCCAACAAGAATGGGCCAAGCTTCAAGATCGAGACCCTGAACACGTCTTACTGAAACAGTACGTGAAGACACAAGAGAAACCACCCTCCGAAGTAAGAGCCCGACTATCAACCAGGGCCTCTGCCCTACTTGCCCAATGGGATCGGCTGATCGTGAAGGATGGAGTCTTGTATCGCAGGGCCCTTTTATCCCATGTGCTGGAAGAATGTTTGTAGATTGTCGTCCCGGTGCAGCTAGCCCATGAGATGGTGGCTGAAGCCCACAGAAGGAACGGCCACTTCGGCATAGACAAGACCCTCCGGTGGGCCCAGCAATTCATTTTTTGCCCAGGACTCCGTAAGCTGGTTGAAGACGTCTGCCTAAGATGTCGTACATGTGAACTCCACAAGTCTACTGAGCAGCGTGCACCCGTCCAGACTATTAGCACATCCAGGCCCCTCGAGTTGTTGATGGTGGACTATCTGTTGATCGGAATGGCGAATAGTGGCTACCAGTACTGTCTGGTGATGGTGGACCACTTCACGAAATTCGCCGTCGCTGTTGCTACCAAAGATCAGACTGCCGAATCAGCTGCACAGGCCATCTGTCAACACTTCGTTCGGGTCTACGGGTGTCCCGAGCGGCTGCACTCTGATCAGGGGGCGTGTTTCGAAGGGCGAGTCATTGAAGAACTTCAGCAGATGTATGGAATCAAGAAGTCCAGGACCACCCCGTATCATCCACAAGGGAATGGCGCGTGTGAATGTTTCAACCGGACCCTCTTACAACTGATCCGAACCTTAGTAGAAGACAAAAAGCCCGACTGGCCTCGATTCCTCCCAGAACTGCTGTGGGCCTATAACAATCAAGTCCATTCTGTCACCGGATACACGCCTTACACCCTCCTTTTTGGCCGCCCAGGCAAAGGCATCCATGAGCTACACCTGTCTAACTCTGATGAAGACACCTGTGGTACCTATCCTTCCTGGCTACAAGCACACCGTCAAAGGATGGAAACTGTCTACTGGCTGGTGGAACAGCAGATCCAGGACCAGGTCCACGCTGATCCACTTCCAGTACAAGAAGACCTACTGAGTGTGGGTCAACTAGTCCTAGTTCGTATAAAGAAACCGCAAGGAAAACTCCGGCCCAAGTGGGAGACCGAAGTCTATCGAATAATTGGACACCCGTACCCTGGTGGCCCCGTCTACCAAGTACAAGGCGAAGACAGCGGCAGCCTCCGCACCCTGCACCATAACATGTTGCGCCCCTGTCGTTCTCAGCCTGACTCCCCTCCTATAATGCCTAGAGAGACGGATATCACTAATACTGTGGGAGACACCGATAACGGGGATGTAGAGGTGGAAGACATCCCTACCCCTGCTCGCCTGACTGACGCGTCTGAACCCCTTACCTCCTCGACTGACTTACCGACTGGGGCGGAGAGTGGGGTGACTGATAGGGGAGAGAGACTAGCACCCGTCAGGCAGACAGCGAGGACCACTGCAGGAGTGCCCCCGGGACAGTCCTACAGAGACCAATATGTGTGGCCCTTTTCACAGCCGGGTCCTACAACCTCCACAGCCATCGCCGCCCTGGAGACAGTCGTTGACAGGGACTTGCCAACCTTTAAGCGGGGGGCGTGTAGTGAGCTGGCCGGCTGTGGCTGTTCCGTTATCATTGACATAAAATCTGTGACAGACACTGCCCCCGTGTGGCCAGAAGTTATACCTATGCTGAATGTGTTTACAGAGAAACAAACTGTATTGGCTAAACTCCCCCCTGTTATGTCATGTGAACAGGAAAGGGAGGGAGAAGAGAAAGAGCCCGGGAAACCAGTCGGTGCAGAGAGAGGTCTGTGTGTGCTGGCATCCTCCTGTAGATGCGATATAGAAGGTTGCCTGGATTACCCCTCCCTCTTGGAAGCTGACATCCAGATTGTTCCCAGCTCCCATACTGCGGAGCACTCAGCGGTGACATCTTCACAGATCCTGGAGCTCATGAACTGTAAGCGGGTCCTCTATTGAGAGGCCAAACATTCCACCCTTACCTGCTGAACCCCAAGGACTACACTCTGGACCTGAGAGACAAAGTTTTGTTTAATTCCTTTTTTTCTCTTCGGCTGGAGCGTCTCCCTGCTGTGACCGACAGGCCTGCGACGTGGGAAGATAACCTCTTGGAGCAAAGGAACTGGTAACGTGTGGATAGGGACAGTGAGGGATAGTTTGTTATTACACGTTATTTCTGTGAATAAGCATACTTTGTACTGTCTATTATTGTGTTCTGCTGTGTTAAGAAAAATGTATAACAGTAAAGATACGTTTGTTAAGATGGAATCTGAGTGTGGAGGTTTTGCTGGGCCAGATCATGGATATGCATGGGCGGCCTTGCCCTCGGACACTTCGATGGGACTGGAATAAGAGAAGTGAAATATGTCTTTGTTGTATTCTCTGCAGCCAAGTCCTGGCTGGAAGAAGTTGTCATGTCGGTCTCGACCAGATGGAAAAGACGGGAAAAATGAACGATTCAATCAGAAAGAACGTCAGCAGTAAATCATTATCTGCAACTGTGCTATATCACTTATATGTTCTATAGTACTGTTATCTACCACTGACCATTTGGCGGTATTATGCATGTTGGTCTTTGTATAAAGATTATTTTCAGCAAAATCGCTGTCATCTGCTGAGGTTCTCCTCCACTATTAGGGTGCGTCACCCCGTTGTAATCAAGCTTACCTGGTTAGGGGCCCACTGAGAAGTTTCCCTCCCCCGAACCAAAACCCTAGCTATGCTCCTGAAAAGCATGCTTTGCTGACCATGCATGTTTTTTAAGTTTTGAAAGGTTACTGATAGACTGATGGTGCTGAGGTGGAGTGTGGAGTGACATGACCAAAGAAGATGAGGTTCAAAAGGGGAAGGGAAAATGAGAAGACAGGGAGGTAAAGTGTTAAATATTTTCTTTTAACCCTTTTCCATGCAGTCCATGCATGGCTCAGCATAATGGCAAATACAGCTGGCTTTCATTTTACTAAATGTACAAGGAGCAAATTGTACGGTAAATCTTATTTTCTGAAGAATATGTACATTTGTAAAATGTGAGAATTCAGTTTTGTTAGAATATATTTGCTCTCTAGGTCCTTTTTCATTCTTGACATTGATGATCATGTATTGCTAATTCAAAGTACTCTATAGCTCAGACATTAAAGGGAAGTAAACACCATTGTAGTCCATAATCTTTCATTTTAATCATTTTTCTATGAAACACAAGCTGAGAAACCACCCTCATGCATATTAGTAAGATTTTTTCATGTATTTTCTTCATATGACAGAAAAAGAGTATTAGCATTAAGATGACATCTTTTTGAAATGCACACTATCCTAAGGGACTCTGTAAATAACAAGATGCTTTTATATTGTGTGGTATTTCTATCATCACTATGACAACTGCTTCACAATACATTAAGAGTTAAGATGGGTGATAGAGAAATTTAAGTTTCTTCCCAATCTACTTCTGCTATTATAATTATATTTATTACCTATATGAAGTCAATGCAGTATTGGGAACGCCTCAAAATTATGTAAACCTACAAACAATTAGGATTGTACAAGCCAAATAATCGAAAAGTTAAATGTTTATTTGACTAATAACACACATATTAAAAGGATATTAAAAGAGGACAAAGTAAAGCAGATCTATATCCCAACTGAGGCATCCCACACATGAACAGACGCTAACAATTATGTGATTATAGTAGTCAAGCAAAAACAATACTAATATAAGTGTGGAGACACGAAAATCTGTGGGTACTCTTGTCATCTGGACTGGCTTATCCCACTGAAGTCTCACACTAGTTCCTCATGGGTAGAATACTACTCAGACAACACAGGGTGAGGGTAGTGCCAACAGACAATACATACAATAACATAGTAGAGACCCAGCAAGTTCATAGCATGATGCAAATGACAGTCTCACCCTTACACCGGCTCGCTGGGAATTAGTACTTCTGTGACTTTGGGATTCCAGGGCTGATTACCCCCACCTGTGGGACTCCACTTTCAAATCTGTATTCCTCCGATTGGAGCTATGGTTCCTTGGCTACTGTCATGTAGAGTCC
Source organism: Ranitomeya variabilis (assembly GCF_051348905.1). Classification (NCBI taxonomy): domain Eukaryota; kingdom Metazoa; phylum Chordata; class Amphibia; order Anura; family Dendrobatidae; genus Ranitomeya; species Ranitomeya variabilis. Next base: position 294,261,377 of record NC_135236.1, on the reverse strand, counting down.
TTTTGGAAACACCAGCAGATCCCCTTTTATAGTTCACAACTGTCCTTCAGACCATCATCCACAGGTCAGAGGGAAGGTGGGATGAGGTCATTTCCCATTGGTCAAGTATCCAATCAATCTACATAGTTTGTCCAGCAGTGTTTGCAGTGTTATGATCCTGGTGGTAGGATCTCAAACTGACCTGACACATATACCCTGAATATATAAGACAAGTTCTGGGGATGTGGAAGCTATACTGACCGCAATCCTGATCCTATCCAAACACACTAAAGGCAGCTGGGGAGCGTTACCTGAAAACCTAGATGCCTCGTCACTAGTGTTGAGCGATACCGTCCGATACTTGAAAGTATCGGTATCGGAAAGTATCGGCCGATACCGGCAAAGTATCGGATCCAATCCGATACCGATACCCGATACCAATACAAGTCAATGGGACTCATGTATCGGACGGTATTCCTGATGGTTCCCAGGGTCTGAAGGAGAGGAAACTCTCCTTCAGGCCCTGGGAACCATATTAATGTGTAAAAGAAAGAATTAAAATAAAAAATATTGCTATACTCACCTCTCCGACGCAGCCTGCACCTTACCGAGGGAAGCGGCAGCGTTCTTTGTTTAAAATTCGCGCTTTTCTTTCCTTTACTGAAGTCCCGGCTTGTGATTGGTCGCGTGCCGACCATGTGGCCGGGACGCAACCAATCACAGCAAGCCGTGACGTAATTTCAGGTCCTTCAGGATTTTAAAATTACGTTCCGGCGTTGTGATTGGTTGCGTCGCAGTCACATGGGCAACGCAACCAATCACAGCAAGCCGTGACGTAATTTCAGATCCTTAAGGATTTTAAAATTACGTCCCGGCTTTGTGATTGGTTGCGTCGCAGTCACATGGGAGACGCAACCAATCACAAGCCGTGACGTCACGGGAGGCTGGACACGCGCGCATTTTAAAATGGGCGCGTGTCCAGCCTCCCGTGACGTCCCGGCTTGTGATTGGTTGCGTCGCGGTCAACCAATCACAAGCCGGGAGGCTGGACACGCGCGCATTTGCAATGCGCGCGTGTCCAGCCTCCCGGCTTGTGATTGGTTGACCGCGACGCAACCAATCACAAGCCGGGACGTCACGGGAGGCTGGACACGCGCCCATTTTAAAATGCGCGCGTGTCCAGCCTCCCGTGACGTCACGGCTTGTGATTGGTTGCGTCTCCCATGTGACTGCGACGCAACCAATCACAAAGCCGGGACGTAATTTTAAAATCCTTAAGGACCTGAAATTACGTCACGGCTTGCTGTGATTGGTTGCGTTGCCCATATGACTGCGACGCAACCAATCACAACGCCGGAACGTAATTTTAAAATCCTGAAGGACCTGAAATTACGTCACGGCTTGCTGTGATTGGTTGCGTCCCGGCCACATGGTCGGCACGCGACCAATCACAAGCCGGGACTTCAGTAAAGGAAAGAAAAGCGCAAATTTTAAACAAAGAACGCTGCCACTTCCCTCGGTAAGGTGCAGGCTGCGTCGGAGAGGTGAGTATAGCAATATTTTTTATTTTAATTCTTTCTTTTACACATTTTTACATTAATGTTGTTTCGATACCGATACCCGATACCACAAAAATATCGGATCTCGGTATCGGAATTCCGATACAGCAAGTATCGGCCAATACCCGATACTTGCAGTATCGGAATGCTCAACACTACTCGTCACAGATAGGCAGATAAAGATAGGTGTCTGTGCGGTCAGTACAAAAACTATCAAAAGTAAACCACGCAGAGAATACAAGAACCCCCACACCGACTCACGATGTGAGGAGCGCACTCTGCACCCCAGAACTAACCAGCAAGCAAAAAATCACATGAAAGCAAGCTGGGCTGAACTCATAATATAATGAGAAACGTTTTCAAGGAAATAATGAGAAACTGAACAAGCAAACTTAGCTTCTCATAGCAGGAGACTGGTCACAAGGAATATTCAGGAGAGCACAGGATCAGGACTGAATACACCGACAGCAGGCAACAAGTAAAGGTCCAGGTGAGTTAAATAGGCCCAGCCTAGCAGGAGATGAAACAGCTGAGCCCAGCCATATTGCTAAAGGCCACCAGAGGGAGCCCAAGAACAAACTCACACAGTACCACTCATGACCACAGGAGGGAGCCCGAGAACGGAATTCACAACAGTACCCCCCCTTGAGGAGGGGTCACCGAACCCTCACCAGAGCTCCCAGGCCGATCAGGACGAGCCAAATGAAAGGCACAAACCAAATCGGCCGCATGGACATCGGAGGCGACAACCCAGGAATTATCCTCCTGACCATAACCCTTCCATTTCACTAAGTACTGAAGTCTCCGTCTCAAAATACGAGAATCCAAGATCTTCTCCACCACATATTCCAACTCCCCCTCGACCAAGGCCAGAGCAGGAGGATCAACAGAAGGGACCACAGGCACCACATATCTCCGCAACAATGACCTATGGAACACATTATGAATGGCAAACGATGTTGGGAGGTCCAAACGAAAAGACACAGGGTTGAGGATTTCCAAAATCTTATAAGGACCGATGAAACGAGGCTTGAACTTAGGAAAGGAAACCTTCATTGGGACATAACGAGAAGACAACCATACCAAATCCCCCACACGAATTCGGGGACCCACACAGCGACGGCGGTTAGCAAAGCGCTGAGCCTTCTCTTGGGACAAAGTCAAATTGTCCACCACATGGTTCCAAATCTGCTGCAACCTATCCACCACAGAATCCACCCCAGGACAGTCAGAAGACTCAACCTGACCCGAGGAGAAACGAGGATGAAAACCAGAATTGCAAAAGAAAGGTGAAACCAAAGTAGCAGAACTAGCCCGATTATTGAGGGCGAACTCAGCCAATGGCAAAAAAGTCACCCAATCATCCTGGTCAGCAGAAACAAAACATCTCAAATAAGTTTCCAAGGTCTGATTAGTTCGTTCGGTTTGACCATTCGTCTGAGGATGGAAGGCTGACGAAAAAGACAATTCAATGCCCATCTTAGCACAAAAGGATCGCCAAAATCTGGACACAAACTGGGATCCTCTGTCGGACACAATGTTCTCCGGAATACCATGTAAACGAACCACATTCTGAAAAAACAGTGGCACCAAATCGGAGGAGGAAGGCAACTTAGGCAAGGGTACCAAATGGACCATTTTGGAAAAACGATCACAAACCACCCAGATGACAGACATCTTCTGAGAGACAGGAAGATCCGAAATAAAATCCATGGAAATATGCGTCCAAGACCTCTTTGGGACAGGCAAAGGCAAAAGCAATCCAATGGCACGAGAACACGAAGGCTTGGCCCGAGCACAAATCCCACAGGACTGCACAAAGGAACGCACATCCCGCGACAAGGAAGGCCACCAAAAGGATCTCGCCACCAAATCCCTGGTACCAAAAATCCCAGGATGACCTGCCAACACCGAAGAGTGAACCTCGGAAATAACTCTACTGGTCCATCTGTCTGGGACAAACAGTCTCTCCGGTGGACAACGGTCAGGTCTATTGGCCGGAAACTCCTGCAACACCCGTCGCAGATCAGGAGAGATGGCAGACAAAATCACCCCCTCTTTGAGAACACCAGTCGGTTCAGAAACTTCCGGGGAGTCAGGTACAAAACTCCTAGAAAGGGCATCAGCCTTCACGTTTTTCGAACCCGGAAGATATGAAACCACGAAATTGAAACGAGAGAAAAACAACAACCATCGAGCCTGTCTCGGATTCAACCGCTTGGCAGACTCGAGATAAGTCAAATTCTTGTGATCCGTCAAGACCACCACACGATGCTTGGCTCCCTCAAGCCAATGTCGCCACTCCTCAAATGCCCACTTCATTGCCAACAACTCACGATTACCAACATCATAATTCCGCTCGGCAGGCGAAAACTTTTTTGAAAAGAAAGCACATGGTCTCATCACAGATCCATCAGAGCTTCTCTGCGACAAGACAGCCCCTGCTCCAATCTCAGAAGCATCAACCTCAACCTGAAAGGGAAGAGAGACATTGGGCTGGCGCAAGACAGGAGCCAAAGAAAACCGACGCTTAAGCTCCTGAAAGGCCTCCACGGCCGCAGGAGACCAATTCGTCACATCAGAACCCTTCTTGGTCAAATCCGTCAAAGGCTTAACCATGCTAGAAAAATTAGTGATGAAGCGACGGTAAAAATTTGCAAAACCCAAGAACTTCTGAAGACTCTTCACAGATGTAGGTTGAGTCCAGTCATGAATAGCCTGGACCTTGACTGGATCCATCTCAATAGTAGACGGAGAAAAAATAAAGCCCAAAAAAGAAATCTTCTGGACTCCGAAGAGACATTTAGAGCCCTTCACAAACAAGGCATTGGCACGCAGGACCTGAAATACCATCCTGACCTGCTTCACATGAGATTCCCAGTCATCAGAAAAGACCAAAATATCATCCAGGTACACAATCATAAATCTATCCAGATACTCTCGGAAGATGTCGTGCATGAAGGACTGAAACACAGAGGGAGCATTAGAAAGCCCGAAAGGCATCACCAAGTACTCAAAATGGCCTTCGGGCGTATTAAATGCTGTTTTCCATTCATCGCCCTGTTTTATGCGCACAAGATTATACGCTCCTCGAAGATCTATCTTGGTGAACCAACTGGCCCCCCTAATCCGAGCAAACAGATCAGACAACAGTGGCAAGGGGTACTGAAATTTGACCGTGATGTTATTTAGAAGGCGATAATCTATACAGGGTCTCAGAGAACCATCCTTCTTGGCCACAAAAAAGAACCCCGCACCCAAAGGGGACGAGGACGGGCGAATATGCCCCTTCTCCAAGGACTCCTTTATATAACTCCGCATAGCGGCATGTTCTGGTACAGATAAATTAAAAAGTCGTCCCTTAGGGAACTTACTACCAGGAATCAAATTTATAGCTCAATCACAATCCCTATGAGGAGGTAGGGCACTGGATTTGAGCTCATCAAATACATCCTGGTAGTCTGACAAAAATTCAGGGACTTCAGAAGGAGTAGAAGAAGCAATTGCCACCAAAGGGGCATCGCCATGAATTCCCTGGCAACCCCAACTTGACACAGACATTGCTTTCCAATCCAGGACTGGATTATGAGCCTGCAGCCATGGCAGACCCAACACGACAACATCATGCAAATTATGTAGCACAAGAAAGCGAATCACCTCCTGATGTGCAGGAGTCATACACATGGTCACTTGAGTCCAGTACTGAGGTTTATTCTTGGCCAATGGCGTAGCATCAATTCCCTTTAGTGGAATGGGGAATTGTAAAGGCTCCAAGATAAAACCACAGCGCCTGGCAAATGACAAATCCATCAGATTCAGGGCGGCACCTGAATCCACAAAAGCCATAACTGAGTAGGATGACAGAGAGCAAATCAACGTAACAGACAGAATGAATTTAAGTTGTACAGTACCAATGGTGACAGATTTGGTAAACCTTTTTGTGCGCTTAGAGCATGCTGAGATAACATGAGCAGAATCACCACAGTAAAAGCACAACCCATTCTGACGTCTGTAGTCTTGCCGTTCAACTCTGGTCAGAATCCTGTCGCATTGCATAGGCTCAGGTTTCTGCTCAGAAATTACTGCCAGATGGTGCACAGGTTTGCGCTCCCGCAAACGCCGATCAATCTGAATGGCCAAAGACATTGACTTATTCAGACCCGCAGGCGTGGGGAACCCCACCATGACATCCTTAAGGGCTTCAGAAAGACCCTTTCTGAAAATCGCCGCCAGGGCGCACTCATTCCATTGAGTGAGCACAGACCACTTCCTAAACTTCTGACAGGAAATCTCTGCTTCATTTTGACCCTGAGAGAGAGCCAACAAAACCTTCTCTGCTTGATCTACCAGATTTGGTTCCTCATAAAGCACTCCACGTGCCAGAAAAAACGCATCCACATTTAGCAATGCAGGATCTCCTGGCGCCAGAGAGAATGCCCAATCTTGAGGGTCGCCACGCAACAAAGAAATAACAATTTTAACTTGCTGAACAGAGTCACCAGAGGAGCGAGGTCTCAAAGAAAGGAACAACTTACAATTATTCTTAAAGTTCAAAAACCTAGATCTATCTCCGGAGAACAGTTCAGGAATTGGTATTTTAGGCTCTGACATAGGACTGCGGACTACATAATCCTGAATGCCCTGCACCCTTGCAGTGAGATGATCCACACTAGAAGACAGACTCTGAATGTCCATATCTGCAACTGAATTCAGAACCACCCAGAGATTAAGGGGAGGAGAGAAGCCAAACACAGTGCAGAGGAAAAAAAATGACTTCAGGATTTCTCTTCTCCCTCTTCTGCTGCATTAACACTTTGTGGCCTGCTGTACTGTTATGATCCTGGTGGTAGGATCTCAAACTGACCTGACACATATACCCTGAATATATAGGACAAGTTCTGGGGATGTGGAAGCTATACTGACCGCAATCCTGATCCTATCCAAACACACTAGAGGCAGCTGTGGAGCGTTACCTGAAAACCTAGACGCCTCGTCACAGCCTGAGAAACTGACTACCCCTAGAGAGAAAGCAAGGACCTCACTAGCCTCAGAGAAATATCCCCAAAGTTTTAGATAGCCTCCCACAAATAATAACGGTGAGTTAAGGGGAAAACACAAACGTAGAGATGAAACAGGTTTAGCAAATGAGGCCCGCTAATACTAGATAGGCAGATAAAGATAGGTGTCTGTGCGGTCAGTACAAAAACTATCAAAAGTAAACCACGCAGAGAATACAAGAACCCCCACACCGACTCACGATGTTAGGAGCGCACTCTGCACCCCAGAACTAACCAGCAAGCAAAAAATCACATGAAAGCAAGCTGGGCTGAACTCATAATATAATGAGAAATGTTTTCAAGGAAATAATGAGAAACTGAACAAGCAAACTTAGCTTCTCATAGCAGGAGACTGGTCACAAGGAATATTCAGGAGAGCACAGGATCAGGACTGAATACACCGACAGCAGGCGACAAGTAAAGGTCCAGGTGAGTTAAATAGGCCCAGCCTAGCAGGAGATGAAACAGCTGAGCCCAGCCATATCGCTAAAGGCCACCAGAGGGAGCCCAAGAACAAACTCACACAGTACCACTCATGACCACAGGAGGGAGCCCGAGAACGGAATTCACAACATTGCAGGTCACCAAGCTGCATGGACTAATACAATGGGTAATCAACATATTAGGAAGCATCAATTATTCAGTTACCCTATGTCCCTCTCCTCCAAGGATAGCAACTCAATAAGCTGCAACAAACATCAATTGAAGAGTCAATGTTCGGGTTCATATGAACAATGGCCTATGTCTCTTGAGCCATCGAATGACATGTCTGGCATAATTATGATGAAAGGTAATGTCGTCACAATAATAAATGTCTAAACCAAACAAAATAACATCACAGATAAGAGACACTACATCCAAAAGGTAAGTAGTGACCTTATACCCAAGAAGAAATTGTATACAGGTTGAAGTAGGTCAAGCGGCCTGTAAGAATTTATGAGACGCAGTGCAAAGTGCAGTCTGACTTGCTCTTGCTGTGTGTTATAAAGCATTAATAAGAAACAATGAATCAATGCAAAGCCAAATATCATGGTAATCACGATAAGTGAAAAACCTGTATGGAGCTAGAAAGGAACACCCCAATGTGCGTTTCACACTTAGTATCTTCCAAGGGGGGGTAAGTTTAGGGTGACAACAGTGACCTTTTATAGCAAGTCTCATAAATGAGTTTCTGGGTGGTTGTAAATAGCTATCTTATCGGCTGCGCCAAGACGCTAATCTTCAGGGTCTGCTTCCAAAATCACCCATACCCACCCACACTCAATGCAACAAAGTGGCCAGGTGCAAACCCCTTTTATGTCTGGGCTCACCCACCTGTAGGCACGATGTCCACAAACTAAGAATACTTCTTCTGGGAGAACACAAATGTGACCAGGGGTCTGTATACATTTGCATAAATTCAAAAGTCACAACATGGATTTATGGGTCAGGAAAAAGCAAGATACAAGGATGTCACTGCCATGACACCTGGGGACAGGGTAAACAGCATGCTCACTGCAGGCAAAACCTAGCTATCTTGTTATCTAGTATACATACCAATGACAGCAAGAGCGCAAAATTCTCATAAAAGAGATATGCTTAAAACAGCTCTGACTGGAGAAAAAGTTCATGTGCCTAGTCAAGATCATTACAAATAAATTGTAGGCGGGAACCAAATACATGCTAAGTAGTGATGAGCGAGTATAAAAACGCTCAGGTGCGTGAGTTGAGCAAATCCTAATACTCGGGTGCTTGACCTGAGTAACAAGTATAATGGAAGTCAATAGGAAACGTGAGCATTTTTCCGGTGGCTTCCAACGGCGTTCTGGAGGAGTCTAAAAATTGCTGAATTCAATAGAAAGAGCGCTGAAATTACATGGGAACAGCATGGGGAAGACTCCTGGAAGCATCTCTGAATCCTAGGTTGCTGCTGGGCACAATGTTGTCAGAGTATTACGCAACTTTTATGTACTGACAATAAAACATATATAACAGAAGATAAAATGGATTTTACTGGAACAATGTTGGATATAGTGGGCTGTATCACATTTAGCAACAGAAAAATAAAATTATTTTAATGTGTGTGAGGTCTGCAGACAGCTTCATATCACTGCCACAAAATGACAATGTGGGATACAGCGGGCTGTATCATGTTTTGCAACAGAAAAAATTACTATTTTTTTAAAGAGTGTTAGGTCTGCAGATAGCTTCATATCACTGCCACAAAATTAATGTGCATGAGCTATGCACACTGAGGAATTTCACCACCACTAAATGACAAAATGAGATATGGCATGATGAATCACGCTAGGAACTACACCCAAAAAATGTCTTCATGCACAACAGCTCAAATCACAGAACAATGTCACCACAACACTAAATGACAAAGTGGGATATGGCTTGCTGTTTTAAATTTAGCTAGTGAAAAAATAAAATTTAGAATGCTATACTCATGCATGGAGCACAATAGAAGCAGTGCACAACACACTTGACTGACATGTGCCCTGCTGTTGGAGCGGTCCCAAAATGCAGGGCAGCGGGGTACTCGGTACCGGGTCCCTCAGTCTCGGTTCTGGGGGTGTCATGGTGGCTCGACCCGGTCCGTGGCCCTGCTAAGGGGCGCCCAATTAAAGGTGTAGGTGAGAGTTTGTCAAGTGTTTGTGATGCCACCTGTGGTGTTCGGTTAGGGTGACTGACGCTGCTAGGGGTCCGCTGAGGTGATGGAATGGCAGCTAGATGGTGTAACTTCCCACAGGTGAAGTATGTCCCCAGGGCTTCCCTTGATGAGTAGATGGTGATGGTGTAGGTCGCAGTAAATGATGAGGACACAGGGTTGCAGTCTCTTTACCTTTTTACTGGAGGCTTCGGCATCCACAATCCAGAGCACTGCTAACAGGGCTGGCTGAGACCGGCCGGTCCGAAGGCACATCCAGAGTTCCCTTTGCAGGTGGAAATCAGTAGCCTTCCTACTAGTGCCTGTGTGTTGTAGTACCTCCCTGCTGAGCACCACGGGATAGTCTTCACAACTGTCGTGTATGGTTCTGTTCTCTCTCTCCGTCCCCCAGATGGTTTGGATAGGACGCACCCGTATGATGGGGTAGGCCTGGAGTTATTTTATAGGGACCCCAGAGACGCCCCTCTCCCACAATTGCCTCCGTTGTCTACATTAGGTGTAAATGTGAGACAGCCAATCTAGAGTTAACTGCCCTGCCGTAGTTCAGAGTAATGCGTAGAGCCTATTAATCCCTCGGCGTTCTGGCCGCCGGCTACACGCCTCAGAAGGATTTTGCCGATCTTGGGGCACGACTCCTCCTGTTTCTATCTCCTTTGTGCTGTGATCTCGTTTCTCACTTCTCCACAAAATACTTCGCTTCGTGTCCTTTCTTAGGATGCCGCTGCAATGAGGTGCAGGCGCGGCTCCGTAATGATCTGTCTCGTGCTAGGCCACTGTCAGGATCCCACCCCTGACAGAGACCTCCCTGAGTCTTCCCAAGCAATGCTCTCCTCTCACTAGATGTTACCTGGGCAAAACCCAGTCAGCTTCTCCCTAACTTCCTATCCGACTCCCAGTTTTACCAGAGTGTGAGGAGTGGCCTAATACATAGAATATTTTGCTCCCCCTGGTGGCCGGAGTGTGAATTGTAGTGTGTGACTGTGATACCTGGTCAGGTAAACTCCTTTAGTGCCATCAGATGTATCATCACTCCCCCTTTGTGGAAGAGCGACAATACTGCAACGACCAGGACTCTGGGGCGCTGCACTGTCTTTGTCTGTGGACCTCAGTAATGGCAAAAAAAAATTTCTGGAAGTTGGATTTCACAGCCACACAGGACACTACCTAGCTAAATTATCTGAGTAAGAAATAACCACCTAGCTACCTACATAATTTAGCTGCTAACACTGCCAGCATCAGAAGCAGCCTCTATGCTCTGTTACAGTGTGAAATCGGTGCTAAAACGAGATGTCCACTCTTTTTATGGAGAGGAACATTTGATTTCAGCAGCCAGTGACACAAGCCATTGTGTCAGGACATTGTGGATGTTTCCGGCGCCCTGATTGGCAAGCCACAATTTGCACAAATAAAGTTAGGAAAAAAATTACTGTTTAAAAGCACACCGCACCTCTGAGCTCTGCAAACCACCTCCCCTCATCAAATACGTGCCCCACGCTCATGATAAACCGCCATTATCATAGCAAAAGTCATGAAAATACTTTTGCTGCAACACAAATATTTTCCCACACTTTTTGCTGAATGTTTCTGATTTTTCACGATTTTATAATATTTTGGTTGTGTTTCCAATCACTATTCTGATTGTGCCATATTGGTGCCGAATTTATGTTTGGCGATCAAACAAATTAACTCATCACTAGTCAGGAATAGCCAAAGGTAGGTACATGCTAGTGTCAGTATTGTCAGAGAAGTGGGATTTCTATTTCTACTCAAGCTCACCCATACACTTGTTGTCTATCCAAGTATTCTCTGTTTACTTTTGGATATGGTGATTTTTTATAAGTAGTGTTGAGCGATACCTTCCGATATCAGAAAGTATCGGTATCGGATTGGATCGGCCGATACCGGCAAAATATCGGATCTCGCCGATACCGATACCCGATACCAATGCAAGTCAATGGGACGAAAATATCGGAATTAAAATAAACCCTTTCTTTCCTTGTAGGTTCATTCTACATGAAGGAAAACAACTAAGAATAATGTAGGATGTATTGGGGGAGGTGGCAGAGACATTAAAGGCATAGAGGTTTAGCCCAATCAAATAGAATGGCTGGAATTTTAATTTTTTTAAGGTGTTCGGAGTTACAAAGATATTGACTATGTCAAGAATTTTTTTATTTTGTCAGATATTGATGTTTCACAACTTCCACACCCTTCACCTTTTTTTTTAACTTCTCCCACACTTTCATCTTCATCATCATCAGCATCTTTGACATCAACTTCTTCTTCACCTTATTCATCTTCTTCTTCATCTTCTACCTATTATTTTTTTTGTTACATTCTTCATATTCTTTTTATTCAACTATTATTCTTCTTCATATTCTACTTCTTCATCATATTCTTATTTGTGACAGGCATTCCTGTAGTTGTTATCTATAAAAGTTTGAAGATTACACCTTCCGTTCTGCCTGTCACAAAAGAGTTACATTTGTCCGTGTTCAGTTTGGCCTGCAGCATCAGGCTTTATCCAGGGGCACCATGAGGAGGAACGGACTCACCCCCATACACTGCTTAGTCTTCTTCTGCTTATAATGTAGATAATATCTTTTGCTCTGATATTTAGTGTTATGCTTAATGTTCTTCTGCTCTTTGTTCTGCAGCCTCTTGTTCTTCTGCTTCTCGGTCTTCCATGTCGTCGTCTCCAGGGTCGTCGTCTCTGGGGTTGTCGTCATCGTCGTCGTCATCGGGGTGGTCTTCAGGGTCATCGTCTCCAGGGTCGTCGTCATCTCACTGGTTGTCGTCTCTGGTGTCGTTGTCATCTTAGGGGTGGTCTTCCGGGTCGTCGTCTTTAGGGTCTTGAACTTGGAAATGTAGCAGAAGGTACAAGGCGGTTGAGAAAATGGCGAGAACCAGCTGATGGAACTGGAACTCGGATGGCTACCCGAAGGTCCAAGAGCCAATGGAACTACCGAGGAACAGCTGACGTTACTGGAACCCGGTTACTAAGCAGGAGGTACCCGTGCCAGAAAGCACTATCAAGGACCACCTGACGTTGGTGGAACTCGGATACCCAGAAGGAGGCACCTAAGCCATAGGCTCTGCCCAGAACCAGCTGACGGTACTGGAACCAGGATGGGGAGCAGAAGGTACAAGAGCAAAAGACACTGCCGAGAACTAGCTGAAGGTACTGGAACCCGGATGCGTAGCCGAAGGTCCAAGAGCCAATGGAACTACCGAGGACCAGATGACGTTACTGGAACCCGGTTACTAAGCAGGAGGTACCAGTGCCAGAAAGCACTACCAAGGACCACCTGACGTTGGTGGAACTCGGATACCCAGAAGGAGGCACCTAAGACAAAGGCTCTGCCTGGAACCAGCTGATGGTACTGGAACCAGGATGGGGAGCAGAAGGTACAAGAGCAAAAGACACTGCCGAGAACCAGCTGACGGTACTGGAACCCGGATGGGTAGCCGAAGGTCCAAGAGCCAATGGAACTACCGAGGACCAGCTGACGTTACTGGAACCCAGTTACTAAGCAGGAGGTACCAGTGCCTGAAAGCACTACCAAGGACCACCTGACGTTGGTGGAACTCAGATACCCAGAAGGAGGAACCTAAGCCAAAGGCTCTACCCGGAACCAGCTGACAGTACTGGAACCAGGATGGGGACCTATTCAAGATTGTGTTCCTAGAGCCCCAACTAGCGGTGTTGGAGCAAAGGGTCAGCAGGGGGAGCAGAGTGTAGGCCAAAGCCTGCACTGGAGGCAGCTTTGTGTCTGCGTGGCGTTTGTAGGACACGATGCCGGCTACACAGCAGGGGAACAGCTGGCGTTGCTGAACCCCACTGACACATTGGTGGGTGTTTTTCTCTGTGCAGCTAGCACTTCCGGGCACCAACTGGCGGTGTTAGAGCCCAGGGTCAGCAGGAGGAGCAGAGGAGCAGAGTGTAGGCCGAAGCCTGCACTGGCGGCAGCTTTGTGTCTGCGTGGCGTTTGCAGGACACGTTGCTGGCTACACAGCTGCACAAGTCAAAGGTTGCTCTTTTAATTTTGTTCCTTACAGATGCTGAATGAAACACGTATAAAATTTAGCCCCTTATACAGTCAAAACTGTCTTGGAGGCGTGAGTTCCCTTCTTAATGAGACGCAGCACAGCTGTCAAAAAAACCACCTTGATGCTTGGCGCGGCCTCCTGAGCGTCGCATTTTGCTGTACAGGAGTCTGCGCTGTTGTGTTATCCCTTGGCCCTGCGCTGTTAGCGCTGCCCGTCTTCTGACATCATTTCATGTCGGCCGGTGCGGTTCGCGATGCCCATGAATCCCAGCCCCGCAGTGTCTTTTCATTAATTCACACTGCGGGGCTGGGATTCATGGCCTTGCGCAGTAATTATGTTCGCCTCTCACTCATGTCCTTAAACCTGCTTCAGACTGTGCGGCGTCAGCTCATCCCTTATCGCATGCCACGGCCATAAAGCCTCACAGTCTGAAGAAGGCGGAAGGAGATGAGTGACAGGCGGACATATGCACTGCTCATGCCCATCAATCACACCCTCACAGTCAAAATAAATAAGACACCGAGGGGCGTTGTGTCGGGCAGGGCGGCCGCGGAGGCGCAGACAGCCAACCAATGATGTCAGAAGACGGGCAGCGCTACCAAGGGGGTTGCTGCGTGTCATCACAAAGGAAAGTCACACCTCAGGGACGGTATAATGGTCTCAGGGGACACATTTTAGACGTGTTGAGTTCGACGTGTGCAAGGAGAATAACTGAATAAGCCACCTTGTACAAATGCAGCATTACTGCTGTACAAGGTGGCTGTTATACATACAAACGCCTGGGGGGGGGACAGGTTCCCTTCAATTTCAGTTGTTGTGTCTGCATGGCGTTTGCAGGACACATTGCCGGCTACAAAGCAGGGGAACAGCTGGCGTTGCTGAACCCCACTGACACATTGGCTGGTGTTTTTCTCTGTGCAGCCAGCAGTTCCGGGCACCAACTGGCGGTGTTAGAGCCCTGGGACAGCAGGAGGAGAGGGAGCAGAGTGTAGGCCGAAGCCTGCACTGGAGGCAGTTTTAGGTCTGTTGTGTCTGTGTGGCGTTTGCAGGACACGTTGCCGGCTACACAGCGGGGGAACAGCTGGCATTGCTGAACCCCACTGACACAGTGGCGAGTGTTTTCTCTGTGCAGCCAGCACTTCCGGGCACCAACTGGCGGTGTTAGAGCCCAGGGACAGCAGGAGGAGCAGAGTGTAGGCCCAAGCCTGCACTGGAGCAAGTTGAAAGGGAACCTTTAACCCCCCCCAGGCGTTTGTTGCTGAAAGAGCCATCTTGTACAGCACTAATGCTGCAAAAGGAAAAGGTGGCTCTTTTAATTATGCTCCTTGCAAACGCTGAACTAGACACTTATGAATAGTGTTGAGCGATACCGTCCGATACTTGAAAGTATCGGTATCGGAAAGTATCGGCCGATACCGGCAAAGTATCGGATCCAATCCGATACCGATACCCGATACCAATACAAGTCAATGGGACTCAAGTATCGGACGGTATCCCTGATGGTTCCCAGGGTCTGAAGGAGAGGAAACTCTCCTTCAGGCCCTGGGAACCATATAAATGTGTAAAAGAAAGAATTAAAATAAAAAATATCGCTATACTTTACCTCTCCGACGCAGCCGGGACCTCAGCGCAGGAACCGGCAGCGTTGTTTGTTTAAAATTCCCGCTTTTACATGGTTACGCGAACTCCCGGCTTGTGATTGGTCAGGGCGCCCATGTTGCCGGGCCGCGGACCAATCACAGCAAGCCGTGACGAAAATACGTCACGGCTTGCTGTGATTGGTCCGCGTCCCGGCAACATGGCCGCCATTAACCAATCACAAGCCGTGACGTCACGGGAGGCTGGACTTGCGCGCTTTTGAAAAAGCGCGCGTGTCCAGCCTCCAGTGACGTCCCGGCTTATGATTGGTCAGGGCGCCCATGTTGCCGGGCCGCGGACCAATCACAGCAAGCCGTGACGAAAATACGTCACGGCTTGCTGTGATTGGTCCGCGGCCCGGCAACATGGCCGCCATTAACCAATCACAAGCCGTGACGCCACGGGAGGCAGGACAAGCGCGCATTTTAAAATTGCGCGCGTGTCCAGCCTCCCGGCTTGTGATTGGTTGATCGCGGCGCAACCAATCATAAGCCGGGACGTCACTGGAGGCTGGACACGCGCGCTTTTTCAAAAGCGCGCAAGTCCAGCCTCCCGTGACGTCACGGCTTGTGATTGGTTAATGGCGGCCATGTTGCCGGGACGCGGACCAATCACAGCAAGCCGTGACGTATTTTCGTCACGGCTTGCTGTGATTGGTCCGCGGCCCGGCAACATGGGCGCCCTGACCAATCACAAGCCGGGAGTTCGCGTAACCATGTAAAAGCGGGAATTTTAAACAAACAACGCTGCCGGTTCCTGCGCTGAGGTCCCGGCTGCGTCGGAGAGGTGAGTATAGCGATATTTTTTATTTTAATTCTCTCTTTTACACATTTTAACAATGTTAAAATGTGTAAAAGAGAGAATTAAAATAAAATGTTGTTCCGATACCCGATACCCGATACCACAAGAGTATCGGAATCCCGGTATCGGAATTCCGATACAGCAAGTATCGGCCGATACCCGATACTTGCAGCATCGGAATGCTCAACACTACTTATGAAATGTGTCCCCTCACACCGTAAAAACTGTCCCGGAGGTGGTACTTTCCTTCATAATGGGATGCAGCACAGCCGTCATTCCTACCCCCTTGGTGCCGTGTGCCGCCTCCTCAGTGTTGTTTGATTCTGTCCCAGAGCCTGCGCTGTTATGTTATCCCTTGGCCAGGAGCACTTAGCGCTGCCTGTCTTCTGACATCATTTGGTGTCAGGCTGGCCGCGCCTGAGTGGCCGCGCTGCCCGAGATCCCGCCTCGCAGTGTCGTCTAATGTAATCCCACTGCGGGCCTGGGATCCAAGGGCATGCGCAGTGCATATCCTCGCCTCTCACTCCCCTCCCTCCGGCTTCTTCAGACTGTGCGGCATCCCGGCCGTGGCATGCAATTAGTGATCAGCTGACGGCGCACAGTCTGAAGAAGGTGGAGGGAGATGAGTGAGAGCCTGAGGTGAAGATATGCACTGCGCATGGCCATGGATCCCAGGCCCGCAGTGTGATTAAATCAGAAGACACTGAGAGGCGGGATGTTGGCCAGCGCGGACGCACAGGCGCTGATGTCAGAAGACGGGCAGCGCTAAGTGTGCCTGGCCAAGGGATAACATAACAGCGCTGGCTCCGGGACAGAATCAAACAACGCTGAGGAGGCGGCGCACGGCGCCAAGGGGGTAGGAATGACGGCTGTGCTGCGTCACATTACAAAGAAAAGTCCCACCTCCGGGACGGTTTAACGGTGTGAGGAGACACATTTCATAATTGTTAGGTTCAGCGTGTGCAAGGAGCACAACGAAAATAGGCACCTTTTCCTTGTGCAGCATTACTGCTGCACAATGTGGCTCTTTCAGTAACAGACACCTGGGGGGGGCAGGTTCCCTTAAATTTTAGTTGTGCCAGCGTGGCGGGCGCATGACACGTTGCCGGATACACAGCAGGGGAGCAGCAGACGTTACTGAACCCCACTAACACATTGGCGAGGTGTTTGGCTCTGTGCAAACAGCACTTCCGGGCAGCAACCAGCAGTGTTGGAGCCCAGGGACAGCAGGAGGAGCAGAGTGTAGGCAGAAGCCTGCACTGGAGGCATGTAAATGTCTGTTAGTATGCCAGCGTGACGGTCGCATGACACGTTGCCGGATACACAGCAGGGGAGCAGCTGACGTTACTGAACCCCAATAACAGAGGAGCGACTGTTGACTGTGCGGACAGCACTTCCAGGCACCAACTGGCGGTGTTAGAGCCCAGGGACAGCAGGAGGAGCAGATTGGAGGTATTGCCGCACACACAGCTGGGGAACAGCTGATGTTACTGAACCCCAATAACAGAGGAGCAACTGTTGACTGTGCGGACAGCACTTCCAGGCACCAACTGGCAGTGTTAGAGCCCAGGGACAGCAGGAGGAGCAGATTGGAGGTATTGCCGCACACACAGCTGGGGAACAGCTGACGTTACTGAACTCCAATAACAGAGGAGCGACTGTTGACTGTGCAGACAGCACTTCCAGGCACCAACTGGCGTTGTTAGAGCCCAGGGACAGCAGGAGGAGCAGATTGGAGGTATTGCCGCACACACAGCTGGGGAACAGCTGACGTTACTGAACCCCAATAACAGAGGAGCGACAGTTGACTGTGCGGACAGCACTTCCAGGCACCAACTGGCGGTGTTAGAGCCCAGGGACAGCAGGAGGAGCAAATTGGAGGTATTGTCGCACACACAGCAGGGGAGCAGCTGACGTTACTGAACCCCGATAACTAAGGAGCGACTGTTGACTGTGCGGACAGCACTTCCAGGCACCAACTGGCGGCGTTAGAGCCCAGGGACAGCAGGAGGAGCAGATTGGAGGTATTGCCGCACACACAGCAGGGGAGCAGCTGACGTTACTGAACCCCAATAACAGAGGAGCGACTGTTGACTGTGCGGACAGCACTTCCAGGCACCAACTGGCGGTGTTAGAGCCCATGGACAGAAGGAGGAGCAGATTGGAGGTATTGCCGCACACACAGCTGGGGAACAGCTGATGTTACTGAACCCCAATAACAGAGGAGCGACTGTTGACTGTGCGGACAGCACTTCCAGGCACCAACTGGCAGTGTTAGAGCCCAGGGACAGCAGGAGGAGCAGATTGGAGGTATTGCCGCACACACAGCTGGGGAACAGCTGACGTTACTGAACCCCAATAACGGAGCGACAGTTGACTGTGCGGACAGCACTTCCAGGCACCAACTGGCGGTGTTAGAGCCCAGGGACAGCAGGAGGAGCAGATTGGAGGTATTGCCGCACACACAGCAGGGGAGCAGCTGACGTTACTGAACCCCAATAACGGAGCGACAGTTGACTGTGCGGACAGCACTTCCAGGCACCAACTGGCGGTGTTAGAGCCCAGGGACAGCAGGAGGAGCAGATTGGAGGTATTGCCGCACACACAGCTGGGGAACAGCTGATGTTACTGAACCCCAATAACAGAGGAGCGACTGTTGACTGTGCGGACAGCATTTCCAGGCTCCAATTGGCAGTGTTAGAGCCCAGGGACAGCAGGAGGAGCAGATTGTAGGTATTGCCACACACACAGCTGGGGAACAGCTGACGTTACTGAACCCCAATAACAGAGGAGCGACTGTTGACTGTGCGGACAGCACTTCCAGGCACCAACTGGCGGCGTTAGAGCCTAGGGACAGCAGGAGGAGCAGATTGGAGGTATTGCCGCACACACAGCAGGGGAGCAGCTGACGTTACTGAACCCCAATAACAGAGGAGCGACTGTTGACTGTGCGGACAGCACTTCCAGGCACCAACTGGCGGCGTTAGAGCCCAGGGACAGCAGGAGGAGCAGATTGGAGGTATTACCGCAAACACAGCTGGGGAACAGCTGACGTTACTGAACCCCAATAACAGAGGAGCGAATGTTGACTGTGCGGACAGCACTACCAGGCACCAACTGGCGGTGTTGGAGCCCAGGGACAGCAGGAGGAGCAGAGGAACACAGTGAAGGCTGAAGCCTGATTGGAGCAAGTCGAAAGGGAACCTTTAACCCCCCCAAGGCGTTTGTAGCTGAAAGAGCCATCTTGTGCAGCACTAAGGATGCAAAAGGAAAAGGTGGCTCTTTTCATTATGCTCCTTGCAAACACAGAACTAAACACTTATAAAATGTGTCCCCTGATACCGAGAGACCGTCCCAGAGGTGGGACTTTCCTTTGTAATGGGACGCAGCACAGCCGTCATTCCTACCCCCTTGGTGCCGTGCACCGCCTCCTCAGCGTTGTTTGATTCTGTCCCGGAGTCTGCGCTGTTATGTTATCCCTTGGCCAGGCGCACTTAGCGCTGCCCGTCTACTGACATCATTTGGTGTCAGGCTGGCTGCGCCTGTGCGGCCGCACTGCCCGAGATCCCACCTCGCAGTGTCGTCTAATGTAATCCCACTGTGGGCCTGGGATCCATGGGCATGCGCAGTGCATATCCTCGCCTCTCACTCCCCTCCCTCCGGCTTCTTCAGACTGTGCGGCGTCCCGGCCTTGGCATGCTATTAGGGATCAGCTGATGGCGCACAGTCTGAAGAAGGTGGAGGGAGATGAGTGAGAGGCGGAGGTGAAGATATGCACTGTGCATGCCCATGGATCCCAGGCCCGCAGTGTGATTAAATCAGAAGACACTGCGAGGCGGGATCTCGGCCAGCGCGGCCGCACAGGCGCAGTCAGCCTGACACCAAATGATGTCGGAAGACGGGCAGCGCTAAGTGTGCCTGGCCAAGGGATAACATAACAGCGCAGGCTCCGGGACAGAATCAAACAACGCTGAGGAGGCGGCGCACGGCACCAAGGGGTAGGAATGATGGCTGTGCTGCGTCACATTACGAAGGAAAGTCCCACCTCCGGGACGGTTTTACAGTATCAGTGGACACATTTTATAAGTGTTAAGTTCTGCGTGTGCAAGGAGCTAAACTAAAATAGCTACCTTTTCCTTGTGCAGCATTACTGCTGCACAAGGTGGCTCTTTCAGTAACAAACGCCTGGGGGGGGAACAGGTTCCCTTCAATTTCAGTTGTTGTGTCAGCATGGCGGTCGCAGGACACATTGCCGGCTACACAGCTGGGGATCAGCTGACGTTACTGAAACCCAATAACACTGGGTTGTATGTTTTGACTGTGCAGACGGCACTTCTGAGCCTCAACTGGCGGTGTTGGAGCCCAGGAATTACAGTTCAGGTGGTAGAAAGATGAACACAACAGGAGACCTGGATACTGTAGACAGTCACCCAATTATTTAATCAGGAAGAGGAGTAGCAAATTCCTACGAGATCCAGGCCTGGTTCATTTTCAGAAAAGTAAGCCGGTCAACGTTATCGGAGGATAGTCGCATGCGACGGTCTGTTAGTACACCACCTGCAGCACTAAAGACGCATTCCGATAATACACTAGCCGCAGGGCAAGCCAGCACCTCCAATGCATACTGGCTTAGCTCTGACCATGTATCCAGCTTAGAGACCCAAAACTTGAAAGGGGAAGAGCCGTCTGGGAGTACAGTAAGAGGGCAAGACATGTAGTCTGTCACCATCTGACAGAACCGTTGCCTCCTGCTGACTAGAGCCGCCTGTGATGGTGTAGACATTTGTGGCGGCCACACAAAACTGTGCCACAGTTGGGCCATACTGGTCTTGCCTTGGGCAGAGGCACTGCTTCTGCTCCCTCTTTGTGCAGAGCCTCCTCCACTGCCTGGACGCACTGAGCTGCTTTGTAAAGCACTAGCAGCACTTCTATCAGTTGGACTGGAGAAGATGATGGAATTAACCAGTGTGTCTTGGTGCTCCCGCATTTTATGCTCCCGGTTCAACGGTGTGATGTGGCTTTGTACATTGTCCCGGTAGCGAGGATCGAGAAGGGTGTACACCCAATAATCAGCCATGTTGAGAATGTGGGCGATGCGGCGGTCGTTTCTCAGGCACTGCAGCATGTAATCAACCATGTGCTGCAGACTGCCAACTGTCCAAGAAACGCTGTCCCCTGCTTGAGGTGTGATCTCTGCACGCTCTTCATCACCCCACCCTCGCTGTACACACTGACTACTGGACAATTGTGTATCTCCCTCCTCTGGATGGATGTCTTCCTCCTCCATTGACTCCTCCTCATCCTCCTCACAAAGTGTCCCCTGCCTACGCGTTTGTGAGGAACCACGAGGCGCTGACTGTCCAGAAGCAGATGGAAATGGTGACTCCTCATCCTCTACCTCTTCCACAACATCATCCCTTAGTGCTTGCAGTGTTTGTTGAAGCAGGCAGATAAGGGGGACAGTCATGCATCCGCGTAAAATAATCGAAGGGACGCAAAACCTGGCAGACGTCCTTCATAGTGGCCCACTCTGTGGTTGTGAAGTCTGAACGGTGCGGAGTGCGACTTCTTTGCGCCTGATGCAGCTGGTACTCCATTACTGCTTGCTGCTGCTCACACAACTGCTCCAACATATGTAACGTGGAATTCCACCTGGTAGGTAGGTCACATATGATGCGATGTTCTGGAAGGTGGAATCGGTGCTGCAGAGCTGCAATGCGCGATCTTGCCGTGCTGGAACGCCGCAAGTGAGCACACTCTAGGTGGATCTTGTGCAGCAGTGCATCAAGATCCGGATAGTCCCTCAAAAAACTCTGCATGACCAAGTTGAGCACATGTGCCAGACATGGGATGTGAGTGAAGTTGACGAGGCCCAGAGCTGCCACCAGATTTCGGCCATTGTCACACACTACCATGCCTGGCTAGAGATTCGCTGCCACAAACCACACATCGCTCTCCTGCTTGATGGAATTCCAGAGCTCCTGCGCTGTGTGGCTTCGATTCCCCAAAGAAATTAATTTCAAGATGGCCTGTTGATGTTTGGCCACGGCTGTGCTCATGTCGGTCGTAACAGGTAAACGTTCACGGGTCCATGTGGAGGTGGACTGTGACGGCTCCTGCAGCGATGATTCTAAGGAACTTGTGTATGAGGAGGAGTCAATGCGTACAGACTGGATTCCTGCAATCCTTGGAGTGGGCAGGACACGTCCTGCGCCACTCGCACGATCTGTACCCGGCTCAACAACTTTAACCCAATGGGCAGTGAGGGAAAGGTATCGCCCCTGTCCATGGTGACTGGTCCACTCATCGGTGGTGAGGTGGACCTTGCTACTGATGGCGTTCAGTAGCGCGTGTTTTATGTGTCCCTCCACATGCTTGTGCAGGGCAGGGATGGCTTGCCTGCTGAAATAAAAGCAGCTGGGCACATTGTACTGTGGGACTGCCAATGCCATCAAGTCACGGAAGCTGTCAGTCTCCACCAGTCTGAATGACAGCATTTCCAGTGACAGAAGTTTGGCAATGCCTGCATTCAGAGCCTGTGCTCATGGGTGGTTTGCCGAGAAAGGCCACCTTTTCTCTCATGCCTGTACTACCGATGGCTGTAGACTGGGCTGGGTGTGTGAGGATGACTGGGAACGTGGTGCTGTGGGTGGAATTACAGTGGGTCTCTGGACAACAGTGCCAGAGGTTCTTCCATGGCGATCCTGGGAGGAAGCCAAACCAGCTGTGTGTGAGCTGGAGGAAGAGGCAACACGAGCT
This sequence comes from Ranitomeya variabilis, assembly GCF_051348905.1. Taxonomy (NCBI): domain Eukaryota; kingdom Metazoa; phylum Chordata; class Amphibia; order Anura; family Dendrobatidae; genus Ranitomeya; species Ranitomeya variabilis. Next base: position 294,238,881 of record NC_135236.1, on the reverse strand, counting down.
GAAGAGGTGGTAGCTGCCTCTGTTGGTTGGCCTAGGTCTTCAGTGTGTTTTTGTAACTCCACCGCGTGCCTGGTCCGCACATGTTTCCACATATTTGAGGTATTGAGGTTGCCGACATTTCTCCCTCTTTTGATTTTATGATGACACACCTTGCATTTGACAAAGCAAATGTCATCTGCAACTGTGTCAAAAAAGGACCAGGCACTGCAAGTCTTGGAAGCGCCTTTTTGGCTTTTGGAAGAGACATGCTCCTAACGGGTGCCGAAGTGGAGGCTACAGGCTCCACAGTCTTCCCCCTCCCTTTCCCTCTTTGGCCCATTCGGGGAATCTCTTCCTCTGAGCTGCTCCCACCACCTTCCTGTTTCTCACGCCACGATGGGTCAAGGACCTCATCATCTACACTACCCTCTGCCACCAACTGCTCCTCCTGGGTAGTCTCGGCAGCACAGCACGCACCAGAAAGTGGCACCTGAGTGTCATCATCAGATGCGTACTGCGGTGTGGTGACCGGAGGCACTGGCCCACCCACCTCTTCAGAGTCAGAGAGACAAAGCTGTAGCGCATCACTGCACACTGCCTCTTCTTCCATTTCTCCAATGCTGCTTGGCTGGCCCCCTGTTTCCAAGCCAAGAGATTCAGAGAAAAGAAGTAGAGACAGCTCCTGTCCTGGGCTCTCTGACTGCCTGGGCAATTTGGCAGGTGGTGAAGAGACAGATGGGTGCTCTCCAGTGCTCCGTGCCTGAGAGGATGTGGCACTAATTGAAGTCGATGCGTTAGCTGCCATCCATCCGACAACGGCTTCAATTTGGTCTTCACGCAGCAGCGGTGTACGACGCTCTCCGACAAAGCTGCACATGAAGGACTGTTCCCTCCTGAAACTGGGTGATGATGAGTCACCGGTGCCCACAGCAGGCACCGAATCCCCACGTCCTCTCCCTGCTCCGCGCCCACACCCACGTGCCTTACTCCCTGCCTTCTTCATCTTGGTTGACTGATAAAGATAAGCAGAAAAGTACTAAGGGCTTAGTGTGCTTATTCCTGAACAGCTCCTAACAGGTATAAGAAACACTAATTTTCTAAAGTGTTGACTAGACTTTAATATGAGCTAATGTGGCCTACACAACTGTAAAGTGGTGTGTTTGGTGAACTTTATTATTTATTTTTTATTTTTTGGCAGAACTGACAACAGGGTGAGCTGCACTCACACGGAGGCCGTGCAGACAGCCGTAAACGGCACTGCAAGGCCCAAAAAAACTTCTCTAGGTTATCCTATGTAGTGTTTTTCCACAATTTAGCTGGATACGGGTGGAAAGCCACTAATAGGAATTATTTGAAAAAATGTGCAACAGCCTGCACTATTTGCAAAAAAGGACAATGTATTTTACGGTATGACGCAGTGACTCACCCTGAGCTGGATTCAACCGGCTGTGGCTGCACACAGACTACAGGGCGAGCTGCACTCACACGGAGACCGTGCAGACAGCCGTAAACGGCGCTGCAAGGCCTAAAAAACCTCCTCTAGGTTATCCTTTGTAGTGTTTTTCCACAATTTAGATGGATACGGGTGGAAAGCCACTAATAGGAATTATTTGAAAAAATGTGCAGCAGGCTGCACTATTTGCAAAAAAGGACAATGGATAGAACAGTATGAGGCAGTGAACCACCCTGAGCTGAATACAACCGGCTGTGGCTGCACACAGACTACAGAGTGGGCTACACTCACACACACACACACACACACACACACACACACACACACACACACAGAGACCTTGCAGATCGCTGTGAAAACAGCGCTGCAAGGCAAAAGCAAGGTGAACACACAGCGGTTGCTAAATTAGCCTGGGAAAAGCACAATGAAGCAAATTGCTATCTCAACTGGCCCTCAGTCAGAACACAGCGTCCTATGCCTAACTGAATTCACAGCAGAGTGAGCCAGAAAGGGCGGCAGCGTTTTTTATAGTGCATCATGACATCATTTCAGCAGCCAATCACAGCCTTGCCAGTAGTTACATGCCCACCATGCTGAACAGGATGTGCCCACACTTGTAATCATTCCTCATTGGCTGAATTCCTGCAGTTTGAATTCTGGGAACTTCCGATTCCGGTATCCGATATGCGGTAAATATCGGAACTCGGTATCGGAATCCCGTACCCGCAAATATCGGCCGATACCCGATACTTGCGGTATCGGAATGCTCAACACTATTTATAAGGCAAGATCTAAGGGAATTGAGAAACTACATAATAATATGACAGAAATATGGGTTATAAAATGGGTTGTCATACACATCCTGAGAAACGAGATAGATTACATAAGAGAATGTGGGGAACTTTCCAGAACTTTCCATATGTCAGTGTACCCTGGTTCAAGAGTTGAAGTTCTCAAGAGAATTTGGGCTGAACCCACAGAATTTTGGGTGGTTGCCCTATATCCGTGATGGTGAATCTATGACACACGTTTCAGCACTGACACACGTAGCCATTTTCAATGACACAGAGCTACCTGCTGCCGCATATAGAGAAGTATGGGGCTGCATGCCGAGTAGGACGTTTCATCCTCGGCTCCTGCACGGCTAGGTGCAGTAGCCAAGGATAGAAACAAGAAAAACTCTTATGGTGCTAGCGGGGATGTCACCAAGATGACGGCAGTTCAGCCCGGCTGGGAACTGTGCCTCACTGACTGGAGGTGACCTTAATGATGTCACCACCGGTCTTTGAGGCTGCAGTTGCAACAGTTCAGTGACCAGTGGTTCTCAGCCTGGACGGTCGCATCTTGGCACCATCCAGGTTGAAAACTGCTTATCCCCCAGACATGGATTACGGGTGGGACAGAACGACAGACAGGTATGGTATTTTGTTGTTTTTTTATTTTCGTTTTATTACAGGAGAATGAGGGCTTTGATGGAATAAGCATTTAAATAAAAATGGAAAACTGTGTTTAGTTTTATTTCAAATAAAGTACTTTATTATGGCTGTGTCTTTATTTACCATACAACTATAGGATTAGTAATGGATAGGTGTCTTGTAATAATAATAATATTTATTTTTATATAGCGCTAACATATTCCACAGTGCTTTACAGTTTGCACACATTATCATTAGTGTTGAGCGATACCGTCCGATACTTGAAAGTATCAGTATCGGAAAGTATCGGCCGATACCGGCAAAGTATCGGATCTAATCCGATACCGATACCCGATACCAAAACAAGTCAATGGGACTCAAGTATCGGACGGTATCCCTGATGGTTCCCAGGGTCTGAAGGAGAGGAAACTCTCCTTCAGGCCCTGGGATCTATATTAATGTGTAAAATAAAGAATTAAAATAAAAAATATTGATATACTCACCTCTCTGACGCAGCCTGCACCTTATTGAGGGAACCGGCAGCCTTCTTTGCTTAAAATGCGCATGTTTACTGCCTTCCATGACGTCACGGCTTCTGATTGGTCGCGTGCCGCCCATGTGACCGCGACGCGACCAATCACAACAAGCCGTGACGTAATTTTCAGTTCCTGAATGCCTAATTCTAGAATTCGGCATTCAGGACCTGAAAATTACGTCACGGCTTGTTGTGATTGGTCGCGTCGCGGTCACATGGGTGGCACGCGACCAATCAGAAGCCGTGACGTCACGGAAGGCAGTAAACGCACGCATTTTAAGCAAAGAAGGCTGCCGGTTACTACCAGGGCGCGTCAGAGGGTGAGTATATCCCTATTTTTTATTTTAATTCTTTATTTTTTACATGGATATGGATCCCAGGGCCTGAAGGAGAGTTTCCTCTCCTTCAGACCCTGGGAACCATACACTGGGAACTTCCGATTCCGATTCCCGATACCACAAAAGTATCGGATCTCGGTATCGGAATTCCGATACAGCAAATATCGGCCGATACCCGATACTTGCGGTATCGGAATGCTGAACACTAATTATCATCTTATAGCCGCCTCTCCATTTCTAAGCTGTGGGCTTGATGTGAACTGACAATACAAAGTGGGCATCAGCTCCACAAATATGATCCCCACTTGCCACCGCTTACAGGGCAAGTGAGAAGAGCTAGCCACAGTGCCAGAATGGGCACATCTAATAGATGTGCCTTTTCTGGGCAGCTGCGAGCTGCTAATTTTAGGCTGGGGGGGCAATATTTTTTAAAATAATTAAAAAAAGAGTGTGGGGACCCCTCTATTCTTGATCACCAACCTTATTGAAGCTGACAGCTGAGAGTTGCAGCCCCCAGCTGGGAGTTTTACCTGGCTGGTTATCAAAAATACAGGGGAACCCACACCATTTTTTAAAATTATTTATTTACAGCACAGGAGCGGCTGATGAATACTCCCATCCGCCACTCCTGCTCTCACTGTTACTCAGCAGGTATCAGATGATGAATCCATGGTCCCATCAGCTGACAACAGAGACCGGAGGTAAGCTTTATACCTCCGATCACAGTCCAGCACTCACTCTGTCTTTTGACAGCATGGAAAACGCGGCTCTCTGACCAGCGGGGATGATTTCACCATTGATCAGAAACGGTGTTTGCCATGCTGTCAAGCACATGTCAGCGTGGCAAACAATGAATGTTCAGGCCCACATTCAAGTGAATGGTGTCCAGGTTCAGGTTCGGGTCTGGGTACTGTTCCCAGGGACATGTTCATGGGAAATGGGAAATGTACATGGGAATTGTTTAAGCACATCCTAAATAGGCACTGAAAGCAGTTTATACCTTGTGGGAATAAAAGGACAAGAAATAGGAAAAACCCAATGTGGCTAAACAAAGAAGTTTAAAAGGGGCAATTTACAGTAAAAAGAAAGCATTTAAACTACTAAAGCAGGATGGCACAATTGAAGCTCTAAAAAACTATAGGGAGAAAAATACTTTATTTAAAAAACTAAGTAAAGCTGCCAAAAAGGAAACAGAGAAGTGCATTGCTAAGGAGAGTAAAACTATTCCCAAACTGTTCTTCAACTATATCAATAGTAAAAGAATCGTAAGTGAAAGTGTAGGCCCCTTAAAAAATTGTGAGGAAAGAATGGTTGTAGATGGCGAGGAAAAAGCTAATATAATAAACACCTTCTTCTCAACGGTATTCATGGTGGTAAATGAAATGCTAGGTGAAATGCCAAGACACAAAAAAAATCCTATATTAAGGGTCACCAATCTAATCAAAGAAGAGGTGCGAAACCGGCTAAATAAGATTAAAATAGATAAATCTCCGGGTCCGGATGGCATACACCCACGAGTACTAAGAGAACTAAGTAATATAATAGACAAGCCATTATTTCTTACATTTAGGGACTCTATAGCGAAAGGGTCTGTTCCACAGAACTGGCGAATAGCAAGTGTCGTACCAATATTCAAAAAGGTCTCAAAAAATTATCCTTGAAATTATAGGCCAGCAAGTCTAATCTCTATTGTTAGTAAAATATTTGAAGGGTTTGAGGAATGTTATTCTGGGTTATCTCAATGAGAATAACTGTTTAACTCCATATCGCCATGGGTTTATGAGTAGTGTTGAGCATTCCGATACCGCAAGTATTGGGTATCGTCCGATACTTGCGGTATCGGAATTCCGATACCGAGATCCGATACTTTTGTGGTATCGGGAATCGGAATCGGAAGTTCCCAGTGTATGGTTCCCAGGGTCTGAAGGAGAGGAAACTCTCCTTCAGGCCCTGGGATCCATATCCATGTCAAAAATAAAGAATTAAAATAAAAAATAGGGATATACTCACCCTCTGACGCGCCCTGGTAGTAACCGACAGCCTGCTTTGCTTAAAATGAGCGCGTTCAGCACCTTCCATGACGTCACGGCTTCTGATTGGTCGCGTGCCGCTCATGTGACCGCCACGCGACCAATCACAAGCCGCGACGTCATTCTCAGGCCCTAAACTCCTCATTCTAGGAATTTAGGACCTGAGAATTACTTCGCGGCTTGTGATTGGTCGCGTAGCGGTCACATGAGCGGCACGTGACCAATCAGAAGCCGTGACATCATGGAAGGTGCTGAACGCGCTCATTTTAAGCAAAGCAGGCTGCCGGTTAACAGCGGTAAGGTGCAGGGGCCTCCGGACGGGTGAGTATATCAATATTTTTTATTTTAATTCTTTATTTTACACAGTAATATGGATCCCAGGGCCTGAAGGAGAGTTTCCTCTCCTTCAGACCCTGGGAACCATCAGGATACCTTCCAATACTTGGTGTCCCATTGACTTGTATTGGTATCGGGTATCGATATCGGCGATATCCGATACTTTTCGGGTATCGGCCGATACTATCCGATACCGATACTTTCAAGTATCGGACGGTATCGCTCAACACTATTTATGAGGAATCGCTCCTGTCAAACCAATCTAATCAGTTTTTATGAAGAGATAAGCTATAGAATGGACCAAGGTGAGTCATTGGGCATGGCATATCTTGATTTTTCCAAAGCATTTGATACCGTGCAACACAGGAGGTTGGTACGCAAAAATGAGAATACTGGGTCTGGGGGAAAATATGTGTAAATGGGTAAGTAACTCGTGATAGAAAGCAGAGGGTGGTTATAAATGATATATTCTCTAACTGGGTCGCTGTGACCAGTAGGGTACCGCAGGGGTCGGTGTTGGGACCTATTCTCTTCAACATATTTATTAATGATCTGGTAGAAGGTTTATACAGTAAAATATCAATATTTGCAGATGATACAAAACTATGTAAAGCAGTCAATACAAGAGTAGATAGTATTCTGTTACAGATGGATCTGGATAAGTTGGAAACTGGGGCAGATGCAGTTTAACAATGATAAATATAAGGTTTTACACATGGGAAGAAGGAATCAATATCACCATTACACACTGAACAGGAAACCACTGGGTAAATCTGACATGGAGAAGGACTTGGGGATCCTAGTTAATGATAAACTTACCTGGAGCAACTAGTGCCAGGCAGCGGCTGCAAAGGCAAACAGGATTATGGGGTGCATTAAAGGAGGTCTGGATTTACATAATGTGAGCATTATACTGCCTCTGTACAAATCCTTGGTTAGAGCGCACATGGAGTACTATGTACAGTTTTGGGCATCGGTGCTCAGGAAGGATATAATGGAACCAGAGTGAGTACAAATGAGGGCAACAAAATTAATGAAGGGGATGGAGGAACTACAATACCCAGTGAGAATAGCAAAATTAGGATTATTTAGTCTAGAAAAAAGATGACTGAGGGGCGATCTAATAACCAGGTATAAGTATATAAGAAGACAATACAAATGTCTCTCTGTTTTTACCAAGGAAGGTGAATGTCACAAGGGGGCATTCCCTGCATCTGGAGATGAGAAGCTTTTTCCACAAACAAAGAAGAAGATTCTTTACTGTTAGGGCAGTGAGAATCTGGAATTCATTGCCTGAGGAAGTGGTGATGGTGAACTCAGTCGAGGGGTTCAAGAGAAGCCTAGATGTCTTCCTGGAGTGTAACAATATTGTATCTTACAGTTATTAGGTTCTTTAGAAGGATGTAGATCGGGGATTTATTCTGACGGAATATAGGCTGAACTGGAGGGACAAATGTCTTTTTTCGGTTTTTCTAACTATGTTACTGTGTTACTATCTAAAACTCTGTCCCTAGCAGCTAAGCAGCATAGCCCCTCTCCCTGTTCTGCCTGTGTCTGTTGGTACACTGTGCCAAGCTTGGCGCCATGGGTCTTATATAGACCTGATGACGCTATGTGGCCAGCCAATCACAGTAATGATTTAACTAAGATGGCTAAGGCATTACAGTGACTGACAGGCAATCCCCACATGTTTTTTGGCTGTCTAACAAGCATCAATCATGCGGGGCGGGGACAAGAGCTTGCGTGCAAAAATTCAAAAATACCCACCAAGAAACGAGCATCTCTAAAAACATTGATGCTCGAGCAAGTTATGTGCAGTGACAAGCATGCTTGCTTTTCACTAACTTTGAAGTTTTCACTTTACAAAAGTAACAGTCATTGGAATGATCTCTTGGCTTTTGACAAACTATACAGTCATGGCCAAAAGTATCGACAACCTTGAAATTGTTTCAGAAAGTGAAGTATTTCTCTCAGAAAATTATTTCAGTTATACATATTTTGTTATACACATGTTTATTTCCTTTCTGTGTATTGGAAGAACAAAAAAAAACTGAGAAAAAAGACAAATTTAACAACATTTCACAAAAAAAACCAAAAATGAGGAGTACAAAACTGTTGATACCTTTCCGAAATTGTGAGTAAACAACTTCTTGTAGCGGCTCCGGTGCAGGTGTACTTTGTCTGCCCTGTTGAGGGCAGAGCAAAGTACTGCAGTGCGGGAAAGGTCAGAGAGGCCAGGCACCTGCGCACTGCAGTACTTTGCTCTGCCCTCAACATGGCAAACAAAGTACGTCTGCGCTGGAGCCACTTCAAAAAGACAAGAAGAGGACGTAATTGAATGAAGATAGGAGGCGCTGGACCCGAATCGTGACGCCCATCGGACCGCATCGGGACCGTCCCTGGGTGAGTATAATCTAACCTTTATTTCTCATCTTTCAGATTACATCGGGGGCTTATCTACAGCGTTGCAGAATGCTCTAGATAAGCCCCTGATTTCGGTGGGCTTAGCTCAGATACGATTTTTGGGGTGACAGAGTCCCTTTAAATGTCTGAGGATTTTCATACATTTTTGGGGAGATCTCAAGCCCTTAACATTTCATGACACAATAAGCATACCCAGGACTAGGGTTGAGCGACTTTTATTTTTATAGGATCGGGTCGGGTTTCACGAAACCCGACTTTCTCAAAAGTCGGGTCAAGTGAAATCGGCCGATCCTATAAAAAAGTCGGGGTCGGCCGAAACACGAAACCCAATGTAGTGCAATGGGATACTATGGTTCCCAGGGTCTGAAGGAGAGGAAACTCTCCTTCAGGCCCTGGGATCCATATTAATGTGTAAAATAAAGAATTAAAATAAAAAATATTGATATACTCACCTCTCCGACGCAGCCTGGACCTTACCGCTGGTAACCGGCAGCCTTATTTGCTTAAAATGAGCGCGTTCAGGGCCTTAGATGACGTCACGGCTTGTGATTGGTCGCGGCCGCCCATGTGACCGCCACACGACCAATCACAAGCCGTGACGTAATTCTCAGGTCCTAAATTCCTAATTCTAGGAATTTAGGACCTGAGAATTACATCACGGCTTGTGATTGGTCGCTTGGCGGTCACATGGGCGGCCGCGACCAATCACAAGCCGTGACGTCATCTAAGGCCCTGAACGCGCTCATTCTTAGGAAGGAAGGCTGCCGGAAAGAAGCCGAGGGTGAGTATATTCCTATTAGGTATATACTCACCCTCGGACGCGCCCTGCTTCTTTCCAGCAGCCTTCCTTCTTAAGAATGAGTGCGTTCAGGGCCTTAGATGACGTCACGGCTTGTGATTGGTTGCGGCCGCCCATGTGACCGCCACGCGACCAATCACAAGCCGTGACGTAATTCTCAGGTCCTAAATTCCTAGAATTAGGAATTTAGGACCTGAGAATTACGTCACAGCTTGTGATTGGTCACGTGGCGGTCACATGAGCGGCACGCGACCAATCAGAAGCCGTGATGTCATGGAAGGCCGTAAACGCGCTCATTTTAAGCAAAGAAGGCTGCCGGTTACCAGTGGCGATGTTCAGGGGCCTCCGGAGATGTGAGTATATCAATATTTTTTATTTTAATTCTTTATTTTACACTTAAATGTGGATTCCGATACCGATTTCCGATATCGCAAACATATCGGAACTCGGTATCGGAATTCCGATACCAGATTCAGAAGATTGCCGACTTCATGGCCGACCCCACACAGGGGTCGGGTTTCATGAAACCCGACTTTGCCAAAAGTCGGCGACTTCTGAAAATGGCCGACCCGTTTCGCTCAACCCTACCCAGGACTAAAATAGATATCCAAATCTGGTAAGATAATTACAGAGCAATGATGACATGTAGCTAGCTCAGAAAACAACAACAACAAAAGAAATCTCAAACTTGTATAACAAACGTCAAAAGAATTTCAAATAATGCAAAAGCAAATAATTGCCCTAGCAGGAGTGAGAACATCTTTGTTTTGTTCCAAACTCGCTAGGAAAAACCTTTTTTCTGGGCTTCACTTCTGCCTGGCCATGTGGATAAGATTTCAAGTTACATTACATTTTATTAAGCAACAATGTAGATTAGATCTTGTGTTTGCATATACAGTTGAAATCAGGAGTTTAAATACACTTTATAAAAAGACACATATGCATGATTTTCTCAATATCTGATATGAAATCAGAATAAACCTTTCACATTTTAGATCAATTAGGATTACAATAATTATTATTATTTGCTAAATGCTAGAATAAAGAGAGAGAGAGAATAGTGTTATTACTTACTATGATTACTATGTTTTTAAACAATTCTGGACTGCCCACATGATGATGTCATGTGTTTGGAAGCTTCTGATGAGATTTTTGGCAATATTTGAGTTAATTAGAGACACACCTGTGGATGTATTTTACTGCACACCTGAAACACACTGCTTCTTAGTGTAGCATCATGGGAAAGTCTCATGAAATCAGCCAAGATATCAGGAAGATAATTGTGGACTTGCACAAGTCTGACTCATCCCTGGGTACAATTTCAAGATACCTGAAGGTGCCTCAATCATCTGTTCAAACAATTATATGCA